>NW_026889803.1:13602500-14802500 GCF_033153115.1 Saccostrea echinata
ATTAATTACCAGTAATTTTTTTGGACCTACTTCAAAAAAACATTTTAGATTCAAATTGTTATGGATATTTTATCTATCTCTTGAAGGGACTTAGTGGCCGTGCACATAAGAAGTTAAGATTCCAACCTGGGCTTGTCTTTATTGATGGTAAAGTTAACATATTCTTTTTTTATTCTGAATGTAAATCTTCATGAATTGAATCATTACACAGTAGAGGAGGGGGTAAAGCTATGCTTAACTATAACCGTGGCCGTGTTCTAAAATGATCAATACACTTAAATTTTGCTAATTTTATATTCTCTAAAAGAATGAGTGTTACCTTCAACATTATTTGTTATATTTTTGTTGTCCTTTTTTACTCGAAAACTTAATTTTTGGAGGAGTAATAAATTGATGACCTATTATGCAAATCATTGTAGAGGGTGTCACAGTGGGGATGTCAGCTGAGGAAAGACTGACAACATGTACACAGGTGTTAGAGATCATGGAAAAAACAGGATTTCCCTGCTACCTCAAGGCTCTGGAACAAGTAAGTATGCGGAGCTTTCAATTAGTATGGTTAATGTAGTTCATCTTCTACCTAAAGGCTTTGGATAGAGTGAAACAATTAAATGCCTAGAATACAATTATTTGCAAAATAGTGTTTTCTGAAATACAAAATTATTCTTAAATCCTTTATGATGATTTTTTTGATGTACATCAATCTCTACACAATCTTGAATGTCGCAGGTACATGTACATCAAAGACAAAGATTTTTACTTAATCATAAAGCACATTAATTCAAAATGGAAAGGAAAACACTAAATTATTCAGATTGTGCATAAAATATTGTTTTCATATTTTAAAGGCCATGGAGTTGGATAGAGAGAATGCTTCAAATTCACCACAATATTCTGCTGTAGAGACAAAAGAATCTGACACAGCCTTGGGGACTTCTGGTAAATCTGTGGAAAATATGGCTAAATTCCACAAGTATGATGAAGCAGAGGAGAAGCTTAAAGTCCTTCTAAACTCACTGAAATCTGTCACTGCTAAAGAGGACCTTATCAAAAGTCTCAGGTACAGATACTGATGAGGAAAAAAAAAATTAAATTACCCAGTAATTGGGTCAGACTAAATATTATTAACATATACCACAGTTTTTAAAACTTGTTCGTAAATTTGAACAATTTTAAATTGTAATTAAACATGTATTTGGAAATTGTTTTTTTTCTGTATAAGAAATGTGCTTCTTAGAATTATCATAGTTAAAGCTGAACATAAAAGGAATTTGTATGCCATATTCGATTATTCGCTTGCTATATCTGAGGGCCCCTATAAAAGCCGTTCACTTAGTCATTGTTCAGTGTAATCAGTTGTCACCGCTGTAGACGGACACATGTTGCACAGCACTCGGTGGCCAAAAAAAAAAAACTGTGTACTTCTTCTTCGGCAGGAGAGAAGGATACCAAAAGAAACTTAAAACAGTTGCATAGGACAGTGCAGTATACAAACAAACACAAATACACGTAACTGCAATAAAATAAATAAGCAAAGGCAATGCAAGATAACAAGCATGAACAGGTGTCGTCATTCCATGCCGATACCCGTGACAATAAAGCAGTCAGGTGTAACGAATGCGAAGGGTATATCTCGGTGCTGATATTGTAGATAATATAATTGAATATGGCGTATGCCTATTTACGAAATGTGTTCAGCTTTAATGGCAAATTTAGAATTTTGAACTGATATAATTTTTTAGAGTAATGTGTTTTGATACCCATTATTTTTGCTGTCAAAATGGGGCTTACATGTTAAAATCTGTGTAAAGAGAAGCATAAAAATACAAGCTTATCTGATATCTGATCTTTCCTAAGGTTTTAATTCCATTTTGTAGACAGAACATTCTGATTGACCTTGCTTGTAAGAAAGGTTACTCCAAGGTAATGTTGGGGCACTGCAGTACCAGACTGGCTGTCCATCTGCTCACTGACATAGCTCAGGGCAGGGGGGCACATGTTGCCATGGATACAGTAAGTCCCACAGTTCATAAAAAGTTTTGAATTGATTAAGTTACAAAATCATTAAACACATGGTAAAATGACTGTATTAGATAAATAATTATTAAGCGACATGGTAAAAGAAGATGAGAAGTATGATATGTAAACTTTTGGTATTACAAAAATCTGTGAAAAAACTGAAGATGGTATGGAATCACTAGGGTAAAATAAAAAAAAGAAGAAGACAATTCTGGAATTGAATTTCTGAATGTTTATGAAGTGGATGCTTAATTAAGCTACTATCAACATATTGTAAAGAGAAAGTAATATGTCTGCTATTCAACTTTTAAACACATTCCTAACTTTATCATCATCAACAGGCATTTGCAGATACAAGGTGCAGTGACATCACTATTGTTAGACCTATCAGGTAATCCAATCACTTCCTCTTGATACTGTAAAATACCCTTATAGCAAACATGCTTATAACGAATTGATGCTAACAGCGAAGTGATTTTCATTCTCCGTGGCTTTAAAATATACATGTATCGTGAACTTGATGGATATATCGATCGAATTACGTTTATAATGAAGCAAAATTGTCCATCTCCCTGGCACTTTGTTATAAGCGTGTTTTACTGTAGATGAGAAAATACTAATTAGTGTTGACTTAATTATGGTGTGTCTAATTTATCTTTTTTTTCCATGTCATATTTTAGAGACTTCAGCAGTAAAGAGGTCACAATGTACAATATCCTGAACAATGTACCTACTGTTTTTATTCCGACAATTACTACTAAGGTAATCATAGCTTGTATTTATGAATGCCTTTCACAATATGATGGAAGAACTATGTCAAAGAAATTGATTTTATTTGGAGCTATGTATATTCTTGAGTTGTTCTTGTAGGTATTTCTTGTTCAGTAATTGTGGCCATTTTAATAGAATTCTCCCTTTCGGATTTTCAATAAAAAAAAAAAAGAATAGCTAATTTTAAACTTTATCTCAATCAGTGATCAGAGATCATTACTAAATACCCCTAAAAGAAACAGTGGTTTGAATGTAGTGAAAATATGAATTTAAAAAAAAATACCTGTTTGCTATACATGTATTGGAATTTTGACTCTGATTTTTTTTTTATTTAGGCACCTGACAGTGCAAGTATAGAGCACCTTACAGAGAAGTTTGTGACAGGGTTACAGGCAGACTATCCCTCAACAACCAGCAATATAATGAGGTAGCTACACAGTCGTAAAAAATGTTATCAAGCTAAGCAATATCATAAAGTACCCAAGTAGTGGTAATATTTTTGCCTTCAAAACCAGTGCTAAATCTAGTTTAGCTACACAGAATTATAGAATTAACATATTTACCTCTACAACTAGCAATATAGGGAATATCTGGTAATTAAGGTGGTAAAATACTTTCTTTTTTCTAAGAATGTCATGAGACACCTGGAACCCATTCAGAATCCTACTTCCATTGAACATTAGTAAAATAAAGAGTTGGGTAGTTAACAGTAAAATATATGGCTTAGCCATCAAGGGCATTGCAAGCTATAGCTTCATAGTACTTACACACTCATCCACTGGTTGTGCTTGGGGTAGCTCTTTTATCAAACCAGTGACAGGAACTTTTCCCCAAGGGCTTGCCCAAGGGGAATAGTTTCAATTAAGGTTTTGATGAAAGAGCTATCCCACTCACAGCCAGTGGATAAGTGTTTTATTATAATGATGTATTTTATAATCTCTGAGGGTTGGTTATCACATTTCCTACCCCAGGATATAGCTTTGTGAAACTCTTCAGTGTTTAAAAATCGCCAACCAATCATATTGAGAAAATTGGGGTAAAAGTTGCATGGAAATTTTCTGTTGGGTGGGTAGCACAAACTGTTCCCAGTGGTATAACTTTGCTATAAGAAAAAAAAATTTCAGACTGTAAAAAATAGTTATTTTACCTTCTTAACTCTATACATGTATAGGAAACATTTTAACAAAAGTATAATAGCATATTTTGTTCTTCACAGCTAGTAATAAATTTAAAAAGTGGCTAATGAATACTTCTTTTCTATTATGAGCAATATATAAAGATGCCTGCAGTCTGGTCACATATACTTTCGTCTACTATTAATTTGGTTTACAAAGGCTAATGCAGGGAATGTAAATTTTGACTCTAATAAGATAATAAAAAACTGCAAAGACACTGATACCTTAATGATCTCTGAAGACACCCAGTAATTATAGTAATTATACTTCTTAGTAATACCAGTAATTATAGTAATTATACTTCTTAGTAGTACCAGTAATTATACATCTCGGTGCAAGTAAGAAAGTATAGTATTAAATACTGTAAACACAGGGTATTTTTTGCTCCCTTTATTTCTGCCTCTTTCACCCTCATTTTCAGTGGGTGAATTAAGGAATTAAAGCAGAGAACAAGAGAGAGAAAAAAAGCACCTGACTCAAAACTGGGTGAATTTACACAGACAAAGTTACATTATCTATTTAGTAACAATCTGGGTCATGGCAAATGGGAGGAAATCATTTAAAGCTTGATAGCCAGGGCAAAAATAACATGGGGCGAAAATAATCCTTTAAACAGTGTGTCGACCATTACAAGTAGATTGTACTCTCTCTTTTTTAGCTCACCTGAGCTGAAAACTCAAGTGAGCTTTTCTGATCACATTTTGTCCAGCATCCGTCTGGCTGTCTGTCTGTAAACTTTTTACATTTTTGATTTCTTTTCTATTTCTTTTGAATGTATATGACCTTTTACTTTATGTCTTTTTCAAAAAAAAATATTTTCAGGACTGGTGAAAAGTTACACACAGAAAAGAAAAAGGACACAGAGAGTCAGTGTGCTGTTTGTCAGGTGCTAATTTATAATGTCTTTCATGTGACAAAAAATTAGGGATGGCAATTGCTATAAACTGGTTAACCAATTAATTTGATTTTTTTGATTTCAAAATTTGCAGTCTGACAGTTTATTATTGGTAAAAGATTTTTGTAAGCATATGCATTTCTAAATACTATTTTGTATGTAAAGTTTTTAAAATTCCATCTTCTAAAATTCTATAAAGTAGTAAGAAAATTGCCTTTACTTTTGTGCAGTTCAAAATAATTAAATCACTTAAGAACGTTAACACTTGTCTGCCCTCATTTACATGTGACAGGTAATAATTATTAGAAGGGAATATGTGCTTACATGATTGTGTGCGTGACCCATTGTCTTAATTAAGTCATAAGTACATATATATAATCATTAATGGTCTAATTGATGATAAGTATAGGATTATCCAATGTTTTGTGATTATCTTTATCCAAAACGTTGTGACTGGTTTCTTTCTCAGAGGCTTTGGAAAAGTTTCTTTGAAGTACAGTCAAACCCCGTTATCTTGAACTCTGTGGGACCGAAAAAAAAACTTCGAGATATTCAAGGCTTCGAGATATCCAGGGTAAAATACTTAAAGAATAAGTGGTTGGGATTTCCAATTCACTTTGACTTATCCATGGTATGCGAGATATCAGTGTTTGAGATACTGAAGCATAACTGTATGTATATTCAAGTTTGATCAGGAGGGGTTAGTTACTGTAAGGTAAATTGAGGGTATAGTCAAACCTTTTTATCTTGTACTTGATGGGACCCAAAAAAAATTTCTAGATATTCAGGGGCTCAAGATATTGAAGTGAAAGTACATATTAAAAAAAAAAAAAAAAAAAAGAGTGGTTGGGACTTCCAATTCACTTCAGTATATCCATGTTATCTGAAATATCAGTGATCTAGATATCAGAGTTCAATTGTATAAGCAGTAAGTTTCTACTTTTTGGTGAGGATGAAAACTGACATGGGAGGCGTGATAATTCTTTGCTGCCTTTGTGAATTAGCATGTACTCCGATATCACTTATCACTTTGTAAAAAACCAAAAATAGACACATTTTTTACATAAGGACAGATGAAAAAAATCAAATAAATATACATTTTGATGTGGCCAACCTGTTAATTGAATGAAACAAAATTGCAGTGAACTGATTAGCAATTCTGCATGCCATCCCTATTTAAATGTACGTCCAGTGTGAGTAAAATTTGCATAACCATAGTGTCCTAATCACATAAATACAAACACAACAATTGTAAACCATTAAATTTCAAAAAAGTAAAATTTCAGGCACTTACTATATGTAAAGAATTGTCTTTATTACAAACTAAATTAAAACTAAAAGTGAAATCCTTCAACAAGCCATAAGGCTGTCGCTCATATCCAGTTTCTGTGATGCCAAGTGGATGAGAGTTATTGACAGCCCCTGGATGGGACACCAGTTCATTGCAGGTTAATCCCCAGTGTAAGCTTGTACCCATTGCAGCTGGGTAGACTGAGGCAATGCAGATAATGTGCCTTGTCTAAGACACTACACACAACATCATGTGCCCAATGCTGGGCTTGAGCCAGCAACCTTAAGGTTACTAGCCAAACACTTATGACCACTGAGCTATGTGCCCCACATTAAAAATAACCACACAATAAACCATTTATTTCAAATAAATGAAAATTATAGGCACTGCATGACTATATGTAAAAACAGGCTGATAACAATTTTCGTGACATTTTAGGCCCCCCTGGACACAGATGTACCGCCATCTTCAGCCCTGAGTGCTGTCCAGTTTTCAGAGACTGTGTCTCGTTGTAGTAGTGTCACACTCTCTATCTGTAACAGTGATAAAGAATGCTGTGGGCGTGGTGACGGGAGCTGTCAATCAAAAGATCCAACGTAAGTAAAACTGATAAAGAATATTTTGGTGTGCTGATGGATGATGCCCTTGTGGTTATTGGAAGTACATGTAAATAATATTGCTGGAAATTAAGCCACCTATTCCTGTCACCATCAATGGCAAAAAACATGCAGTATATGTAAAAGAACAAAGTACATGTTTTGTTATGAAGCCAACTTCTAAAAATTTTATTACCTTTAACTCTTTTTTTTAGATGCATTGTTTCTTGCAGTTATTTTTGACTAGTTTAGGAAGGATATTGTTTGATAATGTGTTACGTAGTGTTGAAGCTATATCAAAATTTCATGTAGAACTGGTTTTTCCTTCCTCAGTAATGTGGTGAACAAGTACCCAGGGTATAATGTGGCTTGTTTATTTTAGGTTAACACGAGAGGATGTCATATCAGCCCTCTGTTATGCTTGCAGACTCTTGATAAAAGAATTGGTGAGTCCAAGCATCATTGATAAATAATGAAATAAAAATATCCGACCAGGCCACTTTATTTATTTTTTTAATTTTTATTTATTTTTCTTTTTTATTACATTTTATTTAACATTGGGTTCAAATTTCAGTCAAAATAGTCAAGATGGTAGACTTGAAGAAATAAATTAATTTGGCCGTGTTTGTTTTTTCTCCATTCTGCAGTTCAGAATGGTGAAATGCAAAGACGGTTTACCATATACCAATAAGTCTACAAATTCACCAAAATGGAATCTGAAATCTAGAGAGTTAGCATTATATAAACTATTTTACCAGTCACCTATATGTAGGTCAAGTGTCGTAAGATGGCTCTCACAACCAAATAAGGTTCATTATAATGAATGGTCCACTGTTAGTCCAATGTTGCTGACTTTCCTGTGTTTTGATTCATGTACTGAATGAACGTTCACCAGGGTCATCAACTTTTATTATTTACATGTAACACTGTAGATTTTTATAGAATTTTTCTGTCATGCAATTCTACATGAAAAAAGGCAACCTGCAGGCAACCTTAAACTTAGAATGGCCAGTTAAATTTGAAGTAGGTTGCCATTTGGCAACCTTGTCAAAAAAAGCTACTTTAAGCATAGGCACAACCATTAATGAAACAGAAAATGGCTTCTTTCAATTTTGCCTTATCTGAGAAATCCAGGTAAAAATTTCTGTATGTACATGTATATTTATTTTGATATACTGTTGAACTTAAGTACAGTCAAACCTCATTATCTCGAACTCAGTGGGACCTAGAAGAAACATCGAGATATCTGAGATTTTGAGATATCAGGGGTAAAATACTTAAAGAATAAGCGGTTGGGACTTCCAAATCACTTTGACATATCCATGGTATTTGAGATATCAGTGTTTGAGATACCAAAGTTCAACTGTATATTGAACATCTGTATTTGAATACCTTAGATATGTCGAATGTGAGCTGGACATTCCAATCTCTTTTTATTCATTTCATCCTCAATATCTTGAATCATTGGATATCTCAAAGTATTTTTCTTGGCCACATTGAGTTCAAGATTATGAGGTGTAACTATATTCAAAATTTAGCTCCAACATAAACAATAGACTGTTTGAAATATTGCTATATAGGATTTATTATATAGAATATTATTAAAAAATTATATGCTTGAAGATTCATGAATTTGCACAAAAACCATTGTAAAATATTAATCCTCTTGAGATGAGTACACATACAGAAAATTTTCCATTTTTGCCTCAAACAGTTGATATTCAGATATAAATGAACAGGAAATCATACGATTTGCCAATTATTATTTTTTTTTATTGTATTTTTACAAGGAAACAATTTTTTTGACATTTGTATGTATACATGAATTAATTTTTTTTTTTAGAACATATATAACTATCAATTCTTAATGGGAGATTTAACAAAAGTTATGTACCCTTGTCACAATGTTTGACCTAGCTCACTCAGTTATAAACATATTAATGTTAAATCTTATCCATATAATTTTTCAAATAGATACCAGTTATCATTTGGACAATAAACTTATTTGCAAGTTCTGAACTCAGGTTCACCTGTAGTGAAAATAGGAATTAAAAAAACTTACTCCCTGAAGTGTGTACATGTATGCATCTTAAAAGAGTTTTTCCCCCTTAAGGGAGCCGACTGGGGTTTTATTGTGTGAAAACTACTATAGATAAACTCTTTAATTTTATACTATATGTACCTTACATTGACTTCAGTATATATGCCAAGTTTAGTGAAAATCTACCATCTGGTTATTTTTTAGGGAACATCTCAAAATACAGGTACATTTACTATAGGATTATATAGGAAAATACCATTTTTTCGCACTTAGGAGAAAATTATACAAATACTACTATAGACTTTTTGCTCAAATTACATTATTTGATGGATAATACTATATTGTACATTTTGGGAAAGAAACACAAAATTCTACCGTCTGGTTTCCAGAGGGGGCATCTCAAAATGTCAAAATTCATGATATTTTCCTGTTTTTATAGAGAACAACAAAACATGACATATACCACAGATTTACATAAAAAGTTATAAAAATGATTGCTAGATTCTCAATTCCCTATATTTAAAATTTCAAGAGCATATGTTTTATACTTTTTATTTTATGGCATAATTAATTACCCTGCTTAAAGAACTTCGGTTATTCATAACGTCAAAAACACACTATTACGACGTCTGTCTACCCATCATTTGAAAAATCGTTTAGAAATCAGTTATTTAAAAACGTAATTAAATTTTTTTAGCCTGAGAATCCCTAAATTTTTAATTTTTATAAATTATGTAAAAATAGTTGCTTTCAAAGAGTAAATACGCTTTATTTTACTATGCTGCGCGAAGTATTGCGCAATGAAAACCCCAGTCGGCCCCCTTAAATCCATTCATGTACAATACAGAACTAGTTAGTTAGACTCATTATTTAAAATTTCATCAAATAGGGCATTGACAGTATTTTTTTTTGCTATATCACCTTTAAAAATCCCAATAAAAGAAAAATATCCATGTATTTGTAAAATTACTTATAAAGTTGCTTTAGGGGATATTAATTGGTTATGATTGATTAACAGAGTTAGTTGTTATTAACACATTTTCTACCTGGATTTCCCAACAAAGGCATGTACGGTAACTATATAAAAATAAAAAGTTAAATTTAAAGACGAAATGACACTAATGATAACATTTACAGCATTACTTTGAACCTTTTGCCTACACGTTATTGCCATAGATTTTACCATTCCATGAATATACATGTATTTAGCACGTTTTATTCATTTAGTGTTTGCAATGGTGCTAATAAAATGATATACAGGCAATTTAGTCATTAGTGGGTGACATTCTATTCACAAATGCAAGATATATATTCTGTGGTTAGTATTGGTAGTTTTTACTATGCAGTATTATTGGTTCATAGAGATTGTATTTTTATTGAAAGCTAGTTTGCATTGAGAACTTCATTTACTAATATTAGATAAAATTCACATTTTTATTATTAAATCTTGATTTTGGTTTTTCCCAGCAGTCTAAAAGAAGTATATATCTACAATTAATATTCTTTCGAATGAGAATTAATAGTATTTGAAATGTTATAACAAACGTCATCCTTTTTACACAGGATGATGTGAATAAGTTGCCAAAGCATATCCTTGATGACATCAGCAAGAGACAAAGAAGGTATGCAATAAAAAAAAAACAAACAAACAAACTTAGAAATGAAATACAGTGTAACTAAAAAATATAATAAAGAAACTAAAATGAAATAAGGGTGATAGATATTTCTGTCTTTTTTCTTTTTTGGGGAGTGGGGGGGTGTTACCTATGGGCTTAAGGTTCATACACCTCTGCTCACTCATATAAATTTATGATTTTCCGAAAGAAATGATGTATTTTATAAGTAAAATACAAACAATTGTATCATAGCTTGTGGGCCAATTAAATTAAACAAAAAAGACATTTCAACTTGACAAATCTATGAAGGAATAATAGACATTTACGTCGTTAAGAGTTATCTCTCTTGTCAGAGTATCAATGAACTTTAATTAATAGAGATGGTTATTTGTATAAAGAACAGTATGTTTTTAATTAGTAGTTTACTTAAGAAATGAATTTAATTTTTGAAGATTCATGAGGACATGAATTACGACACTTGACGCTGACATATTTCATCAAGCGCGGTAGCGCTTCATGATAAATATGCCGGCGTGAAGCGTTTTAGTTCATGTACCTAATGAATTTTCAAAAATTAAATTCATTTCTTACATTTACATTATTTTCTGATGAGTTACCACAAAATACGCCATTCAACTGTCATTTTTCAAGCAAAACAGTTTGCACTATAGTTTTGACGTCAATTGCGGTATTATGACGTAACAATGGAGATATTTATGCTCATCCGTGGTAGTTCATGAGAAAATGAACAGTATTCAGATTTGCAAAGATTCTTAAGGAAAATTATTTAGAAATATAAATATTTAAATAATATGTATTTCTTTGTTATTGTATATGTAGGATAAAGATGAAGACAGAAATCGAGGATTTCCTACTGGACACGGAGGATCATGTTTAGAATAACACAAATTTTTAAAAAAAAAATTTCTGTGATTCAGAAGAGTAATTTTATAAATATTTGAAATAAATGACATGTTATTCATTGGAAGTTGTTATAAATTTCAGATCAACTTTTATTTTTATTACTGTGAATGCACTTAGTCAGAAATGTGACCTCTGAACAATTTATGTCCTTATTTGGTTATCATTATGTACAACAGAAAGTATAATTCACATTTAGATTATAGACCCACGCAATGCCAGAGGCCCAGAGTCAACACGTTGGCATGGGACCCCGGCCAATTTCATTCGATATTTTCGGGCTTGGTTGCCATGGGACCCCTGGCCAATTTCATTCGATATTTTCGAGCTTGCTTCTCTCATTGAGAAGCACCAATCAAATTAAAGCTTTCATGAATAGTTAGATAATATAAACAGAGAAGATTCAGTTGACACCTCAAATGCGTGTGTTACAAATTGTTTATCATAGATTGGCTTAATGTGATTGGTTGAGAGATAAGAAAAACAATCAAGATCTGTAATTTTTCCAAAAGACTTCGCTACGGTCAGCCCATGATCTATTGAATGAAATTGGCCAGGGGTCCCACAGCAATGTGTTGGCTCAGGACCCCTGGTGTTGCAAGGATGGATTAGACCCATCAATGAGGCAGAGGGATAGAGACCAGTGGGGGGGATTAGTTTTAAGTTTCTGTGAAGTACTAGTATACCTATAAATGAATTAAGTTGGAGGCATGTTGGGTTATAGGTCAAAATGTATAAGGAATACATGTCTAATTGAGGATTATATACCAGCCTGGAAGCACATGATAATTCTTGCATTAACCACATATTTTAAAAAAATATCACATACTCTTAGGTCACACAAGAAAAAGACACATTCTTTATATAAAGAGCCATAAAACCTAATACAGTTGAACCTTGCTATCTCGAACAGGGATAACTGGAATAACATGGATATGTCGAAGTGATTGAGAAGTCCTAAGCATGTTTTTTTAAGTATTTTACCCTCAATATCTCGAACCCTCGGATATCTCGGAAGTTTTTTCTCGGTCCCATCGAGTTCAAGATAACGAGGTTTGACTGTAGTTGTGATTACATAAAATTATTTTATGAAACTTTAGTTCGATCTTAAGAGTACCCTTTGACATTAATCAGACTGAAAATGAATTAAATACCAATTTCTTTCAGGCTAGTAGCGACACTTATCATTAATAACATCTACTCGATACTCATCATGATGGACTTTTGGAGCAGGAGCAGTTTATTTAACTATTTACTCTTCACTGCATTTTGTTATGAATGCTTAATTATCTTTCAGCAACAAAGTTTGGGAACATATTGTTTTTTTAATTTCTTTTCTTATTTCTTCTTTGGTACTTTTTTTGTCTGCAAATGTATAATATAAATATATATTATTAAGATATCTTATGATTAAATTAACATGATAGCAAGCATTTGCACATTTTCTTCACTCTGATAGACAGAAACAAAATCTCAATAACTTTCTTGTTTTTGGACAAAATATACTGTACCTAAAATTTTAAGATATCTGTACAGTCAAACCCTGTTATCTTGAGCTTGAGGGACTGAGAATATACTTTGAGATATCCAGGTTAAAATACATAAAGAAAAAGTGGTTGGGAGTTCCAACTCACTTTGACATAACCATGATATTCGAGATCTTTGTTTGAGATATCAAAGTTCAACTCTAGTATGAAGTTCTACCATACAATCATATGAAAATTCTTCAAAACAAGTTCATGCAAACGTGCTGCAATTTGATGGCTGAATTAATCTTTCATCAACTGAAACTTTCTTAGTTTAATGGTTTGCACTTGTATGTCGGTCAGTAGACCAAGAGTTTTCAGATAAATATCTTAGAACTCATTGCTTGACAGTCATCAAATTTGGTACACTGGTGTCCCCTGAGGAGTGGATGACCCCTATTGTACTTTGAGGTCACAAGATCAAATATCAAAAGGAACATAATATCTGTTCAATGTTTTGAGAACCCTTTGTTTGACAGACATCAAACACAGTACATTGGTTCCCCTTTAAGAATAGGTGACACCTTTTGATTTTAAGGTTGCAGAGTCAAATGTCAAGGGACAAACTACTCTGGATATAGGAAGATGTTTTCCGATCAGTATCTTCAGAACCCTTTGCTTGATGGATGTCAAACTTGTAAATTTGTTCCACTTAAAGCTGAACATGACTCGTAAATAGGCATACGCCATATTAGTTTTCCTATCTCCGATATCAGCTCTGGGGTATACCCTTCACATTCGTTACATCTGACTGTTTGTCATGGGTACTTGCATGGAATTGATGACACATGTTCATTTTGGTTAACTTGCATTACCTTTGTTTACATTTTACTGCAGTTTGTGTATTTGTGTTTGTTTTCACTGCACTGACTTAAGTTTCTATAATGGTAACTCTCTCTTCTGCCATCGAAGAAGCACACAGTTATGATGTACTTTAGTCACTACCGAGAGTTTTACAATAGCTATGTAGAATATGTCCATTCACACCACTGAAAACTGATTACACTGAACTGTAACCAAGTGAACAGCTTATGTAGGGGTTGTATAGGTGACGGAAAATGCAAAGTAATATGCCTGACTAACATAGATCTCTGCCTTTTATGAATCGTGTTCAGCTTTAAGGAGTACTGTTAGATGACCCCTATTGATTTTGAGGTTACAGGACATAGAAAGATATAGATGACATGAAACTTGGTATACTAGTTTTCTTCTGGAAATAGATGACCTATATCAAATTTGAGGTGACAAGGTCAAACTTCTCTCAACATAGGAAGATATTATTTGATCAGAATCTTGAGAACCCTTTACTAGACGGATATCAAACTTAACATACTGGTACCCCCTAAGGAGTAGATTGCCCTTATTAATTTCGAGGTCACACAAGTTCAAAGGTTAAGGGTTAAACAACACTGGACATAGGAAGATATCTTGAGAACTATATGCTTGACAGGCATCAAGCTTGTTACATTGGTACCCTCTAAGTAGTAAATTTCTCTTGAGATCTCGGTCTGTTAGAGATCAAACTTAGTAGTACAAATGTATTCTAGTCTCTGACTAGCAGATAACCCATTTTTTCACTATCATTGCAGACATTCTCAATTTAAAGTTAATCCTTTTAAATATTGCCACATGTTTCTAAAACATTTAGACCTCTGACCGAGCATCTCTTTTCACACAGAGATGTTTCAAAAATGTCAAACAAAAGTTTTGGCATTTTTAAAACTGAACCATGGGGTCATTTCTGGGGCTTGACATTTCTGTATTTTAATTCTTCAAACATATTCTTCTTTTATTCATACTGATGATGGTGGACTGGCATATTCTAAAATATTGATTGAACCCAAAATATCGGCGATCATAGAAAATTCAAGTCATTTGGTAAACAAGTGTACATACATACTTCGGTGACATAAAATGTCTTAATTCAGAACAAAAGCAAAAAAGGGGGCAATTTGATAAAAACTTTATTTTTAGAAAGGCTTTTACTTATTTTGTTTCAACAGACTTTATTGAACAGGAGCACTTTTTTAAACTGTATATTTATTAAATTTTTTAACATTTTTTGTGTCAATTTATACAAAACTAGTTCACATCTAAGTTAAGCACAACTAACAAAATAACATCATATATAACATCATTGTAACAGATAATTTTCTCAGCACAGGATAAAGTAGAATGCAGAAAATATTCAGACAAAAAAATTAACAACAAGCAAGATTAAACATGTGTACATGTAAGTCATTCATTGCTAGTCTGTACTACATGCACCAACCTTAAATTATTATCTTGCTCATAACTAAACTTTTTCATTTTACAGAAAAGGGATATGTGCACATATAAGTGAAGATGTAGAAAGGTTTTTCAAGCACTTGATATACAAATACTGCTAGTATGTCAACTGAGAAACTATGAAGACACAATGGTTCATGGGATTCTGTCTTGAGAGATTAGAAACACTGTAAAATCATCAGTATTTATGGTATGGTCCGAGCTATTTTCTCAGTGGATGTATAGATGTGTTCCATTCTTAAGAGAAAACTCAGCTGTTTTAAAACGGTGAAAAAGTTGACCAGAGAAATTACCTTATCTACTCTGGTCATGATTAATAGGACCGTACAAGATATAATCCTTATGAAAACTAAGGATCTTTGGCACAGAGACCAGATTTACAATGTTTCTTTACATCTTTTTAATGGCCACTCATCTATTCTAGAATGAACTTGAAAGTATACCGTTATTCCACACATTTTTTGTAAGCAATTTTGATCCTCTCTGCAAATGGAGCTTGTCAACTTGAACTTAAGACAGTGCATCATGGACCGCTGGAAGTTATGATTGGATGATAAAAAAGATTTGTGAAAAACTCTAATACCTGTTTGTGGCAGTATTAACAGTCACCAGTTTGCTTCATTACAAAGTACTTCACAGTTCACTGGGTTTAATAAACAACATAATGTTGCCCAAATTGCATCAATAGGCAACACTGAAAACAATGCAAGGAAAATTTGAGATACATTTCCCCCTACGATAATTATTCTATAGGCCCCCAAACAGATCATTTTCAACAAAACAATATATTTAATTCTCTTGTTATTTTTTTTCCTGGTGTGAAATGTGCAAAAATGTCTGAAAATGAACAAAAAAATGTGTTAACTTGGACAACATGAAAGGCACTGGGTATATGCAGATTGTGCGATGTTGTGATGTAATAATTCCTCCAGATCTTTTTAGCTGCCGGCCCCTGACCTTTCACTATCACAAAATGGGACACTTAAGTGTGAACCTTCAGTCTTCTGAATCCCTGAGCTAAATCGTATTTCCCGTCGCACAAAGGATGAACATGAAGTTGTTAGATGCAATGGCATTGTTCAAATGGGTATTCTGGGAAATGAAATGCAGTACATGCAATTTAAATGTTGAAATGCATTGTAAAATGTTAACAATTTTTTTTTCAAAGAAAATTTTACAAGCTTTATTCTCTCTTCCATGTGAGACTGTGAAATGCTGACAAGCAGTAAAAATTTTGCTTTTTATGACAAGAGGTATCATTTTCAAAGATTATGAAGAGTTTTAAGCATATAAATGTGTTCTACTGACTTAATCTTCAAAGTTTAAATAGGAAAAATAATAGTTAATATTCTGAGATTTTAATCTAAAGTTTAAATAATTTGTATGTCTGTGATGCCAAACTAAGGTTTAAGGCATAAAACAATATACAAGCAAATTCTTTATCCTTTTTAATTTCCTATTTAAAGTCAGCAACATTCTTGAGAATGCCAAAAATTATTGCAAAATTTTCATAGATGGTATGTCATAGGAAGGTTGAAAACTACTGATTGTTAAAAAAGTAATGCAGTTTTCAACTAAAACTTATTTTTTAAACAAATATATTGACACAGTGTGGACCTAGGTTTGTTTCTCAGTATGAAATTTCCCAGGATTTTTTTAAATAATCCGACACTGCCCAGTGGTTCTGTAATCGAAATGTATTGTAAATCATAAAAAAAATTATTTTCAACTGTTGGTACAAATATTCCAAACATTGGTATTTTTTCCCTGTGTATTTTTAAATTGCTTCTCCTTTGTCCCTTATCAGTTAAGTAAGGCACTGTAATCTGCGTACTGTGTGCAATGTATCAAAAATTTCAGTGAAAAGCTAACTTAAATCAATTGCTCAGAAATTGCCTCGGATGATATTGCCAGTAATTTGAGATCTAAAAGGAATTGAGTAGACTATATAAGTTGTGTACATGTACATGCATTTCATGGAAACAATCCATTTATAAACTAACCTATGTAAAGATCTTGATATAAACTACATTGTAAATGGAAATGCAAAGAAAATTAGGAAAAGGGGTCGTCTCTAATGAACTTCATGAAAAGAATGAAAAGTCAAACCTAAATTCTCCCTGCTTCTTTTTTATTTAGACGACCAAATTGTATAAGAATTACTGTACTATTACTGAAAGCTAGAATATATCCCAAGTTGTCACAAATTCAGTGGGGAGGAGTTAAATCTTAAAAACATTGTGGATCTGAATTTTGACAAACTTGTTTCGTCATCCCTAATGATTAGTAGCAGTTGTTGCCCTTTGCATCTGTGTTGCTCCAATTTACTGCGTGTAACAATAACAATGTATAACAACATACAAATGCTATACTCATAGCACAAATTCCCGATTCCTGTCTCACCAGAGTTTGATAATTGCTCATCAAATGTGCTAGCTGCTTGACATTAGCCATATAAGATTTCTACATGACTCGTTTGTTATGAACAAGATGAGAAAAGATGGTTTTAGTTTACAGACCACATTTCCTTCAATATTGCATGACTGTGATGCGTAATCCCTTAAAACATGGATATAGGCATTGCAAAACAGCAACTATATTGTCTTGAGAATTCTTTTTTTTTAAGCAAGATTGGTATCATTTTTCTCTGACATTTTCCACTTTATGGTATCACCTAATGAATAAAAAAGTTTGCTATGTATAATATTTTAACATTGACTGTACTCTGTGCGTCTCTTAGTAATTTTGACAAAAAGTGCATTCAAGATAAAAAGGTATAAAAGACAGATATGTTATCAATACAGTACGTGGCATTTTTATAACAGAAACTCATCATTTGATCGAACAATAATTCACATATGAAGTATTTAGTTTAAATCCATTTAAAAAAAAATTAAAATTTTCTTCTTTCAAGTAAAATTATATCCAATATACATTTACAACATTAATTGCTTTCCATAAAATTTGAGATACACTTGTATTGTGCGTTATCTATAATAAAAATAATCTAAAATTATCACAATTTTCCATGAAACAACATGAAATAACAAGAAAAGACAATTTGTAACATAATCCATTTAGGATTTGTACAGTAAATGTCAATTAATTAAAAAAATTCAATGAATCATGTATTATATAAGAAAGCACTCTAAAAATACTGATGACATGATAAAAATCTGTCAACTCACTGCCATGGGGGCAAAAATATATAGTTCTTTAAAAAATGTCAATTTTAAGAATTTCTATGAGGATTATTTGTTCAATAAACACAAGATTTATGTTCAATAGGCTCAATCTTTTCATACAAAAAATTAATAGCTTCCAGCAGATCTCTGTAATATTTTGGGTTTTCTCAAAAAATAGAGGAAAATACTATAAACTGCAATGTTCCTATTGTTTCACGGCCTGTAAATGAGCCTCAGAATGAGTTGATTATATACCTTCAGTAATATACATAACACCTGGGAATCTATCTAGACTATCAAGCATTTAAAATCTTCTATTTAGCACTTTTGAAGAAAAAAAAAAACCATATTATAGTGCTGGGACTGTAAAACAATTGCACTAAAACAGCAACCTGATCGAGTCAATGTCTCTCCACAGAGTGCAACCTTTTAAAACGAATCCAAAGGAACATA
This sequence comes from Saccostrea echinata, assembly GCF_033153115.1. NCBI lineage: Eukaryota > Metazoa > Mollusca > Bivalvia > Ostreida > Ostreidae > Saccostrea > Saccostrea echinata. Next base: position 13,621,279 of record NW_026889803.1, read on the forward strand.
TTTAACCAATAAAAAAGGTTAGCAGGAACACAATGTAAATGTACGATATAAACTAAGTCAAATGTTGGCATACACTAATTTGTACCTTTTCTTGTGTTCCAGGCATGTCTTTTTCTTGACACAAAAATTCAGATGACAATATCAAGGTCTCATCAGATTGCTGTTATAAAAAAAAAAACAATGATGGGTATAGATAATAATTTTGCTGTGTAACAACAAAATAAAGAAATAATAATAACAAAGATATATAATTTGTTTGAGTAGAAGGGGTGTGGAATATCAGGTAACACTATAGCGGGCAGTCTCCTGTTTAACTTCAACAGTGTCCTTTGGGGGATCTACGTGGTGACTTGACATGGTGGAAAGATGATGTTTCCTGGAGCGGTTCTCCAGGTCACTGGGGGAGTTTCTCTTGTGGGCAGGGCTCAGTGAGGAGGTGGAATTTCTGAGGGATGACCTGTGGGGTGATTCTTTCAGCTCCAGCTGCTGTTGCTGGGAGATCTCTGCTGCCCGCTCCTGTACGTCTTTGTGTGTTAAGGAGATGCATACATCTCCCACAGTGAGCTTCTGGCAGTCCAGTCCGTACCTATGAAGACTTCGCTCCGGCTCACAAGATGACCAACCTTGTCCAAAGACAAAGAAAGGATGCTCTAATGTAGCTTCCACAGTCACCTGAAATTTTAATCAATATGTACCTTAGACAGGTCATTTATATATACAAAAAGAAAAAAAAATTAATTCAGTACATCAGAGAAGTTATCTTCATAAAAAACATACAGTCAAACCTCATTATCTCGAACTCAATGGGACCGAGGAAAAATTTCGAGATATTTGAGGATTCGAGATATCCAGGGTAAAAAACTTAAAGAAGAAGGGGCCGAGACTTAATTTAAAAATGCTTCGACATATCCATGGTATTCGAGATATCAGTGTTCGAGATACCGAAGTTCAACTGTATTTGGAATCTGGTACATGTATTACATTATACAGTTTTTTGTACCTCTTATGGTGGCTGACAGAACAATCAACCATTTTAACCAAGTTAAAATCAAAATATGATTGACTGATAATTTCAGAAGTAATTAATAAAGATATGATTGTGAAATGATGTCCCAGCTGATAACAATAGTTCTATTTGATCATAAAATATGGCCTTGACCTAGCCTTTACCTTAGTAAAAGACATTTAAGTCTATAATATTGAATAGGTATGATTATAAAGTTATAAAGTTGGGGACATAAACAGTAAGGCTACCATGAACAATAACTCCCCCCTCCCCCAAATCTATAAAGTCCAATAAATGACAATATCAGAAATATGGGATGTTTATTACAGAGGTGTGATGTGCAATATAATGTCAGTAATTATAAAGAAAGACTGAGATCTGAGGTGGTGAAAGTGACAAGGCAAGACATCCTGAGGTCGTGCCCTTGTCAGAAAGGTCAAACAACAATCCAACATAAAAAACATACATTCATCAAAATCAAAAATTATCCTACAGAATATCACAATATTCTGAATCTAGTATAATGCCAGAGTTTAATTTTAAACCTTAAAGGGGCCTGGACACAGTTGCATTGTTCACAATTTTAAATTTCTATTTTTATTCAATAAATAAATTCAGTTATTAAATGAATTGAACTTATATACATGAATATTCTTAGAATTCAATGACAACGACATTCTTCATAACATCACATCAAACATCTGTGTTTGTAAACAGGGCAAGAGCTCTGTTATTGTTTACGTTTAACTGGGTATGTTCAATTTGTTCACTGTGCACACATCACTGAGCAAGAACTGATACTGGTGAGTTGGTTTTTCTTTCTCACATTTCTACTCTGAATTTTCTGGATTATAGTTTTAATATTTTGCATTAATACACAACCTAATTTCTACTTTTCTTAAGTATTAAGGATAAAGTTTAGTTCGTGAAGTGCAAGGATACGTGTCAATCAAACATGTCCCAAAATTTGTAGTTTTAATAATTTCCATATGAAAGAAGTTTCTAAACATGCTTTTAATATATTTCAGTGTGAAATGCTCTAGCAACATATAAGTCATGATATTATACTGAAAATTTTAGAATTTTGATATAATTAACTTCAAATCTGTGTCCAAGCCCCTTTTATAGATTATATATGCTAAATAATTTTTAACATTGTGTTTGTATTTATAGAATTATCATTGTTGCAAATGTTGATATGACTGTTGTCATCAGACTCCATAATTGAGGGGGTTCCACTGTAAAATTGCTATAATTTCTATTGTACAATTAAGGCAAAAATTATTGGAGGAGGCATCCTCCCTTTCCTATGGCCCCACAAGAAAGTGCCAGGCTGCTCTTAATCCTAATTTAAAACCTGTCATTTGATGAAATTTACTCAATGAAAAAATACGTGCTTTAAATCACCATTCACTTCCATCTGCTAGGAATTCATATTACATATGAAATATAAAAAGAAATTTGAGAATTTACAGTGCAGTTTTACCAGTCATTTTAATGTCATTTTTTAAATCTAAAACCTTTCACGAGCAGCATCTCTTCCAATATTGATGAGCAAACTAATCTCCTGCCCCCTCACTCTATGCTTCGTTATGTGACAAAACCATGATGGAATTATTAATGGTGGCGTGGGAGTGCAGCGCCACACTGTCAACAAGTTGACGATTTTTGATCAATACAGGACAAACTGGGAGCATTGATTGTCACTAGCTGTCTGCACTGTCATGTGTAAGGCGGCAAATCAGCAGAAAGTAATCAGTTTACACCCTCAAAAATATATATGGATTTCCTGCTCATAATATACTATCCATACTTAAAACCAATTCTTACAAATGGGGGGGGGGGGGGTCTGTGTGTCTTAAATGTCTTACTACAATTATAACTACGTGTATCTATGCAAGGCCTCCCAATTGATTTTCACTTCTAGAAACATCAAAAATACTGAAAAGTGTAGGAGAGACATTTTAATTATTCAGAAAATTTATTGACTGTTTACAATTTACTGTAGTCATTTATTACTATGAATGTTCAAAGTGACATTTATAAATTTTTCAGCTCATTGCCCTTGTCCCAGAAAATTTGAAACAAGAAAAAAATCCTATTAAAAAAATTTAGCTAATTTTAACTTTTATGGATTGAATATATGCTTGTTTGAATTTAAATCTCAAGCTTTATGAAATTTTGCATGCTAAAAAAAATAGCATTCAGCTTTTTATTTTTTTGAAATCTTAAACAGTCATCAAGAGAACATAATAAAGAGAATAGAATTGTGTAGCTTTTTCACAAAAAATAGAGAAAAAGATGAAGAGACAGAAATCCCATTGGTAATAGAGTCATTGAAAATATTACAAGATTTTCTTGCAAACTTTTCAAAATGATGCATAAGTGCAGGATAAAAATGTTTAAATACTGTATCATTTTCTTAAAATCAACCCTCAAAATAATCTATTTTTATCTCTGAAATGAGTATTAATTAGGTTTTACAAAATTTATAAATGTGTCAAAAAATGTTATCCTTCTTGCACTATAGTATGAAATGCAGACATATTTATTCTTAGCAATGCTAATTATTTCCCTGATAATGGCAAAACTATGTGATTGTTAAGTTTGAGTTGTAATGCAGACATTTACAACCAACTACATAACTGCAATGCATAGATCTGAACAACTTTTATTACTTTTTTTTAATTACTCTTTAGACATTAAGAGGGCTTTCAAAAAGATTAGCAACAGGTGGTACTTTTACAAAAATAGGAGGTACCTTGTGGACAGATTTTAATTAAATATCTTATTGAATTTTTCACCAATGAATACATTAGCCAGTACAATCATGATTTCAGCTGGGTAAAAGTACCAGATACCAGCAGATTTTGAAAGGCCTGCTGTATACTGTCAAAGAAGTTAGTGCAACAGGTAATAATCTCTTTACACCCAATGACACATTACACCACGAATGAAATTTTTATTTTTTTCAGCATACTGACAAAATCAACAAGAAATCAAATTTATTGCTACTCACCTGTACTTTGTGTTCTCCGACCACAAAGCCAAGAATGGCCGTACTGTGGTCTGGATTGAATTCAATTTTCACCACAGTACTGGAATCTATTTTGAGATCACTGCTTATTTCTGCACTCTGTACAAAATCATCTGTTTGCAAGTCCTCCACTCGTTTTAATTCACCATTACTAAGCTGTATAATTGATCCTTTCATGAAATGGGGAGGGTAATGTAATTGTGCGCTTGAGCCCTGGGTCATGGCTGGGCTCTGTCGCATGGAGGTCTGCAGAGGCATCATGGTGTGCACACTGGGCCCCTCATCCATGGAATGTTTGGTAGACACCCCACCATGATTATTTTTTGATCGTTTGAGGGCAGGTTCATCCCCTGTGTAAGTGGAGAACCTTGAGTCTAAGTGAGAACTCTGTATTGCACTGTCTGAGGGGCGAGTCAGAATACGGTGTTTTAAACTACCCTCCTTCCCACTAGGCACTTTGTAGCTTACCTCGCGGTGAGAATCCCGACGAGGTGGGTCCTTAAATGATACAGATTTACCTCCAGAAAATTCAAGTGATGAAAGACTTTGAGCACGCTCATCCTTCAGACGAGATATCATTTCATGTTCCTCTGGTAGTTTTTCTCTTTTCATGTCCCCATGAACGATCTCAGCCTGGCTGGCTCCATGGTGAGCATCAGGGCTCGGAGACATTGAGGCTGACATTGAGCGTGGGTGAGAGCTACTGAGCCCTGAATACTGTGTCACTGGACCATATGTATTGCGTGGAATTTGGGTGTGGGAAGTCTGTTGCACAACAGTGCCCATACTCTGTAACACAGCTGAGTAGGACTCAATTTGGGGATAAGGTCCTGATAGAATACCAGACCTCTGTAAATTATATGGACTCTGATAAAATGTATTATAATGTGCTAACGATTGTAAGTGTGGTCCTTGCACTGAAGATGGACTATGTCCTTGCAGCGAGTAAGGAGATACTGAGCTGCTAGCACTACCCCCTGGTGAATACAAACCAGGGTACTGACTATTTCCGTGGGTAAGAAGTCTAGAGGCAGCTTCATTCATTGGGGGTCGGAAAACCCCAGACATACTACCTGGTGAGGCTGCTGAAGCTAACATGGTTGTAGAGAGGGATTCACTTCCTATGTTGCTGGCATTACTTATCATACCTTCGGAAGGCCTCGGAGGTGAAGACTGATTGGTAGAGCCATCATGAAGCCAACTGATATTTTCACTGCTATTATGAGGAGCACTTCCAGTCATTCTACTGAACCCATTGTTGTTTTTATTCATTCGTTCACTACTGTCATTTTTCAGGTCCAGAGCCTCATTGTTGTTTTCCTCTATCCTGGCTTTGATTCTCTCCCCTTTGCTCACTTGTTGCTCATTGCCTCGGTGCGTCTCTATCCTTTGTGTCAGCAGCTGACAAAGGGTCTTGTGATGCACAGATTTCGTGGATGGAGCGAAGCCATGTCGTACATCAGAAATTGAATTAATGGACGCTGCATTCACATCTTCCGTTTCTGAAATAAAATGAATAAAAGTTTTGAACTATCTCTCCCTGTAATCTATCGAATTTTCCTCATTTCCAAGTGAACATAGACCTTGATTTTTAAAAAATCAGAACCCATTTACAGATAAAAGCTCTCTTATGTACGTCACCAGATGGATTGATTCCTATTTAGCTTAACACAAAAAATCTCAGGCAGTTGTGTAATTTGTACCACAGTATATTGATTTACATAATCATCATATGCACTTTTGAATACTAATTATAGTGATGTTATTTCAGACCAGAAGAGGAATTATATTTATAGCATTGATAAGTCATAACTTGAAGTTTATAAATATAAATGGACTTGGATCGTACTTCCTCGCATGTTGACAGGAAAAGAAGAGTAAATATAAGCATGTATATATAAATAAACACATCATAGTCATACCAACCACTGTTTGTGGTGGTTATCAGATATTTACTGCACATCTACATACAGTGATAGTAGTAAATCTAGTACTATATTTAATAACAGGACATTCTTCCCACGTATTAAAGGCAGTGACTAGGATATTAAATCTCACTCAACAGCAGTACATATGTGTACATATGTATATATTAACTATATTTATACATGTAGGCATAAATCCTTAAGGAATTTAAATGTCTTCATAATCAGTCCATTCATCAGGAATTGAATGAATGAAATACAACAAAGAGATCACAACTGACAAACTGCCAAGCTGGAAAATACTAGGGCAGTTTTGGACATTGTTTGAATCACTTTGGGATTTAAAAAAAGGACCCTTATTGATTAGTGTGTATTAAGGTTGGCTGACTGCATGGACTCTTTCATGCACATCAATGACCAGAGAGAGCAAATCAATATTAGACTGACCATAACTAAACAGCATCCATCATTGATTAGACCAGGGTCATAAACACACAGCAAACTGACCTAATCCATGGTCCTAATGTGCTGGTTAATTTCCATCAAATTGTACAATTACTCTTCAATGTGTGAACACTACCATTTCTTTTCATGTTTTTACAGTTCCAGACAAAACAATTTAATAGTCTTCAGATGTTTGGGAAATAATATGGAGGGCACACCAAGTGCATTTCCAATCACATGACCCAATATATTCTAGTTAAGCAGGTTTGAATTTTTTTGTGTTGACGCCCACACAGCTATGATTTTTCTCATCTAAATTACCATTTTTCATGCACCAAAATGTAATTCATATCAACTTTCATGGCCAATATTCTAACTTATTGATAGCCAGTAGCCATAATTAGTATCGAAAGTAACAGTGAATTTGTTCTCTCTTGGGCTTTTTTCATTGCTTAATATTCCACAATCATACCCAACGACACACATTATTTTATAGAACTATTTGTGCAAATTTTGATAACAAAACTGTCCATTCAAATGCATACTGTTCACAAGAAAAAAGCTGAACTGCACCCTTTAAATTAAGTTTCTTAATTCAGTCCTTGTTTTTTCTTTCTTTTTTGAATACCAAGACTTTTTTTTTAACTGTCAGTAACCTTCAACCAATTACCATGGTACCTAAAACGTTCACCAGCTAATTTGGAAGATTTCTTTAACCAAACCTTCATCCCACAAACTGAGAAATCAGCAGTATTAGGAACAAAACAGTAAAATACAAGTCTACATCTATAAAAATGAAGGCAAAGAGATTAATGTAGTTGATATACATGCAGAGATGATTAAATTCTATATTGCAAACTGCACCTTTACAGCAAGGATTTGGAAACCAGAAGTAGACTGAACACACTGATCAAACTATCTCATACAATGATGTAGGCTAAAAAAGAAAGTTCAAAACAGTACTTACGTACTGAAGTTTATAACACAATCTGACCAGTTCCTTTCTGTTTTTCCTAAATGTGTTAATTTATGGAGCCAGTTATTGAACTCAACTAAACGAAATTATAGTATAAACATTATAAAACAGAGGTATTTAAAAAACACCTTGGGTCTTACAAATACAGATACACAATGTGAATGCAATTAATTATCACTTTCTTTCTTAAATGTGATGGCATAAAATAATAAAACCTTAACACCTCATTTCCAGTCTCCTAATCCTTCTCCAATCTGAAAAATTTCCAATGGAAAAAACAGCACTTAATGAGCAGTAAAGTCATTTAATTGCTATTTCTGACTTCATATTGCCAAAAATGTTGTCAAGTCCGTGGAAGAAAAACCTGTTCAAGAATTCCTTCAGTTCTCTATCTGTTTGTCAGACGAGTGTTAACACAAATGCACTACAAGCAATAAAATAATCATCAGAAATTCCACCTTCATAATTTGTTGGCAAATAATTATAAAAGCAGACTAATTGCACACGCATTAATTCACACAGACTTATGAGGAACACAGTGTCAGGAAACACCTTCTTGGCAGAAAGTATGTATTGCCAGAGAATCATGCAGACTAAAAATACAAACCAATATACTTCTGTTCACCTGTGAGGCCAAGGTATATAGAAATGACAGCTACATACATTTATGCAATACCCTCATCATTAAAAGAGACCAGGATTTTCCAGTCTGATCAATAATTGTCAAGACCAGAAAAACATGATAATTACTAATTGCCAACTATATCAGTATACATGGTATATGATACTGTGCAAGTTCTAATGAGATTACTGCATTTGCTTCTTTTTGATCAAAATTTTTCACACTTATAATAATGTTATTCAGTCAAGAATGTGACCGTCATTAAAAATGCACTATAAATAAACTTTTTTTTACATGCTATAAAGAATAAGTCATTTTTATGGCTTGAAGTTTTTGAGTAAAGACAGTATTCCATACTTCGCAATTCCATGAATTGTTTTAAAGGCAGTGCATTTGAACATTTTTCAACTTTAAGACCTCCCAGATTTGACTTTGATTTTTCAACTTTGTTTGAAGCCCAAATTTACACAGAATTTATATAATCTATTGCTGTAAAGTAATAATAAAGGAATAGATTTAGTGAAAACACAAGTTCAGTTAGTTCAAAGGTGCTGTTCAAATACAGCATCTGACATGTACAATATATACATGGTACTACATCTGGAGATAGAGTTCCACTCACTACAAGATGCCCATGGGTCACAATGCTCACCTGAGTCACTCTTGCCCTGCTGTTCTTCATCAGCAGAAATTTTTATCGATAAATATTCCTATTCCCATGGGTTAATGATTTGAACAATTTCTTGAATCTTAGCACTATCTGAGGGTGCTATCATATAAATATAACTATAACTATGGCTTTGCTGTTCTTGAGAAGAAGATTTTTAAAGATATTTCCTTTACATTCCTATGTAAAAGTTTGATCACCCATTGTGACTCCACCCTAGCCCCAGTGGTCATGATTTTAAAAACATTTGAAATCTACACTATGTAATGAAACTTTCATATAAGTTTCATCTTTTCTACCCAGTGATTCTTGAGAAGAAGATTTTTAAAAGATGCCATTAAATTTTCACTAATTCTAATTATCTCCCTTTGAAATAGGGCATGACCCTCCTCTTATCAAACATGAATCCCCTTCACCAAAGAATGCTTTGTGGCAAGTTTGGTTGAATTGGCCTAGTGGTTTCAGTTAGTCACAAGACAGCCTTCTAACATACCCACACCTTTTTTCTAGAGTTGTCAAATAATACAAAGCTTGACACTTTGAGGTTAATCTCAACTCATGATAATACAGCATCTCTGATTTACAAAGCATCGAATATCAATATTCTCATAATCTGTGTGCAGGTTCTCATAGGTACGTGCAACCTTATCCTGTAGAGAATAAATAGTGTCTGTTTCAACCTACCTTGACATACACCTGGCGGCCTAAAGGAAAAACTAAAAAATTCTCTTTATACGACTTCAGTTTCATGTAGCTAGGTGTTGTTTAACAAAGAATCATTAGTGTTGAATGATCAGACATAATAATTTTAAAAAGTTGGGTAGCATAAAGAATTGATTGGAGTCTTACAAAGTTACCTGTTTGCTATGTAGGTCATGTATTCTTTACCATTGATCCAACCAATTCAGTTAATTTAACCAAAAAAGAGATATAGATTTTGCTGATATCATCATATCCCATCAAGAGGGCATGATCAACAAGATGTTTTATCGACCACAGTTTCACCTTAATTAAAATTCCAGAAAACAAACTTAACCCAACAAAAACATACCGACAAAAGCCAGTCGAATGCCTCTAAGAAAATAAAACTGTAGAATAGAATACAAACAAAAAATTTTAGAAATGGGTGCAGGACACACTACGCTTCAAACTCCACGTATAGAAAAATATTATCTTTAAAAGTCAATATTTAAGTACAATGCACAATACACAACAATGAACTATATATAAGCCACTTACCAACTATCTTTCCTTCATAGCAAGGAGGATACGTAGTCTATTCATAAATTTACACTAACACAACCAAAAATGTTTTATCCATTGTTCATGATTTGCATGTTAAAGGAAAAACCAGTCTGTGCTATATTTGTGCCTCTAATCCTTTGTGAATGCAAGAAAAAAAGAGCCCTACGAACGACAGAATTCTTTCGGTAGCAGGAGATTTAACCTTTTTTATCTGCTGATAGTATTTGGGCAAACTATGAAATTCCTCGGTGTACTTTGCCAAGCATGTGCACTGAAGCGTTTTTTCGTCTCGTTTCAGCTCTAAGTATATTCATTGACGAAGTTCACTGCGTACTCTGTTGGGGCGACCCATCCATCACGCTTGTCACCCAAATCTGTGTATATAAAAATGTACACTTCTTCAGCGATTCGAACAATATTAATTAGTTCCTTTCCATATGTGGCAGTTATGCACAAACAAAAGCTACTGATGACCAAGCTTTCATTCAGACTATAATTATGAATCAAAGCCTCTCAAACATCCAGCTAATCAAGTCACATGCCTGTCACTGCAATCTGTGCCCAGGTGTATTATGAGAAATATCGATTCTGATTTACAAACTTGTATGTCCCTAATCTAACATGTCAATTAGCTTGACTAGCTATATCCTTATTTAAGACTCCAAGGTTAGCCTTCTTACACAATATGTTACTCATTATTTATTGATTTTATATTTATTAGTACTTTTCATTTTTTTTATGACCACTGATGCTTTAATGTGTACAGATGAAACAAAATGCAAAATGTTGGTTAAATTAATTTAAAAAAATATATAGAGTAGAATAAACACAGCAATCACTTTGCACTCTAGGACATAAACACTGACCCTTAAAATCCTCAGTCATGCACTTCATACTGATTAAAAAAGCAGCAGAAATGCCTAAGCTACTTAAACTTTAATGCAAGACTTCTCTACACCCCTGATTTAGTGTTATTTTATAATTATGTCAGTTCATGATTCAGATTTAATTGCTCCTAGTTTCTATAGACCCGATACTTTTTGAATTGGTATCTGTATATTTACATATTTCTTCCTTTTTCTTTATGTATCTATTTTTGATGACAATAAATGCATGTATTAAATATAATATACTAAGTACTTGAAAAGAACTGTGATGTCTGAAAATTCAATACACAAACAGTCTGGCAGATGTTTATCAGTTAGAGTGGTGGTTCCAAGTGTTTATGTCAGGTTAGTGTCAAGTACAGCAAGGAGAGAACTAAATGCCATTAATTTGTTGTCATACACACAACATAAAGGATGGACCTTACAGCGACCCATGGAAATGTGTATTTGTGAATGAAAACTTTATGAGTGCTCATTACACAATGATATAGCTGAATAAGCAAGATAGCCTGTTTTACCCTGCAGACATACACATAATTTTACTTTGATTCAACAACTAATACACCACAGCCACAAGCAATATCTCTGTGCTGAAAGCCAAGGGTCAATTGCAAGACTAAAAAAACAGTTCAGGAAATTTTACAGATTGCAACATGGCTCCACATTTACAAAGCCCCCCTCAGCCAAGGTTTACTATTTCAGTAATAAGAAGAGAAAGAGAGAGAAGGTTAAACTTATACATTTTTTATGCTGTGAAGAAATTAAGAAATATGCCCTACCTGCTGTATAGACCATTCTAAGAAAGCTGCCACAGACTGGAAGAGACCCCACACAGAAGTCCCATGCCAAGAGTGCCTGAGGTGTCCCCCGATAAAATTGTGTACTACAAGAAGTTGTACAGGTTGATAGTAAAGAGCCCTCAGCCTATCCGCATTGAGTGACTCATCAAAAACAAGGTCAGCACAGGTCTCTCCTCTAGTCGCCCCTGGGGGGTGGTAACGTTTTTAATGTCTATGCTCTTGTGTGTATTGAATTTTTTCGGCAAAGAATTTTAAAATCTATCTCAGGTGTTTGTTCCTAGGAAAACAAACAAACCAGGTAGAAAGACTTTACACCCCTCTTAGGTCAATTTATAATTCCGAATCGTGATTCGACAAAATATCAGATAACACCCCAGTGATTAAAGAGCCATGCACAAAGACAAGGAATTTGTTTCACAGGCACACAATGGGTTCTTTTTTGCTTATCAAGATTTGTGATCTGTGCTGCAATTACCACACCAGCAAAAAAACATTCAATTACTGACACCCATATGGCTTCTAACTGAAAATGATTCACTAGCATTACTTCCAGTAATTTTGATGGTCAATAACTCTTTTTTAAATGCAACAATAGCAATTCCTTTCTTTGATAACAATTTTACACCCTGATAAAAGATAGGAAAGAAATTTTGTGACATTCAACAAGTAACAGAAACTGTACCATAGAATTGATCAATAAGCCCAAACTTGCAGTACTGACAATCAAGAAATGGAGCAAAGTAATGAAGCAACCATTAACTCATTGATAAGAAGGCAGTGTTTTTCTAACTACATGTACAATGCAATATATACATATATACACATTCAATATCATTGTCCTTGACTCAAAGCAACAAAGTGAAGTAAATTTTAAGTCATCCATTGAGTCTAAGCTAAAACACAAGATGAATGGTTCATGTGGATCATTAACTTTAGAAAGTAATAGAAATGACTTAGAATGTACTAATAGAAATGACTTAGAATGTACTAATAGAAATAACTTAGAATGTAATAGAAATAACTTAGAATGTAACAGATAACTTAGAATGTAATAGAAATAACTTAAAATGTACTAATAGAAATAACTAAGAATGTACTAATAGAAATAACTTAGAATGTACTAATAGAAATAACTTAGCATTTAATAGAAATAACTTAGAATGTAATAGAAATAACTTAGAATGTAACAGATAACTTAGAATGTAATAGAAATAGCTTGTATTCTTTTTAATCCAAAATATAGAAGGAACTGCTGATAGTGCAAATATTTCCTTCAATTACAAAAATTTTATCGATGCATGCACCTGATTTTCCAATTGGCACAAATGCACCTAGTAGTCTGCCTCCAACAGGAAGTCAAAACCTGGATCTGCAACATTTACAACTGAAAAGGGGAGTAAAAAAATGAGCTCTGCATACTACAATGTCCTCCCATTTCAAGGCTGCATGCACTCGTCATAAAACAATGGCCTGGTTTTACAATCTCTGCTGTGAACTCATACATCTGTTGGTATGCAACTTGAAAATGTTTCCCTTTAATTTTTGGATTATTTTTGGATCGTGCATTCATGACAAAAATTTTCATGATTTACTACATCTGAAGAGTGTAATAATGAAGGCAGGTGTTTGAGGTCCTTCAGAAAACAAAGGTGTTTTCTCATCTAATAAGAATAATGCCAATAATCATTTTCTTGTGAAATCTGTTAATATCATATTTTTACAATATCGCACTAATGAGCAATATGTGTCCACAATATAAAAGAAAGAAAAACATATAAAATTCAGCCCAAATCCCCATTACGATCTACCTGACTGAATTGCACAAATCATTTTTTTGTTTTCAAAATGTTGCATATAACGTATTGCAAGATTGGAGTTACAACAGTAATATTTTCATTATATGATATGTAATTTATCCTTTATAGATAAATGCATGATTATTTAATTCCAACTTTAATTGTATATTGTATATGTACTTATTTTACCAGGATTCAATTAAGTTTAGCATCTCCTCTGTTTATTAACTGTGCTAATTCATGGTCACTGCAAAAAAAATATGAATTACAAATACATTTGTATATGATTAACATATGTTTTAACTGATTCATGAATGTTCTAATAGTCCATGACACACAGTGCGCTTAAATTAATTTGAATATGTTAGAATTATAAGTACAGTCAAACCTCATTATCTCAAACTCAATAGGGCTGAGAAAAAACTGAGAGACATCTAAGGATTCAAGATATTCAGGTAATTAAAATAGACATTTAAAGAAAAAGTAGTTGAGACTTCCAACTCACTTCGGCATGTCCATGGTGTTTAAGACATCAATGTTTGAGATATACTGATGTTTTGATATCAATTTTTGAGATACCAAAGTTCTGATATCAATAAATGAGATACCGAAGTTTTGATATCAATTTTTGAGATACCAAAGTTTTGATATTGATGTTTGTAATACTGAATCTTTACATACTGCATACACAAGAGTAATAATATTTCACACACTAAACTTGCTAAAATGTAACTTTGTAATAAATCAAATGCTGAAAAGCTAATATCATTGAATATATCCTTTTTAAAAATTTGTCGTTTCTTAATTTTTATAATTTTCTGAAGTTTACTGAATTCATCAAAAAAGTGGGGCTTATTAATTGGCTGTCGTAATTATAAACTTGGTGAAATTAACTTCCTCTATGACAAAGGCACGAACTATCACTCCCAGTAAAAATGGCATGGAAATCATTTAAACTTTAAAATGTGCAAGATAAAGAGATGTGCATAAATTCAAGAACCCACTCAATTATGACAGTGACTGTATATGTACACTTGATTAATTGTGATAAAACATCTTAATTATGCTCCAAGGTTTTACTTACTAAGGACCCAACATGACATCAAACTTCAGTTTTGCAAACCACCATTATTCCATTAAAAACAGCAGTTGTATATATCAATGTCAGTAATTATGGCCATAGAAAAATGAGGTTATATAGCAATTTCACAAAAGTCTTGTCTATGACACAGTTTTTCAAAGGGACAACTAAGTAATAATGAACTGAAGTGAAATTTTTTCATTACATTGCTGTGTCAACATCTCAAATTGTTTATTATTTTGGTATTTTAATACATGTATACTACACTGTTATGTATCGGAGTTCATGTATGTTTTTTCGAAGAATTCACAGTCGTTTGATATATGACAGGAAGCGTTACAAGAGGTCCTACATGTACATGTACTATATTAACTATGAAGTGTTAATGATAGGCTTCATGATGCTGACACCCAAGAGACCACGAAACTGACACACTTCACATCAACTATAAACCAAACCAGCATAATTTTTGCTACACAGAATATGAGGGTATACTCAAATTTCCATCTAGTACATAGGTACCTTAAAATTGACCTTTGCCCCTAGCATGTTGTGTCTGAGAGACACCATTCGTTGTTTAATGTCAATTAAAGTCGATAATGTAATTCAAATGGATTTTCTTAACTTTCCAAGTAACAGGGTGTTCTTGACCTTCCTTACACAGTAAAGAGGAAACTGAATATCCTTTCATGAAGTTTTAGGAAGTTTTTTTTTCCTTGGGAAGTTCAATAACGAAGTTCTTTTCACTGACTGGTTATCTAAGTAAATTAAGCTGTTAGCAAAGCTTCTATAGGTTCGACTTAAGGACTTATTTAACAATGCATCAATTGTTTTATTTCAAGAACAAATTTTATCAAGATCCATGTCAAAAGAAAAGTAGTTAATATCTCGGTACCAAAGTCTCTCACCCCACGTGAAATTGTGGTGATATCAACATGGGATAAACCACATGAAAAGACACAAGACACTTACAAATAAATAGAGTAGAGCCTTTTCTTAATATTTCCAAGAACCAAAAGTTTTTAAAATCAGGCAAATAAATCTTTGACGTCTTTTCCTGACCCCCGTTTTGTGGTGAGAACCCGGATCCTCATAAAAAGGATTGTGCAATATCCCAATTCTTAACTCTTGTATAAAACACCCTCAATTCTGCAAAATAGTGAATTCAATTTTTTTTTTTATCTGCATTCAAACCTGCATAAAGGATGGGTGTTATGATCTGAGTCACTTTGTTAGCATTTGCTGCCTGACAACACCACACCATTGTATTTTTAGTACAGATAAGCTATATTCAGGTAGAGGTGTGGGTGTAAGGAAAATGCTTTTTATTAAATCCAATTCTAGATTTGAAAAATCATATATAAATAGTGATACAGTGTTCTTTTTAAAGGTTATGATCTGAAAATAAGCTGTGAAATTGAACACTCACTCAGCCTATCATAATTAAAAAAATCGCAATGTGCAGCATTTTCTTTCTACAATGCTTATGTGCCACTGTAACTCAGTAAACTCTTTATTACTGTAAATCACTTTTTATTCGTGAGAACTTTAATTTCACATAATTACATGAGGCAGTCTGTTTGCGAAAATAAAGTTCTTGCAAAAAATTTTATTATTTAAGACTATGTAGAATAATAGCCAGAATTCATTAAAATTTTGTCTCACTTATAAATTCAATATTACTATCTCACGAAAATAAGGTACGTGTTAAGAAATTTTAGTGTTCTACAGTATTTTAAGCACATACAATAAAGCAGTGTAAATGCAAAAAAAAAAAAAATGCTTAAAATGTAACATATCTTAATTAATTTGTCTGAACTCAACAATAAAATATTAAAAATCAATTATTATAGTATAGTGTATTCCATTGTTTTTTGGAATCAACATATGAAAACTATGACTTGCATACTACATGTACATATGGAAGTTTGACTATTTTTTCAATTCCTGTAACTGTTCAGTTTTTGCATTTATTTCCCAATTCAATATTGAATATAAATGAAATCCCTAACTAGTCCAATACTTCTCTTCATCAAGGCAGCCAAATGGCTAGATTCATAAAATTTAATAAAGAATACAAACAATTAAACTATTAAAAAATTCAAGCCATAGAAATTACCTTCTTTAAGTATACCAAAATATACCCATACTTAGTACTGTCTAAATGTTTCTGAGTACTTCTTAACAAAAAATAATATTGTTTTATTAAATTGACCCATTAAGGCATTTACAATATTTCTAATTTTAGTCCAACTGACATAGGAGTCAAGACTACAAGACTGCTTACTGAGAAAAACAACCCTATATGCCTCATATTGGCACTGGAGATTTAATTGCAGGGTTTAACCAAGATATATAGATTTATTTACATATCATGACCAAAATATAAAGGGGGTCCTCTCGTTCACCTTACCGACTGAACTCTCCTTTTTATCACAATGCCTTGGGTATTAGCACCCACTTTCTGATATAAATACTTAGTGTAAACTCAAGATATCTCTCACCTGAAGTCAAAATTAATACATTCCTCAGAAGGAAAAAATCTCAAAAGTATAGGATTCCTTTCTCGAGTGCTCTAATAGTATGTATGTCAAACCAAATAGTAAAATTAATTAATGAGGGGTGTAATTTTGGTGTTCTCCATTTACATATATTATGAGACATATATAGCTTAATTAATATCTCAAAGAATGCCTGGCATTAAAATTAAGATATCATGTCTCCCAAAAATCTGTATATAAGGCTATCACAGAGGGATCAAATTAACATATTCTGAAAATATTATTGGATCACAATTAGATTGAAACATCTTCAAAATGAGCCTTATAAAAACACTATACAAAGTACATATGGCTGCAAATTAATGTCTTTTGAAGACAATCGTTTGGAATTTTTCATTACGACAGCAGCATGTAAAACGGACAGGTAATGGGTTCCTAAATGATACACCTGTGAGTTTCCGTTCATTTTTTGAAGTGAAAGGACGTACATTATCTGGTCTTATTTTATCTTTTAATTACATATGATCTATGCAAGATAATGCAAGACTGAATCATTAGAAATCAAAAAAGTTTCCAAAACATATTCTGCTTTTCTTTTTATATCATAGACCCCAAAGTCTTAAAACCCATCCATGTGTGATTAACAAAATTTGCTTGAATTATGCAGGAGACATGACATCTAGCATAAAAGATCTGTCATATACTTAACTAAAAGCCTAAAATCAAAACAGCTAGAAGAAGAGAATAAAAACAAATTCATCAATTTTTTCTTCACTAGGTGACTTAATATGTTTTAAGGCTTAATTCAAGCATCTGGACAATTAAAGTATCAGGTTTTCTATAGCTTTACATTATTTAATTAACCAATTAAAGTAAAAAATACCTTTGATTAGTCATTTTAATGCAAATGAATGAAGACATTGATTGTAAGATAGTATTGAAGATAATCATGTACAATTCCCAGAATACCTGAGAATGAATCAGAAGTTTACATGGCTGATGCCAAAGCACTCAAAAGATTTTTCCTGCATGTGTAGTGAGAAAATAATGCTCTATTTTTAGACTGCAGCTTTACTATATACTAGATCTACGTTGGTTTTTGTGTATGTAGACCTTCTTTATCAATAACAAGTTGCCCCAAATACCCTGCTAGTGAATCATAAGCATCTCGCAGATCAAAGACCAAAGAATAACAAAATACCTTGTAAAACAACATTCCACTTTCATGTTTTTTATATACAGTAGCAAGTACAATCTTAACAATTCATTAGATCTCAGGCATCAATTAAATTCATCAGGACTTGGCTGTAGAGTAGTCTACGGTTTTTTTGATTGGAGCATTCTGCCCCCTATTGAAAGGAGAAAATGTGCATTCATGTTCAAGCAGACACCCTTTGACACGCAATGTCATCCTGCGGAAGACAAGCAGCTATAACAGTCATGTAATCCGTCAAAAACCGTGTGTCAACATAGGGCCAACCTGGCTTTTTTTTTTATTTCACAGAGAATAACAACCATGTCTAGATGTCAGTATTTAATGTTTTCTTTTTTTTTTAAATTTCAAACAGACATCCTTATTACAAAACACTGGTATTTAGTAATAAATCTTAATAGTATTTTGATTGAGTCCAGAAATATCTGAAATTTCCTTCAGTTTCAGATTGAAAAAAACGTTACAGCAATTGAAAGAGTTAATTATGGGAAATTGTCAGACAGAATGAAGTAAATGTTAAACTTCCTGAATGAAACCCTTTTCCATCTCAGAAAGTTCAATCTGTGCATTCAATTGAACATTTTTAGCAAACCACATTCTCTCATATGTAAAAATATTCATCATATTGCCAGACTGGATTAATTATGGCAGATGGGTTACCAGGCCTTAAGCTTGCATAACTGATCTTTATGAACTGTCTTGATACTTTATTTTATATTATATATATATATATATATATATATATATATATATATATATATATATATATATATATAAATTTTGATCTACAAAAGCTGGTTCTTTAACTTGTAAATTTGCTAACTTCTCAAGTGTCATATTCCCAATATTTCAAGACTACCCTACCCTTACTAAAGATACCTGCAAATTATTTATTTAATCAATTGTGAATAAGGTTAATTAGATAGAGCTCCAACTGTAGCAATCTGTTGTTTTAAAGATATCAGTTTTATCCAATAACCTACCTTGGTGAACTTTTCTGTCCAAAAATAAGAGCAGAGATTTGATCTAAATATAGAAACCTACAATCATCTCCTGAAAAGAAATCACCAATACCAACATTTTACACTAAAAGGTATTATTACATGTCTGTGGTCATATGAGAATGGCTTATTAGATTCTTTGTCATATTGGATGTACAAATAAATATATTGCTCATAAATCGATGATTTACTATGATATTCAACACAAAATACATTATAGAGAGAAAAAAATTTAATAAAAAGCATCTATACATTTAATTTACTAAAATACATGTATAACCTTTTGACATTTGACCTCATGTAGATAATAAGACTGCTGCCAAGAATCTTGAAGTAGCTAGTACTAATATTAGATGCAGATTTTTTTTTATCGAAATTGCCAAAGATATCTTATATTCTGAATCAATCAACTTATTGAAATTGCCTTCCAGTTAATTTTCTTATTGATCAGTTTGCAACCTGACTGAGGTTATAAATGAATGCATTGCAAACTGCTTGTTTCCACTTTTGCATTGCAATGAAAACACAAACTCTGTTTTCGAAAGGTAAAATCCTATTTTTAACTCTTCTTGAGAGATAACTGAGCATAAAGCTAACTGCAATCCCTTAGTAATTAAAAAAAAAAAAACCCTGAAAATTCCAGCTCGTAGAAAAAACATAAACATTTTTATGAAGTAAAGCACTTACATCAATTTTAATGGCTTTGTAGTCAGCATTTCTCCAGGAGAAAAAATATGCAGTGTATCGGTTCATACATCACTAAAAAGATGAGAATTGATGAAAACCCTGTGTTGGCAACCTCAGTCACCACGTCTTGTCTAATACTATTTATCATACAGCTTTCCTATGATTTTATTAGCCACTTGTTGCCCATGACCTTGACCCCAATAAATCTGAAGAAGCTGCTTCCTTTCAGGATGTTATAATATACTCCAAAGCCAGTAATCAATAATTACCTAGATGGTGAAAAAAAAATGTTTATGATTTCTCACCCTGTTACATAATGCGCATTGTGGAGATAAAAGCAATCAGTTAGGAATGCTCATTGACTGAGTCACGACAAAGCCTGCCCCCCTTATTGAACAACCTGCCGAGGCATCCCCAGAATTCTACACCTTGCATGTTTGTAGCATACCGTCATCATCAGCTGTCAATACATTCTGATGACATTAATAAGCCACTGCTAACTAAAAACATCCCCAAGTTACGAATCTACTATGAATGCAATCAAAACATATGCTGTTTGTTTTGGTATACAGTGGGAGCACAGAGGTGATATATGTATGTGGTGCAACAGTTTTAAAGGGGCAATAGAAAATTATTTTTGATGAACAAAGAAACTCTTAGATTGTTTGACAAGAGATTTGCAGTGGGAAATCTTAACTTTAGACTTCTAGCTGTTATACAGAGAGAAAATCTTTGGTTCTACCTCTTAAATATCGTACAGAATCTACAAGAAATGAAGATTAACATCCTCTCCTTTGATGATCAGTGCAAATCGATTCTTATACCACTACTATTCCAAATTAAAGACTTTTTTTTTTGAAAAATCTTATGCCACAATTTTTGCAGACAGTCTAAATCTTTTTCGGTCAATGATCCTCTTCCTGTTAGAAGCGGTCAGACTGATCTGTGTATTGATTTTTAGAGGGATGTTTTCTTCTGTCTTACACGGCAATTCTACGTGATGATTTGACAGAACCAGCTGATTTAGTCCCTCTTCTCTGAATGGAGCTATTTTTCTTGGGAAATCATTCACAGGGCATTAACTTGGTTGACAATGACCAATCAGACAAAACCTCATTTTTATACTTTCTTTAAAAAAATCAATGGCACAATTTTTTTCTTCCTATTAAATTGTGGTATTTAAACATTAACTTAGCACACAATATCAAATTTATTTTACCTTACAATATATCATCAGCCTGCTTCCCAATATCATGCATTTCTGTCAACATATATATAACTATTGGTGAAGAGATGAATAAGCTCACTTTCTTGGCCTTTTCTATCTTTATAATGACTAAAACTTGACTTTAAATAAAACAAGGAATTAAATATTTGCTTGACTGTTGGTTCAAATAAACTTCCAATTGAGTTCACTAATTTTACCAGTTACATCAATTTCCTAATACATTTTTTAAATTTATGAACCAGGAAAGAAACTCTTTATCTTATTAACTATTAACTAACTCTTATTCCCTACCCCAGACAAGAGAAAGTTGGTGCATTTGTTTGACATGCAAACCAAGTCTTCATTTGACTACTATATTCATACTAACAAGTTAAACATACCCCACTTGCACTTTACGCTAACAAGCATTCTGAGAGCATGGCATAAGCAATACTAGTCTACCTGCAAGTGGAATCTGGTTCCCCTTAAAAATTAAAAAGCCTGTGATTCATAAAAAATCACCAGAATGAAATGCAAACTTGATCTGTAACTCATCAAGACACATTCACATACTAAAAATCAGCTCAATATCTGCAAGCATTTAGAAAAAAAGTGTGGAAATTCAAAACCAAGTGGGATAGACTGACAGCAGGGACAGACCAGGGCTTTCAAAGTCTGCCGGTACCTGATACTTTTACCTGGCTGAAATCGAACTGTTAGAGTCCCGACCAAAAAATATTCATTAAAGAAAAAATTAAATGAAATTTTAATCAAATTACTTCTGCCAGGAACCTCCTATTTTTGTAGAAGTACCACCTGTTTCAAATCTTTTTGAAAGCCATGGACAGACAGATGGACAGAAGTGAAAACCTATATTCCCAAACGATTTCACTGGTTGGGGACTAATAAAAGGTCCTCTCCTCTCTAAAACAAATATGTGACATGACCCAGGGCCATAATAAATGAAGAACTTCCTGTTTTTCTTCTTCATCAACTTGTTCATTTTTTAAATAATAGTCACAATTAACTGATCCTTCTTGTTTACAAGGCAGTTTAACTTACTGCCCTCAAAATGTTATAAACCATGCTTAGCGTAAAGCATTTTATTAGAAATTACATCATTTTTAAGTACCGGTACACAACATAAAAATTTAGGGATTCAAAACTTCCTGTGCAATGCTGTAACATTACCTATAGTGAAGAATCTTAGTAACATCTACTGACCAAACAAAGAATGCATGCAGGCAGACCACATAATGCCCTAAGTAACCAAGCTGGCATCAGCTCTATAAATAGAAAGTCCTTGAAACAAAATGTTTATTTCTAATTAATGCGCAAATGCAAAAAATAGTATTTGCTGAAATCTAAGTGCTTTAACATTAAAATTCAACTTTTTTCTTTTCCTATTAGACTAATCTTAATTCACTGGAACAAAATTTATGAGTAAAAAATATGAATGGACACAAATGCTTTTATTAATATTGCAAACTTAAATTCAGTTAAAAAACAATCAATAATCTTTTGATGACAAAATACCTTGCTAAACATATCAATTAAAAACATTCTTGAGTGACTATGCAGACAGAATTCATTGACCCTGCTTTGCCTTGTTTGAATGGAACTTTATGAATTATATACATACATTATTCCCAGGTAATCAATCAAACGTTATAGTTTACAATCTACTGCCTTCTTATTGAAATGAGATCCTCTGCCTTAAAATGTCTTCTGGATACAAAAAAAAAATCTGTCTGATCCAAATCTTTCCATATCCATAAATATTTCAAATACTTGTACAGTTCTTTATGCAAAATAAGTGGCAATGCCACTTGATAAGTTTGATTACCATAAGAATAAACTTGTCTGGCATTTACTTTAAGGGTGGGAAACTTTGTTGAATTCAATGCACAGGTATTAAAAAAAAATGCGACCAGGTAGAGACATTCTCAAAATGTGCACACGCTGCATGTTCATGCCTGTCAAACATGCAGTGCACAAATTTCCACACTTTATACAAGCCACCTACATATATACCAGCCCATTTCATGGCAAAAATAAGTCTTTATACCAGCCCAGTAACATTGAAAGTTTTATGTTTTGTTTACAGTGCAGATCAAACTGTAACCATGACGAAATAGTTCTGTTAAATGCAAAAATTTCCACAAAGGAATGTTGTCCCATGACAGACATGGGTCCAAAGGTAAATGATAATCAAACCTTGGTCTCAAACCGACACCTAGATAATATTCTTTAGAGAAAAGCAGAAGGATGAAGGGTTTATAAACATGGACTTTCCCTCCATTCCAGTAACGGCAAAACGCGACCTCCGTGTGTGAAACATGGTCCGAGTATTATGTCGACCTTTAAGTATGCTCACACATATATATATTTACAACAGGAAACATCATCCCTGCATCAATTGTGGACAGGAAATGCTAGCAACAGGAAGTTCTAAGAATGAAATACTTGAAATAACTCTTATACATACACACAGTATACTTATCAGGCTTATACAACCATTCTTTGTTACCTAATGTACATCATCATATATGAGTAGTCAACAAGCAGAATTGCTTGCTGACTGATGCAATTTACAACTGCATTCGAATTCGGCATTAGCTTCAAAATTCTCAAAATATTTCTAATCAGGAGTCAAACAAAAAAAAAGTTTATTTTTAAATACTCCATCACAATCTATTTTCAAGATATTTATTTCAGACAAGAATTTCACAGTGTTGCTGGGGGGGGGAACAAAAATCAACTAGTGGGAAAAGCTCAAACTTGATTGCTGACAGAGAGCCCTCACTAGATTCTCTCAACGTCTTTAACACATGCCACAATAAAACACAGAGGATCACAGCCTAGCTGCCAGACAGCTGTTAGATGTGCTACCTCCAAAACTTATCCCCTACAAAATAACAAACAGACACACAACTATAATAACAAATCTTATTCACTGACCAGTCTGCTTACCTTTAGTGAACCAAAATGTCATCAAAAACAAAAAACAAAAACCAAAAAGTTGAAACCACTGAAGACCCAGTTCAATTCCACAGGAATCTAAACCCCGCTTTAAAACCACTGAACAAATGTGCTGCTTAGCTTGGGGAAGGTTATATTTTTTTCTGCACCAGTAACACATACCTGAGCTGAAGAGTGCTGTCCAATGAGTTTTTCAGCCCGTAGGGAGATTCCAGGGGTCAATTCCAATATTTAGTATCAACTGTTAACACTACACTCTCTGTACCAAAGACTACTGCAGAAGATGGCTACATCCAGCGGTACAGCTGGTATATATGTACGGCAATCAATAACAGCAAAGCGAAACTAGGCCACCACTCTGACTGTGTGAAGTCATTATGTGTAAGTCAGATAGTTGCTTACTCATGCAAGGTTTAAATGGCAAATATGCTTTACTATAAGGAGGTTCGCGGTGGGAAAAAAGGTGTATTTATATGCTTGAAATGAGAGAGGTTCATGGTGGGAAAACTTAGTTGTCATGGATGACGCCTATGTGATCAGTTGAAATTCTAGTTCTAAGTATTTCTAAATTTTAATTATTAAAATTCATTTTGTGTGTTATTTATCTTTTTGTTTTGTTTTAATTGTTTAAATAAGAGGATCTGTTTACTTTTCTATTATGAAAAATAATATATAACACTCCCATAACAATTCAATTAAACAGATCAACAAAGTTAGATTTAATTCATTAAAAGGTCAATTACAAATTTCTTACTCTTTAAAGAAAAAAATCTATGTATAAAAAGGTTAATATTATTGTCTTCCTTTTTTTATTATTTTGTTTTTAAAATGTCATTTTTTTTAATAATTAAATATCAAGATACAAAGTAATTTTGCATAGTTGTTTTTACTTCATGGCATACATATATTTGCCAGTACATCATACAGTAGGTATCTTGTTTATACTAATGTAACAGTTCACAATTCATCCAAGTACGTACCCATGCCCCATATAAATGCAAATTTATCCCTGTTACTTTAAATCTAAACAGAAAAAGCACCCTCAATGACTTATCAGGAAATCTCAAATCATGATTTTAAAAACATTCAAGGGCTTCTTGCACACACGAAAATTATATAAGTTGCCATGTAGTATTGGGGGCATGGTATAAACTGGTAAATGTTTGTCTACATTTATGGTGTTTGCATTCTTTGTGTGTGCCATTGTTGTGGAGACAAAAAGTGGCCCTGCAGTCTAGAGACAGTAGAAAGATGGTCAGAGAATAGAAGCCTCATTATCTTGAAGTCAAATGTCATAAGTCAAGGTCAAATCTTTAACACTGTTGTTGTAAATGGTGCCTCAATTTGAAGGTAATTGTCACACCTTTCAGTCTTAAACTTGCCACAACAGAATGAGGAAGAAGACCATGTATGTTACATGGTCAAGGTCAATTCAACACTTTCTCTGTTACATGGCCAAGGTCAATTCATTGACTTTTTGGGTGGGGGTGGGTAGGTGTGCTTTAAAGTGTATATATATATACATTTCTTCTCTTAGTATGCTTGCTATAGAGATACTAATGATAGTCAGAGGAAAGAGGTCAAAGGTCAGAATCAAACTCTTATGAGTTGTTATCTTTCTTTAATGTGAACAAGAGAAGAAAATAAACATTTGAACTAAAGTTTCATACTTGCAAAAGAAATTCACAGATGATCCAAGAGTGTGAGACTTAACATATATTGGAAGATCAAAGATCAAGGTGATACATTTTGAAATTTTATTTCAAATTTGAAAATTCTTGCATTCAATTTCATAATATATACAGAACTCTACAATTTGATCAAATATGTAAGTGCTAAAGGTTTACTATCAAATGTACTAAGTATTTTTGTTTAATAATTCATGCTGCAGGGAGATGTCCTCTTTGTAGTGTGTTTGTTTATTAAGAATTGAATTCAATCAATAATGGAACAAAATAGTGGAGGTATCAAAATTGGAACAATCTCAAACAATGGCAATGATAGAAAATTAACAATTTATATGTGACTAAATCATAAGAATTTATAGTGCTTTTATATGTACCAAGTACCTTAATTATGCATTCTGTTTTATCACATATATGTCCTTCAAGTATGCAACCATGGTCATTTTCAAATCAGATTAAAGGATCATTTACACTGCAATAGTGTAATGTTTATCCCTAACCTTTCAATAGCAGTTGTTAACACTCCACATACTTAGGTAATATGTACATAAATGATACTTATTTGTACACTAACCATTATTATGTACATGACTCATGAAGCACTGGATGTATCCCACATTAAATACCTTTAACTCTTAAGGGAAAATAAAATCAAACTAAAAGAAACATTTGGAGTATAGAATTCATTGAGCCCTTTGGTTCATAAATGAGGCAGAGTTCCTCTGAGCTTGTAATAACCCCACAATTGACAATTAAAATCCTTTCAACAATACAACCACCCCCACTTCTTAAAGAATTATCTACAGATAGGTAAAGCATTAAATCCCTTTCATCTGTTCATAATAATGTGGGGAAAAGATGAAAGCCACCACATCTCAAATATCTGATCATGCTTAAGGGAGATGTTAAACAGTACATTTCAAAATAAATTTCTCCCTCCCCCCCCCCTTACCCAAGCCTTAATACTGCTGCTTTATATCCACAAATGTAGAACAGCAATCTATAAATTTAAGCAAGTACCTCAGTACTTACTCAATTGTTAGACCAGACTAGAAGCCTTGAAAATTTTACAAACAGAAAAATCTGATGCATAGCCTCCCACCCAAACTACACTTTAAAAAAATATAGCTGCAGCAAGCAAGAGAACTGTCGCCCTTCAGAAGAGAACTGCATGACAAATCAAACAGCAAAACATTTGGCCTATTCTGTCTGTAGTACTACGGGTAGTTCTCCTGGGGGGTTAAGAATAGCTATATGCATAATTCTCTGTCATTGTGATATCCTGATTCCAAGGAAAGATATCCGATATCACCTGATACATCAAACGATAAAGTGTTTGAAGTGATGGCCTCTAGCTTTTCTAGGTCTATTAACATGACTTATTAACTAGCAGTGCAGACTACTCTTGGGCTATGCGTTGGTTTATAGGTCGTGGGGCAAAATAGGTCACTCAATTTTCCTTGCTCGTAAACATTAATATTTACAACAGCTCAGAAAAAAAAATCATCATGAAGAAATTGATCCACTACAAGAAATTGTTTTTGTTTTTACGCAGAGAAAAATGAAATCTTTTTTTTTTCCTTCTTAATTCCTGTTTATACTTAAAAACTTCAGACATGATAAATTGTCGTTTGCAATATTTCTCATCAGTTGCAGATAAGATCACAAATTAGGATCCTGTTTTTCTCATATGAAAGCAAGCCTTTCTCGGTTATAGAATATATGTGATGCGGCAGCTAATTTCATCATATTACTATATTATTACTCAATCTAGATCTTTACAGTGCATGCATTTCTCAAATGATCAGCTTAAGAGGCCTACGATTCCACTGGATGATCTAGTTAAAGGCAAACAAAGGAACAGAAAACCCACAGAAGTTACCAATCAATAAAGCAAATCTGTCGTTATTTCCTGGTTAAGAAAAATCATTCTAATCTTTAAAAAAAAAATGTGTTAAAAAGTTCTGTCAAACGCAGAAATGAACAGAATCTTACTTGTCAAGAGAAGCAACCATATTTGTTAAAGATTGGAAGACAACAATTTTGGAGAGAAGGTTATTTTTAAGGTTTACACCTTTTAATACCAGGGCTGGATGGGAAAATTATATTAAGCCTTAGGATAATCATTAAGTGGCCTTAGATGTTCTAAAAGCCATAATTGTTTATGTTGTTACTGTTGTCATTATACAGTATTAAATGTCACCAATTCAATTGAAATCTCTCAGATGCCGTAAGGTAGATATCTGTGATACTATTAAAATGGTATGCAATATGACAGATTAACGTTCTCATATCATACGTTGCAACATTAATAAAATTTACACGTTCATGCTTACTTAATTTCACTATTCTTTATAATTATTCAAACATTTCCTCGTAAAATTCTTCATATAGATATTGATCTCAGAATTTATAATCTGGGTCAGCAAAAAGTCGAACATCATATTTCTTGAACACAAAAAAGCAAAATATTATTACATGTACATAAATGTCCTTGCTCATAGGGTCAAATATGAAGGGAGACAGTTAATTGAAAATGCATTGCTTCGTTGCAGCTGAAAAAACATCCTCTATCAGTATTTGTTTTACGGCCATCTATAAGTCATTTTTGCCCATTACTATGTCACAATACAACCTTATCAGGCCTAATTTGTGCGGAGCTTAACCTTCATTTTTCAAATCGTCACCCAAATATTGCTACGAAGCCTGCTACCATGTCAAATCTGTCAGAGATCTGTTAACAAATTATCGTGAGTTTTCCCCTTAATCGATATTCCTCTTGCGGCTTCTTGTAATTAAATGATACATCCCTACACTAGATAAATGTAATCAACATTGGTATTATGAGGAGTTTAAGATGCGGGATGAGGCTAGTTCTCTTAGATAACTGGTGGTACTTATATGGTATCTCTGTTTAACCAAATCTGATGTATCCAGGTCAATCTCAATTCCTTCAAAAACAATAAAGTTTTCTGTCGCCTTCTGCAATAAATGGCTTGATGAACGTCAACACTCGATTACACTTCCTTATGAAATTGGACTGGCAATGACAGAAACTCAATGACATTACAAGACGAGGTCAATGCACTAAGTTTTATGGCCAACATAGAGTGAAGGTTGATCTATCAATATTTTTTCAAAGTCTTTATGAAAAAAAAACAATTATGCACAATTTTTTCATAAAATAATTTGGTGTCTTTCAGAAATGGACAAGATGTGTTTGTGAATCACAGGGACGTTCCTGTGACAAAATTTTCAAGCATTTTATCTAGATCTTTTTTTCTTGTCTGAAATGACAATAGTTTCTCCCCTTTCCAATCAATACCCCTTGCCATAACATAGTACATTAACCTCACCTTTGAGACATAACCTTAAGTTCTTGACATATCTTTTAAATTAGGCCATCATCAACAACGTGCTCAAGTTTGATTTCATTCCAATCAAGCATTTCAAAGTTATGCCTGAAAATTATTTTGAATCCTCTATAATTACAATGTCTAGTGACCTTGACCTGTAAGATATGACCATAAAGCTTGTGCCAAGACACACCTGTACACCTGTGGGTCAGCAGCCGATAGGTTTAAATACATTCTAAAACCTGACTAGAGTATGTATTCTCCTGCTGTGGAAGGATGTCCTCAATTTTTTGGTGGCTTTCATATTTCTCTTGATAGATATATATATCTTACACACTGACATACAGTGTGCTTCCAAAAAATAAAATATAGGTTATCAAAGATTACGGAGCTCACTTCAACAAATGTTTATTCTCTATCTAAGTAGGCAAAGTCTCACATTGAATGAATGTTTTGGTATTGTGCATCCCTAGATGCAACTTTTTTGCAAGTTTAGTTTGGGTAGGATTTATAGTTACATGTATTTGGGTATGGACCTGCTCCAAAAACTATTCAATCACTTGGAAAATATAAAGTCAGATCCAGCATCCGAAGCATGTCTGGTAGTGTGCATCCCAAGATAAATAACTCATGCAAGTTTATTCACCATGCGGCTTTATGTCCAGCCTTATAATTACTTTGGAATGGACCTGCTCCAATATAACTTTCACTTGGTCACTTATCCAGAAAATGTAGGTCAGATCCAGCATCCGCAGCAAGTCCAGTAATCTGTATCCCTAGATCCAGCATCTGAGCAAGGTTAGTATACCACCGGCTTATACTGTAAATCACTTTTATTCGCGAGAACTTTATTACATGAGACGGTCTGCTCGTGAAAATTTCATTCTCGCTTATACTTTTTTTCATTAATATTGATGATATGAAACAATACCTAGAATTCACGAAAATTTTGTCTTGCTGATAAATATCAAATATCTAACTCGCAAAAGTAAGGTGTCACGAAAATATGATGATCTACAGTATAGTTACTTTATCTATTGAAATCCAATCACCCAGAAAATATAGGTCAGATCCAGCATCTGAAGAGAGTCAGATGGTGTACATCCGCTATTAGTTTGGTCAGCAAAGAACATAAAGTAAATTTGAAGTTAACTTCCTCCAAAATCTTTAACCAGATCACTCATACCAAAAATGAAGGTCAGATCCTGCATCTGAAGCAAGTTTAGTAGC
The DNA here is from genome assembly GCF_033153115.1 of Saccostrea echinata. Classification (NCBI taxonomy): domain Eukaryota; kingdom Metazoa; phylum Mollusca; class Bivalvia; order Ostreida; family Ostreidae; genus Saccostrea; species Saccostrea echinata. The sequence continues at coordinate 13,651,627 of NW_026889803.1, forward strand.
TTTTATTCTTAGATGAACCATCCATGCAAGTGTGGTCCAGGTAATGGGAATGGTTATTGGGAATGGACCTGCGCAGCATCGGAAGCAAATTAGATACCATTCATCCCTACATGAACCATCCACGCAATATTAGTCCAGGTAGGGTTTGCAGCAAAGTTTGCAAGCAAAGTTTGGTCAACATAGGGCTTAAAGAAAGTTTATAAGGAACAAACTCCAAAAACTTTATACCGGGACATTCATACAGAAAATGTAGGTCAGACCCAGCGTCTCATGCAAGTTTGTTGTGACACCACATTCCTAGAGGTAACATCCATGCAGGTCTCATCCAGGTAGACGAAGTGCTTATACACTGTAGTTACTTCGGAATGGTCCTGCTCCAAAACCTTAAACCTATTCAATCATTTGAAAAATGCATGTCAAATCCAGCATTGGAAGCAAGTGTAGTACTGTACATTCCTAGATGCATCATCTATGCGAGTTTAGTCATCATAGGGCTTTTAGTTACTTGGGAATAAGCCCTACTCCTAAAACTTTAACCTGCTCCAATTATTGGCTGAAAATGTGTCATCTGAACCCTGACTGGTACTAGATGCATCATACATGCAACTTTGATCAATATAGGGCAGAGAATTACTTGGAAAGAAATCTGTTCCAAAAACTTGAACAATGGAGCCAAGGTATTACATAAGCTCCCCAACTTTGTAGAGGTGAGCTAAAAATAATATATTTTTTTCTTGTTATCACAAAAAGTAAATATGCCATATAATTAAAATATGCCATATAATTATATGTATACATTACATTTCACTTGTTTATTGTTTAAATAAATTTACAAATTAAATACATCGTATTTATAGTTTTAATTCATATCTTCCAGCAGAGGAAGATAATAAAACATTATCTTGGAACCAAATAATATTCAATCAGTGCCCTGCACTTTGTAACATACACCAAAAAAAAAAAAAAAAAAAAAAAAAAAAAAAAAAAAAAACTAAAAAAAAAAAAACATCAATGGCATACAAGCAGTCGCACAATGTCAAGATAGTGAACAAGCAACTGAGTATGGAAGGACAAAAGCTTGTTCTGACAGCTTTAGATCAATATTAACTTCATTTACAGCATTCACAACCCAATTACCTGAATTAATATTGGAAATAACAACCTTTAAGGACACCTTGCCATGAAAAACAGAAACAAATCCAGATATTATTAATACACCAGTAATGTGCTGTGGGAAGGCTGCAGTTTCATTAACTCCTCCTAACTTGATACCTTAGGGGGGGAAAAATCTGCAGTGGTTCACCTAGTGTTATACCCTTATAGTCAAAAATAAAACGGACAAAAATTACCCAAAAACGAAGCTTTCAAGGTTGCGGAGCCTGGAATGTTAATGGAGCATTTGGTAACATGCTATCTAAATTCCATTTGACTATCAAAGACATCAACCAATACAAACCATAGTATCAATAAAGTCAAGGATTTGCAATCTCTCCATCTTCAAATTCTTATCTGAAATTCTAAACTTATTTTAAATAGTTAAATAGATAGAGTCAATCAATATATGAATATCTGTACATATTGTATTCGGATTTTTTTTTTTTATCATCTTTTTCAACTCTTCAAAATGTAAGTTAATCTTGATTTTTAATGACCTTCAATACAGCTTCCCACGCTATTCTGTATATTGATGTTGTAAGAGCTAGATTATCAACTTCCAAAGATAAATGAAGCTAAGGAAAACAATGAATTACTATGTAAGCTTATCAGACAATGCAGGTGAAGAAATTAATTTTCAGTTTTGGTTTGACTCAATAAATTATGTTGAAACTAAATATTATACATTAGTCTATGTTGCAACAGTATATATGAAATACCTTCATTTTTTTTCCTATCTGTATCACTTACACAAAAAAACAGTTATTTCTTTGCATTCAACATCAGTCGACTGATGGGTTTTAAAAACAATGAACATGTTCTACTTGGGCAAATAATTACACCACTATAACACTTTTTAGAGGCTGGTACACCAAAAAAAAAATGACCATCAACATTTTTTGTATACTTTATGGGGTGAAAAGAGTTCATTTTTGAAAATCCCTAAATGTTAATTGGTCATGTCCTCTCTATAGTTATATCCATTAAAGAAATGCATGTGCTTTCAAGATCAGGTAGATTTTTCATATAAGATTCAAAGAGGGATAACTCAAAGAGTAATTATCTCAAAGCTCTCTTTCAGGACTATATATATTTGTTATGATGCTAAATCATCAATAGTAGATGTTAAGAGTAGAAATTCCAATAAAATTTTGGTATGTCACAATTGCAGAAATGGACAACTTTCATATTATTTAAGCATCATTTTAAGTGGCTGGGTAGACCACTCATTTAAAGTACCCAGTATTAAATTGCTTGCAAGAGTTTGGTTTTTGCAAGAGTTGAGTTTTTCTGTGTGTGAATTTATACCATGCATGTAGTTGCCTTAAGTGTGATATTTTCCCTCAACATATGTAGATCACCATTTATCAAAGTTTCCATGATCAAAAGTTTGTTATTTTAAACCTTAAACTTTCAGTACAATATTCTTTTAATCTGGTATTTTGTATCTATACTAAATACTTACAGACACATAGTAGACTTCAAATACAGTCATACTATTACAGATATATAGTCCTAATTATTACAGAAAATCATATCTACATCAATAAAAAAAACCAGATTCTTCTGAGGAATATTTTCAGAATTGCTTACAGCTTACATTCATCAAATATAACCAAGAATTGCACAAAATCAGGGGTTTATAACTAAGCAAGAGATGTTCTTTTTTTTTTTTTTTTTAAAGATTTAGTATCAATCTAAATGGATATTGCGATTCAAATTCCAAATGAGTTATCGAGTACAGTGTGCAAAGAAGCATTGGATTCACAAAACTGTGTTATAGGTTCTATTAAATGACCTCATTATCTTCACCATCTCAATGAGATGTTCACTTATTAATCAAAAATCAAGTTTATTTTTGTTCTTATTTGGTTTCATTTATTTTTTTTTTTTATTTCAACTCACTCTTAAATTATTAATTTAATGACATGAATGGATAATCATTAAAATGATGCAAAATAAAAAACTGAAATAAATTTTTGGTAGAAGAATTCTTGTCATAATTACTGTCGTTTTCAAAAATCAACCCATTTTTTTTTTTCTAGGAATGATCTGATTTCAGTTTCTTTCTGGGAGACACAAATAGAAACATATGATTTCTTTGTCTGATAATTACTTTCCTTCCTGGCATTACATATTTAGAACACAATGAACTTGTATAAACCTCCAATTATATAACAAGGAATATTTTTCCCTATTTATACATCACAAGTTACATGAGATCTTTTCAAATTAATATTTGTCCTTATTAGTGCACAGGAAATATGGTAATTTGATTTTTTTCGAGCCAAATTATACATTCATACATGGCTTAATAATGAATTCCAGTTCACAAGGCTTTATGCATTAGCACACACATTTTCCCAATTTTTTTTTTTCTTTTGCAATAAGAAAATATATTTTTTTTTTTTACTAGCATTTTCTGAAATTTGCACAGCAATTTTAGTATGTGATGTTATGAGCAAGCTCTTCAAGGTATTTTACTTAGTCTCCCTCTTCGACATGTGCACCGAAAGTATAGCCACGATTGTACAAATCTTTTTATTTCCAGAAATTTTTTTTTTTTTTGTGTCAGCTGTGATCAAGTTCATCACCTCAAATTAGGGCACCGATTATCTTCTCTATTCTGGTATGTTGTGAGGAACTTGTTTTTATTCCTCTGAGACAGAATAAAGGTAAAATCAGTCCCTCTCTCTGTCATGGCTTGACTGCATAAGTATGAAAAATGATCATGACAACATACAACAAAACTGTCTGAAAACTGTTCTAAGATTTTTCGGTAAGTTGTTGTCATCCACGAGTTGTCTTTCTTTGACTTGTCGCATCAGCGAGTTTTACTTTTGATCAGTTGACTTTCGGTGAGTTGTCCCATCCAACAAGCCATCTTTCGACAAAGTGTCTGATGCCGATAGATTTACAAAATATTTAATATATGAAAACACTTGTGTAAAAAGTGCTTTCTTGCAATAAATTGGTCAGAGCCTCAGATGCTACTCTAGCCTGCTAGTGGCTCATTGTGAGATGCTATTGACTTGGTGCCACATAGTGAGGAATTTTGTCCAGAAATACAGGTGACTCTTGATGGTTCAACTTTGATCTCTCAAAGTTCTTGATCTCTGAAAGTGAGTCTCTGGTCCTATTTTTTTTCCCTTTACAACTAATTTACTCTTGATTTCCTGAACTCTCAATCTCTCAAAAACCTTTGATCCCTCAAAGTCAAAATGCAGTCTCGTAAGGCATATTCTTTTGTAATTTACCCTTGATACCTTGAACTGGCAATGCCTACCGAAGTCTAATTACATTGTTTATAATACAGACACCAATACTAATGTGCTTGGGTACCCATGTGCTTACATGCAGAGCAGAAGATAAATACACATGATTATTTTTCAAAAGAAAATTTTGTTCCAATCTACAATGAAATTAATTTCAAAACAAGAGGCCCATGGGCCACAGCACTCACCTGAGTCACTTATGGCCCTTCTGTTCCTAATCAGCAGTTTTTTCCACTATATATTCCTTTGTAAAATTAAGATCACATATTATGGCCCCAATTTGCCCCCTAGGGGTTATGATTTGATGAATTTGAATTTACACTACCTGAGGATGCTTCCATATAAATATGACTAATCATGGCTCGCTGTTCTTGAGAAGAAGGTTTTTAAAGATTTTTCCTATGTATTCCCATGTTAAAACTTAGATTGCCCATAGTGGCCCCAACCTTCCCCTGGTGTTTATGATTTGAACAAATTTTAATCTACCCTATGTCAAGAAGCTTTAACATATGTTTCTTCTTCTCTGACCCAGTGCTTCTTGAGAAGAAGAATTATGAATGACCCACCCAATTTTTAACTTTTTTTCAAATTATCTCCCTTTGGAAGAGGGTGTGCCCCTTCATTAGAAAAAAAAACTTGAATCCTCTTTACCAAAGGATATGCCAAGTGTTTCTGAAGAAAAAGATAAAAATGTGAAAAGTTTACAACAGACAATGGACAAATTTTGGTCAGAAAAGCTCACTTAAGCCTTTGGCTCAGGTGAGTTATTGAATTATTTGTCATGTGGATCGTGTGACACCATTCGCTCCTGAAGCATTTACAGTTGAATTTTACAAGTACAATATTCCAAAATTATAAAACATCTTACCAATGAAATTGTTTCTTTCTCCTATTTTTTCTGAAGTCATTGTTTAATGGTAGTTTGTTTTTTTTTTTTAATACACACAATTCAACTTTCGTTAAATTTTTCACCTTTATTTTTAGAAAGGTTCTCATAATTATAATAAGTAAACTTTACGTTTATTTAACACCAATTGTTACTGGACTATTTACGTTAGAAAAATAACAGATGCAATCAATTTACAAATTAAACATTTTACATTTTTAAAATGTTTTACTAATGAAATTCAACTCCAAATACTTCAGAAGCCAATGGCACTACGCTTGTAAAGCTCACTGGTTGTTGTTGTTTACACTGCTTAATTGATAAAACTGCCCCTTTGAAGATGTGGTTTACTATTCTCTATTGAGAAGTTGATGGCTCCGTTTTAATACTCCCATCAAAGATTTCGTCAAATATATATGTGTATATATATATTGTGTGTGTGTTAAAGATCTTATTTGATGTATCTGGCTCTTCCTATTTAACAAAAGGCTCACACTCATAGCTTGAACATCATTCAGTCTTGTTACTTACCCTCTCCAGCAGACATGTTCTTGTTCTACAGCATGCTGCCATCATCCTCATCAAAATAAACAACAAAAATATTAACATTTTAAATCATTTCGAGCTTCAAAACAAATCAAGATATTTTTTCTGACATGAAAAAGTTTCATCTTTCTAATTATCCAGATATATGAGCAAAATGCAATATCAACAGCACATTTACTGAAATTAGCCTGACCCACGTAAAGTACTTTCGAACAAGGTTTTAACAGTGTATGGGCATGCAAATAAAACAATTAAAGTTGCTACCAATAACCCTTAAGTGCTACAATATTTCAATTAGAACATGTCAATAGTATAATTACTTGTATTTCTTAATTTTTCAACGTTTCTGCCCCCGGGCATCAGACTGCAGGTGCGAAAAGAAACAACTTCCGGTTTTCTTTAGAGAAACTTTCATTGGTTGATGTAAATAGATAGTCCAATGAAATTAGAGATAACAAAAACGACACAATTTTGCCGGTGTCGACATCGGATAGAGGGAAGACGAAGGGCGCTGTGAAAATCCATCGGCATCCTGGTAGTTGTGAAGAATTAAAGGAAAAGCAAAATGTGGTCCATGTTAGGAAAGATGATGCTCTTTTTACTGCTTGTGCTTCCGTGCACAGTTATGGTATTTGATAATGGTGAGCCCGATTACATTTATTACGAAGAAATACTACGTGGCATATTTTGACAGTATTTTAAATTTCTTATGTGGACTGTATCATATAGAGATATTTACTTCTTTATATAGTCACGATAATTTTTAAGTTATGTGTAAATATTGCTCACACAATTTTTAGCTGGTTGGTTTATCGTACCATGTAACATATGATGTTATGTGAAATGAAATTATCAAAACAGCTGCGATTACAACTGCTTTGTTTACTAACTTATTCTTATCTATTTATCGTATCGTTTTAACCTAATCGTAAAGTATAAAGGGGTAGTTTAAAAAACCCATTACCCCCACAGAAGTATTAGGTTGTTCGCATTTTATTTTTCGAGATTTCTTCATTTAACATCATCAGTTATACATGTACCAATCTAACTGATTTAAGAGACGTTTGAATGTCTCATTTTGTTAACCATTTATAATACTTTTGTTTCAAAGATGATTTAGTTTTGCAGTGCATCTTGAATTCAGATTCTGTGGTGTGTACTTATAAAAAGAATTTCATATATATTTTGATGTACAAGGCTGCTACATGAGCTGTATTGAGAAAATTGACTTTTTATTGAAATACATTATGATTGTAGACAAAGCAGCAGTGTATGCACAGGAAGGCGATGCAATGGAAGGTGAAGATGATGAAGACACTGTTGTTGAGAGTGAAGATGGTGTTGATGACACAGAACAGGCAGTTACTGAAACTGAAAAGGTTCCATTTAAATCCTTTCAGCCTATTGTTATAAAGCTGGTGAAATACAAAATAGAATGTAACTAAGCAAAAAAGCTAAAATCAAAAAACAAAAAAGAATATTGTATAATACCAATTTTGAAAAGAAGTGCTGATGCAATTGTCCTTTGTTAAGAATTCTACTAGCTGCTTAGCTTGTATCGGAACATTACAATGGAATTGTATACCATAGGGAGATGAAGAAGAAGAATCAACCGAGGAAGAACAACAGTTGAAACCTTCACCTGATGCTGATGCTGTTATGCTCTTTACCAAACCTGTTGGTGCAACAGGTAAAAAAAAAAAAATTGTACACCACTATAGCAAAAAAATTGAATATGATAAAAATGATCAGTTTTCAGGTTTTTGTAAAAATGTCTGTTTACATTTGACATTGATTGTTTTAAATTATTTATATATTTGTGTTCCTAGATTTGCCAGCTGGTGAGACTATTCGATTTTTGGTTGGTTTCACAAACAAAGGAGAAAAGACTTTCACAGTTCAGTCACTGGAATGTTCTTTCAGATATCCTCAAGATTACAACTTCTTCATTCAGAATGTAAGTATACTATAAATCCTTTTGATTTGACCATACTAGTTCCGCTATATATTTGTTGAACAAAAAATATACTGAATGTTCCATTTGAATGTGAGTGATTAGATGTTTACTATCATACAAAAGATTGAGAGACGTAAAAAAATTGTGAAGGTTCTTCACTCTATTGAAAAATGTTTTTGGGATTTTGAGAAAAGTGCATGTATATCTTGTAAAAGTGTACATAATGAGTTTATGTAATTCATATTTCCTCAGGAAAAATGTTCAAATGACAATGAAGTACAATAAAACATGAATATAGCGAACACGCTTTTATGATTAATGCTCATTGCAAAGTGATTTTCATTCCCCATGACTTTAAAATATATTGTAAACTTAACAAATATAACAAATTAAGCCTATAATGAAGCAATATTGTCTGTCCCTTGCACTTTGTTATAAGCGTGTTTTACTGTATTGGGAAACGGAAATCACTGTTGTCTACTTACATAGTTACATTGGGAAAAGACATTCAGATTTTGTATTCAGATTATCTTCAATGGTCTAATATAATGTTAAAAATACTTTATTCCATTACATATTTTCATTCACTCTTAGATATCTGTTTATATCTTGCATTTAAGGGCAGATCACTAAACTGCATAATACTAGCCTGGTATTGGAGCTCTTTAAAGTGTAGGATTTAGAGCCTCCTTAAACATGGATGATTAATGCTAAAATGTTGATATGATTATTTGTCTTATTCAGTACACAACAGCCCAGTACAACCAGGAGGTGGCATCCAAAAGACAGGCTACATTTGAGTATGGATTTACTCCCAATGAAGGATTTGCTGGTAGACCCTTTGGATTGTCTGTTTTGCTGAATTACAAGGACGAGGTAAGTTTTAATTAAAAGTGTTCTATATCAGAAGTTTTCAGCAGTAAATGTTTTGATGTAAAATAAATTGATGGTTGTTAGTACAGTATGAACAGTTTTAATTTTGGTGCTTGTGGCATTGAGTATACCTCTATGTAGATGTAGGTATGAGTTTGTCTGTGTTTATGTAGAGGTAAAATTGTGGACTCGCTACAAATGGGATGGAGTAATTTTTTTTTTAGTAAAAAGGTTAAAGCAAACGAAATTCTGTAAGATATTGAAAATTAGTGCCTTAAATATTTTTATTAAGGATAAGCTTATATTTTTCTTGTCTTCAACATGTTTTCAGTATTCAAAATAATGTGCAGGACTTTCTGGGATGATTTTGAATTACATGCCAAGTCTGTTTTGTTAAGCACAACACAGAGAACAATTTGTTTCAATTAAATTTCCTAGACCTGAAGTATATTTGTACCTAATTATTGTAGGATGGTAACTTGTTCATGAGCCCAGTCTTCAATGAAACTGTCAACATAGTCGAACCAGATGAGGGATTAGACGGAGAAACGTATGTACCATCTTATTAACAATTTATAGGTGACATAAGTTGTATATTGGACAAAAGTTTTGATTTACTAGAGATTTGGCATATTTGATGAACCTGTGTCCATTATCAAAAGCATAAGAAAATGAAATTAGGGAAAAAAAGAGATTTAAAAAGTTAATGTAAGCATTAACTAAGCAATTGTTAATTTGAACAGGATATAAGCAAGTAACAGCAAGCAGAATTCTCTGCATAGATTCTGACTTTCCTGAGTCTTGCAATATGAAATGAAGTTGTCTTATATTAAATTAACAACTTCAGACAGTCTCTTTGTTATTGAATCTTGGCACACAAGTTGTCATGATGAAAATAAGGTTAAAAAACAAAAATTGTATTTTATGAGAGATAGCAATGATAAATATTAATTTGATTGAACTAAACAAAAGCAACGAACAGCAAGCAAAATTCACAGCATACCTTCTGATTCGAGTAAAAAGTCTTGGAAATAAAAAAAAAAATATTATTATAGCATGGTGATCATATGAAGGTTTATTATTTATATTGAAACATAAGCTATTAATGTATAAGACATTGTACATATCTGTGAATTTTCTCTACAGGTTTTTCCTGTATGTGTTCTTGGCAGCTATTGCGGTTTTGCTATTGGTTGGTGCTCAGCAGTTCCTGGCATCTTTCAGCGTAAGTGTAAAAGTGTACCTTGTTCTTTCACATTGTACAGTTACAGTGCTCCAAGTCACACTTACTTTCAGGTCGCTAAATGGCGACCTAAAAAAATTTTTGGTCGCCATTTCAGAATTTCTGGTCAAGATCAACAAGTATTGCCGTGACGAAAACATTTTGTGAATAGCACTAGTTAAGTAAAACAAGGAACTAACACCCATATATGTATTATGTCTTTATTAAATCAAAGAGTACTTATTACTGTGACTAGAAACAATTTGCTAGGTTGAAGGAAATATTTTTATTAAATACAACCACCCTTATGGTTGTACAGTACACAGAAGAACACAAGTAATCTGATCCTAGAATTAAAATTTAATCAAAAGGAAATACAAGTTTGACAGTTGTTGCGACAGGACTTTGCCAGCTGTTTGTCATGTTTACTTATCACTACATGCTGTCATAACATTAGTACGTGATCTAAGTCCTTGCAACGCTTTATAAAGTTTATTTAAAATGTATGTCTTCAAACATTTTCTTGATAGAGAATTTTGATAAACGTAAATCTCGATCCCAATCTTAAAAATGGACATTGCCAGCCCAAATTTTTTCTCAGTCTCGAAATTGCGAGTTAGCTTTAATTTCTAGTCATAAAATTAATTTTTTGGTCACAAATGCAACCATTTTAGTCACAACTTGGAGCACTGAGTTATATTTTTATAATAATGATGTGTCTTGCATGTACTTTTCATAAATACTGTACTATAGTGGTTAGGATTTGACACATAGTGTATGAGGCTATTTTTCTGTGATATTGAACTTTTTTGGTATGATGTCTGTTTATAAATAGAATCATGTAATTCTTAACCTCCAGGGTTGTGGTTAACTTTTGAAACCTTAGGGGCCATGTGGGCTCCTAACTTTTCAAATTTTACGGGCCCACAATGTGATCCACGGGCCCACATTATATGTAAATTAAAAATAAGAACACAAAAATCCTAATTTTGTTTTCGTAGTATCTATATGTTCGCAGAATATGGATTTTTGTCACGTTTTCTCTTTTCTAAAAACTTTGATCCGATAATATGTTCATTACATTTTGTAGTATTTAACCTTAACTTATACAACTGAAGCGTCTATGGTTTAACAAGGGGCATATTAAATAATAAATTACAACCTGTGATTAAGTTTGATCCCGATCTTTTATTGTGTGCATTTGACATGGGTAATTCAAATTCTATCTGTGAATAACTAGTCGAATGGCGAGTGTGACAACCATAGCTGATTGTTACAATATTTCTATTAGAACAATCTCAAACATTTGCTCTCATATCATCAGATTTAACGGAGATTTAATCGCTTCGATAAATTGCCATTTTTGATCTCGGTCACGTACATGTTTGAGTAATATGCTTGTACGCAACACAAATAATCTAAGTTAGTAGAGCGTTTTCTTAAAAAACTGAAAGTACATAAAATAAAACTGAAATGTGATTATGTTCCGGTAAAAAAATCGTTCGCCATGTGGGCGACCAGATTTTTAATATCTAGTCGCCCACCGCAAATTTTACTCGCATTTGCGAGTGGGCGAGTGGTTATCCACAACCCTGAGCTCAAAATAAGTGATTTCAGTCATACTTGGATGTAATAGTTGAAACTTTGACCTTTATAGAAGTGAAAAGTCTGGTGCAGGTTCAGAGGAAGCAATAAGCTTTCATAGATTTTGTCTTTCCAAAAACTTGCTATAATATATGAAGTAGTTTGAACCTTCAATGCATTTAAAGCATTAAGGGTATAGAAACTTCAGACATCTTCATAGTTATCACAGAATCAGATTGTGGTAAATGTACTATAGAAAAAGAGTTTATCATCATCCCTTCCTTTTCAATTTTAGAAGAAACATCGTTCAAAAAAGGCGCATCATCAACCAGTAGAGATGGGAACTCAGAATACAGATGTAGACTACGACTGGATCCCAAAGGAAACACTGGACAGGGATTTAAGTAAGTGTCTTAGTAGTCAGCCAGCTACACAGTACTATAGACCATTAGAGTTTTTTTTTTTTTTTTTTTTTTTTAAAAAGTAGTAGTGAGCCAGCTATATGTATTAGAGACATTTAGAGTTTTAAAAAAAAGTTGTTAAAGCTTTATTAAAAATGGTGCACATTATAATGTCACTAAGCAAAGTAGTTAAGAGTTGGACAAGTTTTAAAAGCGTTTTATTTAAAAAAAAAAAAAAAAAAAAAAAAAAAATACAATAATTCTAAGTTAATTTTCTGTGTTGAAATATTAGACAGGTCACCGGGGCGCTCACCGAAACAATCCCCCCGCCAGAGGAAGAGCAAGAGGACCGCCGGGTCCGGCGAAGAATGATCGTACTGATGCTTATGCTGATGGAAGTGGATTTAAAAACTAGGTCACTGTTACACATACAACGGGAGTACAACAGCTTCATGGACTGCAAGAAAATCATCAAACTCTTCACAAGAAATCATGTAATCCTTTAAATCTTGTTTCTGCTTTAAGTTTGTTTTTTAAATGGTGTGAAAGTGGTCGGAAAGGTATCATTTTGCTCATTGAGTTCTCCCCCTTTGTCAAAAGTTTCATATATGCAGAATGAGAGTTAGGAGTTTGTTCAGTTTTTCTTTCAAAAAAAGTGGAATAATAGCATATTCAAAATATGTTGATCATTGTTTTGCAGTATTTAAATAGTATATTCCACCAAAGTTGATTTTTTTATTGTATATTTTTATTTGATTGTGAATAATAAAAGTTAATTTATAGAATGTGAAGCAAACTGTGATAAGTGAATATTTAGTCAGGAGTAAATGAGCGAACCCCCACACAATGTCCAAATATGGGGGGAAAACAATTCTAAATAAATTTTGAATTCATTATTGGATCTGTGAACTTGTTTTGAGCCTTTTGCCAAGAAAATTGTTTTTGAAAATGTCTTGTGTTTTTTTTGTACTCTGATGAAAATGGTGCAGGGAAAATTGTCTGAGAAAGAAATAATTATGTGTTTGGCACAGTATTGGTCTGTTGAATTATATATTTAAAATGTGATTAGAATTTGCTCATACAATAAATAATTTGAAAAAAAGCCTGGGATAGTAGGGTAGTTAAAAATGTGAAGGAGCTATGATGTGTGCGTCTCAGTCATGTGGCATTCCAATGCTTTGTACTATATGTATCTCATTATTGTATTCTGTGTGACAGCAGTGTCAACTTCTACTTCCTGTTTAGTAAATAAAATTATTAAAAACTATAATGACTTATTATTGATTATTTCAAATTTACAGTTGAGAGGGTGGTAATGTGTTTGCATTCACTAATAGATTACATTGTTTTATGTCCCTTAAGTCCCAAAATGCAGTTATAAATTGTGCTCTAATAGAACATGTATGTCTCGGAACAAATTGAGGGGTCGATAATGAATTTATGATTGGTCCTAGATTCTTAAAAAAAATTCAGTGATGTAACTTGTGTTTTTGGTGTACGAATCATTAAAAAAGTCAATTCTTTAAAGATGTAATTTATTTTTTTTTACCTGTGATTTCTGAATTTTGTTCAATTTTATAAATTGTGTTGAAATACAATGTATTTGCTTTAAAAAATACACATACACCAAAGACCCAAGTATAGCCTACACTGACAATGTACTTGCAAAATTTTACGAAGAAAAACTTCACTGGTTCTCTCGTTGTAGCTTCAGTGTATTATAACGTCATAAACATACTATAATGGCGTCCATCTACCTATCAGTTGAAAAATTGTTAAAAAGTCAATTCTGAAATGTTTTGTCTACCTGATCAAGCTACCTGGCTAATGGTGGATGAGACCGGTCAACAGAGGATGCTTATTCCTCCTACTCACCTGATCCCATCTCCGGAATTTCCAGGGGTCTTCACATGTTTGTATTGTTTATAGATTTTTTTTTTAGATCGATCACTGTTCGTTATCTTCACCTTTTTCAACGTAATTAATTTTTTTAACTGTGTTTTTCAATTTTTTCTGTTTGATTAATTGTGTTGAAATATTTGCTTTAAAAGTGGAAATACGCTTTATTTTCCTATTCTGCGCAAAGTATTCGTAATGAAAACCCCAGTCGGACCCTTAAGTTTACGCCCCCAAAAGGTCTGGTAAATCTATTCTATACCCCATATTGTACAAAATAAAATATGAAGGTTATCCAAACTCAAAATATGAAGGTTATCCAAACTGAAAAAAATTTCCAAAGTAAGACACAATGACACTCATTGACTGCCCCAAAATGACTTTTCATAATTAGGTCACTTTAAAATTGATATACGCAAATTTCATATTGTGAAAGGAAATTAAAAAGATCTGTTTATTTGCGGTTACATAAATGACAAATTACGACTGGTTAATCTTCTATTACCAAAAGTGGCTCTAAATTCTTTATCTTTCAGTTGACCATATAGGTATTTAAATACATATTGCTTTCTCAATTAAAATTCTTAAATAAGCATTTTCAACATATGCTTTTAAATGTGGTTATTCAAACGAAGTGGAAAGGCATTGTATTTAAAGTTAAAAAAACAAAAGGCTCCCTTTTGTGAATCTTTGTTATATTTACATATGTTGACAGTGGAAGTTTTATAACGAATTCAGAAAATAACAGTAAATTCACCCTTTAAGTATGCTGATCTGAGAGGATGTCAGACATATCAGCTTTGCTATTGCTGAAAAACCGAAGAAATGTCCACGACAAGCTGCAGTTTCCCATAAATCCAGGAGCGGATCTTAAGAAATTCAGTGCCACAGTAGCTGCCATTTCCCAAGACACATCGCGCTGTATTAATGAAGTCACCGAATATGTGCTAAGGATCAAAGAGGAGGTTGCATCACTTAGGCTGGTTTTGGAGCAATTTAATGTTCAACTTGGGACAAAAATAAAAGATGCCTTTGACAGTGTCCTGACTATAGGTAAAGTTTTAATTTTAAAAAGGGTAAATTTTTAATTAAAATATCATTAGGAAGTCAAAGGGGGTGTTACTTTCATGGTCCCAAGAAAGATTCATGTCCGTTTTTTATGTCTGAGGATAGCTTAGATTGTGTATCTGATAATTTTTGCTTTCCCTTAAAAATCTTTTGCCATATAAACAATCAAATACATGTATCTAAGAAAAATGCAAATGGATATGTCCCGAGATTTCATGATTGAAAATTGTGTAAATTCTCAAGATAACCAAAGATATGGATATCATGTTGACAAGTTTGAAAAAAAAAATGAGCAATATAAATTAATGCAATTCTATTTACGTCCAGTTTCAATTTTGTATAGGTATTCAGGATAGCAATGGGCTAGGACTGCGATACCAGCTGAAAGAGTAGGTTGACAATGTTTCTTTTGGTATTCAATTCAAAATTTAAACAAAAAATTACTTCATTTTATGCAATCTCAATACAAAACCAAAATTTTCAGAAAAAACTTGGATCTTAAAAGAGCAAAACATGTGGCAGAACTGCAAAGGTGTGCAAAAAAGCAACAAGATTTGATGGAATCCATCAATAAAATAGATGGACTTATTATCAGAGTAGAAGAGGAGGGTATATTTTCATTGGATGATATCGATAATACAAATGATTCCATAATAAGATGGAAGATATATATTGAAAAACAACAACAAATGAGATTAGCCGAGGAGGAAAAGAGGAGAAGAGAGAAAGAGGAAAAGGAAAGGAAGGAAAAGGAGAGAAAAAGGAAAGAAGATAAAGAGAAAATTAGGCTAAAAGAAATAGAACGTCAAAGACTGGAAGAGGAACAGAGGAGACAGGAAGAAATGCTTAAGCAAAAGCAGGAGGAAGAAAGAAGAAGGAAGGAAGAAGAGGAAAAACAAAGAATTGAAGAAGAGAAGAAACGTTTAGAAGAGGAAAAGAAACGCCAAGATGAAGAAAGACAAAGAAAAGAGGAGGAAGACAGAAGGCAGCGTGAAAAGGAGGAAAGAAGGCGGATGGAAGAAGAGAGGAAACATTTAGAAGAACAGAAAAGACAATTGGAAGAGGAAAGAAGAAGGATAGAAGAGGCAGAAAAAAGAAGACACGAGGAAGAGAAACGGAGAAGAGAGGAAGAAGAACGTAAAAGAATTGAAGAAGAGCGTAGATTACGAGAGGAAGAGGAGCAAAGAAGAAAGGAGGAAGAAGAAAGGAAAAGACAACAAGAGGAAGAGAGAAGAAGACACGAGGAGGAGGAAAGAAAGCGAAAAGAGGAAGAAACGAGGAAAAGGAAAGAGGAAGAAGAGAGGAAACGTATTGAAGAGGAGAAAAAACGCATCGAGGAAGAAAGGAAAAGAATTGAAGAAGAGAGACAAAGAATAGAGGATGAAAGAAAACGGAGAGAGGAAGAAGAAAGAATGAGACCGATTATTGAGGCTCGACGCAGAGAAGAAGCGAAAAGAAGACGGGATCCAAATAATTGGCCAACATATGTGTGAGTAATTTTACTGTTTATTTAGAAGTGTGGTTATGGTTCTTGTATAGGAGGCACTTGACGTTTTAAACCTTTCTCTTCATTGATAAGAATATCTCCATACTATATTATTATAGTATGGGGGCATTTTTATCAATAAAAAGAAAGGTTTAAAACGTTTAATGCCTGTGATATCATATAAATATTGCATGTAGTTGAGTGTAACATTGAAAATTTTCACCCCAAGAAAACCATTGTCAACCGAGGCGCAGCCGAGGTTGACAATGGCTTTCGAGGGGTGAAAATTTTCAATGATACACTCAACTACATGCCATATTTATTATATTATACTGAATGTTTTATACAAATACATATAACAGTGAACCTTGTGCGCATAAATTCTGCGCAGTCACTATTTTTTGGAATATCACCCGTCGTCAAGCAATGTTGACTGTTGCTATGCTGGAGGGCGTGGCTTCATCATTCGGCGGGTAATAGTATTTTTTAACAAATGTTTCTCGACGAATCAAATTCAACTAATTTACATGAAAGTATAATATTCTTAATTGTTGGTAAAGTAAATTTGAAAAATCATATTCATAGGTATGACCGACCGAAAGTGAACGACTCTTTTCATAATGGTGTATGTTGTGCGGTATCGGCAATTACAGGAGAGCAGGGATTAGACAGAGATGATATCGAATGCCGATTTTCTGATCGACAAGATGATTTGAGTCGTGCGTTGGCAGATAAGCATGAGCAACCCTTATCATCCCTTGTTTCTATAAGATCCAAACAAGGGATGCAAATTGATCTAGAGGTAAATACATTTCTTATTTTACAATGAATTAATTTTAAAAAAATCTTGTATTGGTATTGGTGCTTTTCACGAAGCATCTGAAAAGATCATTTGAAATAAAAAATACAGAGGTTTGTACCATGTACCAAGTTACCAAAGAATGCTTTTTTAAACAGTGGTGAAAATAAATTATCGAATGAGAAGTAAAACAACATAATTATAATCAACCAATCAACTTTTCTATCGTCAACTTCCCTTATTCATGTAGCAATGTACAATTATAACCTGTATACAGAGTTTATATCTCACATTTGATTCGAAACACAACAGCATGTTTTACGTACGAACAATTTGGACAAACAATTTCTAGAACGAGAAAGGCTATTGACAATCAAGTTCATTATACAAGGATATCAACAATCTCGTTTAAAGTCTATGTTCGATACAATGGCCTTGGATTTTTTTTCGTTTACCTGATTATGTCAATGAGCACATGGCAAGTGTGACCGGTCGATAGGGAATATTTGCTCCTCCATGCCACCTGATCCCACCTCTATTTTCAGAGGTCCGTTTAGCTCTGCTCATAATTTGTATTGTAACGGACTTTTGAGATTGATCTCTGTTCGTTATCTTCACATTTCATTCAGCGGTTAGTAAGATTAATCAATGCCGGGGCATTTCTGACTACAATTACTTTTCAAACTTTTACATGCAACTTACCCATATATAAATTACACATGGAATTGTTGTATTTAATATTTGTTACCATGGTTACAGGATTGTCATTTTAGAAATACAAAGAAAGTTACAGTCAAGAGATGATCTGCTTTATTTTAAGTTGATTTTGGAAGCAATTGTGATTACATCATGTTAACTGTAGAATTTTTTAAAACTTTAGATGGCAATGTATTTGTACATTCCGTATACAGCTGTTCAAGGTCACAGAGAAGTAAAATTAAAAATATCGAAAAACGGCGGGAAGTGGCAGACGACAACTCTTCTTCAAAGCCATCCGATAAAAAATACATCGGTATGTCACTGTCTCATAATGATATATAACTAAAATGTCATAGGTCTGAAAGATGATTAAATAATGTTAATATTTGGTTCTCTCGTTGTAGCTTCATGGGATTCAGTATGGGGGTACTACTGTAAACAACTTTAAAACTATTGAAATTGTAGCTATATCGAAACCTAAAAGACAGTATGAACCTATCAGGGATGAGAATTCAAGACTGTTGGTTCCAAAAACATATGTACAAGAGACACTAAATCCACCAATGAGGGTATTCATTTAATTCTTCGTGAATGTGTTACAATAGCAAATGCCCAAAACACTTTATTTATTATAAATAGAATACAATTGTTGAAGATATAAGATTTATTGCATTTTTTTCTCAGGTTGTTGTCAGTAAAATGATGTTTTCTGATGAGAGACGAACGGACGTTGCTTCTAGACGACGACCAAATCCTATCACGTCTTCCAGCAAATGAAGTGTTCAAGTGAACTGACAATCTTTATAACCGTTTTTCTTTAAGTTAAAAAGAAAACCAAAGGTTTTTTTTTATTTAATTATCTCTGTATTATTAAAACAAAAAACAAATACATGTGTATTGATATCACAGTATAGGTAAATCTGACATTCTTGAAAGCACCAAGGAAAGGAACGAAAGAGACATTTTCATTTACCAAGCTATTGATGTTAAGAAGTAGTGTATATGTCAGAGGAAATCTACGGAAGCCCTGGAGGGACATTGACTTACTTGTTATGATTTTTTTGTTATAACGTAGGCCCCTATCAGTTGTAACTTATTTGTTATGACTTTTTTGTTGCTTGGTATAACTAAAGTGTAACGTAGCTATGGAGAACTTGTAGCTTGGCTTACGTGTATTATTAAAATGATATGTTTAGTCCTAGTTAAACTGTGGTGTCTAATTGATTAATTATAACTTAACGTCCAGTACAGTTGTGACTACTAAATTCTTATCTGTTAATATCTTGTAACTTTGTTGTTATAGCTTAATTTTTATTTGTTAATTCTTATTTGTTATTTCTTGTTACTCAATAGTTATTATTTAATTCTTATTTGTAACTTTCAGCTTGCATAATAATTGAGCACATGAACATAACTACTATTTTATCCTGTCGTTAGTAATAAATTCAAAAGCAAAATATTACTTTCTTCTTTTCTGAAACTACACGTAGCCTCCATTTTTCACGCCACGTTTTGGGGGTAAAGTGAATGTGTGATAACAAAATTAAAATAACAAAAATTAACAATTGAGTCATAAGAACTAAGTCAAAACACATAAGAAGTAAGTCAATGTCCTCCAGGGCTTCCGTAGAAATCCTTAAAAAGGGAACAAATAAAAAAAAAGATCAAGGTTTTCAATGAAAATCAATAATCGTTAAGCTCTAATTAATAATAATTATATTTATCAAGAATTTATACAGGAAACGTTGTTGTTGTTTTATATTGGAAATTTACAGCCTGATGCCCATTGTCTTGAAATCTTTAATGAGTGTGGATTCAATGCTTTGGTAACAATAATGGCCATTTGGCTCCAAAAATGCAGAACACAGTTGTTGATAAGAAGGAACATTAATATGACAATAATTCTGGGGCTAAATCCAGTTTATTTGGCTTTAATTAGTTAAACTGCGTCGTTTCCAAACAGGAAGACTTGATTTAGTATGTTAAGGTATTTCAAAAAATTGGGTTTTCTATCCTAACCCTATCTTCTTAGTTTTTGTTTTGCTTCCAGAAAATACAGTAATGGAACAAATTGGTAAAACTTTGCTTATGTATACTCTGAACATTTTTATCGTAGGTCATCTCACTTGCGCATGACACTTTTCTTTTTTTGTTTAAACATTGAGATCAGTGTCTGTAAAATTTTAGTAAGAAAAAGGCGTATTACTAATATCGTGTACGAAAAGTTTAAAATCTTTCCCAACACCGATTTTAAATGACGGAATAATATATTCATTACACTGTATATATGACAGCAAATAACAAAGCCATCTAGAAAACTTTTCGAGTATCCTCTCCATTACCTTCCAATCCCTGATCTGACATTGTAACATCACCTGTAATTCTACTTTATCTATAACTTATCTGTTTAGAAATTAGAATAACTAAGTGATAAAAAATAAATAAGACTTGTAAGTAATTATTATATAACACATTTAATTAATTTGACAGCTTCGCAAATCGAATCGCAACATCTTTTGTTTTCTTTATTTAATATTGTCCATGATCTTTAGATACTTTGCAAGATGACTCCAATTTCTTAAAGTTCCACAGTCGTCTACTTCCTTGAATTCTTAAGCTTTTCTTTTCATGTCCTCTCTTTTCTTTCCTCTTCAATTTGCTGGGTTTCATTTAATAAGCAACATCTCATCAACATATACATTTGTAATTGGACATATACAAAGAAAATCCACAAAACTGTCTTAGAAGCATCATCACAATGTCAAGGTTTTGTGATTTCGGAACTCCACACAAACCCTTGACATAAGTCGCTATTTAAAAGTTGGGCTTGAAAGCTAATATTTCATTTGTTCCTGATCTAGGACTGGAACCAATCAGAAAACAGCTTTTATTGTTGGTAAGTTTTGTAAACAAATATGACTCGTCTATAAAATGGAAAGTGTCGATATTGTAGAATTTGTGACTACTAGAGTTACATTAAAAGAAACATCGGGGATAAATTTTTGGAAGATCGTTCTCTTAAAAATCACAAAAGATATGCTCTGGAGTTGGGCCATTTGAAAACGACGGATTTGAAAAATATATTCTCATTGGTTATTTTATAATTACCCATTACGTCATGTGTAACCACAAACCCAACTTTTAAATAGCGACTCGGTTAAGTCAAGGGTTTGTGTGGAGTTCTGAAATCACAAAACCTTGACATTGTGAGGATGTTTTAGAAGCAGCTGTACATACACTACAGTCTAAATATATCTGAAAAACCGTCTAAATACCGGTATGTCTGAACAATTCATATATGAAAATCTAAAAATAATCTTGATCAGTTAGAAACACTTATTTTAGTTATTCAAGTTGCAACTACTAGTATGTTAAATGATTTTATGATGTCAAAGTGGGTAGTATTTTCTGAAACATAAGCAGATATAAAATTATAAGCCTCATATACAACAATGTCTTCTACGTATTTCTTACATACATATAGTTTTAAATTATATTAAGACTATTATGATTATTTGTTGTTCAAGAATGTTAAAATTGCCACGAGTTCTTTCAAGTGTCAGTAGATTTACAATCAGTTTTTATAATGTAAATAGAATAATTATATTAGCGTTGTGCTTTGATCATTTTTAAAACCTGCGGACTGCACTTGGAATTCTCCACACATTTAGATAAGTATGTTAAGACATTTGTTCCCCTTTCTATGGCGCTGTTTGATAGACGCCATTGGTCAAGCATGCGCACTGCCCTTCTTACATCATCATGAAAATCAATTTTAATGGCGTCGATATCAGTAGAATCAATACCAAGATTGTGGGCGAGGATTTCCCATTTAATATGAATTTGTTTGCCAAGTTCCTCAATACCATTGTTGGAAAGAATTCCTGAAAAGTTAAACATCAATTTCATATTATTTTTTCCCCACTGTTGACAAGTATATTAATTACATTTACTATTAATTGACAATCTGATTTTGTCATATGCAAAACAACCTTTCATTTTAAATATAAAAAAGTGAGGAAAAAATGACGTGCAAAGCATACCATTTGCTTGTGAAAACGGTTTCATGAATAAGTCAAACTCTTTGGCCAATTCGGCAGACAAAGATCGTAGCAGTGATGATATTATCTGAACCTTAAAAATGAATTGGAATTCAAATTAAAAACAAAAATAATTTTATTATGTTTTATAAACCTTGCTTAAAGGAGTAATTTAGTTGCATTAATTTTTAGGTGACACAGTATACTTTTCATAACAATTCATTGAATTTTTAGAGTTACTTGACAAAATCACCATTTCCAATAACTACAAAAGGATCTTTCAGGTCTATTAAGGTTATTACTACCAGAATAAAGATATGACCTTGTTTTCACTTTTTGGTCTATGGCTGGCCCAGTTCATTACAAAGATTTCACACATTTCTCTTTCTGTGCCAGTTGCTGCTTCTTTAACTGCTCGTTGATTTAGTTTTCGAAATTCTGAACTTGTCCCAGCCAAAGAACGCAAGAAATCGTCTATTTTCAGCTTATCACTTGCTGGAATTCGCCAAGCTAAATATTTAGCGCTAACTTTCACTAGGAAAAACACAATTTTGAAGTTCATTATAATGTTAGAAATTATTCAATGTGTAAATAAATAAATGAATGAATAAATAAATAAATAAAGAGCGTCTTACATGGAACATCAAGTGTAAGCGGTGCATATCTATGATGTTCCTCATCCTATAATAAATTAAAAAAAAAAAGAAGATTAAAGTTGATTGTATTCATCTTCAATGATGTAGCATTCGCTTCTGCCTTTCAGAAGTGTGTATCATTTACATGTAGAACATGAAATATGAATGTTTCTCACTTTACTAATTAATACAGCATCCTAATGTAATTGTTTTCCATCTTTATAACTGCAATTATTTATAGTCATTATTTATAACTTTACCTTTGACACAAACCTCTAGTGTGCTAAATCATGAAAAACATCAGAATATGATTTTCTGCAATAATGTTTATAACTTGAATGCGCCAAGTAGTCTCTGGAGTGTTCGTGCCGAACTTTGAATACTACATTACCTTTGGTATATGTAAAACAATGGTTCCACAACGCGGAGGACTTTGTTCCTTCTCACCAACACTGTACTTTAATTCTCCCGAGAAATCTTTGTCTCCTGACTGAGCCTTTTTATTATATACCTCAACTTTGAAAGTAGAACTTGCTGAATCTATATTTAAGTAATATTTTAAACGCAACAATTTTTGGTCTGAATCTAAAGTTAAATTTCCGGCTATTTTTATGAAGATTTCCTCCCCATCACAAATTCCAAATTCAGGTGAATCTGGGGGGCCCTTTTTGAAACTTTGTTTCTTCATTTCATCAGACGCAGTCTGGCATTTTTCGCTCTCTACACATTGTACAAATCCGTGTGTTGGATCTTCGTCGCCTTGACGAACAATGAGTCGTGCGTTTATATAGTATGATTGTCGATATAACAGGTCCGCAATCCGGCAAATGGTACTGTTGTCCATATCTTTTGGAACAATAAGACCCATGATACTGAAAATAGATTTATATCGGAAATGTGAGAAGTTCCAAAAAGTTTCTGTTACAAATGTAAAATTTAATGAAATAAGCAAATACATTTTTTTGTCTTGATAAAGAAACAATGACATATTTCTGTGAACTCACTGTCCAAAATGGTAAACTGGCCATAAAAGAAGAAAGAAATCGATTTTTTATTATAGGCTTTTTCTTTTACATTCGTAAAAGTAATTATTTGATGTCAAGTTTAGGTAAAAAAAAAATATATATATGATACTTTCTAATTAAAAATATAATGCAATTGCATCTTATCTTCATCTTGATACTCGGAAGACAAGTACTTATCTAAAATGTTATCTCTGAAATGCAGGAATTTGTGTACAATGCATTTTGACAGATTTTTCAAACAACTCATTTAAGGTCTGACGACACGTTCCTCAAATATCTGTCTTGTAATATATAAGAAATGTTCATAATATTAACATTATTGTTTTCAAAATGTCTTAGAAAATAAATACAAAATTGTGATATTGACAATTCAAGTAATTTCAAATAGGATTATATAAGAAACACCATCCTCTGGTATCTTGCACTAATGCCTGGTGAGATATCTTAATTTTTTGTGTAGAAAGTTGTTAAAGTAGCAGTACTTTGATGACAAATTCTTGGGAAAAGTTATATATTACTGAGGAACGTGTCGTCTGACATTAGACGTCTTAAATCATCTATTGTGTTAACAGCAGATGAAAACGGAAATATTAATTGACTCTGAAAGCACAAAGATCAAATTCAGATAAAAAAAAAAAAGGCTTCTAATTTTCTTGTGATTTTGTAATTCGCTGAAAACAAAAATATCAGGAATATACTTTTGAAAATCCTTGATACAATCACTTAGATAGATACAAAACTATACAGGGAGAGGATACGAAATGCATGATTACTCGAATGTTGACCCTTTTGCTGGTAAAGAAATTACAACTCCATCTGGAAAATCTTCTAGCGTCTTCTTCTCCATCACCTGCCAGTCTCCGTTCTGACAACTTGACACCACTTGTAATTGTAAGTTATCTATCTCACCTGGTAAAACATAGACCTTCAATTAATAATGAAATATGTAACGATAACGAACAGTGATCTATCTACAAACAATACAAATCTGTAAATAGGGCATAAAACACGGACCCCTGGAAACTCCAGAGGTGGAATCAGGTGCCTAGTAGGAGTAAGCATCCCCTGTCGAACGGTCACATTCCACCGCAAGCCCTATGTATTGATCAAGTAAAAAGAATAATCCTAGTCAAATTTAGTATAAAAACGTTTACAAGGTCATTATGACGACCATATAATTTACAAAATGCGACTTTATGAAATCCCTATAGCATCCTTATTTGTCAGTAACCTGCCTCAGTTTAAAAATAAATGTTAATCAAATGAGTTTAACAAATTGTTTAGACCAAAAAGCAAAGTGTTTTATTTACCGACGAAATCACACCCCATGTTTGCCTCTTCTTCCTTCATATCACTCATGGTCTTTTTTAGATATTGTGCCAGATGACCTTGATTCTCTTTCTCAAGGGCATCAGTCATAGCATTGAACTGGTCCATGTCACAATCTTTGAATTCCTCCAGTAATCGTCGAGCTTTCATTCCCTCGCTATTTTGAAGCTTGTGAGAAATACGACTACATTAACATTACTCATTAAATTTTATTTTTCTGTATAAACTTATCAACACATTTACCAATATCTTTGTTGTGTGTACCGACTGTTTACGAATACGTGCATTGAATAATTTTTATTGTTTTGGTTCGAATGTCTGTGCTGCATATATTCTTATTTCAATACCTTGATTTCCTCCAATACTTCGTCTGTTATTTTGCCATTCTTGTGTAAACGAGTAGCAATGTTGAGTACAGATATATCTGTTACTAATTTGTTCTTGCATTTTTCTATAGTTTTCTGGTGTACTGAGCCAGTTTCTTAAAATAAAATCAAAACAAAGCAATCTCATAAACAAAGGCAATGAAAGCCTTTAATGATATATTTTATGTTAAATATATATTATATATATTTAACAATAATATAACGAGCTTAAACAAGGACACCTCAAAGCGAGATCCCCTCGCAAAAGAGCACATTGATCCCAGTATAAATTATTACTTGCGTAACTTCCGTTACGTACCACTCACTCACCCACACACACACAAGCGCGTTACTATATCCCCTCCAACTTTGTTGCAATAAAAATAATGAAACAACAATTTTACTACACAATCCATACTTACTTATTTTATGTAAATCGGGGTAAATTTCCATATGTACTTTCTCAAGATTTTCATCATCAAATTCTATCCCGTGTAAGGAGGTTGCTATTTTGATGTTATTTAACTCTTTGTCTGCTTTGGTGCGATTTGCTAGATCTTTATCAACCTAAAGATAGATTAAAGTCACTACAAAATTTTTGATTTTTCAATCGTTCTTATGGTAACAATTAAAATTGTATACAAGCTTAGATTCATAAAATTCGAACTTCTCCTCAAATATTTATACATGTATGTAATATTCTGTACAATTTTTGAAATTTCATTGTATTGAAATTAGTATTTAACAAAGTGAAAAAATAGGTTTCAGCGACAGGCTTTGAATGCTTTAGAACTTTTTACTTCATTTACCTTGAAACGGACTTCAGTTTCCTTCTTAAAGCAACCGGATGGGACAATAATTCGAACATTTTTGTCCTCCGTTGGTTCAAACATTCCCCCTTCTGCTTTAACTATCATATTTTCTCGTTTAGGACGTGAAATGATGACAAATTCTAGTGTTTGAAAGTTGTTTATGCGGGTCATGACAAAATGGACATCCTAATTAAAACAAGAATAAATATTTAATTTGAAAGATGGTCGTTGCTTTCTCAGAAATTACAGATCCTTAAAATTACTCACGGTTATGTTGATTTTGGGTTTTTCGTCCGTTGCTTCCACACATTTCCACCTCCCGCCATTTATAGAAACCTTGACCTTGACCTCCCTCTTCTCATTGGCTTCCGCTCTTGGAATATACACTTTCATTGGCAACTGTCATTTTTACAAACAAATTGTCATATAACGTATTACAGTTTTTGCAGTTATAATGTTTCTCTTTCAACCCCCCCCCCCCCCCCCAACACACACACACACAAACTGACTTTTCTCACATCATCATGAAAACGACCATTAACGTAAAGCTAACCCGAATCTCCCTCAGTGACAATGGATATGTAGATATATGCCAGAATATACCTTAAATTCCTGCGGGCATCAAATTCAATTCAACTATTTTAAAAATTAATATTTACGGAATATTGTTTTAGTATTAACATTCGGTTTATTGTTTTTTTGTTTTTTGTTTTTTTTTTTAAGAAGTCTAAATACTTCTATGTGGTACTTGTTAATCTATTATTGTCCCACCAAAAGGTTGAACTTTGAATCCATAAATTTAGATGAAAACGTACATTTAGCGCACTCAAACTTTCGTGCAATTCCTCACCAACTGATAAGCGTAATCTTGAATTAGCGCATTTGGAGCAAAGCTTCTATAAGTATTTGATGTAATCGTATATATTACTGTGTACTTGAATTAGCGGAAAAGATGAAGTACGAAAAGGGCTAAAATATGATTATCGCTAAAATAAATAACGTATGTTTACAGAACTTGCAATTAAGTTCATGTAAGGAATGTCATGATTTCAACAAATCTGAATCTACACGTCATGAGGATGAATTCTACCAAGGCTAAAAACCGGAACTTGGAAGACTGCTTCTACGTGTGACTGTTATTGAGATTATGATAGTTGTTTCCGATATAGACTCTCATGAAAAGTTAGGTTCTATCCTAGAGCTTCTTGGTCAATTGAATCGACACTTTCACTTTAAACGGACTGAAGCAAACACAGTTTGATATATAAAAAAAGTTCACTTAAATCTTTGTCTCAGAGGATTTAAAAAGTCGTTAAATGCCAAATGCATGTGGCTGAGAGGCGAGAACAAAGAACGTTTTGTAATCAATGTTATCAAAGCACATAATAAGCTTTGAATGCAAGAAATGCAATCGATTGTTACGCATTTTGTGTCCAATTTTATATATAACAATAAGGCATTGCGATCAAATACAGAATCGCTTGCTTTCTGAAAACCAGCTTGTTTTACCTCATGGAGTGCCATGTTCAAATTTTATTACCATTCTTTGGGCGACATTAGTGCCGAATTATGTACTTCTTTTTTTTCTTTTGTCAATTTATTGTTCGAACGGGTTTCCTTAATATAAGGATGTTTTTGTTTGAACTGAAATTGTGGCTGGTAGCTTGATCACAAAAGTACTAGTAATCCCTTGGAGAGAAAAAAAACTATCTGTTTTCCAAAAGTGGCAAGACCATTGATTTTAAAAAAAAATCGCTAACTCAGAAGTCCCTTTAAATAGGCCCAGAAAATTTTGAGTATGTTTTTTTTTGTATGTGATATCTATTTGCGTCAACACTCATCTAATGATATTTTTATGTTAATTTTTACTTACATTGCACTAGATGTTCGTTTGTAGACATTGTCCTTAAATAATACTACGAGTATTAAACTTTTTATTCTATACACTATACACATTCACTACGGAAGCCCATTTAGGACCTATCAAAAAAAATTTTGAATTCGATATAACGAATTGTCGAATTTGTTATAACGAATTTAATTCGTTATAACAGTTTCTTTGAATTCGTTATAACGAATTTAATCTGTTATAACAAATTTATTGAACTCGTTATAACGAATTCAAAAATTTGTTATAACGAATTAAATTCGTTATAACGAATTCTGAAACTTGTTATAACGAATTAAATTCGTTAAAACGAATTCTTTAATTTGTTATAACGAATTAAATTCGTTAAAATGAATTCGACAAATCGTTATATCGAATTCTTACATATTTTTCTATAGGCCCCGATTGTTGAATTTGATTTAACAAATTTAATTCGTTACAACAAATTTTTGAATTTGTTATAACGAATTAAATTTGTTATAACGAATTAAATTTGTTATAACAAATTTTAGAGTTCGTTTAAACGAATTTAATTCGTTATAACAAATTTTTGAATTCGTTATAACTAATTCAACAAATTTGTTATAACGAATTAAATTTGTTAAAACGAATTCAAAGAAATTGTTATAACGAATTAAATTTGTTATAACAAATTCTACAATTCGTTATATCGAATTTGAAAATATTTTTTGATAGGTGCTAAATGGGCCTCCGTACATTCACAGACGAGTGTGATAAAGATCTTGGACTTTCAAAATAAATTGTCAGTTAAATAAAACAAAAAAAAAGAAGTGAAAACATAAATATTACGAAAGCCCATTTATGACCTATCAAAAAATATTTTTTGAATTCGATATAACGAATTGTCGAACTTTTTATAACGAATTTAATTCGTTATAACTTTTTTTAAATTCTTAATAACGAATTAATTGTGTTAAAACAGATTTCTTGAATTCGTTATAACGAATTCAAAAAATTGTTACAAAAGATTATATCCGTTTAAACAAATTCTAAAATTTGTTATAAGGAATTCAATTCGTTAAATCAAATTTGACAAATAGGGCCTATAGATAAATATTTATGAATTCAATACATGTATAAGTTATAACGAATTGTAAAATTCGTTTAAACTACACTTGTAATTTAATTCGTTAAGACAAATTTAAGAATTCGTTTTAACGAATATAACAAATTCTAGAATTCGTTAAAACGAATTTAATTTTTATAACAAAATTTTTTAATTCTTTATCACAAAATACGAATTTAACAAATTTGTTATTATAACAGTTTAAATTTGTTTTAAAGAATTCAAAAAAATCGAATTAAATTCGTTATAAAAAAAATTAACAATTCGTTATATCCAATTCAAAAATATTTTTATATAGGTCCTAAATTAGCTTACGTATAATAGTATCTATAACCGGAGTACTTATTTCTTCTTAGAGTTCATTCATTACAAAATGATCAGATCACATTCCTCCCCATACTTACTATATATGTAGTTTTTCACCTACAATTCCTTATTTTGACTTTCAATCTAATCTGATTTAATGATGTAAACTCTCCCCACCCCTTCTCCACGAAAAAAAATTCCAAACTTTTATCAGCTCACCTCTAATGATATCTCTTTTCCAGTTTTAGATTTTATTTTAAGAGTTGATAAAAGCACTTCCTCTTTGTTTTGTGGATACCGGTCAAGATTATGATTGTCAGGACATGTGCACTCGATGTCGTCTTTTTCCAAACCCTGACTTCCAATGATGGCCGAAACGACACAGCAAATTCCACGATGGAATGCATTATTGTCCTTCTCTCTGTCATAACTGCAAAAAAAAAAATGTAAATCTATGTTACACTTTATTTTTTTTTTTCATCTATGAATAAGAGTGATCTAAAAATGTCTTTTTATTTTACAAATGAAAATCTCAACTTACATGTGAATTGGCCAATTATTCGGATTTCTTCTCTTCTTATCTTCCTCTTCCTTTTTCTTTTGTTCTTCGAGACGTCTTCTTTCCTCCTCTTTTCTTCGCTTATCCTCTTCTTCTTTCCTTTTCTGTTCCTCTGCTTTCCGTTTTGCTTCCTCTTCCTCCTTTTTCTTCCTCCTCTCTTCTTCTATTCTTCTTTTCTCTTCTTCCTTTCTTGCTCTCTCTTTTCGTTCCTCCTCCGTCTGCTGATTTTTTATCCATTTATTTACATGATTATTTATATGATCAATCTCTTCTACAGTGAAAGTGCCTTCTTCCTCAACTTTAAGGATAAGATCCTCTGTCTCACTGAGCAACTTTTGAAGATCTAGTTGCTGGGCTGCAATTTTTTGTAATGCTGCAAGATTTTTTAATTTTTGCATATCGATGTTTTCCCTGAAAAAAAAAATCAATTATGAGCAACATACTTTTTTTTTTGCAATTGTTACCTGAATAAGGGTGCAACGATAAACCGTTTGACGGTATATCGCGGTATATTTTTCCACGGTACAATTCACGATACTCTAAACTGATATCGCGGTTCGGTTCAATCGGTCCAGAACTATCCGTTTTGTCCGTTTTATTTCCTTCTTTACTATTTAAAAAAACCAGACTAATAACATGAAAAAAATATTTTTGGAATTTTACCCATTTGAATGTTGTTTTTTTTTTTTTTCATGTAAAGCATAACACAGGTATAGTTTGTTGTTATTCAGGATTTTGATCAAAGATAACAATATGTATTGTTTGGTTCAACAGAATGGGAATCCTACCTTTCCAAAGGAACTCTTGTATATGAAGCATCTGTTGTGTATGTCAACCCTGAAATTTAAACCAAAATATAGTGTCAACAAATACAATCTTATGTAACAAGGAAGTAGAATTGATTAAATAAAGGAATTACTTCTAATATCTTACCAACAATAAACCCAGACTCGCAGAGCTTTTTCATTTTCTCGCCAATCTGAATCTCGAAATCCTTGATGAGCTCTTTCAGTTTTACAAGATCTCCATTTATTTTTTTGGCATACTCTGCAACTCCTTTAATGCTTTTGGAAGACTCTTTAGTTTCATCATTAACTTCCTTGCTGAAAGTCATAAAATCTGTAGTGGAAGCTAAAGAATTTTCTAATTTTCGATGGATTCTTATTCTCTCCGAAATTTGCGACAGGGCATTGATGTCTGCCATTTTGCAAGAGACAGTAAATACGACTGGGACAGTTCTTTTTGCGTACAAGATAACGTCAGTAATGAGATAAGACTATACAAGTTGAAACTTAACAAAGTTATTTAAAAGATCTGACCATGAGTGCGATCAAATATATCAACAAGAGTATCTTTTGTTAGATTGTAGTCTGAAAGCACGTGATGTACAACTTTTTTTCCCAAAAGAAGTAGCTATTTAAACTACATGCAGGCATATTTGTTCAGAACAATGTAAAGACTAAGACATGCTTAAAGATGTCATGGATATGCTTATGGATGTTTTGATTGTGAAATTACGTAATTTTCTGGAAAGCTATTCATTTATGATATCGAACTGTACGCCCAAGATTTTAAGATATCTGCCATATTTTTCAGATCTATAAAGGGTTGATATGTGCTATTATGGAACGCCATAGCTGCCTTATGTGGTTATTTCATGAGAAGATGGTGCTTTATTATGTTATTTCATGTGATGGTGGTGCTTTATTATGTTATGCTGTGGTTATTTCATGTGAAGATGGTGCTTTATTATGTTATGCTGTGGTTATTTCATGTGAAGGTGGTGCTTTATTATGTTATGCTGTGGTTATTTCATGTGAAGGTGGTGCTTTATTATGTTATGCTGTGGTTATTTCATGTGAAGGTGGTTTTTCATGTGAAGGTGGTTTTTCATGTGAAGGTGGTTTTTTATATTTAATGCGATGGTGGTCACTCGGAACTCTTAATACTTTTGAAGACTGAGTTTAGCACTGAGTTTAACTGCTATTATCTTGAAATTTTGAGAGTGAAACAAATAGTCAATGTAATTAAAATCATTTTAATACACCATTGCTAGTTCCTCTTTTTTTCCATAAGCGCTTGGTTTCAGGATGCTGTATTTTGTGTATTATGTTTTTTTCTAGCTATGTCTGCATTAACTCGATAACCTAAGAATAAAAAAATCACTGAAATAAGCAAGTTTTAAAAATGTCATATTACTTTATATAAAAAAGGAGTGAAGGTACGACAGTTGCAATCTTCGATTTTACGTCGTGCCCGGCTCGGTTCATACTTGATTTTAATTATCAATATCTACACTTTTTCTACCAGTTTCGGGCAGGAATTCGGAATCTACATTTACAAATGATTGAATAACGCCTTTCAATCGTCTGCCAATTCGAACTTGCCGTTTAAAATATGCAGTAAACAAAAAACGTCCTGATACCTAGAACTGAAAGTGAAAGCAATGGAAGTTACGATTTTTAACCAAGTAAAATGTAGAGGCGTCCCGGAATAACGAGAACAAGTTTGGCACGGTTTCTGACTTCCCTAGATTTTCCGAAGATGGCAACTGTTGTACCTACACTCTTACTATATGGACTAATATGACACTTTTTAAACGTGCTAATTTCAGTGATATTTTTTTTTAATTTTTGTTTTTGAGTGTATTCAGACACACCTACAAAAAATCATAATACACAAAATACACCATTTTGAACCCAAGTGCCTAGATGGAAAAAAGAGGAACGAGCAATGGTGTATTAAAATGATTTTAATTACATTGACTATTTGTTTCACTTTCAAAATTTCAAGATATATAATAGCAGTTAAACTCAGTGTTAAACTCAGTCTTCAAAAACATTAGGAGTTCCGAGTGACCACCATCACATTAAATATAAAAAAAAACCACCTTCACATAAAAAAACCCCACCAACACTTGAAAAACCACCTTCACATGAAAAACCACCTTCACATGAAAATTCACCATCACATGAAAAACCACCTTCATATAAAAAACCACCTTCACATGAAAAACCACCATCACATGAAAAACCACCTTCACCTGAAAAACCACCTTCACATGAAATAACCACAGCATAACATAATAAAGCACCAACTTCACATGAAATAACCACAGCATAACATAATAAAGCACCACCTTCACATGAAATAACCACAGCATAACATAATAAAGCACCAACTTCACATGAAATAACCACAGCATAACATAATAAAGCACCACCTTCACATGAAATATCCACAGCATAACATAATAAAGCAGCATCTTCTCATGAAATAACCACATAAGGCAGCTATGGCGTTCCATATGCTATCTTCAGTTATCTTGAGACAATGAGGCATTGATGATTATGATGATAAAATTACTTTAGACCTTGGAGACTGGGGGCATTGCCTATGGGTACGAATATTATTGAAACATGGAAAATGTCCATAAATTAATTTGAAACAACTTAAGAAAAATAGAATAGTAAGAATATATTTTGACCCTAAGTTAATGAACATAAGAACTCCTTTATGCAATCTTTATATGCTTCGCAGTAAAGACAATTCAATGGTTTACATGTTAACTACGTGTATTGGTGCATACCAGTTGAAGGGAATAATAATTTTTCAGCAGATAAACAAACGTTGTTTTATTTGCATTTTATTCATTGTTTCATATGACATGTGGTTCAATCATAGAGGCTTAAGAGTTAAAGATGGTAATGAAGCATGGTCATCTATATATAATATGATTGTGTAAATTACTTTTCAATCCTGATTCCATTCACATTTAATCATAATTACTATTAAACAGATTAAAAACTACTGTTTGTGTATTGTACAACTCGTGTAAAGACAAGCAAATGGGTCCCTGCTCTTTTTTTAGATTGCCCAAATTCATTCTGTAAATCTCAATTTACTCAGAATAACGAAAGAATTGGGTTTTTTTTTTTTTAATTCTGGTATTGTGGAAATAGTACTCAAAAGAGTAGCGAATTATAAAGGCTCACTTAATTTTAGTTCAAGCTCAGAGAAATGTGATCATATCATGTGATTGAACACAAGAAAGGGAGATATTCATACATTTAATTGGTTTAAAATTACATTTTTCAAAATAGGCTCGATTGACTGAATTGCACTGACATGCATTGTCTGTGATTTACTTCATGGAAAAGATTGTTTATGATTCTGCTGGAGTTACCTTCCTTTGATTAGTAAAATGTAAATACATTCTTCCAAGTTTTAAAAATTTTATTAAAATTACAGAAAATTTTAATGTATTAAAGTTTGATGATCTTTATCAGCAATAAAACTTTATTTAAGTATATACAATTTAGAAATATCGCAATACACTGTTTTTCAAATTAGGCCTCGTGTACAGAGGTATTTTGCCTAAGAAGCGCAGTTTTCGGACAATTACTCAAACAGTTTCGAAAAAAAAAACATTTCTGGGGAAAGGCATAAATAAGCTCATTAAGAATATGTTCAAACCAAGCAGATGTATACGTGTGAAGTGTTCATTTTAACGAGAGATATAGCTAAATAATGTGGATTTATAAGATAGATGAAACTTTGTAAGATGAAGCCGCCCCGCCCCGCCTCCCCCTTCTAATGCATTGATCACTATACACGTATTAATGTAACAGTTTATGTTTTGCCTAAACCACTGTGTTTTAAACTTAGTTTTCATTTTTTTCTCGGTAATCGTGCAATTACACTTCTAGAGACTAAAACAGTTGAAATTCAATTAAATTGTATTTATTGATAACTTTTCATTCTAAACATTTCCCCCTTTTATCATGTCCAAGAGGAATGTGCCAAATATTATTATTTGTTTCGAATATGTCAATTAACCCGGTTTTTTTTTAATTGTCATTCTATACAAATTTTATTTTATATATGAATGTATTAAGTATTCAAAAAGCTTTTTGATAATCTGTGTTAATGAATTTAACTATCTCCAAATATCTATCCCCCTCAAAAGCATTTTCTAATTAAGAGATTGTCAACTTCTCACTATTCTCTTCATGAAAAAGTTGAAGAAAACGATCAGTCTAATAAATCCTTTAAACAATACAAATTGTGAAAAAGGCCAAAAAAATTGTTTGAAGACCTGCTGTTCTCCAAAGGTCACAAAATTTATATATTTCTCGTGCAGTTATAGAGAGGCTACGAACTTATGTGAGAAAGACGCTGATTTGTCTGGATATAATCTACTCGTATAATTGTATTAATATTAATCTGCTTATACTCTCTCTATATGTTGCTTCCGTAAATGACTTGATGTTAATCCAGATCTTAATATTAAAAAAATTGGGAAAATTTTACATGTTTAATTTTAATTTTTACTTGTGACTTGGATTTAGGCTGCTTATTTTTAGAAATAAACACGAAGCAAAATATAAAACTGGATGGTTGACTTGTGGGAGTTTTTTTCCTGCTCAACTCCCTAAATAGATTAGCAGTTGTTACCTCTGACTATGACTCAAGCACTTGGCCTAAATATTTCTGGATTTTCCGGCTGAAAAAATTCATGGACACTTTAAGCAACATTTTTTTCCTTAGTAATTTTTCCTTGTAAAACAGATAGAATCTGGTATTTATTTTCCATTTACATTAATTTCAGACGTTCATTTTATGATTTTCATTTTACTGCACTTGACACTTGAAATATTCATAAAAAAGAAAGTAAGGAAAGAAATATGCATAACGTGTGTTAAAAGTATGAATTCTCTGTTATCTTTGATTTTTTTATAATTTAAATCGTTTCGATTTTTGATTCTAAGCCTCAGAAATGAAATACATATTGCTTATTTTATCGAGCGAGAAAAAGAGACACCCAACGCCAATGGTACAGTTTTAAGCCAAACAAACCTTTCAATATGTGTCAAGTATTTGCTGGGTGTACACCCTGTATAATTATATGCATTCATTTAATTGAAGCATGAAATATTATAGCCTCATCTAAAGGAACGGAACAATCTCATGTCCTCAAAACTTAATTGTTGGACACCCTCTCGTAGTAAATTTGTTGTGCTTTACCCACAAAACTGATATGTCCAACAACTTTTTACAAAGTTCTTTTAAAAGAGCATAGTGATATTTTTTTCACGTCGTTGTCCTTTTACGTAATAGTAATATCAAGAAGAAACGCAACGGTGTTATTGTCTTTGAGCAAACAAATGAAAAAAGTGCTTCTCTTGTTTGCGTCTTTTTTCGTCGATTTATATATATTCCCTGATTTCAAAGTTTTTCATTGTGTTTTCATCAAGAGAACAGTTTTATTCTAATATCAGAATACATATCTACCAGTGTATATGATAGAAGTTAGCGTTTGAGCCTTCTGAAGAAGGTTAATATTTCATTAAACAAAAATGGCAATCTTATTCAAACCAGGATGAAGAGTGTGTAATAACACGTGTTGATCGAATGATTGAGCTGATCCATCTGCTTGGTGAAATGGCACTTTCAGCTAGTTAGATGTAACAGAAATTGTATTCACAAGGTTACTTTTTTAAAGTATTATTTTCACCGCCAGGAAAAGGCTATTTTAAGCCCAAACTTTGTCAAAACATATTCTTCGATTTTAAAACTTTCCTAAAGGCAGCAAACTTTTATTAGAGAAGGCCTGACCCAAGTAGCTTTGAAAAACTTGTGTCCTGCTATATTTCTTGGTTTCTAACATTGACAGAAACCAGCAACGGTAAAAGAGAGAATTATACAAACTTTGATACTTGTAACATTAGAGTTATGTATTCCTTTGAAATTCTAAGTTTTCTTTAATGTCATCCCCCCCCCCTCGGCTTATTGTTTCTACGAGACATGAGACATCCCTTGGATCTTCATGATTTCAACTGAGGGTCCCATTTCAATTGTGCAGGGAATTTTAAGTTATAAGGAATTTCTTTCAGTTAAAATATTATAAAGGTTAGAATAATGGATAAAATTTGTTTTGGTCATTGAGGATTTGTTTATTTATTTATTTATATTACAGATTTTGTCAAAATGTTTGGTTAGTTAAATTAGTGGCTGTTTCGTTGCTAACAGAAGCTGTGAATTGGCAGAATTTAACGAGCTTTTGGAAGCTCATCTGGTAATGGAGCTTCGCTTACTAGTAATTCTAGCATTTTTGGACATGTATAATTTTCAAGAATTTCTTCTCAACTAAATAAGATTGCATTTGATTTAACAATTTAGTCTCAAAAAAATGTTCTTTATCTTAAATCTTAATATTAGAAAAAAGTTCTCAATCAAGTATAGGTACTGAATTGTCCAGAACCCGTTTAAGAACCAGTATATAATACATGAACTATATAAATTGTTATTCCAAAAAGGATAGCTTTATAGTATTTATTTAAACATTATCCTGGTCTGGTCCGTCGCATTTTCTTTACGATTATACGTTTCATGCCCAGCCATGTCCTGGAAGTGACAGGTAAAAGCTCTACTAGGGAAGAGCCTGGATTGGTGTCTTGGGGGGCAAAAACCTTTAAGGAGGGAGAAATGTAGCAATAAGGCAGGTTCGATCGCACAGCAGTCAGCACTGGGAAACATTATGGTACATATTGTTTTGATGCCTGTATGTATAATGCATACATGTTTAATCGTGGTGCTATTTGAAAACATTAATTGTTTGGCATTGTTGCCGATCAATTCTGAGTTAATGGAATAATAATTATAAAGTATTCATCATGTATCTCTTTTAAACTTCTTTAATCTTCGTCATTGCTTTGATACTGAAAAAAAGAAAATGAATTTGTGGGAGAATATACGACAGCTGTTGTTCATATTCCAGTCAGAAATCCCTTATAATTTCCAAAAATAATTAAAAGACATATAAAGGGAAGAAAAAAAAAGTAATGTTGGATCATGCTTATCTTATATTTTCTTTTGAGCCTGAATAATACTTTATAGAATGATTAATAACGATGTTTGATAACCATTTGCATAGCTTTGAAAAATTCTTTTTAAGTTTCTGGTTAATAGCTGAATGTTGTTAAGTAAGCTGTGGTTAAAAGCAGTTCTGAAATTAAAATATATACAGTATACTAGATGTACACACTACCAAAAACGGAAAATCTTCTAACAACACGGAAGGATTTTCACAATTTATGGCATTTTGTCAGTTTCAATTGAACTTCCTATCTCGAGAGCTAGGAAAATTTACATTTTTTTTTCTCAGGACGTTGTTTAAATGTTCATTCATATTACAGAACAAAAGGTAGAACAATTAGGGATTGGTGTTTTTCCCAATTCATTCTTTGATTCATATACAACCCTTGATATACCGGAACACTCTCTTCAAGTGCTTTTCAATATTAATGGGAAATCGTGAAAATTTACAAATTTCTCTCAAATCAAGAAATTTGAAATCTAGTTCGAGTAATTCACTAATGATAAAGCCATTCATACATTCGGTTTTATGAATGAATGTCGACACGTCATAATATTTAAAAGATGCATGTGACATGCGTAGGCAATCGAGTTCTCGAAAAAAGAATGAAATAAATTCCCTTTCATTCATTTATAAAACCAATTCAGAAATTTTAGAAAGGAAAAACATTTTCTCTCATAATATAGCTGATAATGTACTGGTTTGACCATTTAGAGAAAAGAATCGGATAAATGTTTCAGACAATGTAATAACTGATATGACTGAAGTTAATTACAGAAAAACAAACTTTTTTTTAATTTTCATAAAATGAAGAGTAGAATTATTTCCTTTACTTCTGTCAGATAGAAGCATATACATTTAAATTAAGATAATTAACAATTAATTATAATTTAATTCAATTAAAATAATTTCTAATATAATGCCCCTCCAGGAGTGAGTAAAACAAGTACTTTTGAACTGAACATTGGGAACTCCATAAATTCATACACATTCAGAATCAGTCATAGTCATTATGCGTTTTGTGTCATGCAAACGGGGGAGGAGTTTTGGTATGGGAATGAGTCTTCTTTTGTGCATTATTTCTCCATTATTTTTCAGGCAATGATATACATGTTGTCTTACTCACATAACCTTTTTTTTTAACCAATCAATCACTATTCAAATACAAACCTAAATATATGTAATTTTTCTAGTTTTTTTTTCAACTTGTAGATAAAAATCTTACGGCTTCGAAATGCTATTACAAAAAATATTTACGTTATCATGTAATTGTTTTTTATTGGAAAAAAATATTTTATTATAAAGCTATCTAGCTATCTATTTAGAAAAAAAAATTTCCTAAAATGTAATAAAAAATATAAAAATTGTGTAATAAAATTGTCATTTTTTTTCTGAGATGCAAAGTCATGATATATTTTATCTTCCTTTTCATCCTAAATAGTATTTTCGATCGTGTCAACCGACGAAGTTTCCTCATTACTAAAGAAATAATTTAGAGTAGAGTGAATCACCGGAAAACCCTACATCGTCTTCCCGCGATATTGTGTCGCTGATTAACAGATTGCATGTTAAAATACTCTCGATGTCTGAAATCTATTATTTTAAAAAATCAATTCAATCAAATCTGTCAGAACATATATCTTTCCAAACGTTAAAAATGAAACAATTTTGATTTTTAAACATTACAAAGCAGTCATGATGCAGCTTTTTATTTCAAGTGTTTGGGTGTCAAAATTAAGGCCAAAATGGTATTTATAACGAGACTAAAATCTATATGAAATTGTACCATGTTAATTTTCACAATGATCAAGAACGTACATGTAGACCTATACAAGTGCAGATATCTACATACAAGTATTCAGTTTCTTATTCTAAAACAATTACAATTCGCCTGTTTAATTTGATGTAAAGTAAAACACGAAAAATACCTGCTCTGATATACTCAGTAATAACATACACATATGGGTTACCTATTCTTCGTAATATTTTGAAACGGATTCGCATTTTTTTAATTTCGATAATAATTTTACAAACAACAAGTTTATTAATTTTTCTTGTGTGTTTATTATTTTTTTTTTCCTTGTTTGTAAGGAAATATCGGTGCATTAAATAATTTACTTACTAGAAACTAGAACAGCTTAAACGTGATTATGAGTAACGTTGATTTGCATTCTAAATTTTCTTTTGATGAGTTGCTAAAAGATTGCCTTTATATGCTTCATTATATCGCTATTTTTATAAGCATGCGTTTTATATGCTATTGGTCCTCTGAGGAATGGATACATGAATGACCAGTTTTATATACAGTGTGTACATGTACTTATCGTTGTATATTTCTGCTACCTTGATACAATTTATATTTCTTAAAATGACGTCGACACGCAAGATAATTATGTCTATGCAGCATAAATTTGCAAAATGCAACATAAGTCTGTTGACAAGCAAGAAAAAATATTTAGATAAAAATTAGGATTTTTTTCATAAAATATCAATATCGCCCAAATCATCACCTGCAACTTATAGATATTGACTTACAACTTATTTTTATCGTCACGCTACTTAATAATGTCGACACACAACTTATTTTACTAGTATTCATCTTAGGATTATGTCTGTATAAAAGTCCAAAGTTCTGAATTTATTTGTCGTCTCTACACAGCTGAAAAATAATTTTTACCTTTATACATGTATCTTTATATGGTATGATATATAGGCCTATATTCGGTGAACAAAACGTCGATGTTTTCAAGATAAAGTCATTGCATGTCAACATAATTAACTTCCATGTCATCAGAAATAAGTTGCTTGTCAACATTAT
The DNA here is from genome assembly GCF_033153115.1 of Saccostrea echinata. NCBI lineage: Eukaryota > Metazoa > Mollusca > Bivalvia > Ostreida > Ostreidae > Saccostrea > Saccostrea echinata. The sequence goes on from NW_026889803.1 coordinate 13,692,217, forward strand.
CACATATACATATGCATCGTTACTTAAACATTTTGATATCTTCCCCAGTAGTTTAAAAAAATAGAGAGAGAAAAATGTGATTTTTTTTGAGGGGGGGGGGGCGGGGGGCATCAGCATTACTTTAATTATTCCAGTCAAAAAACTTACAGAATTTCCATAAAAAAAAGATTGAAAGAAAAAGTATTTTAAAAAAAAGGAAAAAAGTAATGTTGTATCACTGTTTTTCTTTCTTTGAATTTAATGTACTTTAGACATATTAATGATGTTTGATAATCGTTTGCGTAGATTTCATGAATTTCTTCACAGTTTTTGGTCCACAGTTTTCATGTTATGTTAGTCGTTAATTAAAAGCAGTTTTGAAATGGGGAAAGTGCTACATGTAGATACTCTGTAATACAAGTATTGAAAATGTGTTCGTTTTCCGACAAACCGGAAAGATTTTTACAATTAATGGCATTTTGTCAGGTTCAATTGAACTTCCTCTCTCTTAAGCAGCTCTGGAAATTTACATCTTTTTCAGGAATTTTTTTTAAAGGTTCATTCATAACATACAATAAAAGGTAGAACAATCCAGTGTTGCTTTTTTCTTCATTCATTCTTTGATTATTTGTTTGTAACTTTTTTTTAGGATTTCAATTATATGTAGTAATAATAATAATAGCCTTAATTGTGTGCAATGACCAAGGTTTTTAAGAGTTTAGAAAGAAATTCCATCCGAGTAACAGAGTACTCGATCGGAAAATTAAGCGGTTAATTGGTTGCTAAAAATCTTTGACTACAATAACTAATACTTTAAGATAAATTAGCTTTGCTATGTGCATAAAAAGGAAAACAGTTTTGCCCATCTTTTTTGAGATAAGAATGAAATGTCACACGTATGGCTTAATCCGTTAACAGTAGAGAGTTTCAGACAAGATGGAGTCAAATAAGTCTCGGAAAACAAAACTTTTTTTTTTAGGTTTCATGTTTTACTGAAAAAGCAAACCCTCCTCCTTTAGTTAAGTTAGATAAAAGCATTAACATTAAAACAATAAATAATTTCTAATACAAAGCTGAATTGTGTAAACATACAAGAACGTTGAGTTGAAGGCCACACAAAGTGTTTTCTTTTCATGTATGAGTCATAATCTTGTGCTTTTTATGCCCCCGTATCGAAGATTCGGGGGTATATAGTTTTTGCCTTGTCCGTCCGTCTGTCTGTTTGTCTTCAAGAACTTTAACATTGCTCATAACTTTTGATTGGTTGGAGCTATGGCTTTCATATTTCACATGTGTATTCCTTGTGACACAACATTTCTTTGGGTACCATCATATTTGACCTTTTGACCTTGGAGTTTCACCCAGTTTTACAAAATTTTTCCCAACTTTAACCTTGGCCATAATTTTTGAACGGTTGGTGCTAGGGCTTTCATACTTCACACGTGTAATTCTTGTGACAAGACCTTCATTTGGATACCAACAACTTTGACCCTTTGACCTTGGAGTTTGACCTACTTTTGAAAAACTTTAACATTGGCTATAACTTTTGAATGCTTGATGCTGAGGGTTTCATACTTCACATGTGTAATCCTTGTGGCAAGACCTTCCTTTGGATACCAACAACTTTGACGCTTTGAACTTGACCTACGAGTTTAAGCTACTTTTGAAAAACCTTTACATTGGCCAAGTCTTTTGAATGGAATGGTTGGTGCTAGGGCTTTCAATCTTCACATATGTAATTCTTGTGACAAGACCTTCCTTTGGATCCAACAACTTTGACCCTTTGACCGGGACTTTGGAGTTTGGCCTACTTTTGGAAAACTAACCTTAGCCATAACTTTTGAACAGTTGGTGCTGGGGCTTTCATTCTTCACATGTGTAATCCTTGTGACAAGCCCTTCCTTTAGATACCATTAGATAGACTTTGGAGTTTGACCAATTTTTGAAAAACTTTTACCTTGGCCATATCTTTTAAACGGTTGGTGCTATGGTTTTCATATTTCACATGTGTATATCTTGTGAAAAGGCCTCTCCTTGGGCACCATTAATTTTGACCTTGACCTTGATGTTTGACTTACTTTTGAAAAACTTTAACCTTTTCCATATCTTTTCAATGGTTGCTGCTAGGGCTTTCATATTTCACAGGTATATTCCTCGGTACAAGACCTTACTTTGGGTACCAACATACATGTATTTGTTTTGCATTTGTGAAAGCTTAACCTTCGCTATAAGTTGCCATACGGGGGCATCAGTGTTTCACAAACACATCTTGTTTATATTGCAAATGGTGGTGGTGGTGGGGGTGAGGGGTAAGTGGCAGTGTTTTGATGTTGATTCTGGTTTTATAGACACACTTCTTATTGAATTTTCAAGCAATGGTGTGTATTTTTTTTTTTCATTGCTTTGAATTACACGCAAAACCCGTGTTTCAAACCAATCAATCACTATTCAAATACAAGCAGCAAAATCATTTAATTCTCATAGTCATTTTGTGTAAGTTGTAGATACAAGAACAGATACGATCTCAGACATGAAGTCTTTAACAGTACCATAAAATAATATATTTGTTAATAATGATCATAATATTATTTAGTATATATTTAGATTTTTTTTAATTCTATTTCTTTTAATTTATTTTTTAAAAATTATATTGCAGAAATATTTAAATAATGAATTTATCAAACTAAACCTTTCTGAAATGCAAATTTGTGATCTATTTGATTTTTTGATTTATGTATAATCAGCACTAACAAAACGTATTTAAATGTCCAACTTCCTTTTCATCCTAAAAAGAGTTTTTAGAACTCGTTAACCTACCAAATTTCCTCGTTATGAAAAGAAAATGACTTAGACTGCAGTGAAATCACCGGAAATCCCAAAATCGTCTTACCACAATATTGTGTCACCGGCCGGAAATTTTCAGATTGAATGAGTTCACTTTTAATATCTGAAATCTACTACTAAAAAATATCAATTTAATTAAAACAATCAGAACAGCTGTGTTCCGTTAGTGAAATTTTATTTTATTTTTTTTTTTAATCACAAAGCGGTGACGATGCAGATTTTTATGGATAAATCGACATTTATAGATAATAATCTTCAAGGTAAACAACGCTGATCAGGATTTTTATTGATATAACTTTCAACATCAACAATTTATCTAAATAATAATTTTTTCATCATATTTGAGGCTAAAACATATGACAATACTGTTTTGGGTCAAATTTGTGATGGAGTAATATCTACAATGAGGCCAAAATTTACCTCTATAAATGTTTATAATGTTAACCTTTAACAGTGACCAAGAAATGTAGAACTATTATACAAGCCCTATTCTAAAACTCAAGTACAAAATGCATGTTTAGAAATTATACACGAGAATTACCTGTTGTAAGGTACATGTAATGAAATACTGTATATACGTTACTTATCCATCAAAAGACTGTGATACGGATTCGTTTTTTTTTTTAAATAATTCTTTTACTCTCACAAAACGTTTATAAATTTTCTTGTTTGTAAGGAAATGCCAGCGCATAAATTTACCTTTTTACCGGTAATTAGAATATGCGGCTGAAACGTGGGCATTTCATAAAGCAATCATGAGTAATATTTAAGAAATTGCTTTGGTTCGTTACAAATAATTATAAGGTATCAAAAATAAAGTGTACTTTTCATGTATACATGTACATGAGAAAATGGGGAAGGGGTTGTGGTACATGAATATAAACATGTAAATAGCTATTACAAAATGCATAATTAACTGTTGTACATCAAGATCTTAAGTAAAGCTAGAAATGTTACAATGCTAAAAAATGTCCCTATATGCCACTTACTATTTAGTTAAAATACATTCGTGTCACCGGGGTGGGTCTTTTAAGTCTTTATTTAAGTTCTCAAATATAATGTAGAATGATAAATTACAATTTGACTGTCTTAGTGCGGGAATTTCGATAGAATATTCTTTCAATGAGTCATAATTTCCACTCATGGCATTTAGCAAGAGGACATCTTAGAAATCAACAAATCGCACCAGCATTCTCAAGACAGATTATCTGAGGTTTACCAAATGATAGCAATGGATATAACCACACATTGGTCGGAATTCAGTGAATAAAATGACTCAGTCTCATTAAAATAAGATGTTCCGAATCCGCTACCTTTGAGAAGCGATAGCGGATTCTAAAAACATCTCATTTTAATTCAAATTGTAAAATGATTCTATATCAGTTTCATGCTGACTATATATATATGTCTAGTCCAACATTTCCGCGCATGTGCGTATTCATATGAATGTGTGATGGATCGGTCCTTGTGCATTTCTATATTTACGATTGTGTGTGTGGTGGTATTAGTAGGGTGGGTTGGTGGGTATTTTGTTTCATCATTCTAATGGCAACTATACTCATTTAGCTTTACATACTGGCATTTTTGTAAGAAAAAAAAAATACAAAAATTACCAAACATAATTTTTTAGCTTTATTTCCTCAAAATTTGTTTTAGGATAGAGATGTATAGCATCATTAGGCACACACATCCTTCGACTATTGGAAAGCTTCAAAAGAAATAAGGTTCAAACTATGTTGCATGTGTCCTTGATAACCAGTGCAACATGAAGTACATGTACTAACGCTTTCTGTACAATAACACAAAATGTACAAACAATAACGCAAAATGTGTAAAATATGTAAATGTGATAATATACGAAACGTAAATTATCGTAGTGTGAAACATTTTGCGTCATTACAATGTTTAAACAAACTCATGTAGTTTATTTTCTCCCTTAAATTGTTTCACTCCCCCGAAAATAAATATTTATTATACATGTATTTTCTTGACTAATTTTTGAAAAACAAAGAAAAAGAATATTTTATAGGATTGTTGTGTTCGTTACAAATCGCAATTTTTTTCAATATATAACAAATTCAATGTATAAATTTTACAAAATAAATAATGAAAGGGTTGGGCGGACAGGGAAAGCCAAAACACAAAACAACCTGCGATTCTTTGTAACGAACGTCGCATTAATCGAACATTCCCCGGTAAATGCATTTATACTGAGCGCGCAAACGCTTGTGCAAGAAAAACCAGTTTTCTTAAGATACGAAGATTCAAGGAAAGTACCGAAACTAAAACGTAAAGAAATAAACTAATTCTCTTGAAATTTAATTGTGGGCTCGTTTATTGCAAACAGTGACGGTTTAAGTGCACAGTAGATCGTAACTCGAGTTTAATTATCTCAAATTTAAATCATTTCTGGAATAAACTAAAACTACACACTTTCATTATCAATTCTTTTTAATCATCAAGCTGAAGTAGAGTATTTTACCACTTATCTCATGTTGTATTTACAATTTATACTCTGATTTTACCAACTCTTACAAATGTTCGATGATCTCCATAATTATCTGGATGTCTTTAAATACACAAACAAACAACTTCTTCACATATTCTACTTTTTTTTAAACAAATAAGTTGCAAAGAAATTTATTTAATTTAAACTTTCTTACGTGTTTCATTATAATTATTACTTTTTTGTACGCATACATTTGTTTATTAACGATTAATTATTACTTTGGGGGGTGGGGGAGGGTAGGTTAGGGTCAGTGCCTGAAATACAGGTTTTATGAACTGCTAATGTATCTCTTTTTTCATATTTGAGTATTAAGCATTTTCGTTTCAACTGAGTTAGCAAATTTGTCACAAGGGGGGGGGGGAGGGGGGTAAACAAACAAAATAAGGCAAATCATACCAAACAAAAACGAGTTTGGTGGTGAAAGGGGGGGGGGTGATGAAACATAGTCAAACAAGCATTGGACTGGCGGATTAGAGGAGCACCCCCCCCCCTTTTGTGACCAAAATCATATTCAGATTAGGAAATTAATTTTTTATTGTTAAATCTTGCATTTATTATATGTCCCCAGACCCTTAACCTGTTGGACCCCCTTTTCAAGATTTCTGGATCCCTCATTGTATTTGGTGCTCATGATGTTGTCATTGCTTGATTTTTTTTAACTTGCTTTAAATATATAGTTCTATCTTTTTTAATTTCTAACCACCAAATGCTCGAATATCAAAAATTAGAAAGTAAGGATATTTGTGGAAAAACGCATAACAGCTGACGATGAATCACTGCTTATTTTAGTAACAGACAAGTCTAGAAATCACTAGGTTAGAATAGGATTATGACCCTTCGGCTGAGTCTAAAAATAATTTTAACCGATAAATAAAGGCAAATCATTTGCATAAATTGCAGAAATCCCTTAATACTTATTTGTTTTGGGATTAAATCATTTTCGCTGTGGTTTACGGAATAGGAGAGAAACCATAGTGCTGGCATGGAAAAGGCTCTCCATTTTTCAATTTTTTCAGAATGCGGAAGGATTTCCATTATTTGGCACTTGATCAGATTCAATTTAACTTCCTATTTTCCTTGTACTCGGGAAATTTATTGCACATTTCAGGAATTTTAGCAAATGTCCGCTCATAAAATAGGACAAAAATTAAAACAACTTGATTTATGTAACTATTTTTACATGTGATTTTATTCATTCATAACTCTTGCAGGTATTCGAAGAAAAATTATTAGACTTCTCTTATGAAAATTATCATATATAAAACGTCCAATTTTTCCTGAGTTTAATACAATTTTATTAACAAAAATCATCGAATCATTCAAAAAGTAAAACACGGTTGGTTGTCTAGAGCAATCTTCCCCCCTTTTTGATACGTCAAGATAAATGGAGAGGATAAATGTGACGTATATATACGTATTGTAGATCTTATGAATGAAATAAAGTCCCAGTTCCGTCATTCAAATGATTAATTAGTTAAAATGTAATTCAGCGAAGAAGCAGTTGTTTTTATAAGAATTCAACCTGACAAGGAAAAAAAATTCTGTTGTGGCAAATTTAATTTAGTAATCAGACTGCATACAAAGTTTTGACTTGAACCCTTTGATTAACTAGTCTCATCATATTTCTGAATTGTACATTACAAAAAGCATTAGCATAAGTTAAGTCTCAGCCATGTGAACTGTTTTAATTGTGATGAATTATGTAAAAGTATGTACTTTCATATGTATATGATATAAGAATGCATGCATATATGTATGAAATTTATATAAAACAAATATTTTTGCTCAGAACTTAGGTATATGTATAAAAATTATCTGGTTTTTCCTCCTTTTTTATGTCTTTTTCCTATCAGTCATGCAACTTTTTCTCTCTTGTATGTATGTATGTATATATATTGTATTAAATTTATATGAAAATATACAGGTGTTTTCAATGTATTTTCTTTTTGCTCCATGAAGGCTCTTAATTGAAAAATAAACAAATTGCATTGAATTGTGGCAATGACATTGAGAGGTAGACAAACTACAAAAAAAATATGTCAGGATTGATTAACATGAACTTAAAAAAAAAAAGAAAACAGAAGTCAGACCGGGTGTTAGTCTAGAAAATAACATACAGTGCTGCATGCACGGTACGACTGTTTAAGCTTTAATTTATCTATACCGTATATAGATCCTGATTGAAACAGCATACATATAGAAACGTACATGTTTTTATACAAATAAGAGTCCTAACACACATTTTCTGTCTAGGAATTGATAGAAATGGGGAAGGGGAGGGGGGGTAATATTTCTTAATTCATCGAAGATTTCTATCAATTTTCATTCAAATTTAAACAATGATTATTTTCCTTTTAGTATATTTGGTGTTCTGTCATACCAGCACTTATAAACTGTGTTCCAGTCTACCTGCCAGTACTCATATGCATAATGCATATCGAGTAATATAATTTGGATTTTATTTTCACGGTTTAGGTCTATCAAGGTGATATTCAATTGTTGAATGTTAATGCATGTTTATAACTATCATTGAATAAACATGATATATTGATGTCTCGACTTCTGGGGATTTAAACGTGTTTTGTAACGTGATAAAAGACGGAATTTCCTTTAAGGCATACGAACTTTAAAATTGATCCAGACTTTTATAATCATGGGAAATTCCCAAGTCGCCTTTCCTTTATTTACAAATAATTTTTAAATTTTCCAGACCCTGCAAGAAAAGAAAAGTGAAAATTGTTCTTTGGTGTATTTCAAGAAGACTATGTTTTTCCCTTGTTGCTAGTTTCATTAAATTAAAATAATTTCATTGAAATTAAAATAAGCAAATGACTACCTTCATTTCGTGTAAAATTATTTAATATCATCAATAATCAATCAGTAATCGATACTATGTAGGAATCTTATCCAGCAAAGTTGAAACAAGTGTTCTTTTGATTTTTCACCTTCGGCAAATTCTCTGTCTTTATTTTAAAAGCTCCCAAATTAGTATTTTTGGAAAATGAAGAAAAAAATATGACGTTTCTACAAAGTAGACTATCATTATTTAAAATATATTGCAGCATTAATGTGTTCCAATGCTTCGGGCAAGTTTTAACTCGTGAATTGATGAAAATATTTCGGGGTTATTCTGGGGACCCGATTTTTCAAGAAATCGATATAGTAGTAGAAAATAGTACAGACTTTCTCCCTCCGGAATCTTTAGTCAAACCTGTTTACTTTAAATTCATATTGTGTTATCTTTGGTTTTTCCGACTTACACACATTGTGTGGTTTATAAAAATATTCAAGATAACGGGGATATGATACATCATTCATGTAGCATGTGAAAAAAATCACCTGAATAAATCAAGAAGAGGAAACAATATGGCATTAATTTATTCCAACTACATTTTCTATTGAATGTCAACTACACTACAATAGCGGAAGTCAATCCAACCTTGCCGATTCAATGACGGCAGATCGAAAAGACCCTTTAATAGCTAAATTATATAAGCATGATAAGTATGATAAATAATAAATTCCCCGGATACACTCTCAGCCAATCACAGCCCTACAGCCGGGTTGACTGAGTGCAGAAGTACGAAAGAAAAAATGTACATCACAGAGCCTCCCTGAGAATTTAAGTTTTTATTATGTACAAATAAACACTTTATGTTTCTTCTTCTTCCTCACTCGAAGTAAGAGATTCAAGAAAGTCAATGTCTGCGTTATGGCTCACGAGGAGGTCAGAAATATCAGAGCGCTGGCGCTCTACTGCTACCATTAGGGGAGTAACACCATTGTACATCTTATTGTCTATGGCGATTTTGGGTTGCTCTAATAAAGATGAGACAATGTCTATTTTGTTGCCTTTGGCAGCCAAATGTAGGGCGGTGGCACCACTTTTACCATCCCCAACGTTCACATCAGCACCCGATTTCAAAAGAATGTCTACAATTTTCGTAAATCCCCCGACAACGGCTACATGTAAACAAGTGTAGCCTTCATAGTTCCTTACATCTAGATTTTGAACAGTTCGCGATTCTCGGTGTTTCAGAATTTCTTTTACCATGGTAACGTTTCCAGACCGACATGCAATATGAAGCGCCGTGTCCCCGTTGTGATCAAACATTTCAGGATTGGCACCATTGTCTAATAAAAGTCTGACAATCTCGACTTGTTTCATCAAAACGGCAAGATGTAATGGCGTTTGTCTGAGTTTGTCGTTGTATATATCTAAGCACTCAGTCCATGGCGCCACTTCTATAAACACCTTTGCCAACATGACATGTCCCGAAATTATTGCAAGGTGGAGGAGAGTGTCGCCATCTGCGTCCCTCCCATAAATCAAAAAATCGTCATCTGTGAATTTTTCAGATGATTCTTCGACTCTCAGATCACCTTCTTGAACAGAATCACATATTCCTTCGTCGTTATCCTTCGTATCGATAGCCAACTTTTCAAAGTCTTCCACAGATTCTTCTACAGTTGGCTCTCGTCTTTGAGAATGTTTCAAAATTTGATCTCGAATGTCTGTAAGGCACCCACTGTCGTGGGAAGTAATGGAGGCTCCAAGGCCAGCGTCAGAATCAAATCTCTCTTCAGACTTCAGTTTGTCCAGTCTTCCATCAGATGGTCCAAATTTATGGAAGTTTTCAGGCATAGGTGCTGCACAGCAGTCTTCTTCTAGGTCGTTCATATCCATGTTTAGATCAGTGCAAAACTGTTTATCACAATCGAGTGTACAAAAATAAAGAATATAATTCAAATCTCGCAAGTTATGTACCTCTTCAACGGCTAAATTCCCAACGTATACTGTTTTTGTTTCGATGGACTTTCCACCCAACGTAGAAACTGGAAATTTTCAATCTAACAAAGACAACGCACAAAGGGACTTGTACGATAGGGAATTCCCGTTTGGATTTCCCCTAGATATGACCTAGATATTTGCAGCGGCGGTTGTCGGCAGTCATACAGCGTATCGAACTTTAACATATGGTTATTTTATCAAAATAGACTTTTTCCTGATGAATGTATTTTAGTTATTCACAAAATTTAAAAAAAAAATATAAGTATTATTGTGACCGGTAATTTTTACTTCCGCACAAACTAAAAAAGTAATGGAATTTATATATGATTAATATTAATCGTAAGAAATTTTTTTCCCTTCATGAATTTCAAAATTGCTTCGTTTAATATTGCATTGATGAGGATATCCATTGCCAACACCTTAATTATTTGTTTTGTACCTGTATATTTATAGCACGTGGGCGAAATCGTTTACTACACATTGTATGTATATAAGTAATACAATAATCCGATGATCAATATACCTACGTACGTCAGCTTTTTAAATATACCTATATGGCCTGTTCTTTTGATATACATTATGTAAGTTCTTATGTAGGATCTGATTTCATCATGTTCATTACAGGAAACCATATAAGGCAAAGAACCTGAAAAAATATTAGATATTAATTTTTGTACTTTCTCAACTATATAAAGATTATGTCAAATATTTCTACAAATATCCTCGTTAACGATGGAATTTCAATATTTCACGACAACCTAGATAAGAGGTGCGATCCCTGCTTCCATATGGCCTCGCCGGTTGAAATTTATTTATTTATTTATTTATTTAATTTATCTATTTATTTGTTTTCTCTTGATGTTTAAAAATTCTCATTTTAAAATAAAGTGATTAAAAACGTCAAAGAACTGCTATTATTCAATGTTTATACACTTTTAAAATAATTATATTATCTTAAAACTTGAATCCAAAACAAGTATTCAATATAATATGATGTACCTACTAGTATGTATTATATGTATCTATATATAAATGATATAAAAATGTTAATCTATAAAGTTTTGCTTTTAAAAAGTTTTTGTTTTGAAGTATTTATCACAAAGTGGAACTTTTAAAAATCAAATCAAATAAATGAATAAATGAAGACACCCCCCCTCCCCCGATTTTGCATGATATAAAAATTCGCTGACAAAATTTTCTACTAAAGATGAAGATACATTTGCACTCTGTCAACGTTTTAAACTCTTTGTACTTCGTATACCGTACGTGTTCCCCATCTCGTTATTGTTTAATACAAATAGAGATTTCAGTTTTATTTATTAACCTTGAAATTAAGGAGGGGCACGCCCCTAACGAATGGGTTTAGTTAAGAGTAAGGTGCATCTTCTATCGATCCTGTGCGATTAGCCGTGCCTGTATTTAATGAATATTTATAACTCACTTGTTTACACAAGGGTATTTCCATTCAAACTGGAAAAAAAACAAACACTACCACTAAGTTAACAAACAGGAAACGAGAGATATAATTCACCAGTAAGGGAGGGTGTGGTCTATTATGAAAGCACCCATTTACGGCCATGATAAAAAAAATTCCTTGATTTTCATTCATTTTTTTAAATTGTAGCAGGCGGGAGGCGGGCGGGGATGGAATCTTGGAATTTTTATGCGCAATAATTTAGAATATCGATAATTTATTTGAAGAGATCTTTAACTGAATTGTCAGTGGTGTATTTTCCTTTCTGTACATGTGTAGGCTAATGATAAATCGAAACACTTCACCAGAGACGTGACATGCTAGATTGGGAGTAGGCACCTCCTCCAGTTGGAAGGGGGGGGGGTTACCTTGGAGAGAAAAAAAATGGAGAAAATAAATACAAAATCATGCGAGTTTATAACATGAAAATAAAAGAAAAATTGTTTTGGAGATTGATGTAAAATGTATATATTCTTGTCTAAGTAACACAAGAAAAACTCTTAAACGTTCGTGTTTCTTTTCATCGATAGAAATTGTTTGCACACTTGAAAAACATCCATGATTATTTTGTAGTGGACTGTATAATGGGGACTTACAATGCCTCAACGTCCCGTTACCCCTCACTAGTAAGATAGCTTAAATTCAGAAAACTCGATCCTCAATTTCAGATAGTATATCTAGACAATATATAAGCTGTGGCGAGCCTGAAGAGCCCTAGCTTGGATGGATGATCGCTTCATAATACAAACACATATTTAGTAACTAGAAATATAGTATCGTCATGACTACTTACCGTATAGTCCAAAACATCTGACGTTTTCCAGGCTTTTTCACGATTTTGATATTTTACGTGCCAAAATCGTGAAAAAAGCCTGGAAAACGTCAGATATTTCGGACTACTTACCGTATAGATAATGAGTAATCTTGTAAAATTCTTCAGCACCAAGGTAAAATTCTTTTAATATTTAATATTTTCAATTCAAATGGTATTTTAGATTTTTTTTTTCCATTACAGTTTCCAAATAGTCCAAAATAGTAATCAAAAATAGCAATTATTCCGATCATGGACATTAACAGAAACTGTCTGCAAGATTTATAATTTTTTTTCCTCTTTTCAAATATTTACTACAGTATATATGTACATATTTGTTTTATGTCTTGAGGGAATGATGTGTATCAACAAAAACTGGGGGAGGGGGGGGGGCAACAACACCTAAATAAAAATTTACTACAGCAAAATATACTTAGAAAAACGGGGAAGTCACGCTCTCCCAAATTCTACAGGCCTGAGTAATTTAGCCTATAATTTTAAGGACACGTAAAAGTATTAGAAGGCAGAGATTATTTTTTCAGGGGACGTCCATTTGATTCTAGAGGGGGGCTGTCAAAAATCATGCCTTCACATGACAGAATATTTTTATTTCTAGGATGACAATTAAGAGCTTCTTTTAGTTATGTCTTCACTGAAAAAAGTTTGACAAACAAAAACAGGGAGGGTTGTCCAAACTAAAAAAAAAACTTTCTTATTTTTTTCCAAGATCGTTCAACCCCCTCTCTCCCCTCCCCAGCACACATATACACACACAAAACAGAAATCAAATATTTGCCCCCTTATGTTTCTTTAAAAATACTGGACAGAAAATCCTGATTTATATAAATTTCAAACTATTCCGTAATTGAAATTATTTGTCTTCTGTGGCAATCAGTAACACCGTGCATTCTAGAGTAGCTGAGGTGGATTGAAAATGAATTTCAAACTAGTTTCAATCCAATGTTTTCTCAGACGTCCGTGTCGAATTGTACCCGCCCATTTCATTGTCTATCATTAAATATTTTGACTGTAACAGATGGAAATGACGTAAGCTGCATATTTCCAAGTTCTGCGGTCTTATTGTATGATACACTATAGATTCCTGAATATACACTAGGAATTTATTGTCACGTCATTTCGCAAGAAGCTCAACTCAAGAAATAAGATTACTCACTTTATTCTTATGTTGCTGAAATACGTGTAAAAATTCCTGATCAACAGTCCGCTTGCGAATTCATGTCTAATTTGACGTTTGCGATATTTACGTAGTTCTCGCATAAAATAAGGAATCTACAGTATATAGGCCTCGCAAACAAAAAGTATGATGATTATCTAGGTAAAAAAAAAAAATAAGAAGAAAATAGAAGAGAAAAAAAACTTAGAAAAAATATATTTTAATTTTACTAAAAGTACGCAAATTAACATCACAGTGGTATTTCAGGAATTATGTTATGTACAACATAAAATAATTTTAATTGCTATATTCAAAATAATTTATAAACTTTTAAAAAAAAAATCTATGTAATATTCAACTCCTCCAAAACATCATCTCTATCTATACTCTGTAAGGCATCCACAACACCTTGAAGTCTGTCTTTTCCCATGTGTTTCAGTTTCCTGAGAAGTTGGTAAGTAATTTCATAATGCCCTTCATCTTTGTAGTCCATTTCTACTTGTTCAATCTGAACCTCTTTGAAACCTAACCGTCGACAGAACTTTTTATAATCACGTCCCAAATTCTCTGACAGTTTATCACATTCTTCATCTGTTATTGCTCTGTCAGGTGCTGGTTAAAAAAGAAATAATTTTATGGAATCTCATTTTTTACTTAAGAATTATATATGATTTTTTTTTTGTTATTTATTAACTGTCAAAACAAAACTTCTACAAAGAGAAACAATATTTCTAAAACTTGAGCTTTCATTCAAATTTTAAAGATTATGAGTAGATTGAAGATAAAAGCTCTGGCATTTAAGAAATATTATTCAAAGTCAATTCAACATTCTATGAAACTACATGCAAGTACATATACACTGCAAGAAATATAATATATGCTTGTGAAAATCCCCTGATAACTCTTCATGTCAATCTGTATAGCTTTTTTTAAGGGAATTTCCATACATACTTAATTCATTATTTTCATTTTTCACTTTAGAAAAGGAAGTTCAATCTGTGTTTAGTTTTCCTTCCTTTATACCACTTTAACTATAAGTATTATTCCTAAAACAACTGTTTTCATATTTGCTTTGTAAAAATGTGAATCATCTGCAGACATTTCTCAGGATTCAGTTTTCAATGAACAGAAACAAACATTTTGAATTTTGAATTCATTCTATCGATATCAAGGTAAAACAGCTGTAGAGTACTGTAGACCTTACTACAGTCACTATTGGTGCAAGTTTACAATCACTGAAAGAATTCATTCAAGCTTTTTTTTTTGCATTTAGACATGTATATACACCACTGACCAATAAACTGTAAACTTGCACCAATAGTGACTGTAGTAAGGTCTACAGTACTCTACAGCTGTTTTACCTTGATATCGATAGAATATTATGTATATAATTGTTTTGAAAATTTTAAGGACAATTTAATTATTTTATTTTTAATTTATGACAATCCAGTATATCCTGTCAAAAACCCTCATACATGCAACATGCAGCACTGAGAAAGACAGTCAATAAGAATATAGGCTGCTAACTGCCTTGCTGTTGAAAAAAATGGTTCTGAATGTAGACAGCTCACTCATAGATTAACGATGAGTGGATTCTGAGCTAGAGATATATAGCAATACTCCTTTTTTCTTGAAAAAAAATCGTCAATTTTTTTCATTTAACTTCAATTGAAAAAAAAAACATAAAAATCAATTATTTCCTGCCTTCCCCCAGTGGCAATTCCAAACAAACAATTTCAACGAATGGCCTAGACTACTTTTTTGTATAAAGAAATAATTTCAGTCTATAAATTTACATTTGTTTTAATGCAATAAAAACTGGTCCAGAATAAAATCTTTTGAAGAAAACCTACAACAAACATAATTAAACCCCACCCACAGCCCTTGAAGGAAAAGGTTACATCTAAGGGTTTACAACCAAAGGCTCCCTTTCATTGTTTGATTTTCAATATGCATATATATGTCACACAGAATGACTGCAGAAAAGCATTTGTCTGGAAACTCATTGTTGGTTATGCATTCCCCTTTTTTCCATTTCCTAATTGATTGAAAAAGGAATAAAAGAAAACCATCTCTGATCCCAATATTAATGGGTAATCTTAAAATAAATAAAATGAGCAGAGGTTGAATGCAATGCCAAGAACATATATGAGACATATCACACCTTCGATCTTCTTCCTGTCCTTTTTCTTAGCTTTTTTCTTCCATTTTGAACTTGAGGCACCATGATCTCCCACAACCATGAAATTCTGATCTCCTATTTGTATATTTGGGAGCTTGTCGTTGGGAATTGTACCCAAGTGTAATGTGGTTCGACCTCCACCTCCTGAAAGGACAATAGAATGAATGTTGATAAATTAAATACTGTCTTTCAGAAAAAAAACCCTTAGAAGATGGACGTTTTAATCTTACATTGTTTTGTTAGTCTACATTCCAATATCATATACTTCATTTAACTACAGTCAAACCTCATTATCTCAAACTCAATGGGATCAAGGAAAAACTTCAGGATATTCTTGAGTTCAAAATATTGAGGGTTAAATACATAGAGGAAAAGGGGTTGGGATTTCCAAACGACTTCAACATATCTATGGGATTTGACATGTTTGAGATACCGAAGTTCAACTGTACTAAATACTAATTCCAAGAAAACTCTTATAGTTCATTAAGTGTTGGATCTGTAAGTTTCCTTATCTTTCCTCAAGAGAAGTAACAAAATAGACCACAAAATGAGCTGAATTCAGACTGATGGACATCTCTATACTACATCAGTCTTAAGATACATATATCAATGTAATACAGACTCATATTCAATTAATGGAGGGAGGATCTACAAAACTTGGGAAAATTCATAAAAATTTATCTGGGAACTGGAATATGAAACAATTCAAATAGAATTTTTCCAATACACAAGTAATTTTGTAAGGAATTGTTGTCACAGTTATTGAACTTGTACACTCTTAATTTTCCAAAGAACAAAAAAAAAACCCACACTATCAAGTCTTTTAAATCAATCTACAGGCACTTCTAGTACATGTCTTTTAATGACCTCCTTTTATGAGCCTATGTTGTATACATATATACATCTTTAAAAACATCTCTCATATAACTTTAAGGTAATTTAACAATGTTTTATCTCCAATCTCCAACTGCCATGTTGAGAAAATGCACCTTGTGCATGACTGACAATAATAAATTTTTATGTAATCGTAATTAGAAATGATATTTACTATGTTCATAATGGATGGTTTGAGGTTGATCACTACTTCTAGATTTCTTTGTTGAATCTGAAGTACCCGGTCTGGCATCTGTTTCAATCTGGTAAAGAAGAAATTTTGTTATGTGTTTGTTCATTTAAATACATAAGTGACAGTGTTCACAAAGTAACATAATTCAAGGAATGTTCATTGGCATCCTCACAACATCAGGGGTCCTGAGTCCACACATGCTCTTGGAGCCCCTGAGAGACTTCATTTGATGTTTTATGGGCTTGCTTCTCTCATTTAAAAGATTCAGTCAAATTGGGGCTTTCATAAACTGACATAAAACATAAACAGAAAGTAATCAGTTGACACCTCAATGCATGTACTATAGAAAGGCTGAATGTGATTGGTCAGGAGATAAGAAAACAATCAAGTTTTGTAACTCCCCTGAGAGACCTTGCTGCAGTCAGCCCATAAAATATTGAATGAAGTTTGTCAGGGGTCCCACGACCACATGTGAACTCAGGAGACTCCTGACATTGTGAGGATGGTTCATTGACTAAAAGCTATGAAAGAATATCACCTCTGATTGATATGATGCTACGTCTTCTTCCATGAAGTCTGAAATTGTCTTGGAAGATGCTTTTACAGTTTGGAATGATGTGATACCTGTCAACTACATACAAGAATATCTTATGATAATATATTACACACAATACTATTTATTGCATTGAAAACTGCTTGGTATATAAAAAGAATAAATCATTACTCTTTCATGTTACCTTTACAATTTAGATATAACTTTCACAGCTTCTCTTCTGTGAATTTAGTTAGAATAATCTAACTGTGTCTCGGGACAAGCCCTCGATCACCACAGTTAGAATATGTCCCATATACTTGCAATGTAGCAAATCGGAGTGGATCCACTCCGAAATGATTTTGAAGAATACAAAAGGAGTTGCACTGAAAATAACTACCAAATTAATCATAACAAACCTTTTTGAGATTGTATATGCCTTTTAACCTAAAAAATAATCCATATAAATACGAAAATTCAACTCATTTTCTCAACGTTTTTTCCTTGCTTCAAATTTAACGCCATGTTGACATTCGGAACTCTCTGGATTGTTCATAGAAAATGCACAGAGTTCGAGTTATCGCCCGTGTTTATTTTGCTACATTGCGAATACACGGAACGAATTCTATCGTTAAACCGGGTCCGTAGGACAATATCATTTTAACGATAGAACATTCTATCTACTGTGAATTGTACACGTAAACATGTTATCTTAATATGTCTCTGTTTACCCCAGGGACATATATGCCTAGTATATTAATATATAGGACCCTTTTTATACCAAAATGATATTAGTCCTGCATTTGGAATTAAAATTAACTATTAGCAACATAACAAGGTCAGCATTGATCTTAGCTAGATATTTAGAGTTGACAATCATGATCATAGGTTTTAAAATGCTCCGACGTTAGATGGTCCTTGCAAACATCGGAAAATCAAACACGTGTCTTGTTCTTTCATATATTTATCTCAAAAGAGAGAAAGCTGATAGTGATCCAGTCTACATCCCACTTCTTTCAGTTTTTACCAAACCCAGGAAAGAAATCAAAAACTTACAAATTTGTCGATTGTCATTTTCTAAAAGTCCTCAATCATAAGTGCCAGCGTTCACTTTCTCAAAGACTTTTCTGTGTTTACAATATCAATATGAATGCCATTATAGAAATTATGTTACCTTAAAAAGATTGTGAAAATTACCAAAATCCAAGATCGCACAAACCGAAAGTAGAATGGGAAGGCGGTAAAAGAAGTTCGTCAGATGCGACAGGCGATAAAACTAGTACTCCTGATGCCTCTCTCAACTGAATTGCGTTTTGTTTTGTTTTTGTTTTGTTTTGTCATTTCTTCTGGGTTTGTGTGTGTGTGTGTGAGGGTGTGTGTGTGTGTGTTTAATGAGGGTATCTGTAAACTACGAAAAGAAAAGAAACAAAACGAAACGGAGAGGAAACAAAAAGAAACGAAGAAAAGAAACGAAACGTAGATTTCATCAGGAAAAAGATGAAAGGAAAAAAAGATTTATACAAAAAGTACTAAATTTAAGATGGGACTTAATATAGTATTGATTTTATAGGTCAATTAAAAGCACATAATATATATGATTTTGTGTATACATCTAAAGTAAATTAATTTAGGGGGGAGAGAGGCTTTGTTCATTGATAATTTGCGGTTCTGTAGTGCATGTGACTTGTTAATACCATTTGACTGGAGGTTAGAGGCTCTGTCAGTTTTTCATGATGGATTTTTTTGTGTTCAGTATATGCGTTTATTGACCAATCAAGGATCCTCGGGGGATACACGGTATACACGGTTTAGGTTTTTTTTAACTACTAACAACTTCACATAGACTTTGAAACAGGAGGGGGTGATGTGCTCCCCCCTTTATTCCCCAAAACACATTAACATCTTAGTCCTTTCCCACTTTTTTCCCACAAAAAATTACTCGAATCTTGCACCCTTTCCCCCATTTCTTATATGTCTCGAAATTTTATAAAAATAAAAATAATTGCCATCAAACACCCTCCCCATCATATTTACACTTTTTTTAATTTCATGCATGTGCTTATCAGTGGGAAGAGCAAACTTCACTATATACTTATCGATAAAGGACACCCCCAACCCACACACACACACAAACACACTGATAAGAATGCCAGATGCTTTTATATAACCCATGAAATCGATATTGTGATAATTTCAGTCTTGATAAAATAATCATTATAAATTTATATATATTTTATTCCTTTTTTCTTCTTCTTATTTTTATTTACTTTTCATTTCTTTTCCTTATGTTTTTTCCTCTTTTTGTTTTCTTTTCGTTTTTTCACTTTCTTTTCTTTCTTTCTTTTTTTTTCGATTCTCTTCTTTTCGCAGTTTACAGAGTACACCATGACAGTTTACGTTTCTGGCCTGAAACTTTAGAAGACTTTTCTTCCGATTTCAACCGAAAAAAAAAATATCTGGCTGATCTGAAGACAATTTTAAAGTAAAAAAAAAAATTCAATATCTATTTATTTATCCGTTATCATGTTAGAATTTCTCAGTTAGTGTCACTTCTTTTAAACTCTTTCTTATTCATTTTTCTCTCTCCAAATTTTGGGGCTGAAATAAGATTTTCCAAAAGGGTTTTTTAAATAAACTAGAGGCCAAATGGCTTTAACGGTCACCTGAGTATATCACAACCCTCAGTCCCTGTAAAGGATCTATGGAATGGCAATTTATAAAACAAAATAAACTGACAGATGAAGTTGTATTGCTCAAAACAAGAGAAATATCATAATCAGGGATCGGCAAAATAATTAGTATGGTAATCAACAACAAATCAGAATGATGTAGATTTACTTGTTTGTATGTGCCAGTGCTCTCTAAACCAAACTAACATAATTGTGCTTTAGCAACATAGTAAGCCTAGCTAGTGGCCACTGCAATGGTATCTCTTACTATTAATCATCTATTATTTCAAAGTCTACATGGCCATTAAAAACTGTAAATGTGCTTTTTGTATATTAGACATTAAAAATTCTTGTATAATTCTTTTATTCAATATATCTATCAGCTACATTATTTACAGTGATTAATTACCATACGTGAATAATAATGGGCAATAACTCCTCTTATTTCCATATATGATCATAATAGAGCCCCGCCCTAACCCCAGACCCCTGATCCAAGGGCCATGGATTTCACAATTTTGGAAGAAGCACTCATGCTCATCATACAACTTTGTCTGCCAAAGTTTAATACCCATGTAGGAGGAGAGAGATTTTCAAAGAATTAATACATTTTCATCATGTGATCAAAAGAGTCCCGTCCTAACCAGAATACAAGATCCAGGTTCCATGAATTTCACAATTTCGGAAGAAGCACCCTTGTTCATCATAACCATGCACTTGTTTGTCTACTAAATACACAGGAGCAGAAGAAAATTTTCAGAGAATTAATACATTTTCATTACGTGATCAATAAAGCCCCCTTGCTCCACAACCCCTGACCCAGGAGCCATAAATTTCACAATTTGGGGAGAAGCCTCTTGCTCATCATATTTATGTGCTTAGTTTGTCTGCTAATTATACAGGAGGAAAGATTTTTGTATGGAATTAAAAATTATACCCAGGAGCAGAAGAACTTTTCAAAGATATAGGTGATTCCACTCTCGTTTGATGTCAACAGTTTTTGCAAAATCTTTCATTAATTTAACAATATTAATTGAACAATATAAATATATTTTTTAGAAGAATGTTTTTAAATAGGTTGTTTAATGAAAGAATTACTAGTAATAGAATAATATTCAGGAAGCAATTTCATTTTGGGGAGGGGGGACAACCAAACTTATTTCAGTTTGGGTGGGCACTACCAAGCAAAAATTCCTTGGCAAGCCCCCCCCCCCCCCTTTACTATAAATAATAATTTATTTACTCTTTAAAAACATGCAAAGGGCAATAACTCTTATCCACGCATCTTTTTTCATGTATTACTTTAATGGATTCCCCGATATCCACAATCTATATATATTTTCTAAGTTACAATTATTTGGGAGTTTCATTATTAAAATTATGTCATTTGAGCAAGTTTAATTGATTTTGATGATGCTATTAACCAAAAATGAGAGTTTTTTTTATTCTTACAGATATACTTCTGTTTATCTTTGTCTGAGAACTTGAGCGGGGGACCTGTACATTTTTGTGATTAGTATTATAGTTAAACTGTATTCGGTGGAAATTAAAGCAGTTTTTAAACGTAGAACCCATAAAAGTGTAAGTATGAACTCACCGTAATGTATTTTCAACATACAAATATATGAACAATAGAGCCCCGTCCTAACACCAGACCCCTGACCCCGGGGGGGGGGGGGGTTGAAGAATTTAATGCACTTTCACTATATGATCTATAGAGGCTCACCCGAACACCAGAACCCCTAACCCTGGGGCCATGTATTTCACAATGACTGCTTGATATCCAGGGGTAAAGATTTTTTTTTAAAGATTGCATTAATTTTTATGGTTTTGGTCCCACCCCTCAGGCCCCAGGAGGACAGAAATTATCAAGTTTTGTTCCTTTTTACCCATAGATGCTATATATTAAAATTGAATGAAATTGGGTCAGGGTTTTTCAGAAAAGAAGTTCAAAATGTTCAATTAAATGCTAACGCACGACACACGAAGACGAACAAAAACAGATAAATACTGAAAATTGAAATAAGCAAAACTAATTTGTTTCAGAGGTAGCTTCAATTTTTAACATTCACGTTTCTACAAATAGTAAATTTTCTTATGGTTACCATGGAGATACTTTAAAATGAATGTTGCTTAGCAGATTCAATTACACACCTTTACGTCATGAAAATGAAGGTATTCAGATAAAAAAAAAAGGCTTTTAGTCCAATATTCAATACATGTATTTATATGCAACAAATAAGCTAATTAAAATTAAAGACCGCTGAATTTAAAATAAT
This sequence comes from Saccostrea echinata, assembly GCF_033153115.1. Classification (NCBI taxonomy): domain Eukaryota; kingdom Metazoa; phylum Mollusca; class Bivalvia; order Ostreida; family Ostreidae; genus Saccostrea; species Saccostrea echinata. The sequence continues at coordinate 13,714,528 of NW_026889803.1, forward strand.
TTTAAGGGAACGTCTAAAATATATATTACTCAGTATTGCATGACAATTCAGATAGATTCGTCCTATAAAAAATGAGAACTTAAGATGGGACTTTTTATTTATAAAAATGATTGATCACACATTTACAAAATGTATTGGAGTAAGTCCGACGACGAAGAAATTATTTTAAAGAAACGTCTAAAACATAAATTACCCAGTATTCAATGACAATTCTGACATATTCGTCCTACAAATAATGAGAACTTAAGATGGGACTTTTTATTTATTAAAATGGCTTCATCACACATTTACAACTGAATGTACTAGGAGTAAGAAATTCAGATTCAGCTCAGTAGAGGAACACCTGCAAGGTATAGTGTAAATTGAACCAAAGTTCGATAGCTGAATTCCTTTGGATCAGGTAAATTGATTGTTTGTCGAAAATCAATCATCGATCGACTTCTGCGTCAAGTAGATTCCTTGATTGCTACAATCTGTTCTTGACCTTCCTCTGGTGACTCTCGACCTGTCCCAGTATTTATCTCCCCTGATTCCAATATGCTGCTATCCCTGACTAAAGACGAAACACTGTCCTGGATTACTGTTTTTTCTCTAGTTTTTGTATTGTTTGTATTTACAGCGTTCTGTGTTTGAGAGGTTTTGGCCGTGTTTAGCTTTGGGATTTTTGCATTAGAAGGCGCAAAATTTAGTGTCGTTTGGGTCTCCCTTTCTTCATTAGAGGGCGCTAAATTGACTGTCATTTGATCGTTTCTCTCTATTGTCTCCTCCAAAGACAAGTTTTTATTTTCTGCTTTACTGGATGTAACTGTCGCAGGTGCTGAGGGCGTTCTTATCAAAGGAGAAAACATAGGTCTTTTCCTTGAAAATATATCCCTCTGGAACATACAAAAAATATTTTTTTTTTCATTATTTTGTTCAAATTTTCAATTTGGGAAAAATACATGTAGTGGTGTACATGCATATAGAATCCAGAAAAGTACAATAATATTCCCTCTTTATTTTCCTCCCTAAATAATAGATGTCAAAAATATTATATCTTTTAAGTTAAAGAGACTATTTAAAAAAATGTGTTTGTGAAACACTGATGCCCCCGTATGGCAACTTATAGCGAAGGTTAAACTTTCTCAAATGCAAATCAAATATGTTGGTACCAAAAGTAAGGTCTTGTCTCGAGGAATATACCTGTGAAATATGAAATCCCCAGCAGCAACCGTTGAATAGATATGGAAAAAGTTAAAAGTTTTTTCAAAAGTAAGTCAAACATCAAGGTTAGGGTAAAATGGTCAAAATTAATGGCGCCAAACGAAAGGCCTTCTCACAAGAAATACACATGTGAAATATGAAAGCTCTAGCACCAACTCTAAAGTAATAGTCAAGGTTAAACTTAAAGTTTTTCAAAAGTAGGTCAAACTCCAAGGTCAAAATTGTTGGTATCCAAAGTAAGGTCTTGTCACGTGGACTACATGTGTGAAGTATGAAAGCCCTAGCACCAAATATTCAAAAGTAATGGTCAAGGTTAAAGTTTTCAAAAAGAAGGTCAAACTCCAAGGTCAAGGTCAAAGGGCTACAATTGTTGAATCCAAAGGAAGGTCTTGTCACAAGAAATACACATGTGAAGTATCAAAGCTCTAGCACCAACCATTCAAAAGTTATGGCCAAGGTTAAAGTTTTTCAAAAGTAGGTCAAACTCCTAGGTCAAGGTCAAAGTTATTGGTATCCAAAGGAAGATCTTGTCACAAGGATTACACATATGAAGTATGAAAGCTCTACCTTTAACTGTTCAAAAGTTATGGCCAAGGTTAAAGTTGGGTAAAATTTTGCAAAACTGGGTCAAACTCCAAGGTGAAAGCCAAAAGGTCAAATATGATGGTACCCAAAGAAAGGTCCTGTCACACGGAATACACATGTGAAATATGAAAGCCACAGCTCCAACCGATGAAAAATTATGGGCAAAGTTAAAAGTTTTTGCGGACAAACAGACAGACGGACGAACAGGGCAAAAACTATATGCCCCCGAATCTTCGATTTTCTTGACATAGTTTTATTTGAGATCGATCAATGTTTGTCGTTACCTTCACCTTTTTCCTTGCGCCCCCCCCCCCAATAAAATGAAAAAAAAAACAGTTAAATTAAAAAAAATGAATCCGCCTGTGTTGAGCTGCATCTTGCATGTGAGATATCATATATGTGCAAAATTTGTACTTTTAAAAATTTTGTTATTATCTTGCATGTCAACGTAATATTATAGAGATATTGCAGAAATGCCCACCATATATAACTACGATGAAAACGTCCAAGAAGTGCCGATTGATTATACATTGGGAAAGCCTCGGTAATCAGCTTTCGTTTTCTAGTTATTTTTGGCGGTTAGGCTGTGCAGCAAGGTATAACAATAGGAAAAGAAATTTAAAGCGTGCAGGTATGTGCATTTGTAATCCCTTTAAATATCCATTTAAAAAAAATTAATCACCGCATAACTTCCCATAGCAGTTTGTCCGAGACTTTGTGTCTAACGTTATACTTGAGAGTTCTGTGTCGAGACTGGTCCTAGTCACTAGGCCTATAATCAATGCCAATGGACACTGTGTATTTTAAATTACTATATAACTAAAGACAGGTCGGGAGTTCTTATATGCAAAGATTATGAAATATTCTATGAAGTTTTCAGTCTACAATTTTATACCAGATATTGTTATTTTATTTTTCAGGAGCAGCAGGATTTTGCCTAATTCAGTAATTGCATGCATCTTGCCAAGAAACATGAGCTTGATAAGTTTTCTTAGATGTGTAAAACAATCAAATATACCAAAAGCATTGACAGTGTTTCAAAAGACTACATCTACTCATGCAAATAACAATACATTCAAAACGTTGACAGTCAATAGTTCTTCCAGTAGTCATATTGAGCAATTTAAGTGCATTTTGCCTAGTGAAAATCTCTTCAGTATTGTTTCACAGAGAGGTGCAGCTACAACTAAGGCATTAACAAGTAAAAAGTCATCAAGCATTGAAATCACCGTACCAGAACCACCAAAACGCCCTTCAAGTTCCTACTTACTGTTTTTTAAGGACCATCATGATCAGGTCCAAGCAGAACTTGATGCAGACATGGGAGAAAGAGCCCCCAGTACTCAGGTCATGGCTCATATAGGAAAGTTGTGGAAATCTTTGCCAAAAAGTGAGGCTCAGGTATACAAGGACAAAGCCAAACAACTTTCTGAGGAATATCAGAGGAAAAAGGTGGCATGGAAGGAAAAATTGACCCCATTGCAGGAAGAAGTCATCCGTCAGCAAAAAATGGATCATGACCAGACCATAAAAGAAAGAAAGCTCAAGAAACTGTTTGAAGAAACTGAAAAACCTAAGCGCCCAAAAAGAGCACAAGCCATCAACTTAATGGATATTGCAGACATTGAATCATCATTGGAAGATGGTGATGGAAACCAGAAGGAAAAATTTACTAAGTATATCCATGCCAAAACTGAAAAATGGAAATCACTGCCAGAAGAGGAAAAGGAGGCACTGAGAGAACTTGCCAGGGAGCAAAATAAACAAGCAGAGTCTAATTACCATAAGAAACTTGCTGAGTGGGTGCTGAGTATGTATGATGAAGACATGCTGGATGTTGTGACAAAAGATGAAGCTAAAATAGTACTTCATCAGCTGAACATGCCGAAGAGGAGAAAGACAGCCCTACAGATTTTCCAAATGTCTGACTTAGGAAAAGAAATGGGTGTAACAGTGGCAACTGCCAAGACCATGTTTGAGAGTCTTCCTAGTGGGCAGAAAGAGCACTTCAACAATCTATCTAAAAATGATAAGAAAAGAGCAGAGAGGGAATTTGAAGAGTGGATGGATGGATTGAAAGAAAGAAATCTTGGAGGTTATGCTAAGGCACTAGTTAAAAAATCAAGGGCAATCAAATCCTCTAGTGAGAAAGTAGTGAAGGAAGAAAAAACATCAAAAAAGAAAACCAAGGCAACTAAAGGAAAATCAAAGAAAAAGGTTGAGAAAAGTAGTGCAAAGAAAAAGTAGAAGAGTAAACAATCTCATAATGAAATTTTAAGTACATGTACTACAACTCTTTGTTCACCTACATTTATCGTCTTACACAAAAGTTACATACATGTTTATATGTACCTGTGTATATTATTTTGTACAAGATTCACCACGTTTTGTGTGAGTAACATTATACATTTATTGACTGGGTTTGAGGGCAACATGGGTTTTGTTGCACTCAAGAACAATTTGGTTCGAGGGGTCAACAAAGTGCATTTTACCCGAGAACACAGTCAATAAAAGTTTTGTTATACCTTTTATTTTTTGGACATACATGTATCTTGTGCTGGCTTCCAAGATGTCCAAGGGGTTAAAATTTAGGTCAATTCTGTTACTGTCGAAACCAACGAATGCAAATAAGATTTAGCTGATTCCACCCATAGTGTGACCTAAGAGTTCCAATATCTCATTGACAGGTCCAATATGTCACTCTGCGGTCAAACATCAATTTTTTTTTACCTCGGTAAAACATTGGAAATGTTTAAACTTCTTTCAGTATGGATTTTTATAGGAAGCAATTTTTAAAGGTATGACAAAATGTCTTAATTGAATGTGTTACTTTTCCTTAACTTTCAACATCTAACATCCTTTAATATGAGAATCTGTTTATAAGAGGATGTGCCTGACTGCCTATTTTTTGTCATACACTGTTTCTATGGATATAATTGGCATTACACTGTATATGTTTGGTTATAAAGTTTTTGTAGCATGTTTGAGTATAAATTTTGTTTCTGTTGTATGTTTTTGATATAAATTTTGTTTCCGATATAAAGTTTGTTTTGTATGCACTTTTTTGGGAGAGTTCATGTACATGTAAATCTGTCATGTACATGTCTTATTCATGTAGATTTAGTTTGTAAACCATTTGATCAGGTCATGGGAAATGGAGTAAATAAGAGTCTGGACAATGAAATTAAGATCCAAGATTTGATAGAATACAGATAAAGTGAGGTTGTAAGGGGAGATCATCAAAGAACTGATTGTCATCAAATTGAAAGCACAGTAATTTCACGAAAGTTATACACTTTTCATGCAAAAAAGCTAAGTTTATTTATTAGTCTCCTGATGATGAAACTGGATGGTACTACAGGTTTCATCTACATATGTCTGTCTGTTGAAATCTACTATTGTATTTGAACTTTTTTTTTACTAGACATGTGCATATATAGAACTTGATTTTTCTTATGCAAGTCTATCTTGATGAGTTAGGGTCAAATTTGCATTTTGTTCTGCTTCAATGATTTTTGATGGAATTACAGCCCATACCTTTTTTGAGAATTGGTACAATATATTATTTATAAATGCAATACTCTCGGAATGCTTGTTTTATACTATGAAAGATTTGTTCTTATGACTTGCTTTTTAGTATCTACTTGTATACATACTTGTAACACATCTTGATATAAAGTGAAATTTCCATTACATGAAAAAGTTAATATCCAACTTGCTATACATTTTTAAGATATGTCTAAATGTCTTGGATTTAGTGGATTGAAATTATAGATGCTTTGAGAAATTGTTGACCAATATTTTTTTTTCCTGAAATTTTAAACAACAGTAATGGAAAATGATATATGTAATGCTTGCTACATCATAAATTCTGTAAAATAGTATTATAAAATGGTTGTATTTCTTGCCTTACAGTCAATATATTTGATGGTGGTATTGTTACAGGAAAAATGTGTGCGTTAAATGAAATAAAATTTGTTCATGGCAGCATTTACTAAGTATTTGATTCCTAATGGCTTTGGATAAGATATGGGTACATAATTTTTCTCGGGCAAGGATTATTTCAATTTAATGATGAATGAGTAAAATGTCTGGGTCTCAAAAATTCCCTATTACTTGAAACAGCCCTTCTAAATGCTGATAATTTGGTTGGATACATAAGTCTTAATAATTCTTTAGCTATTATCTTGAGCCACATGTTTACCCCTGCTTACCATTACAACTAAGAAAAATCATGTTGCAGACATAGGAATACCCTCTTAGGAGCCTCAACATTGTTTAAAAGAATTTTTAGATACATCAATATATCAATCTATTGCTATCCATCTTTCCATATATCTGTGATGTTTCTATAGCAGATAAATGTTCTGAGAACATTTTTGACTTCACATTATCATTCAGTTAAACTTGTCACCAAAAACTCCTCATTCCAGGAAATTCATTAATTTTTCAAATGTTGGGCTATGGGAGGTAATTAAGAAAATTGGATGATACTGTTCAAAAATATTTTTAGTCCAATCTTACTAACATCAGATCCTTTGATCTGCTCACATGGGAAGCAATCTATGTGAGCTGATAACAGATTTAATTTTAAGATATGGCTGGACAACAAATTGCATTATTAACATGTATTTTAAGCTTCTTTATGATGATGAGGGGGTTGTTAAAGGTCCAAAAGTAAAGATTAGAAATATATAGAAAAAAAATCTTGAAAAATGTTCCCAAGGACTGCAATGTTAACTTCAAATTGCAGGAAGAGTTGCAATTAAGCCAGAGGAACAGGGTTAAGGCTGCAAAAGAGTTATTTTAAATTATCATATAGAACTTCCTCTCAATATCTACAAAACTACTATTTGTCAAATTCATAAGATCTCAAGATGAAGAATACCTGAATTTTGCTTTAAGATGCTTAAGAATAACAAAATGCTTGTGATTTCATCTGCATGTGCCTCAATTAATCAAAAAAAAAATTTCAACATTGAGCTTTTATGTGATACATGTACATTCACTAAAACTAAATATCTGAGAAGAGAAATCAGCAAATGTTCCTTAAAAAATATTTTTTCCGAAAAAAAAAATACTGTACAAAGATCTTGTCTGAGAAAAGCATTCTAGTAAATTAACTTTCATATTCCTTGATAAAATTAAGTCAGACATTTGCTAATTTCAGTATCTTCCCCGGAATAGGAACAAAAGGAAGAAAAACATATGATAATTTTCTTTATTTCTGATGTATGTATATTTACAAATAAAATGCCAGAATCTTATATCCCCAGCTACATAGTTACACAAATGAGAACAGACGTCAAAGTTGGACTTTTCAGAATTCCTCAATCCTTACATATTGAGGAGGAGAACGTTTGCTGTTTTCTTTTCTGATTCACTTTTTGTTCACGACTTACATTTATAGATTGTTCTCCCATGCTCATAGCTTCCCTTTTTTCCCTATCATTTGTTTTAGCCATATTTCTCATGATGCTGATTGGATCTAAAAATCACCAATAAATGCATTGACACTGTTATTAATTACTAACAGGTTAAAAAAAAAGTTTGTTCTTTTAATCAGCTAAACTTGGATATGTTCTTAAGCTCACTTTTTGCCAGAATCTGTAAAATAAGAGATAATATTTTTGAAAACAAAGATGCTGGTCCTTGGTAACATTACATGTATGTATGAAATCTAGGGCAGATGACAGACCCTTTCACTAATACACCCACAGTAGAATAATTAATGTTATATATATTGCCTTTTTTGTACGAATACAAATACATGTAAATATTACAGAGTGTTCCCCTATTACCATTCACAAGTAGGTCAACGGCTGTTTGTAACAAAAATCCCTATATTTTCCAACAAAGAAAAATTGCATTTTTTCAAGCCCTGATTGCTTCTGGTACATGTACATATTTTAACTGTAAAGGCAAGCTTCCATAAACCTAGGAAGTACCCAGTGTGAAATTACTTAAGAAATGAATTTAATTTTTGAAGATTCATGAGGACATAAACTACGACGCTTTACGCTGGCATATTTCATGAAGCGTGTTTGTGCTTCATGATAAATATGCCGGTGTGAAGCGTCATAGTTCATGTACCTCATGAATCTTCAAAAATTAAATTCATTTCTTATATTTACATTATTTTTTGATGAATTGCCACAAATTACGCCATTCAATTGTCATTTTTAAAGCAAAACAGTTTGCACTATAGTTTTGACTTCAAGTATGGTATTATGACCTAACAATGGATAAATTCATGCTCATCCATGGTAGTTCATGAGAAAATGAACAGTCTTCTAATTTGCAAAGAATCTGAGGAAAAATATTTGGAAATGTATATATATTTTTATATACTAAGTCATAATGTCATACATATTCCATTATGTTCTTTTTAAATAAATGCTGTGAATCTCCTGATACTTCACCTTTTCTAGAAGGTTTGAACATTTCCTTGATTCTATGAAGCCCTCTTAATCCCCCTCCCATTGTCGGATGATCGTCATCCTCATCGCTGTCCATCATGTGTCTCCTCATCATCATCGGGTCAGGACCTCCCATCATGTCCAACATCATCATCATGTCATGGTCATGAAACATCCCCATTGGATAACCTCGCCTACTGTTATAGAAAAAAAATCTAGTCTTTAATATACATGAACATGTAATTTTTTGTCATGATAAATAATGATCATTCCAACAAACACAAGATGCTTCAATTTTTCCTAATTTTCCATTAAAAATAACATTTCAGCTGCTTTTTCCAATTTGAAAATATGGTATGATATGTACTGCACATACAAACTTTCTGTCTCTTGTGTTTTTCTCTCCCTACCTGCTTGGCTTTGTTATATACCCTCCACCTGGTAAAGGATACTTCTGTTTGGCATCCCCAAAGACCTTCATCAACAACTCTTGATTTTCAGGCCTACAAAACAAAGATTGATTTGTTAACATTTAGTATTCATCTATAAAGAAAGAAATTATAGGTCTGTTAAGCAACGGTACACATTACTCTACCAGAGTGTACTGTGGAATCATCATTGTTCACAGGGTCCAATGACTCATGAATTTACATTCCTGTAAACAATAACTTTGTGTTTCCTTAATAGTTTATTGAATCTCCTGTAAATAAAAGTTACCCATGGAATTACGTCACCAAAATTTTGGTTGCCCATGACCATCGATCCCCACAAATTGAAATGATTCCACAGTGATTTTCTGAATTAATGCACTACATCTGCAGCACTTACTTCATCAAATCACTAAGAAGACTATACTCTGTGTGTAGCAGGGCAAGGAGAAGGACAGGATCTTTAGCCAGTTTGATGACCTCTGGGTCTAAGGTCGTAAGGCTCAATGGATTACTTTCTGGGGCTGCATCGTTGCTTCGTAATAAAGTTTCAAACATCCTAGGATTTTCTAAAGCTTTTTTCACTCTGTAGTAGTTTCCTGCATAAGAATTACAAATGGATTAAAATAAGAGATAAAGAGTTTGGTATTCAAAGGCAGTTAATTTTAACATTCTTTTTAACATTGAATAAGCTTTTAATATGACCACATTTTCTTACCACCCTTCTTTAGTTCAGTAATATGTGGATGATCCGCAAATGTTTTTTCCACTCTCCTTCTACGTTCTGTTCGTGGAGTTTCTTGGTTCCTGTGATTCCAGCTATCAGTTTTACCATATCGTCCAGCCCGCGCTATGTTGTCCAGTTCCTTCGCATTTGCTTCTTTCCATGCACGTCCTCTTTCCTTTGCCATCCTCAAATGTGTTCCACTTATATTACCCCAAAAGTCATTTCCAGGACACAAAATCTCTTTTTTAAATAGTTCATCCTCATCTAAATATCTCTTTAATTTCTCATCATCATTCAATATTGCACTATACTTAGAATCAAGACTAAAGAAGCTATTACAATAATTAGTACGGGCAACAAGTAAAGCAAGAGGGTCTCGCAATATTTTCCGAAATGTCTTTTCAGCACTTGACATCTCCAATTCTTTTTTAAACAACACTGATTGTACTGGTCCCTCATCTTCAGTTTCCATGACTTCTGGTGTCTGAGGGCCTTGAGAGATGGACTGTTCATGTGTACTTGTGGAAGCAGATCTACTTGTTGAAGCTGATGAACTTTGATCTGAACCTTGCTGCTTTGGAGAAGTGTTCTGAGCAGGTTGTGGTTCATTTATATGATCAATGTGATTAGTGTAGATGTAAATTAGGTTATCTGGGGTCTGAAAGAATTTGAACAATTGCAAAATATTTTTAAACCTTTAATATTTCTTAATCTTGTTATTAATGTGTACCAACTGCTTTAAACTACATTCTTATATGTATCTAAATATCTATCATGTTATTTAAAAAATATATGCATCAGGCACTATCTTTTTATCCCAAAATATTGAATAAATTATTATTATCAACCTGTACAAGTTTGTGAAAAAAAAGAAAAATTCACATGCAAATCTTTTCTTTAAGACAACTATAGTTGTTGTCAATTTTTGGCTAGCTGCAGATTTGTAGCAACCTGGTCTCAAAAATATGGAGTGTCTGTCCATCGCATATTTCTCAGATTGTAGAGCTACAGATTTTCAGGTACTTTGTGGTACATGTATACAGTGTTGTTTTCCTGATCTTTTGCTTTAATAACTCGAAAATATATTATTAAAAAAAATCAAATCATGTACCGGTAATTACAAGAATGTTCAATGTACTCACAAAAGATTCCTTTATTTCTCTCCTAACATTTTTCAGTGCTGTAATTATGTCACGTTTGAATTCCTTATTATATTGTTCCTCAATTTCTTTCTTCAATGCTGTAACGAGAAGCAATTTATACAAATACCTCATAATACTCAATGAGACTTTTAAGGATTTATCCAAGTGAACAACTTATTAAAAAATAACATACTTCCAAACGATGGTCTCTGTGTAGGTTTTTGGTGCCAGCACCTGGTCATTAATTTTGTCAGAAATGGAGGACAGCCAGTAGGTATAAGACTGAAGTCAGGTCGCTGTCCACTTAGAACTGCTGAGCGAATCAAGTCATCTCTTGCATCTGTAAATGTAGAGTGTTCCTATTTGAAATATTCATTTAAGCTGAGTGTGTGCATTTCTAGGGGCATGTAATTGAACGTAAATTTGCTTTTTTACAATTCAACACATGTACATACTTCCATATGGAACAGCTCCTGTCAACATCTCCCAGACACAGATTGCAAAGCTGTAGATGTCATAGAACCTGTCTGAAGGTGTGTTTATATTGCTCCACACCTCCGGAGGAACATGTGACACTGTGCAGCGACGCCCACTGGAGTCTGATTGGTCCGTTCGTCTGGTGGCTGTCATTGTCACAGTTTTCCATTCAGATAAACCAAAGTCAGACACCTGTCAATGTAACAAATCATGTAAATTACAAATAAAAAGGATTTTCTAAACATCTATATATGCTTTTTTCTTTACATGTTTATGTGAACCTCTTTTGGTTTGCATTGAGATTTTTTCAATGGATGAGCAGTAAGAACATTAAAACCACTAAATTTACTCTTTATATTAAATTCTGCTCATTCATCTCACCTTAGCATGCATATCACCATCCAGCAAAATATTGTCTGCCTTTAGATCCAGGTGAAGAATGGTGGGAATGCGAGAATGAAGGAAATCCATGGCGGATGAGACCTCCATCAGAAACCTCACATACAGAGGGAACTGGGGGGAGAATTGCTTACGGAAATCAATAAGACTTCCGAGGGGCATATACTCTAGAATAAGGGAGTAATTGTCTCTCTGCATTATCAGGCCATATAAGTGAAGGATACCATCATGTTCACAGAACTCCATTAACTTCTTTGCCTCTGCTTGCAGCACATCTAAATGCCTGTATATATAAAAAAAAAATCTGTTAAAGTTTCCCCCATAATCAACACAATTGAATTAAAAAGTTGTTTCAAAAATATAATTGATTTTTTAACAATTCTAAAATGTATTGATTAAAATTGCTCAATTTATCAAAAGAAAGGCAAAACTGAAAAAAAAACAACCCCAAACACATTCTTTACAAAATCTTACTTTTTTGGCAATTGCCCATTGTTTATCAAGGTTTTTACTGCAACATGACCAAACTGCCTGTGCTTCCCTCTGTACACAGTTCCATACCCTCCTCTACCTATTGGAAGGTTCTCTAGTTCTATCTCGCTCTGATCAACTATAGGAATGTTGACTTCAGACATGGCTTTGGAATATCTGCATATAAACAGATTTTTCATTCAGCATTGTCTTTGTTTTATACATATTTATGTAGACCTTAAAAACTTTGTTTGCTCCCAGTAACCAGACTGACCACTTCATTAACCCCTAGTGATTTTTTTTATCTACTAAAGCTGGGAATAAATTTGTCTTCATTCAATTTTTTTTTTTTGAATAAAGATATCAAGTAAATGATAAACCTTCATAAAATTATAATATGGAACAAGTGCAATGCCATTTAATATTGCCTTTATTATTGTTGACCACAAAAACAGATTCTGTAAAACATCTGACACTTTAAAGCTTAAAAAAAAAAGAAGAAAGCATACCTACTGACCTTTTTTTAATTACAGGAAACAAAATATTTTTTTTTAATGCCCTTTGCATTACTGAATATTTCATTGAATAATATGTGTACATTGCTTGAAAAAATATTGAGATTTTCATTATTTAAAAACAGAAGAAGTTATACCTTGATAATCTTCAATTTCCATTCACATAATTTCACAAAGCATTTTTATATATAAATTCAAAAAACCCAAACTTTTAAACATTAGAACTTTGATAATTTATAAACATTGAAACGCTGAGTTACCAGGAATATGCTAATTGATTCAGAAGCGAGTTTAATGGTCCGAAAAGCAACATATGCTCGAGTCTTTGGATCAATTACCCTCTGGCCTCAGATATCCTCTAAGTTTTTTCACAGTCCTACCACATTTGCCTTATCCGTGTTAAACTGAAAATAGCGTGCATGACTTAAATTAAATATGATAGGGTCTTAACATGTCAGGGGCTGAAAAATCCTATTGCCCAGGGCTAGTGAATTTTAAGGGTGGGCAAGTGACTTGAACAAAAATAAAATCCATATGTAAGTCATAGATCTAAAGCTTTGTACAGGGGTTTGCATGATCTACTCAGTATTTGTATTCATATCGTGATATATATAAATATGATAATAGTTTATGGTGGGACAAGCAAATATTAGGTAGGGCAAGTGAATTTTGACCATGCACTTGCCCTTGGACAAGTGCCTAAAAAATCTATTTGTCAGCCCTGCATGTACCGGTACACATTTCATAATACCCCAGTTCTGACCTGCTGTAGCTTCACTTACATATGTTTAACATTTAGATTGCTGTAAATTATCTCATGAACTGATGAATGCAAGATGCCTTAGTTTAAAACATTTGACCTTGCATAAAACAGATGAATAAAAAAATGCATCCAAAAAATATACATACCGATTAACAGTACATGAAATCATGCAACAGAAGTAAACAATCGCAAATTCAATTCTTTTGACTTTGGTTTACTTTCACATTTCACTGGAAAATCCCCTGCCTATTTTTATAACTCTTATCCACATCCGTTTAGAATTGTTTTTGGCAAAACGCATAATGTTGTAATACATTAAATTCGATTTAAGATTTTAAAATGCAAGTAGTTTTTCATAGACGTACAAAAATATTCATTATACAGCTATTTTTCTATCACAGTTTATCTTAAAATTAGCAAATTCATATATTTTGTTAATGGGATATTTTTTTATTTTCGTTCCTTTAAAAACGTAATTTCGTAATTTTACAAACATGGCGGACAAAGTAGAGTTACGCGTACGTCGCGAGCTTTTGGATCCAAATTTTGACGGATATAAGCTGAGTCTTGATCCTTTGCCAACATATACATGCAAATTAGACAATGGTAACGTTTATTGATAAGTTGTATACTGTTGTCATTTTCATTAACATTGATTTAAGAAGAGCAGAATGGAACATTCGCGAAATAATTTTCTGAAAAAGGTACCATTCCCATGAACAAAGCTTTGATTAGTAAAATTGATTTACATGAAAGCATCAATATTGTGTATAAATAGATTAAATTATTAAAAGCATGGGCTTTTATCTGTTTTGGGGCCACAAAACTATATAGCTAGATAATGAAGAGATTGTGCTGGATCTGTTTCACTCGACTGCATAGTGCCTAAAAAGAAAACTTTGCAAAAGTTGTTTCCCTTTGCAGGGTCAACCAAAAGGTCAAAAGGGAAAGAAACGACATTTCTTCTCTTTATGCTACCAAACATTTTGTCATGCTCCGATTTCTTTCAATGGGTAGTCTCATCTCAGAACAAACAGTATGTACAAGATGTAAATATTTTTTTCCAGTCAAATAACAAAGTTACAAACCAGAAAAGTACAAAGGCTACTGTGAAGATTCTGTGGGTTTTCCCCAAAGATGGTGGCCAAGGGACATAACTTTTGAAAAGTTTGGGTTCAACTATTTGGCCTTGGAAAAATATAAAGGTTTACTATTAATGCTAATATAAAAATGGTCAGTAGATAGGATTTTGTTTTAATTTTTTTTTTTTTTTTGAAATACAATTTTTTTAAGACTTCAAGTCTTCAAGCCATACAATATTGTTTTTAATGGTTAATAAGAAGTGATACTACAATCTTTAAACTGTTAATGAAGGAAAAATATATGAACATGCAATTTCAAGATTCTAGGAAAAAATAATATTTGGGTCGGTGCATAAAATTTGGGTCAATCTGATAACTGTAAACAAACATTTCTTTCCTTGCGCTAAACAGAATTGGTGATTTTTAGAAACCAAAGATCTATGTCCAGTAACCCTTTCACAAAAAATCTTAAGATTTATTTTCATCTTAAGAGAAAACCTATGATTTGTTTTTCCTTTTTTGAAAATACTTTGATAAGAGATTCTTAAGGACAAATTTGTTGTGACTTCACTAGCTAGAGCTCCAACCTTTTTGTATTTTAGAACTATTAATAATGTAAAAGGTCTAAAATAAAAAATAAATTGTTTGCAGGTGCCTACTTAGCTCACCTGAACCAAAGGCTCAAGTGAGCCATCAGATCAAAATTTGTCTATTGTCTGTTGTGGTGGTTAATTTTTCATATTTTCATTTATTCTCTGGAACCACTTCAATTTCAATCAAACTTGGCACTGTACAGATTAATACCAGTATGCAAGGTGAAACATCTTCAGGTAAAACAGATACAAGTTTGTACAAGTCATGGCCCCTGTGGGTAGGACAGGACCAAAATATTAAGGGACCAAAGGCATCATAAAAATGTATCAGAAAAATCTTCTTAAGAACAGGAAGATCATGATTGTCATTTATTATTAAGGATGTCAACGAATAGTCGACTATTCGACTATCAGTCGAATGGATCGACGATCGAATAATGAAACGACATTCGAATATTTTCATAATTAAATAAATACAATAAAAGAGTGATAACGTGATGGAATTCTCATTACAAAATTGAGAAACCGTCTTTCCCAAGAAACAGTCGATAATTTTCCTCAACAAAGAACAGTTGATTTTCCATGTACATATAAAAAGTACAGTGATTATAAGTGCTTCACTACTGCCGAGTACTGCGGGAATTATTTAGCAGTAACTGCCTGTGTTGTTTTTGTAATTTAAAATCACTCACCAATTTACTAGGCTTTGTTTGTAAAATTATTAATTGGACTTGATCTTATACCATGTACCAATTATTTTTTTGTTATTTTAAGATTGCTCAAACGCAAGGAAGAAACCATAACTTTGACATGTTTTGACACTCCGATAATTATTAAAACAATTCGCTTACATTTTAAACTGTATAAGGACATTTTGATAGCCAGAGCAAACAATAATCGAATAAGCAGTATCTAACTGTTTAACAATTTCACAGGCACTTGACGTGTGGATAGTGAGAGATTAACCCCCCCTCCCACAATTTATTTCATAATAAGCTTTAAAAAAAAATCTCCTGGCATTTTTTTTCTTTGCTTGCTTAAATAAAAACTGACTGCATGCACAGATCGAATTATGAATTCTATTGACGGGGAAATCATACATTTTGGAGAATTAGGAAAAAAAACATGCTATCTACGCATTACATTGCATAAATTTTGATGTTACTTTTTAAATAAATTTAAGTAAAAGGGCTTTCTGAATTCTAAATACGTCATGTACCAGTGAAGTTTGAAATACAATTTTATTTTCGGAAAATGTTCCGAATATATTCGACTATCGTTCGAATAATGCAATCGAATATTACACTAAGGAAAATAAATATTTTGACATCCCTATTTATTATACACATACAAGTATCCTCAGATAGTGCAAATATTCAAAATGTTCAAATATGTACTGTGAATTCAAGTTTAGTTATGTCATAACCCATAGGGGCTGGGGGAGGGGGGCACAATATGGGGTAAAAATGTTATGGTAACATATTGGAAATTTAAACCTAAAAGTTGTATTGATATCAAATATTGTGATCATATCTGCTCTAGTATACTCTAGCTTTCAACTGGGTAAAGTTTGATGACAGGAGGGATTTAAATTGATGCTTACAAATGTACTTTGATTTTACAGGCATTGCCTTTACATCACTTTCGGAGGATCAGTATTCCTACCATCATGCTAAATTGTTCGGAGTCCACAATCACCTATACCTGGATCCATGGAACACGGACTACATTTACTTTATTGACAGTGGCTGGAGTATAGTTCAAGCACTATCTACAGTAAGCACAGTGAAAACTGTCTAATCCAACACCTGTGCAATCCGTTTCACTGTGGAATCCAACATTGATTTTCATTTTAATTCTGTCTATTCTGACACAAAATTTGTCTCTAGTGCATGTCAGACAGGTTTCACTGTAAGGTGACTTTGTTTGTTTTCTTAAATCGAATAAGGAGGGTGTTGTCATATTTCTTGTCTTGCTTTTATTTTGATTTTGAAAACAATCTGAAAAATGTCAATTGTGCTAAATTTTAAATGCGCTAGCTATTTAATGGTGTAATTGATGTAGTTGAATTCGATACATGTACTAGCTACATTTACATTTAAAGGGAGAATGTAAACCTCTGCTTCTTTAAAATGATATTTTTCCCCAAAATTCAATGAATGTTTCAGACCCCAGGATTACGAAACTGACTCAGACTTTCAAAACTTAACTCGTCTGTTCTATAAGTGTAAACTATTAAAATTTGTGATTTATTAATTGCACTTAAGATACAAAAGTTCTATCTTTTACCAGGGAGCCGGTGTCACCATTACCAGTAATGCTGGAATCATTCCTGATCTGAACAGGCAGAACTCAGTGAATGGCCGACTAAATGCCTCCCTGTGTTTTGTATCAGAAGACATGGCTGTGGTTGGAGATGGTGCTGGAAAGCTTCATTTGTATTTCACTGGAGCTAGGAATTGTTCACAGCTCTGGAAGGTTTTTAAGACATTTAATATTGTATATGGTCATAGCCTTGGCTTGATATGAAGTCATGAATTAAGCCACTGGTACTAGTGTAAAAAAAAATAAAACAGTATTATGTCATAATGAGGTCTACATGTATTTCCTTATAAGAACTTTTAAGTCGGTGCCATAATTAGGGGGTTAAATTTCACATTAATATTTCCAGTACATCAAGTAATCTTATTCAGATTTTTCGACTTTATGCAGATTGTATTTTCTAATGATCCACTGGAGAACAGCACCCCATTCCTGTTGGTAGATGCAGTGCTGCATACAGTGGACAGTGCATACAAACTGGAATGCCTGTGTGTACATGTGGTAGAGTGTGATGCTGAGCAGAAAGACAAGTACAGAGCTACACATTTAACAGTCATGGAGTGGATTACAATATCCTCAGGTAAGTATCCATTTTGTGTGTATACAGGAGCCTGTTTTTGTAACTGAATAAAATTCAACATTAACCTTAAAAACATAACTTGATGTTTAAGCTTCAAAGAATATATTTTTTCCTCTACGTTTTTCACTTTTTTGTAATATTCTAGACAAAAATTCACTTTTTACAAAAGCTACATATTGTTAAGGGTTACCATTTTTTCATTTGATTAAAAAGAAATTAATTGATGAAATGAACTTTAAATTTTTATTCACAGGAGATAAAATTACTTGGGTGCAAGAGCGAAGTCGACGTCTTTATGGGAGAAGACCTTTTGATTATGCTGCCTTCAGTAAGGACGGATCTGCTCTGATTGTTGGGGCTGAGGCAGATTTTGTCTTTGAGTATGACTCACTGAAGCCAGTTAGAGAAGAGGAACCCATGGAGGCAGAAACCAATGGACAAGGTCAGGCTTCAAGTTTAGAAACTCTACATTGTCAGAAAAGCATGAATATATTGGAATTTCCCATTATCTTATCTGAAATGATTATATTTTATCAAAATGGTATGAAAAAATGCATGTAGCAGTGATTAACCAGTATTTAACACCATGAACCACATTTAGGCATTACGGGGCATTTTTTAAGGAATGTCATGTAACACGCAGATGGATGTAGTGTTAAACAAGTGATTTACCCTGTTTGTAGAAAAGCCAGAACCTGAATACACCTGGTCACAGAATAGCGAGGAAGTGACTGCATTGTTCACTTTACCCAGTGGTCTGACCAAAGCAGATGTGTACTTCATATTATCACATGACTTCATTGACTTCGGAATCAAAAATGGAAACCATTTGTTGAAGGGTCAGCTATTTGGAGATATAGATGTAGAAGGTAGCACTTGGAAAATTCAAGACCAGAGGTAAAAGACGTAGAGAAACTTGATTTGCTAATTTTTTGTCCATTATTTAGTCCCAAAATATATATATTACATGTACTTAGCCTATATGTTGTGGTTTTGAGAAAATGAGATTCATGTTTTTGGTCATTATTTTTATAAACTCCCAAAACAGGGTAGAGTTGACTTTGAGTAAATGCGAGGAGCAGGTGTGGTCACATATTGTAGTGGGAGACAATCGTGGTGAAATGACTATGGATCCAGCAATGATAGCTCAGATCCACGAGAGATTGGCAGGTCTTACCTCCGACCAGCTGGTGAGTACCATATGCAGTAAAACACGCTTATAATGAAGTGCCAGGGATGGAAGATTTTGCTTCGTTGTAAGCGTAATTCATTATATTCATTAGATTCATGATGTATTTTAAAGTCACAGGAAATGAAAAGCACTTCGCTGTAGGTGTCATTTCATTAATATAAGTGTGTTTTACTGTACATTATAAAAGTTGTGTGTGGTTTGTCAAGTTGTTCTTTTCGATGTCTTCTCTTAAATCACTTTGCAAATTTCAACTACTTGAAAAACGTAAATGCAAAAAAAAACAGTTTTTAATTATAAGGTGAAAATTTTGCCCCAATGTTGTAGAATCCTGATCCTGAAGAGGGGAAAGAAAAACCATACAACTCACAACAGCTCGAGGAATGTGATGTATTCCCAGAGGAATCCTCTTCTTTAATGAGGTTTGATGGAGATACACATAAAATAACACATCAGGTAAGCTTGATAGGTACAGTGTAGTTGCATTATCATGTGTATATTTACAGCTATAGGGAATAAAACCATTTCAATTTTAAATTGTTAATTTTTTTTGCATGATTATTATGTAATTTTTTATTCTTTCATGAAAAGCTTTCTTTCTTTTTAATTTGATAGACAAACACAGGGAGCCATCAGTTTCTTTTCTCTGCCTCGCTTGATAAAGACAAATCCTCTGCTCTCTGTTTACGTCATGATGTTGATGGCATCATGTGGCAACCAGAAAACCAGTGCAAAGAAACAGAACTTCCATGGCAACATGTGGCAACATTCAATGCATTTGGTTATGTTCAGGCCTCTAAACAAAATCGAAAATTTACCTTATGTGCTCCAGACTGTTCATTTGCTGTTATTTGTGACATATGGCGACATGCCTATGTATATAGACAGCCAGCACCTATTGCAACTCCAGTCAGAAATCGTAAAGATGGACGGCAAATTAGCCATGTTGCCAAGCAACAAGTGGTTTCACTGGAGTGTACAGATCACATTGTTGGTATAAAGGCAACATCACAGAAACTCTATATTTTGACTGAATCTGTGTTACATGCTGTTCAAATCAGTTCATAAGAATACATGTGTATGCATGGCAAATTCAGTTCTTGGCCCTCAGTTTCAAAAACAAGCATGTTGACTTAATTTTCACACATTCATGAAAAACATGCTTTTGATCAGAAAAATCTTTACATTAATCTGGTTTAGAATCATTTTTAGCCATCAATACATGTATCAATTTTGTTGTTTTCAAAACAAAGTTTTTGTTAATTTTAATATAGCAATGAAACAATAAATAAAACTGTTTACTAATGTTGTGTGCAATTTTATTTGATGAGCATTTAAAAGTGGAATGTATATTTTACAGTCCAAGCACTGGGCGTGTTTATGTGCATCAAACACAATTCTAACAAACTGAGGAACACTACAAGCATAATAATCTATGATTAAAAATTAATTTGGTCATTATACATATTTGTGTTGCGTAACTTTTTGTAGCTCTGTAGAACAGTATCTGGGATAGTCTGTGGAATCTGAAAACCTTTTTGTGGATAAATCTGTATTCTATGTAGACATCCCATCAGAGCACTAATAACATCACGCAGTGATCCCACTTCTGTATTGGGGTAACTGAGCATTGGAATTGGCGGTGAAGTCACCAAAACTTGCAAATCAGGAGTTTCTCTGAAGCCTGGCCATAGTTTCATGAATGTGGCATAAACTCTTCTTTCCATGTATGGCATCTGCACCAAAAGTATCTTTTTTTTTTGGTAATAAGTTTCTTTGTTTCAGGATATTGTATGAAAAGCTTACATTTTCACCTGTATTAGTAGCTTTGGGTTCCAACAGAATTTTATTTTTGTTGACACCTAGAGATATGGCCCTATCTTTAAATATCTCAGCTTCAGATTTTTTCCATTTCCCTACATGGAACACAAAACAAATATATATAAAGTCAGGTTATTCTGCATTTTAAATGACATCTATATTCATAAATTCAATAAATGAAGAAGAAGGAATTCACCTCTAGTATTTGCACCTTCCTTTCCTGAGAAGAGAATCCATGGTGCCATTCCTTGACGCCACAACATGGCAGCATGTTCAACTGTTCGTAAGTCATGGTTTCCTAGAACCAATATAACATCACTCTGTAATGAAAATCATTTAGTTTATTAAAAAAAATGACCTGCTGATAGTTTCTAGATCTATATATTATTTTCGTGGTGGTGATGGTGGGGGGGGGGGGGGGGGTTGTTACACCATTTCTGTGAAGAACAAAATCAATCCCTTAAAATTTTATGAACTTTATTACCAGATATACTCGTGCTTCTGAACATGCATGACCACTTAAAATACATATATGCAGCTGATAGATGTAGGATAATCCGAGATTCCTCTGACTCTAACCCTTATCTCGGTGGAGATTCGGCTGGGCTAGATATTTGGTCTGCTTTTATTTTGTGACATGTGACTCTAACCCCCGCACATGTCACAACATATTTACACCCACTGAATATTATTTCCTTTATTTCTTATAAAAACCATTGCCGTTAATCAGTCCATATTAAAACAACACTAAGCAAGCCACCAGCATAGATTTCTTAAGCAACGGCTGTTCTATCAATTAAGCATACAATGGCATACACACCTATAATACAATATTTAACATATTTAATTTACTTCGAATGTTTTTTTTTTATAATGATATAGATATAAACAATAAAATGTCTTTCTTTCTTTTTTAGTACGGGAATTAACGTTGCACCTATTGCAGAAAAAATTCACATAACCCGCGTAAGCGGGTTATGTATTTTTTCTGCAACAGCTGCAACATTAATTCCCGTACTAACAACCAAAGTTTAAATATAAATGCGGGGGTTAGAGTCACAGACCTGTTCAGGTCCAGTACATTTAGCTACGTAGCTAAAATTACCTACCGTAGCTTTATTTACCTACCTCAGGTAGCTTTATTTAGCTATTTCAAGATAACTTTTCACAATTTTGCTTTTCATTTTAAAAATACAAAAAAAAAAACGCAAATATTAAATGACTACTATATTTATACTAGGGATTATATAAAAAGCAATCCAAAGCAGGGATAGTTCTAACATTGCTGCGTTTGAACACTTTTAAGGAAAAGATGTATTTCCATTGTTTGAGTAACTGTACACCACCTTGTGTGCAATGGGGCGTGGATAAGTATGATTGCCTCTCATTGTGTTCATGTTAACCAGAACTAGTTTTCTTTGTTATTTCATTTAAGAAGTAACTGTTTGGTCATAAATTAACTGTTGTATATAGCCCAAAACTTTTAGAACTTTGATTGCGCAGAAAAAGACACATCTCCAAGAGTGATTTTTTCAAGAATTGTTTTCAGATGAGTTCAAAGTTGAAAATTATCACTGCATCAAAGTGCAGTATTCTGCACTTTCTGGGGGAAATGCTAATTTAAGAAATAAGTTTGATTTAGTAGCTAAATAAAACTATACTTCAGGTACGTAAATAAAGCTATGTAGGTAATTCAAGCTATGTAGCTAAATCTAGTGACTGTACCAGACCTGCTGGGGTACTACTAAACAGAGAACTCTAAAGAACCCTAGAGAACCCTAATGATTTTTTAGCAAAATTTGCTCGTTCTTGCGCATTCAGGAATCACTGGATATTTATTACGTGACTATGGTTATGTATCTTTAATTATTTCTTGTTTGTAAATGAAATATTTATGTTTTAAATTACCAATATATCATACAAAAACAAAATAAGATTTAAAAAAAGAATATTATGCCAGGTGTTATGCTTATTTTCAATGGAATACTAATGTATGAAGACTTCATCATACTTTGTGTAATTTTAATTATTTTTTCAAATAAGTTTACGCCAAGTTTCGCGGCTTTGCAGGCCATTTAAAAGTGTCCGAAAACATATCATGAAAATTAGTTATATGAATCCTCTACCTTCGTTTTATATTCTCTGAAAATTTTATAAAATTCTTCTGCATCGTTTTTGTGTAATTAAATCCCAAACATGCCATTGTTGTCGTTACATTTTCGACGTCATTCTATTGAATTATATAAGAAAAACGTCGTTTTCGGCTCGTTTTGAGGCAAGATTTTGTTTCAAAAAATACCAATAACTTTTAAATGGTGCAGACGAAATTGTTTCCCCTTTGGTATTTTAACAAAGAATTGATTTGAAATAAATCAATGTGAAAAAATTAATATGTCTTCGGGTTAGTTTTCGCGTAATTTAAATGTGGATAATTGCTTTTATATCGCAAAATGTAACATTTTTAAGAACGACGTCATAAAATATCGCGACGACATGCTTGACGTCGTGAATGTCTATCCGATATTCAGTGCAGAAGAATAAGATAATTTTTATAAAAAAAAAAATCACGTCTATCTGCTTTCAAGTGACCCGTGAATCGTATCAAAATAATTCAATATCAATGAAATGATTATTAGGCATGTTTCTCTTCAGATTAGGTTTTTTTTGTACGTCTTATATTTGTGAAAATTCTCGCAAGGGACGTTAAACAAGTCAATCCTTTAGATTCTTTCTTCCAAATTACTTTCTTTATGTGTTGTTTTCTTATCGTTTCTTTCTTGTTTGTTTTTGTTTTGCATTTTTTCGTAGATTAGACGTATCCTTACATTTGGTGTATTTTTCTTTTCCAGCGTGCTGGCGGAAAACGCTATCCTCTAATTCAAGTAATTCAAGTACATAATTTTTTTTTATTTAGACCATTCAGCAAGGCGCTCAAATCTACGAATTTCTGCCAAATATCGTCCCGGCTAAATACAATATATTTTCGGTGTATATTTAAAAAAAATATTTAGTTTTACATACCACATTTTCAGAGGGGTAAATGGGACGAGAATTTACAAATTAATTTTATCTGACGTTATCAACAGCCATTTTTTTAGAACATTAATTCTACTTGTTGGACATGGAAAGCAAAGTAGCGAATAAAATCTGTAGGTATATATTAAACAGCATTGCATGCTGTTGCTTAGGGGACGACCATTTCATTCGGGGGGGGGGGGGGGGCTTACAGATTTTGTAAATAAATAATCTGTCCTCGAAAATGTTGAAAATAAATAATCTCTCCATGACTACCGGTAGTTCTAGCCCCCCCCCCCCCTTCAAATGGGAGTTTTCAACTTTGAGGTATTTCTTTCTTTTTGTTTTTTGTTTGTTTGTTTGTTTTTTTTTTTTTTTTGCTTGTCAGACTTTTTCCAGTGAAGCAGAAATAAATAATCTGTCCTTCACCGACATGAAAATAAACAATCTTACTCAGTAAAATTTGCCACCCCCTCTCCCTCAAAATCAAATAGTTGTTCCCTAACAGGAGGTCAGTGTCGCTAAAAAATTGTCTTTATGTTTCATCGTACCTTAGCAGTATAAACTTGTAGATTTATATATTTTAAAAATACCCTTTTTTAAAATATAGGTTAATCTTTTGATGTAACAGGAGTATTTGCGATTTTTTTTAAATAATGGCTTCTTTATTAATAAAACAAACTGTTAATTCAAATACGATCAAAGGAAAAAAGGTCAGATGAATCTTATGTCCATATCGTTTCGCGATACCAAGTGAAAACAAATCAATCGCAATTTCTCGGGCCTTTCCGACAAGCCGAAAAACAACCAATTGTATTTTCCAAGCTTGCAGGAAAGGCCCGAGAAAATAACAAATAATTAAACGTTTTTGATACTTCCAGTGTCGATCATTCGAATCGTAATAAGCCTTCTTCACTAAATTACCAATTCCAACAAAA
This sequence comes from Saccostrea echinata, assembly GCF_033153115.1. Classification (NCBI taxonomy): domain Eukaryota; kingdom Metazoa; phylum Mollusca; class Bivalvia; order Ostreida; family Ostreidae; genus Saccostrea; species Saccostrea echinata. Next base: position 13,739,197 of record NW_026889803.1, read on the forward strand.
GTTATATGTAAGTATTGCATCGACTATACAAATCGTAAAAAGTCTTCATTATGTGTGATAAGTTGTTGCTTAAATAATATAACACTTAACTACCAATTCCAAGAAAAGTTGTAGCTAAATAATAATATACTGAAGAATTTAATAAAACAAAAATCATCGCAGATTTCTTTTTCTTTGTGACGTCATAATCAAATGTGCACAAGAAAGTCGCCCAAATCATATAAATTGCGTACCCAGTTTTAACGACGTCATCAAACCCGCGACCTACTTTAATGACTAAGAGTTCTATATAACTTAAAAAATGAAATTAAATAAAAAACATGTGGGTACCAGGCTCTGCCTTTAATAAAAAACAAGAGGCCCAAGGGTCTTAACGGTCACCTGAGTATAACACAACAATTTAGAGGATCCATAGAGTATAAAATGAACTGAAAGGTGACGCTTTGTTGCCCAAAAGCAAGAAAAATAGGGTGATCAGGATCAACAAAATAATTAGTCTAGTATTCATTAACAGTTCATAAATTAGGTTCTAATCTGTTCCCCATTTATCACTCTCACCATACAGTACATTAACAAACTATCAGTGCTTCTGTACTATTTTAATCCCTTGTTGAAATCTCTTACATTGGCCTCTCTTGGTCTTTGATGAACATTTAATAAGGCAAGCTATTTTTGTCTCATTTTTATTTATATATTACTTGCAAGTCTACCTGATCATTAAAACTATGAAAGTACTTTTTGTATTATACAATAAAAATTCTTGCATAATTCTCTTATTCTATTAACCTTTCAAGTATATTATTTACAGTGATTAATTATCAAAAGTAAATGGCAAAGGGGAATAACTCCTCTCAGTAGAATATAAATTAATAGAGCCCTGGCCAGGACCAGAACACTTGACCAAATGGTCCAGATGTTCAAAAATCTGGTAAAAATACCCTTCCTTATAATTGTTTTTTTACTCTTTTTGCCTCTGATATGCCCAGGCGCAGAGAAGATTTCTAAAGAAATAATGCATTTTTACTACAGATTCACTATAATATGATCAATAGCACCCCCCCCCCCCCCTCCCCACTGAGAAACACCAGAGCCACTCACCCTGGGACCAGAGGTTTGCTCATCATAAGTAATCACTTTGCTTATCTGCTTAACAATAAGGAGCCGACAGGATTATTTGATAGAATTAATGCATTTTCACTATATTATCAAGAGTCCCAACCTTACACCAGCACATCTGACCCAGGGGTCATGCAATTCACTACTCTGGAAGAAGCACTCTTGCTTATCATAATTATATACTTATAGCTTCTTTGCTTTTTAACCAGAAGCAGAAAAGAATATTTTTCAAAGAAATTTTGCTTTATCACTATATAATCAATAGAGCCCCCCCCCCCCTTTTTCACCAGAACCCTTGACCCTGGGACCATGAAATTCACAATTTTGGAAGAGGCATCCTTGCATATCATAACAATGTACATGTACTTAGTTTGTTTAAATAATACCCAGGAGTAGAGAAGAAAAATGCACTTTCACTATATAATCTATATAGCCCACCCTAGCATCAGAACCCCTGACCCTGGGGCCATGAATTTCACAATTTTGGTAGAGCTACCCTTGCTTATCATAACTATGTATGCAATTTGTTTCAATAATACCCAGGAGTAGAGAAGAAGATTTTCAAAGAAATAATGCACTTTCACTATATGATCTATATAGCCCCACCCTATCACCAGAACCCCTGACCCTGGGGCCATGAATTTCACAATTTTGGTAGAGGGCTCAATGCTTAATTATTACAGTCATGCCAACAGTTTGACTGCTTGGTGTCCAGTAGTAAAGAAGAAGATTTTTAAAGATAGCATTAATTTTGGTGGTTTTAGCCCCACCCCTCAGGCCCCAGGGGGGCAGGGACCATGAAATTCACAAATTTTGTTCCTCTTCACAAATAGATGCCATATGCTAAAATTGGCTGAAATTGGTTCAGCGGTTTCAGAGAAGAAGCATAGGCACTCCCCAGCTTAATTGTTAAAAAAATATATATCTACTATACTATAAACATAACGTACTGCAAGATTCAACCTGATTTGATTTTATTTCAATAAATGACAGCTTCCGATGTCTGAGAAAAGTCCGACTTAGGCGAGAAATTCTCGCTATTAGTCAGAAAGTGCCCCTAAGCGGAATCCAACATGGAGGCTAGTTTCATGCCTTGTTATGTTTATAGTATAGTAGATATATATTTTTTTAACAATTAAGCTGGGTAGTGCCTATGAGAAGAAGCTGAAAAAATTCAAATGTTAACACACGACGGACGAAAACAGAAAACAATAGGTCACCTGAGTGACTCAGGTGACCAAATAATGTGAAAAAGAATTGTAAAATTATGTGGTAAAATTATAATTTCAATTAACAACGTATTTGAAATTCAGTCGGGATCGAGATGACTTAAAATATTACACTAATCTATGTTGTTACATTTTCAATTTTTTTTTCGAGGGAAAACATCCATAAAAAATTCATGTTATTGATTTTATAGACAGAATATGATTTATAAAGTAAAAATAAACTCGATTCTTTCGGGTTCTCTTTTTAGTTAAGGACCGGACCTGCTGTTTACCCATATTGTTGTCTCTCAGTATTTTTTTTTTTTAATTTGTCAGTGAGATTTGGCATTTGCCCGTAAGATTCACTTTCCACCGACTTTACATATATTACTAGAGCACAACTAAATTTTTGATTACCAAAACATGGTTTAATATCATTATTCCTTGCTATCTTTCGAGGGGTTTCTGTCATTTTTTAAACCATCGCGTTTTGGCAACCCGACATCACTGAAGTGTTTGAAATCCATCTCTTTGTTAACAATTAAAAATCGTCAAACTGAGACAGATCATAACGAAAACTAAATGCTGAAATCCAAACGACAGATTTTCGTATTTACATAACAGCAAAACGTGAGACGTATTTTGGACTCAAAATACGGCGAAATCGTAAGAGTAAATAGGTCTGGAGTCAGAGGAATCTCGGATTATCGCCAAACCCCCTAACTCCGTCACTTTCGGGAAACCCTGTGCTGTTTGTAAACGAATGCGATTGTGACGTCATTTTTTATATGCTGAAAATCTACAATCAGATGCCGAGAAATTATTAGGCCTACAGTCAAATTCAAGAATGCGTCAAAAATAAATAACAATTACACGTGATCTATTGTACCTATCATATTCCATGTGAGATCAGTAGGTACTTTTTCCTTTATGCGCTATTCCATCGATACCTCCGACAGGTGCGTCGGGTAGACTTTACTTTACCGGTCCCCAAATCCGCAAGATCCGCGTGCTCATTGCACTATGACGTAAGACTTGCGTCACTCAACTGATTAGGGTTGGTTTTGCACATTTTTCGACTGGTTAAGGTTAGTCTTGCACCCACCTGAAAGATTAGGGTTAGTCCTTCCATAAGTTTTCAACTGATTAGGGTTAGTCTCGCATCCATCCGAGAGATTAGGGTTAGTCCTCGCACATGGGTTAGTCTAGCATCCGCCTGGGAGATTTGAGTTAGTCCTCGCATACCATCTGAGAGATTAGGGTTAGTGTCTTGTTCTTTTAGGTTAATTAAGAAATTCAGTTGCATCTGTATTTTTTGCAAGATCTTAATTCAGCTTCAGCGACATCTCGTTGGTTTGTTTACATGAAAAAAAATGGCTAAGTATAGTACAAAAGAAACCATTCGGCAAACCTCGGCTAATTCCGTCACCTTCATCAAACGTTAGATGAGGTACGAATCGGCCAAGGTGTGCCGAGTGAAAAGAAACGGCACTAAGCATGCGCCGCACGTGCTCCGTTCACAATTATTTCGTGTCTCCTTTTCACTGAATAAACAATAGTTATATTACTTTTTTTCAGAGAACGAGGTTAAAAACTTCGTTTAAAAACGAAGTTTTAAACTGAACTTTTAACCGTAGAATTCGATTTTGGGGTCAAAAAGGCTTAAAACTTCATATTTTAAATTTTTTTCGATCGCTCACGCGATCTCATATATATTGAAGTCGCCTACGGCGACACTATATTTTAGCGCGTTTTTCTGGGGACCGGTAAAGTCAAGTCGTTCCGGTGCGTCAATGTGCTCATTTTTACATGTCAATCATATTTATGAAGGTCTTTGCCAAAAGATTAATATGAAATTCCATATTGAATACGGCTAAAAATGTTTCATTTTTCGTCTCAATTTGCCCTAATACGCTACACGTTGGAGATAACGTAGCGTGACGTTATTACATATAAATACATATAAAATATGTTATAGGCCTATTAACGTACGTTATTTTTTCTCTTGTTGATACTTTTCCTAAAATATAATTTAATACTATTTTAAATCTTCAAAACTAATTTTCTATACTTACAAGTTTAAGATGAATTTAAGGGAGAAAAACCTAAACTGGAAAAAAAATTCTAATTAATACGTTGACATATTGTAGAGGGCCCCGCTGAAGGAGTTTAGTTAGTAAGGGATAGATGTAGGAATATAAGTACTTCTGAAATTTCGTGTCCAAGAATCAAGAAATCCCATATTTTCTTAGCCTGTAACTGGTGATCATCGGGAACAAAGCTACTGTCGTTAATGCAATGTAATTTACATCCATTTAAAAGAACTAAAAATCCGACGAATAAACCACGGAGATTGGTACTGTTTACCATGACGTGTTATTTTCATGTTTCAATGGCTATCAAAAAATATATGAAGTATATTTATATATAGAGACAGGTCATCTCGTCTAAATCAAAACGAGGCTCTGGCACTCCGGAATGGCATTCGTAACTACTCGGCCATTTTCAGAGAGAGAAATAATTTATCGTTCACGGAAATAGCCGAGTAGTTACGATTGTCCGGAATGGGTCCTTTCTAATCTCGGAATCGGTGGGCGTCAGACCAATATCTAGCCGAGCCGAATCTATAAACAGCTCCAGTGCACCCCAGGATGTAGCCTCCTATGTCCTGAAAAAAATAGTTCCTGTCAAAAAATTTATTTATTTACAAAATACATTAAATTTACTAAGCACAGGTACCAAAGTTGTAAAAATAGCCTGGAAGAAAATAAAAAAAATTATCAAAAGAAAGAAAAATTAATTTTATATGTATGGAACTACAACTGATAAGTTCATTTTGATTGGTAAATTACCGGTGTGATACCTACGCCATGTGTTTATCTTAAACCGGAAGTACGAGTTCGTAAATTTGAAATCTGGATCCCGACTCAAATTCAACATCTGAAAGAAAAAATTCCATTTTTCTCAATTTTATTTTTTTCTGAAAATTCAAAAACTTGAGCGGCGGGTTTGTAAACCTAAAAATAAAAAAATGCTGGCCTTAAGAGTCAATGAAGAAAATAAACCAGTTCGAACACGAAAAACCTAACCGGGGGATTTTGGTTGGACACTTCTCTATTCTTTCATATATATACTCGACTCTTCTTACCAACTACAGTGAACTTCTGTATCCTTTGGGGTGGTAGTGGGAAAAGGGGGGAACTATTTCTTCCTTTACATTTAATATTTGAATTTCGCTGGATCCGCTACTGAGATTAATTGATTCCTACTTCACGATGAGAAGGGAGTGGACTTTGCTTTGTCATAAATTATAAGTGCATTTATGCAATTATATCGGCATTAATTTGAGGTATAGGAATGATTTAAAACTAGAATTCATTACTATGAAATCTGCTGGAAACTGGGAGAAAGGATGTCTTTGTCAATAGTGCTATGTGCTAAAAGATCAATGTCATATAGAATATGTATAAAAAAAAAAACCCTGGAAATATTTTCTTGAACGCATGTCAAACTATTTTTGCCACACTGAAATAGAATTTTGTATGTGTTAACCCCCCCCCCCCCCCCATTTCTGCCACTGCTTAGGCTACACAGAAATATTCTCTATTTAAGAACAATAAAATTTTACCCTTTCCTCTTATGCTGTCTGTCGTAAAGCCTTATTAGCAAGTCCTTGTTTGTGTAAAATCAATCTTACGCTGAGTATTAGTAAAATGTTAATGCATGTATATATGTATCTCATTTATTTCTTGACAAGCATTACACACATTCAATACTGCTCTATTTATTCACATGAAAATCATAATGTGAAAAATGAAATTGAAAGTAGTGACTGTTAAGTCACCAATAAAAACACAATTACTAAATTTATTACATTTATAGATCAATAGATTATGATGGGTTTTGAGAAGAAAAAACCGAAACATCATTTATATATCATATCACCGTCCTGCTTACACTTATTATTTTATGGGAATAAGACATGGCCTAGCGATTGGCTCGTTCGCGAAGATAATTATCCACGAGCTTGGGTTGCTACGAATCTTGTGGATATTTCTCGCATATGCGTATGAAAGTTGTTTAACAGTATATAGCATTCTCTATCCAGAGTTGTCTTCCGCTACGCTACCTGAATGTAGGAGCGAAGCGGGAACGACAACTCTGAATAGAGAATGACAGTATAGATATAAGAATTTATCTTGATGTTAGGGCCCTGTCACACCAGCTGCGTTCACACGGAGTTATTACGGTGTTGTTAAATTTTTAAAATCGCAACGGAATCGCAGGGAAATCGCACAAATTTCTGTAAAATTTTCACAATGTGAAGATGTCACGGCGTCCCCATGCGTTTCTACGGCGTTCTCGCGGCGTGCTACTGCGTTCCCTCGGAGATCTCTTCGCGATTGACTGCGCTTCCGCGGAGCTTTTATGGCGTGTTAGGAGTTGTCACCTTGCGTTCACGGCGTTCTCACGGCGCTTGCTGCGTTCACAATACAATGCGTTCTTCACTATGGATATACAAATGTATATTCAGAAGGAGCGTATCACATTTTTTTTTTTAAAGATTCAAGTCACATGACGAAAATACATCTACTTATGCCACAAAATATTCTTTAATTGAAAATAATCTATTTGAATAATTTAGTACTAAATTATTGATAGTTTTATTATTAAAATCCTTTTTTCAATTATATCAATTCAGATGTGTTTTCTTCTTTTCTTTGATTTTATTATGAATGTAAAAATAAACACACTGAAAAGTTGTTATAAAATTTAAGTAATTCCACCGCAACTCCACTGAAACAACAGCACAAGTTCTGATGTAATTTTTACCTCCCAGTTCTACTCCCATGCTCTTGGTCAGGAGTGCAACAAATACGTTAGAATTATTGCTGATCAAATATGAGGCCATTGCTCTTGTTTTGTGAGCTAGCTGACAACGCTCTAACAACGCCGTGAAAGCGCATTGTGATCGCCAATGGACGCTGTAGAAACGCCAAGGGAGCGCAATGACTGCAATGACAACTCCTTGTTGTCGCTGTGTAATCGCAGTCAAAAAATCACAAGACAATCTCATTAGAAGCGCCGTAAAAGCAGTGACATCTCCAAGGACTCCGCGAGGTCTCCGTGGAAGCGCAGTCTATACTTTCAAGGAGCTCCCATGCACTGCGTTGTTGGAGATCTCGCTGCGCTGCTACGGCGATCATACTACGTTTCTACTGCGTTTTTATCAGACTGCGATCACACGGCGCGTACTTTGTGCATGCCCAAAGTGCGCGCCGTCCCCTGGCGTTCTAGGAGACCCTACGCGACCCTACCGTGCTCAGTGGAGATCTCGCCGCGTTGTCACGGCGCTGTAGGAGACTACTGCGCTCAACTCGGCGTATTGCATTTTCTGTGGACGCCGTGCGATTGCCGTAAGGACGCAGTCCCGGAGTGACAGGGGTTTTACATGTACTCTCTTTGTTTATATACATTCAAAATTATCATCGAGTATAACACAAATTTCTACCTTAATTAATTTCTTCAGTATATATATATATATATATATATATATATATATATATATATATATATATATATATATATTCGAACCACGAATCAGAAAATATCTATATTTATATTTCAGTTAATGAATACTCTGTTTATTCTTTCATGGGAATGTTGGGAATTCTCGTGAATTCAACTTAGTCAATAGCATAGATCTTCAATTTTTAAGCAGATTTAACATTTGTGTTTTTGGGTGATTTTCTTTTAAATATAATTCAATTTTTCCACAAAATTTCGCATTTAGGAATAACAAGTTTTAATGAGTTCCGTATTTTACGAAACTCCTCTCAGTTTCTCTTTTACGTACATGAGGTTTTACAAAAGGTGTAGAAAACGATGAGACATTCAATTGATTGTTACAAATGTATAGGAAATAAGTCCTTTTAACTTCTGTGGACTTTTTCTTCTCTAATAATTTATTCAGATATAGATTTTTAAAAGGCCTAAATATTAACTATTGCATGGATCTAAAAATACCGCAGTTGAAGTCATTTTCCATGGAAAACATCTTTCTCTTTTTTTTCAATTCTATCCTAATTGACTGGTATATCAAATAAACACCTTTATCTGCTTTTTTTTAATTATTATTTTATGATTGTAAATTGTTATGATGTTGATTAAATAAATACCTATTGCCAATTATTCAATTTCAAGTCCTATATTCGTATATTGGTACTTTGTAATCACAAACTTTAAGGATGTACAACACAACACCCCCCTCCCAAATTCCTGTCGTTTAATTTTCGTTATTTTTTTATTTATTTTATACATGACTATATCCACTATGTGTATGCACATTTTGGACAACTTAATCGTTCGAGTCGTATTTGGACAGGAATTAAGTTCCAAAAGTTACCCCCTTTAGCTGTCCACGAGGAGAAGCAAGAACAGGTTTCCATAAGACTGTTTTTGGCCCATAATGAACTTTAAATTAATTTGTTTAGTAATGTCTAGTAATGTTTCATCTGTTATATTTTATAATTTATTTGCAGAACCAACGCATATTAGTCACGTGAGTCCCTCAATGGTCCCTCTAAAAGCATCTAAGAGGGTTATGGCGATTTATTACATGTAGTAGACTATTCATTGTAAAAAACCAAAGAAAGATTAACAGTATATCCATACAACTCACAACAACTGGAGCAATGTGACATATTCCCAGACGAATCCTCTTCTTTAATGAAGTTTGATGGAGATACGCAATAAAATTACACATCAGGTAAGCTTGATAGGTACAGTGCAGTTGCATTATCATGTGTATATTTATATAGCTATAAGGAATAAAACCATTTCAATTTTAAATTGTTAATTTTTTGCATGATTATTATTTATTTTTGTATTCTTTCATTAGAATATTTTTAAACTTATCAGGGACCTATATACCTATATAGTATATAGGTCCCTGAACTTATAGACAAGCACAGGGAGCCATCAATTTCTTTTCTCTGCCTCGCTTGATAAAGACAAACCCCCTGCTCCCTGTTTACGTCATGATGTTGATGGAATCATGTGGCAACCAGAAAACCTGTGCAAAGAAACAGAACTTCCATGGCAACATGTGGCAACATTCAATGCATTTGGTTACGTTCAGGCCTCTAAACAAAATCGAAAATTTACCTTATGTGCTCCAGACTGTTCGTTTGCTGTTATCTTTGACATATGGCGACATGCATATGTATACAGACAGCCAGCACCTATTGCAACTCCAGTCAGAAATCATAAAGATGGAAGACAAATTAGCCATGTTGCCAAGCAACAAGTGGTTTCACTGGAGTGTACAGATCACATTGTTGGTGTACAGGCAACATCACAGAAACTCTACATTCTGACTGAATCTGTGTTACATGCTCTTCAAATCAGCTCATAAGAATACATGTACATGTATATGCTTGGCAGGTTCAATTCTTGGGCTCAGTTTCAAAAACAAGCGTGTGGGCTTAATTTTCACCTATTCTTGAAAAGCATTCTTTTACTCAGAAAAAATCATAACATTTGTCCGATTTTTAATCATTTTTTATCCATCAGTACATGTATTAATTTTGTTGTTTTCAAGGCAAAGTTTTTTGTTAATTTAATATAGCAATGAAATAATAAATGAAACTTGTGAAATAATGTTGTGTGCAATTAATTTGATGAGCATTTAAAAGTGGAATGTATATTTTACAGTCAAAGCACTCAATGGGGTATTTATGTGCATCAAGCACAATTCTACTCCACTGAGGAACATTAAAAGCATAATTATCTATGATTAAATATTAATTAGGTCATTATACATATTTGTTTGGAGTAACTTTTTGTAGCTCTGTAGAACAGTATCTGGGATAGTCTGTGGAATCTGAAAACCTTTTTGTGGATAAATCTGTATTCTGTATAGACATCCTATCATAGCACTAATAACATCACACAGTGATCCCACTTCTGTATTGGGGTAACTGAGCATTGGAATTCGTGGTGAGGTCACCAAAACTTGCAAATTGGGAGTTTCTGAGAAACCTGACCATTGTTTCATAAATGTGGCATAAACTCTTCTTTCCATGTATGGCATCTGCACCAAAAGTATCTTTTCTTTTGGTAATAAGTTTCTTTGTTGCAGGATGTTGTATGAGAAGCGTACATTTTCACCTGTGTTAGTAGCATGGGGTTCCAACAAAATTTTATTTTTGTTGACACCTAGAGATATGGCCACATCTTTAAATATCTCAGCTTCAGGTTTTGTCCATTTCCCTACATTGAACACAAAACAAATATATAGTCAGGTTATCAAGCATTTTAAATGACAGCTAGATTCATAAATACAATGATTGAAGAAGAAGGAATTCACCTCTAGTATTTGCACCTTCTTTTCCCGAGAACAGAATCCATGGTGCCACTCCTTGAAGCCATAAACTAGCACCATGTTCAGCTGTCCGTAAATCATGGTTTCCTAGAACCAATATAACATCACTCTGTAATGAAGACCGTTTACTTTAGAAGAAATTACGAAAGGGGGGGGGGGGTCTGTTAAGAGATTCGTGGTGCCTGGACACTATTTCTCTCAAGAAAGAAATCACCTCATTCTGAATCTTTTTAATAAAGTTTATTACCAGATATGCTCATGATTTTAATCATACATAGCTACTTAAAAAATATATGTAGGTGAAAGGATTATTTTATACCTTTGAAATTTCATGTCCAAGAATCAAGTAATCCCATATTTTCTTCGCCAATAACTTGTGATCATCAGGAACAAAGCTACTGCTTTTAGTGCAATGTAAATTCCTCCTCAAAGCACATTTAAAAGAACTAGAGATCCAACGAATAACCCATGGAGATTGGTACAAGTGAAAGTTGTTCATCATGCTTACGCATGACGTCATTACTTTCATTTTTTAACGAAAAATAAATCGTTCATTGTGTATGAAAGAATATATATTGTCAGTAGGCATTTATACATAATTTAGTCGGTGTTTTTGAACATTTAAAACAGAGTTAACTGCATCAATTTGGAAAGTTTTCTTCAAAATGAAAAAATGCATCTTTGCTAATTTTAATATATTACGGCGACAATTCTACGAACGAGTTGTTTAAGAAATGAAAACCCCGCCATTTTCAATATTCAAAAAAATCCTTTAAATCATATAATAGTTAATATGACAGCAGGTAAATATCTATATCGTTAGCGTAAGAAAATATTTCACAGGCATTAGACTAAGATATTGTTGACACCACTTTGGGAGTGAATTGTGTTCATGTCAAAGACCAGTGTGTCTGAAAACTTATTCCGCTGTTATTTGAAAAATCTTTCAAACTTTCGTTATTCTCTAACATCTGGGTTGTAAGTACAACTGTACTCAAAACATACACAAATTTAGCAAAAATTTGATTGTGTAGAAATATACCTATTTCGAGTAACAGGCACTAACAGCAAACATTCATCTTCGTTCATTACCGTCTTCTGGTAATTAAGATGATAAAATAAAAAGTAGCACCCTGCTAAAATAATCCACTGTATGATATATCTAAATAGAGTGTTATATTACAGCATATAAATGTAGTTAATATTTTTTTTTTAATTTTAGACAAAAGTTCAACAGAAGCAAGGTAATAGCTAGTGATGTAGTATGACTTATATTTAATATGTTCAATCATTGAAATGATGAATGTTCTACAGACCCGGTATAAAGATAGAATGCATTCTGTGTATTGGCAGTGTAGCAAAGAAAACATGAGCAATAACTTTACCTCATTGCAATACACTGCGAACAGTCCAAAGAGTTCCGAAATGTCAACATGGTGTGTAAATTTGAAACGAGTAAAAATGTGTTGAAATCTTTGATTATATGGATTAATTTTGGTATGAAAGGTATCCACAATTTTCAAAAAGGTTTGTTATGATTAATTTGACAGTTATTTCCAATGCAACTCTACTTTTTTTTTCCAAAATCATTTCGGAGCTATTCTGCAATTTTCTGCTACATTGCGGGTATATGAGAGGCATTCTAACTGTGGTGAGGGCCTGTCCCTGGCCACAGTTAGATTTTTCTAAACTAAATTTATATTATTTGTCTTTATGTTTTCATTCCCATATAATATTGTAAAAAATGTATGCGATATTAGTAAAATAAAAAGTGGTAAGTGTCTAAAGATGATTTTACTAACAATAACCAAGTTATTCTTTACCAACTCTTAAATTTTTTTTTTTTAGTGAGGGGGATGCCATTAAAGTGTTTGTGAGAATTCGCCCCCCTGATTCCTACGACAATGACCGTGGTTGTCAGCCTTGTGTGTCTGTCAATGACAGCAAGACGGCAGTTATTGTTCAAAGCAAACCAGATCCAAAAACATATACATTTGATCATGTTGCAGATTATCAAGATACACAGGTACTCATGAATAATAAATATACATTTGAATTATGTTCTCATGATTGCCTGCTTCAAAAACCCAGGACAGGAAATTGTTTACATCTTCCTCTTTGAAATCAAATTTTTTGTATACTGTACACATCTGGATTGTTTATAGTGTTGTTATCTGTTTCCAAACTTCAAAAGAAGGTAGTTGGAACAGATAAGATCTCTTTCACACACTTTGTTCGTGTACATAATTACTTATAAATAACTTACATAAATTTGTAAAGGAATACTTAGACACTGTGATTAAATTTCTGTATGAATTAATTTTTTTTCTTATTCACATTTTAGGAGTCGGTTTTCACCATCATGGGTAAGAAAATAATTGAGAGCTGCGTAACAGGGTATAATGGAACCATATTTGCCTAGTGAGTACAATGGTTTCTATATAGGCCATATATAATTTGCTTTTATTTTTGTTTTTCTGCAATTAATATGATTTTTGAACCATTTAAATACATGTACAATATTTTGATTACAGTGGCCAAACAGGGAGTGGGAAAACATACAGCATGATAGGTAAGGAAGAAAAATCATTTAGACAATATATGAGTTTACATTGTATAAAGTTAAGAATACATGCATGTCATTCATGATAAAGCAAAACCCCAGTAATGTTTTCTATAATAAAACTTCAATGTTTTTCAACATTATCAAAGTGTATTTTTATTACTCAAAATTTAAAAGAATCAGTATTTTAACAAATGATTTGCAATTTGAAGCCATTGGATAAAGTACTTGGTTCATTAATTACATGTGTAGCAATTTTCGTTATGTGCTAGCACTCTCTATGTAGGTCCATCAGATGATGTAGACAATTTCCAGCATGACCTAAGGGGAGTCACTCCAAGAAGTTTTGAATATTTGTTCAATTTGATTAGTGAAAAACAGGAAAATGTGAGTATATTAAAAAGTTCATTGTTGGTATTTAACACCATTACATGTAATAAAGTTTGATATTTAACAGTGGAGAATTGTAATTAACTCTGGCTAAGTAGTTTGTGTTTCAATGATTATTCATATGGCAATTGCTTTTATAGTACAGGTATAAAAATTTGATTTTTGAATGTTGTTTTATGTAGGGATCAGAATTCCTTTTGAAATGCTCATTCCTGGAGATCTACAATGAGCAGATATATGACCTTATGGAACCCTCCACAATGACCCTTCACCTGCGGGAGAATATGAAGAAAGGTGTATTTGTGGATAGACTTACTGAGATCTCAGTAACTACGGCACTTGAAGCCTACGAGGTTAGAGTTTTTAAAAAATTGTTTACTTTTCCAAATTTCATGTACTTGCACGAATTTCAAGATGCAGCAGTTACAAATGAATGTATACAAGTACATGTATTCCCCAAAGGCATTACATGAATTTATCATCTTGAAGGGTACTTGTACATTGTTTGTTTTAAAATGGTTTTACTTTGATTTAAGTTGTTGACATTAATAGTATAAGATCTACAGTAAAACATTAAAAACCTACATGTACATCTATCTGATTGACAGGTTTTAACATCTGGTTGGATCAATAGGCGAGTAGCATCTACTTCAATGAATAGAGAGAGTTCCAGGAGCCATGCTGTGTTCACCATTCAAATTGAATCAAAGGTGTGTACTATTAAAAATTTACAGTAGCTATAAACATATATTTTGGATGTACATGTATATATCCATACAAATAATTAATTGTGCTTTTCAGATTTTATTACTATTTTATTCAAATGCATGTTAGTAAATGGAAAAGTTTAAATCATTTCTTTGTGGATACAGTAAAACTCGGTTATAACGAAGTCACTGGGACCTGTGAAATTACTTTGCTATATCTGTAATTCGTTATATCTGTATAAGAAATTCGTTAAATTTATATAGCTGGGGATCCAAGAAAAATTCACTATATCCGTGAATTCGCTATATCCGTGTTCGTACTAAACGAGTTTTACTGTATGCCTATTTGTGCATTCACTTCAGGGAGTTTGTAGTGAACTCATTTGATGATCTTTGGTTGGTAGGGGTCATCTCTCTTCTATTGCTTTTGCAGGTTACATTTATTTCTTAGTAAAATTATTCTGTACTGTACAGAAGTTAATATACATGTAGTTTTTTTTTTTAAGTTTGTTGTTCTTTTTTTCAGCAACCTCAAGGAAAAGGAGTAAAAAATTTGAAGGAGTCTCAGTTGAATTTAGTTGATTTGGCTGGGAGTGAGAGGCAGAAGGATACTAATGCAGTAGGACAGAGATTAAAGGTTTGTACTCTTATTAACATGCTTTAGTTAACTCTGTTATGAGTAGAACTGAATCGTAGAACAAATTTACAATTTCTTATTCTTAATTTCTGTCTGTGTGTGTAGGGAAATAAGTACTGATAAACATTAAATTTTATTTTAAATTAAAGTTTACTATTCTTTTTCAATGAAATCCCAGTTTTTTCATAAAAATATACAATATACATACAATATGGAGTTGGCAAAGTTTCCAAAATAAAAAGATAAATACATTATATGGTATATGAGTATTACAGTAAAACTTGTTTAGTATGAGCATGGTTAAAGCGAATTTACATTAAATATAGCGAAATTTTTTCGGCATCCCCAATGAAATTCTTATTAAACAATTCCTAGTATAAAGAACTGTATGCGGTATATGCATATCTTTGCCCCCACAAAAGTCATATTTTGAAAATTTCTTGAAATGTGCTGAATTGTATATATTGTACGAGAAATCTAAATCAACAAAAAATATTATAGTTTCAAAGTAGGTTATTGGCAATCTTTGTTTCTATGATGTCACAAACTATTTGGATTTTGTATTATTTTTCAGAAAGAGGGAAAAATGGACAAAATTTGTCCTATTTTTACTGTAAAATTTATAGAGCGCAGGCTTGCTCCAGAACAGTATTTACATTTTTCATTGATATTATCATTCTACACATTATATCAAAATATTGAGCCGGAGCAGACCTGCGCTCGGTGACTTTTACTCAAAATATCGATGTAATATATACCTTTTTCTGTAGAAATCATGGAAATTTTGAATTTACGTCATTTTCCTGATGTCATATCAAACATGGCATCGTGGTTTATGAACATATTCAGTGCTTTGAAGTCTGCAGATATCCCAATGTTCTAAAACATAATTATATATTTCTCCATCAAAGTTTGATTTTGGGGGCAAATATTGGTCATTACCGTATATAGTCCTTTATGGATATATTGAACTCGGATGCTGTATCTGACCTTCATTTTCCAGATAAGTGACCAGATTAAAGTAAACTATAAGGGCTATCTGAACCAAACTTGCATGGATGATGCATCAGGGGATGAACACTCTTAAACTTGCTTCAGATGCTGGATATGAATTACATTTTTCTGGATGAGTGACTAGTTTAAAGTTTTTAGGTAAGTCCATTCCCAAGTAACTGCAGGCCCTATCGTACCAAAATTGCATAAATGTTACATCTAGGGATGCACTCTACTAGATTATTAGTTTGGGACTTTGCCTTACTTAAAGACAACATTCGTTGAGGTGAGCTCTGTAATCTCTGATTACCTATGTTTAAAATTTGAAATGACTTTATCTTTGCGGCTGTCAGGAGGCCGGAAGTATCAACAGGAGTCTGTCTATACTGGGGAATGTCATCATGTCTCTGGTCGACATCGCTCACGGTAAATCTCGACACATTCCCTACAGAGATTCCAGGCTAACCTTCCTACTCAGGGTAACGATGATTTGTGTTAAAAGTTAATAAAGCTGGAACTATATTGTATTTAAACCAAAATCTAAAAGTCAGATAGAAAAGGTCATTTTTGACTTTTTACTTTTCAGAATTATATTTGAAGTGTTTATTCCTATTGCATGTAGGAATCAAAGTACATGTATATTATGACCAATCTCCAATTTTTCAGAAGTGATGAGTAAGAACTTTTTAACATTGGGAGAGCATTACAATTTTACCAGCTCATGATGATGTTTTTTTTTTCCCACAGGATTCTCTTGGAGGCAATGCTAAAACACATATCATCGCTTGTATCCATCCAGGTTCCAAGTGAGTTTGACGAAACAGGAAGATTATTTTATGTAAAAGAAGTTATAAAAGTTTATAATTCATTTTTTACACATTATAAATATGAATTGAATTACAGTAAATTTCCTAGGAATACAAGAGAAGATGCCATAAATTGCCCCCAATTTTCCAAGTACATGTACATATACAGTTGTATATGTGTAATACAGTGGTTCCCGTTTTATCCAATAGTCAAGTTGTCAGCCTAATTTTATCAGAATAGCCAAATATTAGAATAGCCGATTGCTCTATACCGAGTCCAAACATTGGTATCTAAAGCTACAGGTATTGATAATACATCGTAGCAAATTTCAAGCTTGCACTTTTGTTTTCTTTTGATAACTTAACTTAGTGACTTTCCTAAAATAAATTGTTTCACTTACTTATAACTTTAATATGATAGCATTTTTCAAATAAACAGACATATAAAAATTATTCTTTGATAGTTATTGCCATCTTTATTCAGCACTTGTTTACATCCCTTCTTCGATGGTCTCCATTATGGAAACGGAAGTAGACTAAATACTTGACTTTATTCCGTAAAGTATTTTTCTCCAGATAGATGGTAAATGAATAATAAAAATATTAAATTGTTTCATTTTTATTTGTTTCTTTAATATGGTTACGTATTTTCTGTTTGTGACAATTGTCTGGTCCATGACTTTACCAGTCTCGTACTTGTTTGCTAAAGAGAGATTTTAAGAGCCATATGGAGAAAGATGGTATGAATTTTGAGAGGTATATTTATACGGGCCGTTTGTGATTTTAACCATAAAATTTGCACTTAAAAGTGAACAAATATTAAGTCAAATGACAAAGTTAAACAATTAAATTGGCTAATTATAATGCATTTCAATGTCCAAGCAAATTATCATACGCAAGCTAATCAGTTCAATAATTAAAATTTCACGCCAAAAAAATTGCTTTCAATTGTCATAATTAACAAGTGCATTACTGACAAGTAATTAAAACCCAAGCTGATCATCACAACTGTAAACTACTAAGGCCACTGTTAACACAGGTAAGGTGCCTGTGTGCGTCCAGCCGTACCTAATCCTGTCATTGTCGTACTCAAGGTGAGAGGTGTCAGACTGTGTAAACAAAGGCTTCACATAGGTGTTAACAAGGCGTTTATTATCAGAAAACACTATGATTGTCCAAATTTTTGTATCAGATAAAACGAAAATCCAATATTTTCTTATCAGAATATCAGTAGAAATTATATATAAATATATAAGAAATGGTTTTGTGCTCTCATATTATATTGAAGTAGCAGAAATATCAGTTAAACCGCTATCCGATAAAATGGAATCCACTGTACATGTATTTTCTTGTAGCTTTGTCAATAATATGCATGTAAAGCTGTACATACCATAGACATGTACACATTTCTGAAAAAATCTTAAATAATATGATATGTGTTGTAGATCCTTTGGGGAAACACTTTCAACTCTACATTTTGCAAGGAGAGCAAAAATGATTAAAAACAAGGTAAAACTCAAAGAGTCTCAAACTGTCCATGTGATAAGCAAGTTCCTTACACGTTGTACGAGTAGTAATGTTGTGCTACAGTGAAGAAAATATAGTTGGTTAATTATTTTTTTTTGTAGGCTGTTGTGAATGAGGACACTCAGGGAAATGTCATTTCTTTACAACAAGAAATCAAGCGTCTCAAGGAACAACTCTCTGCTTTCATGAACGGAAATCTTTCAGCTCAAGTGATACCTACAGGTAGTACCCTCTGAAAAGATTTATCTACTAGGAAGTTTTTCATTTGTACAGTGACTTTTTTGTTTTACTTTCTCAATGGACACAAGCACTTAGCTAAACTGGTGTTGGTGAAAAAAATGCCCATTTTGTTCTTGCATGTACATGTATTTATATATACATGTACATGATACAGTTACACATTTTTTAACATTTATTTAACAGTGATGCTCATACAGATCTGCCAAAAAAAAAATACCGATAAAGAGGCATAATATATTTACATGTTAGCAGTATTTTAGGACACTGTGCATAGAATAAATGCAATGCCTTAAAGCTAAAGTATAATATGTATTTCCAGTTGATCTAAATTTCATGCATTAAATTTATAGCAGCACCATCAGCAGCACCTAGTTCTGTAACAGATTCTGAATGGAGAGAGAGATTTGTCAGCTGTATGCTGTTTAGGGAAAAGGCTGATCAACAAAATCAGGTCAGTAACTCCTCTTGTAGCAAAAATAATAATAATAATAATAGCATTGTTTCTTATTTAAATGTAAGTTCAAAGGCCATTTATTCTTAGGTGTTGTACTTGAAGTGTACTAAGAAAATGGTATTCAAGCAACCCATTCCATAAAATTTCTCCTTTATATCTGTTTTGAATGAATACTTTGTGTATTATGGCATCATCTTCAACTTGCCCTAATACATATATTTATATATTTAATCATTTTCTTACAACAAGGGAAATTATGTTAATTATGTTAAATTTAACGTAAAATATGTTTAAATGGTGTTCTCTCACAAATTATTCTCATTGTTTAATACCAGTAATTGCACAGTGTACTAAGAGTGTGTTAATGTGGGTGATTTCAGATTTTACAAGAGAGAATAGAACAGCTACAGGATCTATGTAATAAAAAGGACAAATGTCTACAGAGCAGTAAAATGATTGTGAAATTCAGGGACAACAACATTTCACGACTGGAGAAGATAGTGAAAGAAAAACATGACGTCCAACCTGCCCTGCAACAGACCATTGTATGATGTGGTTCTCTGTAATTTGCTAGACAAATCCTGTGGGATAACAATTATCTTTTAAACATATATTGTTTGGTCTATGTGCCTGTCTGACCATATCTTTTGAACTAGAGATTAAGTTGAAGATCAAGGTCAAAGTTCATGTAAGGTCAAGGTTGAGTTGATTTGTCAATTTCAAACACTTGTTGTATTAGAGGTTTCAGTCATATGCTAATGTTATTAAACATAGATGTACACGTACGAGGGTTGTCCAAAAAGTTCGTGGACAAATGCTTAAATTTCTTTATAAAGTCCGCAATGGCAAACATGTACGATAATATCTTACTACAGACCATGATTGAGTATATGTACAAAAAATTAAAACAATGCACACTATTTACTGAACATTATAGGTGTAAATACTTTGTATATGCAAGTCGCACGGGCCAGTCTGACGTAACGCTTATTTCTTGATAACGTCAGAAATATGAATTTTGAATTTTTATCGCATGTTCATAGACGCACGTTATTTTTCTTTATTATGCCACATTGCCAAATGTGTGCAATAATATTTATGTATAGATTATAATTAATTTAAATTTTAAAATTCAAAACAATACACAATAATTTACGAGCGTTATCACTTCGTAAACACAGGATGCACAGCCCAGCCCGATGGCGCTATATTTATAACAACGTCATGAATAGGAATATATCCGATTTTCATCAAATAACAGTGGTTTTTTCACTTCTTGTAGTGTCTCCGAAATTTTACACACCGTTGAAAAATCATATACACCAATTACAAATCACTAGACTAAATATTCTCCAATAAATTTAAGTTGTTTGAATAAATGTTTTGTTTTTGACGATTTTTCAACCATATTAACCATAATTGTATGATTGGACGCTGTCCCGTTCGGATGGCCGACGTCGCTTTTTCTGTCAATTTTTGAAACATACTTCTTGCGGTTTTCACTTAATATTTTCATTGTCTATTTAGTATGTGATACTAAAGGTATCAGAAAATGGCGATAACCGCTTTATTTGTGATATATTAAATTTTTATTCAACTTTAACTCGTTTTAAAAGAAAATAATCATTTCAATAAGATCACTTTATTTAAAAGTTCATGGCATTTTAACCCTGGTCCGTGCGCACTATCGGCGACCTTTAATGACTGAGATTTTTACAAAAATATTAAGTTCAAACAATAAAAACCAAACTATTCCGACTTGGATTTTCATAACTAATATTTTGGTATACAGTAAGCATATCTTTAACCATTCATTTTGACAAAAACTCGTATATAGTGTATATGTATGTACTGTACATACGGTTATGACATTGATTACTGTAAATGTAATGTTGATTCAAATTTAAGTCTGAAAATGTAGATGTTACTCTTAAAAATATACATGTACATTTTTGTATTGGTATTATACTATACATGTAAAATCAGTTGCAATTCTATGCTTTTATTTCAAATCCTTGTATCTCAAAACTTTCAAAGTTAAATAGGCAGCTAACAAGTTCAGCTAAAAAACTGTATTCTTTTAATAAAACAGGAAGACTTGAGAGCAGAGGTAGAGACTTTAAAATATCAAATAGAACACAATCCAAAGATCTCCAAATATGCAGCAGACATACAGCACTTAAAGAATGAACTGAAACTCGCCAGGTCTCAGAGAGCTGACTCGCAGCAACTGGACAATAAGAAAATGGAGGAGTTGGAGCAGCTGTATAGAAAACTGGTGGAGGAACAGAGGGGTGAGACAAAAATACATGTAAATAAGGGAAAAAAGGGAGGGGGAATCTGGGACTGCTCATGTATGTCAGTCTTAGTGAGAGCATTTTCATTGATGAATATTTTAGAATTCAAAAATAATTGGCAAAAAAAAAATAGGAGTCTATCTCATAAGATGTTGAATGTACCTGTATGTTCTCAAATGTTTTTTTTTTTCCATATTTTTATATTGAATCAATTCTTAGAAATGCAGTCTATGAATTTCTGCAGTAGATACACCATACATATATCCTTTATGATCTGTCAATTAAAGTCCTTATTACCTTCAAGAAAATGCAGCTCAGCAAATACTGTATAATCCCATTATTTAAACTTGCACTGAATTCTTTAGGGATCCTCTTAAATTCATTCTGAGTAATGATATAAAATTTGATTTAAAAAAAGAAGACAAAAAAAAACTGAAGTTATCATCTGGAATCTATTTTTATACGCCCGTCTTTAGACGGGACGTATTATGTTATGGCGTTCATGTCCGTCTGTCCGTCCGTCCGTCTGTCCGTCCGTCCGTCTGTTAGCTTTTGTCGTGTCCGGCTCATAACTTTAATACTATTAGGCCTAGGATTATCAAATTTTGTCAGCTAATACTTCTTGAGTAGAAGGTGTGTCGCACATTGAAAGTAGGTCGCTCTGACCTTTAATTAAGATGCTATGGTCAAACATGGAAAAATCCTGTCCGGCTCATAACTAGAAAACTATAAGACTTAGAATCATCAAACTTGGTCAATTTATGCATCTTAGGTAGAAGGTGTGTCGCAACCTATTTCAAGGTCACTGTGACCTTTAATTTAAGTGAAATTTTTTTTTAAAAATGTTTTTTACTATTAGATTACACAATCCCAAAAAATGCAAGAGTGTTGCAGTATCCTTATTAAAAAAATGTTAAATCAAGAAAATACTTATTTTTTTTCATAAAATACAGCAATCTATAACAAATGTAATGTTACAAGGAAAAATTCCACCTCTCCCATGGGTGTAATTATCAAGCACTGGTCAAGAAGAATTTGATAACAGAAAATTGCATGTCAAATTAGAGAGAAATTAATGAGTTTAGTGTGAGGAGCTAACTGGTAGAGCATCTCTGATCAAGCAGGTGTTATCTATATCTCTTGGGAACTGGGCAAAAAGAATTAGCTGTGTTGTATTAAATAGTTGGCTAGCCGAACTTTTAAAATGAATTTGGTGAAAAGTAATTAAAACTTATTTGATATTGTATAGCAAATTATAATTTAAATAATATAATTATTATATAATATAATTAAAACCATGCAATTATACTCGGTATTGCAGCTTAAAACCAGTCTGACATTAAATCTAAAAAAAATCAAGTCTTTAAAAAAAATGTTTTTAATTATGGTAGATAGTCCCTACAAATCTAAGAGTAAATTGCAGGAACCTTATTAAAAATGTTGCATCAAGATTACACAAGTTTTTTGTTTCTTTTTATAAATCTTTGTAACAAATTTTTAAAAAAAATCTTTGTTTTCAAATTTAATTTCAGAATGACATAAATATGCATTTTTATTGCACTACAAAGCAGATAGTATGTATAGATCCATTCATCCATTGGGATAAATGAGTGGACATGCATCCATGCAGTTAAAGATTAATTAATGAGTTCAGTGTAGGGAGGCTAGCTGTCTCAATCATTTCTGTTAGATGATCTCTGATCAAGCAGCTGATATCTGTATCCTTTGGGAATTAGACAGAAGAACTGCTGGTCAGTTTATAGCATATGTCATTTGATGGCCAGCCTTTTATTTTTAATATTAATTTGATATAGATTAAGTTGTTAAGACTAAATTTATATTGTTAATATGATATTTTTATTAAATATTTTGAAAATATCAACTAATTCAGAGCATCATGTCTCACAAATTTGAAAGCTGGGGGGGAGGGGGGGGGGTGCAGATGGACATTTGTCAAGCTCTAACACAACCAGTTGAGGATCTATAATGTAATATTTGTTATAATTAATGCCTACACCACAGGAGATGTATAAACAAATATTAAAAGGAATGGAAAAATCCTTGAAATCCTTGTATCAAGGTTGACATGATTTTCTTGCACTCTAAACTGTTTATGACAATTGAACAATATTTGATGGGTGTATCATGCTGTGGCGGGGCACTTTATTTGATAGTTGAATTTCTGATCCTTACCATTGATCTTTTGACCTCAAAACCTTTGGAGGTTGTCTTTAAGTCAAAAAGAGCTATGATATAATATTTAAATTTCATTGAAAAGGCTCAAAAGAGAACTAAAGTTATCTGTTAATCATTTTTCACAATGTTTGAATTTCTGACCTTGACCTTTTGACCTCAAAATCAATAGGTGTCGTTTGTGGGTCACTTGGAGCTATGATACCAATTTATCTGGAAGCATTTACATTTCTTGCATTATATGAATTTCTGACCTTGAGCTTTGAGCTTTTTACCTCAAAATTAATAGGGTCTTCTTGGGGCCATAGGGTATAAAATTTCATTTAAAATGCTCAAAGGCTTTTTGAGATATCATCCAGAAATGAAAGTGTAACACAGACAATGACTAGACCCAAATTAATATCCTCCATTTTCAATGAAAGTTGGGGACAAAAATATCATTAAAATGGGAATTCTATGGTTATGTGAGAAATATAGAAGCAAGGTTTGAATTTTATTCAGTATTCATACATGTTAAACAGATTTCTTTTGAGAGATTAATTATTTATATTTGCTACATGATTAGTACATGTATTCTTTCAGTTGAGGAAAATTTCGGAACTCAAACTCCTAAGCTCACTCCAGCAGTTACAGATAACATCTCTAAGGCAACCGTAGAAAAATACAAATCACAGGTGGAAAAACTAACAGAGGATAATGAAGAGGTATTTGATTGATTATCTAAATTGGGGCACACAAAGAGCAAATGAATGGATTATGTGTTTGTTGTCTTTGTTGGTAAATACATGTAAACCTGTTCATTTCTGTTGATGATGATCTATGATGTTTGTCTATTCCGACTTCATGGTTTGGTAGATGTAATCAGAATAAGATGTCTATTTGGGTTTATTTTGGCCTTGACCTTTGATCTCATAATTGGTAAATTAATTGTTCATCTTTGAATATGACCTGTTCAGGGTATCATTTTCTAACTTCACATATGTAACAGGATGAAATGTTTGGAATACTGCCTTTGGTATGGACATTTGACCTTGAGATTGCTAATGAAACATGTTTATCTCATTTGACTATTGTATTGGATTACCAAGTTTCTTTTTGAACTTTTGCTCATCGTTTATCATTCAGATCAGTAGTCTATGTTCATTTTAAATGAATATGTAGAAACTGCTATTATTTCTAACATAGTTGAAAGAAAAGATGAAACAGGACAAGGATTTATGGGAGAAGAAAGAAATAGAGCTACAATCTGAGCTGGCCTCAGTGAGGAAGGCTCACGCCGATCTCAAGTTTGTCCTCGAGTCCTATCAGATCCGAACTCAAGTAGAGCAAGACGTCATAAAGGAGAGACATTTACAAGTTGTAAAGGTACTGTAAATCTTAATTGTATTAAATATTCAAAGGTACTTGTTCTTTCATACACATCTATGTTTTATGCAGCTTCAGTGTTCAGTAAAAAAAGTGTATGTTCAGTGCATCTTGTAGGCATTAACTGTTGCATTTAAACAAGTATTAAATGACGCTCTTAGTCAATTTACATAAATCTCTACATTTGATTTATAACCAACAAATCTTCATGGTAATAAACATTACATGTTTTAAATCTATTGTCCAAGTGTTTGAAAAAAATCACTTTTCTTTTAGCATGACATACAGTACACTGCAGGTGCACATGTATACGTATCAGTATACATCTACTTAAAATGGAATCCCAAAGCTAGGGCCTGCTAATCAGGAATCTTTTATTTGTTAGACAATAACAACACCTAAGAAAGTGGTGAAAAGACTGAGGAGTAGAGAGATATGTGCCCCATGCTCCAACAACAGCACTCCCACCCTGAATGACACGATCCCCTTTGAGGAGAACGAGGGGATATTTGAGCAATCAGAACCTGAGGCCATGACAGAGGAGTACCAGGAGGGGCTGATTGAGGAGATCAAACAGCTACAGGTGTGTCTGAAATTACAGCTTAATAGAATATACAATACAAACAACTACAGGTGTGTCTGAAATTACAGCTTAATAGAATATACAATACAAACAACTACAGGTGTGTCTGAAATTACAGCTTATTGTAATGACTTTATCCAGTACATTTGATTTATTGAGGTCATCTGAATCACTCAAGTAAAATTATGTGCCATCTTTAAACTTATTAACATGATTCACTTCTGATGATGAATCAACATGCCATTTTCCATCAAATTTGCCTCAAAGCATCAATTTCATTCCTAAAGAAAAATTAATAATAACAAAAAAGATAGGTTTGAGATTTTTTAAAAATTCTTCTCTAGAACTACTTGGCTATAAAAAAATCTCTTTCCTAAAATCACTTGGCTAGAAAGACCCATTTTTTCAATATGTGGAAGCTTCCCTCTATTGTGAAAATTCAAGGGGAGCAGAAATGGGTCCAAAGGTTTATATAAATCTTCTCAAGGACATCCCAGCTACAAATGATCAAACTGACATGCAAGTACATTATATAATGAGAATGGGACAATAAATTGGTCTATGATTTACTATACATACAAGTAGAATTTTGTTTGAAAAATTAGATCTTCTCTTAAGAACAAAGAGGTTTTTAAGTATCAGATGAATACATGTACTAGTATGCAAGCATCCTCATGTATTGTAGATTCAAGTACTTTCATGACATACTCGAATCACAAAGAAATAAACTGGTAAATGACCAGAGAGAGAGAGAGAGAGACTTTGAAATTATCCTATGTGTTTAGGATACATTGAAGAATGAAGTTCTTTCATTGCAGGTTTTCTTACCAGATTATATTGTAGTTACACTATATTACTTACGTAATTTTTAGCTCACCTCGACGAAGTCGAGATGAGCTTATGCTATACCCCCGGCATCGGTGTCGGCGTTAGCGTCGGCGTCCCAGGTTAAAGTTTTAGGAGCAAGTCCCATTCCCAAGTAACTATAAGCCCAACCTGGACCAAACTTGCATGGATGATGCATCTAGGGATGGACACTACCAAACTTGCTTCGGATGCTGGATCTGACCTAGATTTTCCAGATGAGTGACCAGGTTAAAGTTTTAGGAGCAGGTCCATTCCTAAGTAACTATAAGCCCTACCTGGATCAAACTTGCATGGATGATGCATCTAGGGATGGACACTACCACACTTGCTTCGGATGCTGGATCTGACCTAGATTTTCCGGATGAGTGACCAGGTTAAAGTTTTAGGAGCAGGTCCATTCCCAAGTAACTATAAGCCCTACCTTGACCAAACTTGCATGGATGATGCATCTAGGGATGGACACTACTAAACTTGCTTCGGATGCTGGATCTGACCTAGATTTTCTAGATGAGTGACCAGGTTAAAGTTTTAGGAGCAGGTCCATTCCCAAGTAACTATAAGCCCTACCTTGACCAAACTTGCATGGATGATGCATCTAGGGATGGACACTACCACACTTGCTTCGGATGCTGGATCTGACCTAGATTTCCCGGATTAGTGACCAGGTTAAAGTTTTAGGAGCAGGTCCATTCCCAAGTAACTATAAGCCCTACCTTGACCAAACTTGCATGGATGATGCATCTAGGGATGGACACTACTAAACTTGCTTCGGATGCTGGATCTGACCTAGATTTTCCGGATGAGTGACCAGGTTAAAGTTTTAGGAGCAGGTCCATTCCCAAGTAACTATAAGCCCTACCTTGACCAAACTTGCATGGATGATGCATCTAGGGATGGACACTACCACACTTGCGTCGGATGCTGGATCTGACCTAGATTTTCCGGATGAGTGACCAGGTTAAAGTTTTAGGAGCAGGTCCATTCCCAAGTAACTATAAGCCCTACCTTGACCAAACTTGCATGGATGATGCATCTAGGGATGGACACTACCAAACTTGCTTCGGATGCTGGATCTGACCTAGATTTTCCAGATGAGTGACCAGGTTAAAGTTTTAGGAGCAGGTCCATTCCCAAGTTACTATAAACCCTACCCGGACCAAACTTGCATGGATGATGCATCCAGGGATGGACACTACCACACTTGCTTCAGATGCTGGATCTGACCTAGATTTTCCACATGTGAGACCAGGTTTAGATTTAGGAGTAGTCTCATTCCCAAGTAACTATAAGCCCTACCTGGACCAAACTTTCATGGATGATGCATCTAAGGATGTACACTAACCAACCTGCTTCGAATGCTGGATCTGACCTAGATGAGTGAATTTTAGCCATATTTTAACCAAATTAGCATGGATGATGTATCTAGGGATGGACACTTCCAGACTTGCCTTGGATTCTGAATCTGATGTACATTTTCCAGATGAGTGACCAGGGTAATTTTTTTGGAGTAGCTATATAATATTATGGCCTGTTATGATTAAACTTGCATAGATGGTGCATCTAAGGATGAAAACTTCCAGACTTGCTTTGGATGTTGGAACTGACCAAAATTTTCTTGATTACTAAACAGGTCAAAAGTTTTTTGAGCAGGTCTATAATTAAATCAAACTTGCATGGACATTGATCTTGGGATGTACCCTAACTAGAAAAAAACATGATGTGAAATTTGCCTTACATGTAGATAACATTCGTTGAGGTGAGCTTTGTAATCTTTGATTACCTATGTTTTTGTGAGTGACTAGTAAGACAAACATATGTGAAAGATATTCACTTGTTTCTTCAGGATCAGAACAGCTCTTTGAATCAACGTATAATGGACATGGAAACAGAAACTATACAGCTACGACAACATATCTCTAAAGTGGATCACCAGAATGCCAAGCTTACAGAGGTATCAAAGTGAACTGTAACATACTGCTTTATATCTAGAAGAGCATGTACATGTAGCTATTACACTCAGTGCAGAAGTCTGTAGGATAAATTGTGACTTTTGCCCCAAAATTTTAATATGATTGCAGAAATCTAATGATTAATTTTCAGAGATTTGGTACATGGATAATAGAAAACAAGTCTTCTAATATTATATTATTCTTTTGATATGTTGCCATATTTGTAGATTCTTGAAAGAGAGAGGGCTTCATTAAGTGAGACTACAGAGAAGATGAGTAAACTCTCTAAAACCTTTAGTCAAGATTTGGAAGAGGAAAAAATTAAATGCCTAAGTAAGCTTGCTTTAGGTACATTTACACTGTACACAAGACATAAGCCAAAATTTTAAAATGTCAAAGTAACACCAGATACTTGTATATGTACATGATGTATGTGAAATATGAGTTCACTAAATAGTATTGTCACTTTTATGGTGATGATAAGTTATGCTTACAGAATATTTTTTATTCCTCTGGAAATACTTGAAAGGAATGATACTGTATAAACAATCTATTTGGTTTTTTTCTGTAGCCTTTGAAAGTGAAAATAGAGATCTAAAAGTTATTCTGCGACAAACTGAGAAAGAATTGGAAGATTACAAAATGAGATGCAGGTCTCAGGAAAGTGCTGTTCAAAGCCAGGCCGGAGAATTTGAAGATAAGGTACAGGTGTACTAGTCAATCATTTTTATATCACTTCCATAGCATGGCAGACATATGGGGATCACTTTGTGTAGTATTGTCAGTCTGTTTGTTTGTCTGTGTAGGAGGGGTCATACTTGTACAAAAAAAAAAACTTTCAAGCACATCAGTGTGAGATTTCATTAAAAAAAAACACCTTAAAAAGATACAAGCATCATGAAGTTTTAATGGCCAGTTTCAAGCCTCTGGAAGTTTAATTGGCCATTTCGAGTTCAAAATTCTCTCTCTGACACAAAAATAGGATACACTGCACTGTATTGGAGACATTTGGGGAACATTTATAACAGTTCTTCATAGACTTAACACTTGCTCTTTTTTATAAACAGATTGGTGCTCTTGGTATAGAAGTAGAAAAACTCCAAAGAATAAATGAAGAAATAGAGGAAGAAAATCAAAATTTGAAGGTAAGTAAGGAATTGATATATACAGTACATGTATCAAAACATGAACAAAAAGGTCCAAATTCACAAGGAAACAGATTTCACAGGTGTTGGATTTGACAGTTTGCACTGCAGTGAAAAGGATGAACAATATGTGTATCAGAAAGATAAATGTAATAATAATTTTATTTCAGACACTTTGATACCCAAATCATTTCATCTGTTGCATTTGTTAAAGTAACAAAAAAACAACATTAAAACAGTGGATATGCTAATAACAAAATAAAAGTTGATACTGTATACATGTAGGAAAGGCTGATTACAGTACAGGAAACTTTAGACTACAGAGAATGTCAGGTCCAGGACTTAGAGGAGGCCATATCTGATCTACAGAAACAGAAGCAAGAGCTCCAGATCCAAATTCAGGTACACATGTTCTCCAAAAATGTTCCAGCCTAGGTACAAGTGAAATGGGGTTCGTTTAAAGGAAAATAATGACAAACACCATGCTGTCGTTGTGGATAAATATATTCAATCTCAGTATAATCAGTAGTATCAGTTTTATCACAGCTCTGAAATATATATAAACAATCATAAATATTTTATAACAAAGCATACATGTAGATCACTTGCCAGATAGCACGGTCAAATGAAGAGTTATTTCCCTTTAATTGTGCTCATAGATAAAACATTAAGAGTTATCTTTCTTAATCAATAATATGTATAAAGTATAAACACTGGAATATATAGATAAAACAATGAGATCAAATTATACTGAACTCTTCCAGAATAATATAATTATATAGACAATATTCAAAATATATATACATCATACCTATATGTGATATAGAGCCAGAAATCCAAATATATATAAAGCTGAACACAGCTGTACTCTATTCAGTGATATTCTGTCCTGTCTTGGTCATTGTCATAATTAAGTCATTTAATATCAAAAAGCTAATATGTCTGCTCAGACCAAGATCTCCAACAAAAGTAATTAACTAAGTAAAAACCAAAAGAGAGGGAAACTAACCAACCAATGAAATCCAAGTTGGCCTGGACACTACACAAGATATATATAGAAAAGGGACAGGGGTTTAAATGACCACTGTGATGTCATACATCTATAAATAACTTAATAAACACAGATTGATGTAAATAATTCCATGTGGATTTATTCAATAAATGAAATGCTGTAAAGAAATAAATATGACAATTTAACTGAATTAATTTAATCCTGAAATATAATAATTAATACTATATAGCGGGAAAATAACTCGCGGTGTTAATATTCGCTATATTCACGGTGTTAATAAATCCGTGAATTCAAGAAACAGTGAATAAGTTTTCAATAACCTCCATGATTTATTTGGATATTTGGGAATAGACTACGATAGGTATATAAACGTACAGTACATGGTAATTTCAGTAATTACGAGTAGTACTTGTCATTCAATTATTTTAATTATCACGCTTTACTTTAATTCAAATCAGCAGATAATAACCTGTATTTGTTAATAAGTTGTTTTAATAACCAACGCTACATGTTTCGTCAATCCAAAGTTTTGATTACCCGTGCGTAACTAATTTTACCCCGTGTATTTGTTACCTGCATTATCATGCGTATTAGTTTTTATTGACATTTTGGTTTTAAAAAATCATTCAAATAACTATCGAACTTGCTGAAAATGTGGAAGGATTTTATTACGTCGACATACATTATAACACATTTATTACCGTCCAGTGGATTTTCGCCGCGATTTATTATCCCTTTGGAAAGAAGATCTTTGGGTGTACATGCACTCATCGTAATAGCATATAGGAAGGTCATTCGACGTTTATAGTCAAGGACTTTTAATAATTGCACTTGTTTTAATTAATCGTCAATTAATTAGTAAATCTAGCTATTTTATATAAACCTACCCTTTTGATCGTAGTACATAACGCTGATTAATGTACAAGGGATGCCACTTTTATTATGTACCGATTCCGCGAATTCAACAAACCGCGATCGTGTCAGAGGAGAGAAAAACGTGAAAATTACAACCCGTGAAATTAATCCCCTATACAGAATATGAAATAAATCACCCTATCACACAAGTGTACCGTGTTTTCTTTACTGTAGATCTCCAAATTTTCATGACACATTATTTTCGCAAGATAGGTATTTGGTATTTATAAGCCAGACAAATTTGGGTATTGTTTTATGTAACTTCTACTAACAAAAAATATATGCAAGAAGGAAATTTTCGCGTGCAAACCGTTTCACGTAATAACGTGAAAATAGTGTTCTCACAAATTAAAAGGGATTTATAGTATTTTATTTTTCATTTTTAATCCAAATCACAAAATTAGATGATCAACAAACTGCAAAGTGTACAAATGATGGAAAAGGATGCAATTGTTGTCCATGAATTTACAGATCAACAAAATTGTATTTTTTGTCACAACCTTGAAATTTGATCCCTACAAAAATTAATGAAATTACAGTACAATATCTTACAAGTACAGAGATAAAATGTTCTTTGCTTTTTTTTTTCTCATCGTATTGTATGTCCATGTACAGCTATATAAGAACTATGAACTTTATTTTAAAGGAAAATCTTAATCAATCTGACATCAATTTAAAAGACAAGAATAAGTTGTTTCATGAGCTGGAAACAGCTAGACATGAACTGATTTCACTGAAAGAAAATATGGAGAAGAGGGACGAAGAGCAGAGAACTCTCACAACAGAAATTCAACATTTAGAGAAGATAAACGCAGAGAACCAGGTAGCTTTTTAATTTTCTTGTGCATAAAAGAAACAAGCTTGCATAAACATTAATGGTATTTGAATATCATTATGGCATTGTACATATCTCCTCTCAACAAAATTTTCAAATGTAATATTAAACATTCACAAGATCTCTATGAAAGGGCTTCTGTATTTATTGCACATAAAGTGGATTAAACCTTTCCAGCATGGAAACTGTAACCTCCCTTATGGCTTTGACATTTAAATAGAATACTGGTACTGTGAAATCATTTAAATTGTGGGGATGTCAATGTTTGTGGGCAACCAAAATTTTCCAGGTTCATGGGATGTAATTTTATAACTCCAATGTTCAAATGATTTAGATGAAATGATAACTTGACATAGTTAATGTTTATGGGGAGGTAAATTCTTGGCTAAGAGTGAGCCACAATATCCACAAACATTGTGCCCCCTCTCTCCCCTCCCCCTCCCCAGCACACACACACACACACACAAACAAAATTGATTCCAAAGTATGGGTAATACATGTAAATATTAAAAGAGAAATTCCATTTAAAACAAAAAGAAAAAATATGTAAAGTCAAACCTTGTTCTTGAACTTGACGGGACCAAGATTAAACTTGAGATATCCAAGGATTAGAGATATCCAGGTTAAAATACCAAAAGAAAAAGTGGTTTGGACTTCCAACTCCTTCAACAAATCCCTGGTATTCCAGATATCGGTGTTTGAGATAACAAGGTTCAACTCTATTCTCTCCAGATATATATTTCTTTTTTGGTCTTGCAGGAAGCATTATCAACATTTATGAAGAAAATTGAAGAGAAGAACATGGAGCTATCTAATATGAAGGATGCATTAGACACACAGGTGCAGAAGGGGGAGGAGCTTCAGGGTTATCTGGATGAAAAAGAGGGCAGGATTTGTGAGCTGGAAACTAGGAATAATCTACTAGTGAATGAAAGTGAAAGCAAGGCTGATAAGGTTGTTACAGCTTTATAGAAAATATAAACTCTGAGTAAATTTAACAAAGTATAAAATTATAAATAGTTTTTACAAATACTGTAAATAGCAATATTTTCAAGATAAGTAATGAAGAAAAAATTAAAAAGGGAGGGTAGGAGTAGCTGCCATATGGTATCAAAATCTGCATTTTAGGATTGATCATCATTTCTTCCTTTTATAATTGCATCTATACTAGATTTCAACACTGCAAGAAGAACTGGACCAAGCTCAAGAAAACCTCCATAGTTTTGCATCAGAACATGAGAAAATTGAAAAAGAAATGGTATGTTCACAGTGTACATATACATATATTTCAACTTTTTGTCATCAAGACTTCGCACCAAAAACACTATTTGATAGAGACTGCTATAAGCAGCTTGCACCATCAGGCATGCCTATATAATTAATTATGATATTAATATACAGATAAAGTATATCATTGAGGGAGTTAGCCAGATTGCAGTTCCCAGAGCCAGGACTATTTCCCAAGGCAAAGCTGAGGAAAGTAGTTGTGGTTGAGGGGAATTGGAATCTTGCTGACTCCTTCAATGATATACTCGTTAACTGTTTTATTATACCGATACAAAAGTAAAATTTAGAGAATCACAGATAACTGAGAATTAACTTTTGAAGCAGGGATTAGCTTACTTGACTAACTCATGGCAAAATGGGGATTAGTCCATTTACAGTGATGATTTCTTAACTACATGTTTATTGTCTTGGATGTAGTAATGGATCCAGTATTTTAATACCATGGCTAGTCCAAACAATATAACATCAGAGATCTCAAAGATTATGTTCGTTATGACATACGACTTGAAATCTTGTCTAACAGCTTCATCCCATGTTCACTTCAATTAAACTGATCATATTTTACAGTTGCTATCTTAAATCTTTCTGAATTCTTAACATGGACAATAAAACCTTTAATTGAAGCATATTATGTTTGATATGAAAACAAGTCTCAGCTTTGTCCTCTTAGAGATTATCAAGCTTTTCCATTTTCTGCATATGGCGTTTAGCCAGATTACATCTGAAGTTGACCATTTTTTTGCAGAATTTGAGATTCATTCAAAATTGCAAAAAACATCACTAAAATTTCATGAAAATTTTACAATTTTTTTATGGTATTGAAGTTAAAAAATTTCAAATGACAGAAAGTACCCATTATTAAGTGAATAATGTACTGTGCTAGATCAATTCATGCTTATGTGCTGGTAATATGTTATGTTAGGGTACAATTCTTATGTTGTCAAGAACATGACAAATATGTACATGTAAATTACAAAGTGGCAAAATACATATGTGCTTCTTTGGTCTTTATTATAGGAATTGTAGGAAATATTATAACAATATTTCATGTTTTTAAGTGTTTGCAGAATTTCATGTACAGTATGTTATAGAAGGGTAATGCTCCAATTAAAATCATGCATGTAAAACAATACAATTTCCAAAAAATTGTTTTCTTTATATTGCAAAATTGTCATGTTCAATGTTTAATATGCAGGCTACTTTGAAAAAATTACTGGAGACAAAAGATATAGAATTGGCAGTGCTTCATGAAGAGAAGTCGAATCTTGCCATAGAGGTTTGTACAAAACAAGTTTATATCTCCATATCCATGTAGCTATCTGAGAGTATTCCCAAATTGTTCTCAACATAGAATGCAACTTTTAAGATGGGTGGAAAATGGAAGAAACTTTGATACACATGAAATCAAGTACTGGGGTACTGTGAAATCACAGATTTAATTTTCATTGAAAGAATTTGTGTCCTTCATGAAATGTTTCAAGTTTCAAAGCACAGTATCATGTTTGCCTAGCATTCATAAAATAAAATCTCTCAAATCAGTATTTTTTTCATTGAGCCACAAAATATTGACCTCTCTAAAACTAGTGATTTTACAGTAATTTAAAATTCTTCAGAGATCTCCATTAAAGCTTCAGCTGATCTCGTTACACTATTGATTGAATGCACCTGGTATTCACAGATAATTGAATGTTTAGAAATGCTTTTTATGTCTGACAGAGTGAAATATTGACATTTACGTACTTCTGTACTTTGTTATACCCCCACTCCGGTGGCATTAATTTTTGTACGAATCCAATGTCAACTTCCTGTTTATCCGTGCATCTGTCTGTACCATACATAACAAATTTTGGTCACAGTTTTCTCAGCAACTACTGAATGCAGATGCTTGAAATTTTAGCACATTCTTTGTTTAGGCAAGCCATATGGTGAGATTCATTTTTTTACGAATCTGATGTCAACTTCCTGTTCATCCTTGCGTCTGTCCGTATCGTAAAGAACAAATTTTGGTTGCAGTTTTCTCAGCAACTACTAATCGCAGATGCTTGAAATTTTAGCACACTCTTTGTTTATGCCTGCAATATGGTGGGATTCATTTTGTATGAATCTGATGTCAACATCTTGTTCATCCTTGTGTCTGTCCATAACTGAACTTGTGTACATTCACATCAAAGTGGGGGTATCACTAGTGAGCATTGGCTCACAGACTTCTTGTTTTTTTTTTACACTGTTGATGAGGAATAATTCATCTGATAAGGACTGATGTTTTCTTTTTTGACAGCTTTCCTCCACAAAGGCTGAGCAGTGTCGTGAAGTTATTGCTCAGCAGGCCTGTGTTATTGAGGACTACAAAGAACAACTCAATCTGTATCCTTTCTTTGTTTTAACATTGTGTTAATGAGAGTGTTTTTTATATTTAAAAAAAAAATTATGAGATATGCGTTGTTAAAATTGCAATTTATGTTGCAAAGCACAAACAAGCAAACATAAATGCAAAATTTCAGAGTTTAACACCATATGCATGTTATTTGCATGCTATTTTTAATCTGAGTCAAAGACTGATGTGAATTCTTTTAATGTGGATGTTGTTCTTTTTCAACCGAACTACCTCAAGAAGTTTTAGCACATTTGGGTTTTAAAGCCATCTAATTTCTTCAAATTGGAACCCACACTCCTTTTCAAGAGAAGAAAATGAAGTAATACATGTTGTGTCCATTCCATTGACCAAGAGGCAAATTTTTACGTATATAATAGTGTTATGATTTGGATGTACTATGCCGAAATAATAGTCAGGGTTGGACACATGATGCATGAGGCGAGTGCAGTGTATGTCAAACCCTGACTTCTATTTCAGCATACTGGTAGTACACATATATCCTAATCAGGGGCCCGTTTTACAAAAGAACTTACGACTAAGACCAAAAACTTCCGTTGATTGTAAAATTTTGCAAAATTAATTATTCTGTTTAAAATTGCTAGAGTAAAAGTATCCTTCTAAATACCTTTTAAAAATATTAAAACCATTTTCTATTTAATGTAAATTAGAAAGTTATTAGCAGAATTAAATTTTGGTCTTAGTTGTATGTTCTTTTGTAAAATGGGCTCCAGAATGCGATTAAAATTATTGTTGGCAGATGTCAGATCTAAATGAAAATTTTCTTGAACCTTCTTTAATCAAGCATTATAACAAAAAGTGTTTTAAGACTCAGAAGTACCATTTAATGTAATGGTGGTGACTAAATTAATTCAGATATTTTAGTTTATTATTTATTTCTTGTTTTGTGTCAGATCTGACTATAAAACTAAGTTTATATACAATGTACTTCGGAAATACATTGCATAGTTTAACAGTTTCAGTGGCGTAATTGGAGCGCATTGGATAGAAGTTCTCTGGATATAATCATGGTCATAAATGCATTTATTTACTGAAAACAGAAACAATCGAAAATCTGATTTACATGGTGAATATATTAAGTACAGGTTCCTTGTATCTTTATTTGTAATATTATCAGTCCTTAACAGTTATAGACTGAAGAACTCAGAGATGTCCGTGCACCAGGAATCTCAGGAAATAGACAGATTAATGGTAAGTCTTTGGTGATCACATTCTCATGTTTACCTACCGGTACAGTGTTGAAATAATGTGCATTGAGGAAAATGATGTTGTAATTTAGATCTTAATGTTATGGCTCCCAATTTATTACTTAATAGAGACACAGTCCCCTGGCACACAGACTGATTTGCAGAGAGAAGAGAGTACACGATGTTGACAAAGAAAACCAGTCTCCTCTAAAAAAGTTCATGTCTCCAGTTCTCAGATTAAAGGACATCGAACAAAACAAAAACAGACTCTCTTCATCAGAATCCTTAAACAACACAGAGAATGGATTGTTTTCTCCAATAAAAAGAAAGCCCGCACTCTCGGAAGATCTCGTACATAGTGATAGAAGTACTCAGTTGTCAGAAGATTTTACAGACGATAGTCAGATGGATCTGGACCAAGCTTTTGTAACAGCACACACTATGCAGGCATATGTGTCTAAAACCCAAGAAAAGGAATCTGAAAGTGTTTGATATGAGCTTGTTTGAGAAGATTGTGAGAAATTTGAATGCATGATACATTGTACTTGGTGAGGGCAATGTTAGGAGGATTCAATGTTAACTGCTTTATTATATTATTACAAGAGATTTTAGTTAGAATATTGTTTTTATGATGTAGTTTATATACAGTATATTAACATAATGAATGCTGTTCTTTAAAAATGAACATTGTGATTGTTTCATACAGTGCATATTGTGCAGTATCAATGAAACTTATGATGTAATTTTAAAAACCCAATGAATTCACAGGGGTACACCTGAATATATATCTAATGCATAATTATATATACAAATATATCTTCACAAGAAGTATGGTAGAATAAATAATGTAAAAGAAAGTTTGGGTGATTTATGAATGACATGTAGAATGGGCTTAAGAGGAGAGAAAATATATCAGATGAAGAATTATAAAGAATAACCTAACTTTTTTGCCTTTGAGTTTAAAACATGTATTAAGGTCAACAAAATTTTCAGAAGAGGCTCATGGGCCTTGTCAGTCAGCATTATGAGTTTCTCAGGTGAGCAATTTATCCTTACCTTGGACTGGAACTTTGACTCATGTTAAATGAAATTTACAACTTAGTAGAGAGGTTGTTCATTATCACAGTTTATAAAGTTTGCCTCCTAGATGCTCAGGGGTAAATAAAAAATGATATACTGAAATATTTAGTACTTTGTATATGACTCCACCCATAGAAACAGAGGTGTCAGGTGAACTAAAAGTGTTATGCAGGAAGTACATGTAGAAATGTTTGGCCAAGGAGAGAGAAAGAACATTCCAGACGTGATAGTTACTGACCAACAAAATAATACTTGGAGCAAGTTCCAAATACATGTAGATTGAAGGATTAAGTTGATCTATTCTTCATTATTCCTGGAATCGGCTGACAAATGTGCCTTTTTGTAATATTTAATCAAAACTTAATACACAAGGCTTATGGCTCTCAAAGCTCATCTGAGTCACCTTGTCCATGCTGTTCTGATGACTTCAGCAAAAGATTTTTTGCCCCTCTATATTCCCATTAGAAATTTTGACCCCATACAGTAAAACACTCTCATAACAAACACTCTTAAAAAGAATTCATGCTTACAGTGAAGTGATTTTCATTCCCTGTGGTTTTAAAACATAATGTGAACTTAACAGATATACTGAATTACGTTTATAACTAAGCAAAATTGTTTGTCCCTGGCATTTTGCTGTAGAAAACATGTTTTACTGTATTGTTACAGCAGCCCACCTAAAGCCTCAAGGGATTATGATATAACTAAACTTGAATCCACACATTGTGATGCTTTATTATCAATATGACTAACATGGACCTGCTTTTCCCCCTGGAAGAGATTTTTTTAAAAAAAGTTTTTAGTACTTTTTACCTCTTCTGAGCTAAAGGCTCAAAGAGCTAATGCTATGGCCATTTGTGCGGTGTGCGTAAACTTTTTGGAAAATGGGCCATATCTCAAGAACCCCTAAATCAATTTTTTTCACAGAGTATCCTTGGCCCAAAGGCTTTCATTTATACAAAAACTAGGGATGTGTCCCTTAAACAAGGGGAGATAATTAGGGAAATAAAACATAAGTAGTGGTTACAAAAAATTCTTCTCAAGAACCACAGTGCAGATTATCACCAAACTTACATACAAGGATGAAGATACGATGTAGATAAAAATATGCATGGGGAATCGCCCTGGGGCAAAGGGCGTAGTCACAAGGTCACTTCAAAGTTGACAAAAATTTACGTTTTGTTTAATCTTCAATATTTTGCCCACTATAAGGCCTAGGATCATCAAATCTTGTCAGTTGATGCAACTTCGGACCTCATATCATGTTGACTCAAAAGTAGGTCAAGGTGACCCACTTTTGGAATTTTGCAGGTCTTCATTTTAATTCTGATGCATATCTTGTATACTTTGAAGCCCATGATCATCAAAACTTGTCAGTTTACGCATCATGGGACCTTGAAGTGTGTCAATCAAAAAGTAGGTCACCATGACCTACTTTCTGAATTTTATGGCTTATCATTTTCTAAACATTAAAGGTCATTATTTCAGAAACTAAGAGGTTCAGAATCATCAAATCTTGTAAGTTGATGCACCTAGGAGCCTTAAAACAGATTTATCAAAAAGTAGGTCACAGTGACCTACTTATTGAATTTTACAGGTATTCATTTTCAAATTGTTTCAGGGGCCTATTTAGGACACTTTGACGCATGGGATCATCAAACTAAGTCAGTTGGTGCATCTTGAGTCCTGAAAGTGTGTCTACCAAAAAGTAGGTCACCTTGACCTACTTCTTGCAATTTAATGGCTTAATTTAAATATTTCATATACTAATTGGCTTAGAATCATCAAACTTTGTCAGTTGATGCATCTTGAGTCCTCAGAGTGTATTGACCAAAAAGTAGATGACTGTGACCTACTTTTTGCAATTTCATGGCTTAATTTAAATATTTCAGACACTGATTGGCTTGGAATTATCAAACTTTGTCAGTTGATGCATCTTGGGTACCTGGAGTGTGTCAACCTAAAAGTAGGTCACTGTGTCCTACTTTTGGATTGATTGATTGATTATATGTTGTTTTACGTCCCATTCGAGAATTTTTCACTCATATAGAGATGTCACCATAAACCGGTGAAGGGCTTCAAATTTTAACCTTTACTCGGCACTCAGGGCCATTGAGCAGTGAGGGATCTTTATCGTGCCAACGCCCATCATGACACGGGACCTCGGTTTTTAAGGTCTCATCCAAAGGACCCGCAACTTTCACTGCAAAGTGCCGAGCGCATGGCGAAGGAACAGTTGCTACCCATTTTTTATCGACTTAGGTCAGTCGCGGCCGAGATTCGAACTCACGAACTCCCGTTCATGGAGCGAGCGCTCTACCGACTGAGCTACCGTGAACGGTCTTCCTACTTTTGGAATAGGAGGGCTATTTCAGTAACCAATTGGCTTAGAATCATCAGACTTTGTCAATTGATGCATCTTGGGTACCCACAGTGTGTCAATCAAAAAGAAGGTCACCATAACCTACTTTTTCTGAATTCCATGGCTTTTTTCAGTTACTAAATGGCTCAGAATCATCAAACTTTGTCAGTTGATGCATTTTTGGTCCTCAAAGTGGGTCAACCAAAAAGTAGGTCACCATGACCTACTTTTGGAATTTGATGGCTTTTTTGGTTCCTAATTGGCTTAGATTCATCAAACTCTGTCAGTTGATGCATCTTGAGTCTTTGGAGTGTATCAACCAAAAAGTAGGTCACTGTGACTTACTTTTGCAATTTCATGGCTTCATTTGAATATTTCAGGTGCTAATTGACTTGGAATTATCAAACTTTGTTAATTGATGCATCTTGGGTTCCCGTAGTGTGTCAACCAAAAAGTAGGTCACTGTGACCTATACTTTTGGAATTGGAGGGCTATTTCAGTAACTAATTGGCTTAGAATTATCAGACTTAGTCAGTTGATGCATCTTGAGTCCTCAAAGTGTGTCAACTAAAAAGTAGGTCTCCTTGACCAACTTTTGCAACTTCATGGCTTTTTCAGATACTAATTGGCTTAGAATCATCAAACTTTGTCAGCTGATGTATTTTTGGTCCTCAAAGTGCAACTTCATGGGTAAATTTAAATATTTCCGATACTAATTGGCTTGGAATTATAAAACTTTGTCAATTGTTGCCATGCTGACCTACTTTTGGAATTTCAAGGCTTTATGCTTATTTATAGGTTACCAAGAGGCATAAGACAGACGAGATTATAGGTTGTACAATTTTCAGAAGAGCGATTCTAGGCCCTTGGGCCTCTTGTTTTCTTCCTGTACACATTTTAAATTTAATCTCGGTTAATCCTAAATCCATGATCCATAATTTCAAAAACAAAAAAAACATAGGCACAGCTATCTTGATGAATGTTATTTGTAACACTGAAGGCAATGTCTCGCACCAATGTTCTGGTCATGTGCTTCCTAGATGCACATCCATGCAAGTTTTGTCTTGGTAGGATTTATTTAATATTTTAATAACTCACAAGATAATCGTTTATAAAGGTTGAAACTTAATTTAATGCAGGAAAAAAAAGATCTAAGGTACCATACGCATAACAAGAGGCCCATGGGCTACATCATTCAACTGAGCACTTTGGCTACAGAAAAGCAGAAATAACTTCAGTACTGAAAAGTTTCAATATATAAGTGCCCCCCCCCCCCCCCCCCACCTTAGGATGCTTGTGTATTAATACAAGCCAAGGGCCCAGAACTGCTCTTCTGATAAATTGTACAACCCTATTACTTCTATTCTAAGCCTCTTCATATCCATATATTTAGATAAAGCTTTGAAATTCCAGAGTAGGTCACAAGGACCAAAAGTGCTTATAGATTTAAATGATCTTATATTTTCTTTTTAATTGTTAATAAAAGATCAAATATCAGTTTCATACCCAAAAACTTACTTTGAAACACAGGTAAATGCCATAGAATATTAATCTGAAATTGGCTACAGATTTTGGCAAAAAAAAAAAAAAAAGATATACCGGGGTACACTCTATAACTTGCATCAATTAAAAATAAAGTTGGAAATTTATTTATTTTGTTTACCAAATAAAGTTAAGAAAATACTGTATATTACACAATTGAAAAGGAATGCATTGAATAGATCTCAAATTATAATTATTTATTTTACTGTCAGGAAAGTAATGCCTCTATTTAAATTAATGCATCACGTGACACTGTCGCTACTTTTAGACTGATAAACAAAAATGGTGTCAAGAAAACGAGGTACAAATAACTTTTGACATGGATGGCAATGGCATGTGTCTAATGCTTAAAGATACTTATCTTTTAAAACAACCAGTATTACATGTAACCATCAACTCTGTAATGACAGATATTAACCATTTATTCATAATCAAAGTCAATATGCAACGTACCTCGTCGTCTATGATTTCCCACGGACATGCATGTCTATCTACTGTTTACGCACTTCCTTCATCAATATTCATGAAAAGACTGAATTTTAAATTGCAGATCTTGCTTCATTGTTTTGTAATTACATAGACTTATTTAGTAAATCTTCGTGGAAAGTATTATTTTTTATTACACATCATGTTTCTCAAATCATTTAATCATTTTTTTTTTCGCATGAAAAATTGCATTTATATAGCATGTATATCTTTAAAGCGAATCAATGACAAATTCCTCTAAAATAATCTGAAAAAAATACAACCAACTTATAAGCTAACTGACTTATAGGTGACTACATACAGTAGTATAACAAATCAATAATTGAAGAGCTGACTGCCAGAAAATGTGGCACAATTTTCTTCTTAGTTTGTATCAAGCCCCTTCAAAATTGTCAATGCAGGAAAAACAAAACCTAGCTTTGGGATTGTCTTTCATCAGAAGTGACACTGGCCATGGTATATTATATACATTCATACATACTTCAAAGCAAACTGAAACTTTCCAATTTTCAACCAGTTTTAGAAATTCATTTCATTATTGAAATGGAAAAATACAACTGAAAGTTTATGATGTGTATATTTTAATTGTTTAATTTCTCTGCATAATCATAGTTAATGTGTTCAGAGAACCTATATTTCATCCTAATATATTTTCATAAACATACATTTTCATAGGTCTTGAAATGTACAAGTATATTCAAGAATAGTTCTCATTGATACCCCCCCTACCCCACCCTGTCCCCCATGCTATCCAGACCTAAAATTTAAATTTAGGGCACACTACTTTACATACAAAAATGAAAATCTACAACATACTTTAATACAGTGACAAGGAATAAAATACATAAATGCTTTGTACTACATTATTTTTTATAACTAGGAATGTTGGACATGCTTAACGTTGTAAATAAATTATTTGCTGCTACATATATTTGTACTTGCAGTCACACACGTTCATATTAGTAACAAATGTTCATACATTGGGTGTAATGACTACTTCCAAATGCTTCATCA
Organism: Saccostrea echinata; assembly: GCF_033153115.1. NCBI lineage: Eukaryota > Metazoa > Mollusca > Bivalvia > Ostreida > Ostreidae > Saccostrea > Saccostrea echinata. The sequence continues at coordinate 13,782,735 of NW_026889803.1, forward strand.
CTTTGGCCATACACTATAGCTTCTATGCAGAGAACATATGATATATATTTCAAAATTATCATAACTATCTTCAAATTAGCTAGTACTTAAACATCAAAATATTAAAAATATGGAAAAAACAAAAATTTTTTACATGCCTCCTGAGTAACAAATATTTATTTCTTGTAATTGGGAAACATAAGCAGAGATATTGACTAGGTTCAATATAACAGGGCAGTGATAACCACACATAAACATAAATCACACCCGTCATCTAAAGTAATGGTAAAGTAATGCTTCACATGAGCAAAGAGGTACAACAGAATAGCAGTCATCAGAATTTAGGCCACCATAACCATCAACATTTCATTCTGAACAGATTTTTTAATGCCACAAGTGTTATTATCATAGTCTGTCTTATCACTATGTTCATGGTTTTCTTTTTACAGTTTTGTCCAATTTATTCTCACTTGAAGAGAGCAAACTGAAGAAGACAACAAACTGCATATACACATTTTGTGGGTGATGGGGATTTAGTTGTAATGTGGATTTAACATGAGGTGGACAAGGGGGTGTAAAATTGATCACCATTGAACGGGGATTAGATAATATTTTGTGATAAAATCAAAGACTTCAATATCGTACATGTAAGTACAATCTGTGGGTCAAAAGAAGTGGAAATGATGACTATGGTTTAAATACAGTCAAACCTTGTCATCTCAAACTCAATGGGACAGAGAGAGAAACTACTCAATACGACATATCCATGATGTTTGAGATATCAGTGTTCGAGATACCGAAGTTCAACTGTATCAGTAAATCTTTTAAATGTATATTGTATACACATCAGTATGAACATGTATACAGTATGTAAGGTTGAATGGAATTCAGTGTTTTGAATGGTAGATCTTTAGGTAGCGGGGTGTGTGAAAATGTGTAAAATATATAAACCTCTTTAAAAAATTCTAATACATAAGTACATGTACATGAACTAAAATAACAAAGGTCCTGTGTAGGGAAGTATGAATAATGTCTTAAGAAAAAGGTAACATTATTCTATATGGAGCAACACATTTGCTCTACAATTACAGGTAATTCTAAGTTTTTAAATCTGATTACAATAGTTTAATGAAACATTTTTACAAGTGACGCTTTGGATACAATGAGAAATTGATCACAATCAACAAACCCATTGTGTCAAATTGAAAATGGTTATGGCCATGCAAAGGAAGTAAAGCTTGTTTGGGGATCAGTGATCTTTACAAGATAAATATATATTTGATTCAAATTTAAATGCTATTCAGCAATACAACAGAACAGTTTTCAAAGGTGGGAGAGGGAATCTAATCTAGCAAAAGCCTCGTCAGAAATCTAAGAGGGATTTTCTTTCAGATGATGAGCTTTCCTTTAATGCTAAAATGGCGGAAAAAATGCATGTATTTACACCCTAACATGAATTTACACAAAATCATGACTTAAGCACCTTATTTTTCAGTTTAAAAATGCCCCATATATAATAAACATGTACATGACAGTATGGAGACTTTGGTCTGCATTTGTTCATCTTATCATCTGACAAAGATACAGGGGTACATACAAAAAAGGGGGTTTCTTTTTACAACCACTTCTAGTTGTGTAATAACTCTACATAAAGGTCAATTTTGATGGTTATAACACTACAACACTTTTAAAATATGAAAAATAAACATTAATTTATTCATTATTTAAATTCACCAAGTTTCTCCATTTTCCACCGAAACCTGGCACGAAGTCTTGCACCATCTTTGCTATGAGCAGGTCCACTTTTGGTATCCTATCTTGTTCTGTAACAATGTCCTATACAAAAGGCTAACTGCCACAGTCATCAAGTACACTTCTCTAACATTTGGTTAATTTGGAGATTTCGCCAGTCCTGAGTGATGTCATTGAAATGATTATCAAAGTCCACCACATCTACCTCCCTAAATGACTGTGATGACAACAACATGGCTGCTGTCCTTAACGTCTCCTCTGTCACTGTCACTTTACTGAAAAAAAAAAAATGAAAATACTTAGAATTAGGTGTTAACTTACCGTTTTCATTTTACACTACTTATGTTAACAGAATATACATGTATCACATAATAGAAGAAATTGGATTTTAAAAAAATATCTTTTTCCTTTATATTTTTTCTTCCTCTTCTCTCTCTTGCTCTCTCTCTCTCTCTTTTTGTATGCAACAAAAAAAGGGGGGGGGACAAAAACAACCCCCCCCCATAAAAATGTACATTTTTACAAAATGAAACATGAATAATTAATTTCATTTCAATATACTGATCGACACATATTACTCTAGGTAAAATTGGCAACATTGCTGAATTTGCCAAATAATTGTGAAGCTGGCTGATCAAAATTTAAAATTCTTAATTTGTCCTACATCACATACATGCAAAATTTTTGTCGATGAAATCCTTTTATCTTTAATATTTAAAGTTCAATTTGAAATTCATTTTGTACCAAAAAGGGAATTTAATATAAGTAGACAAATCATGGATTGATGGCATTTATCATGGTAAATGCTGTAGGTTTAAAATAAGAAGGCTACGAATTCAGCTATCTTTTTAATTCAGCTTAGTAGTCAATTCGGCTTTGTAGCAAAGTCAGTGAAGTTGAATATGACTTAATTTACATGGAATGGGACAAGTATTCCATGCATGTATAAAATTACTATAACATGTCTCACTTTTCTTCTTGTTTCCATGAATTTTCCTTTGGTGAATAAATTCTGTACAACTCTGAGACAGATTCTGGATAAAGTCTTTCATTATCAACCTGTATAAGATGGACTTCATTTAAAGTAATCATTTAAAGAAATAACACAGCATGCAAGCTCTTTTGAGCTTCTGGACATCATATTTTGAACATCTTATTCTTTATTATTAGCATGATCACGGTATTAAGTTAAATAATTAATAAGAGTATGTAACTGGTGTTGCTTTATTATGCTTACTTTATTTTATGTATGATTTTTAGAAAATGTCTTGAAATTTCAAACAATTATCCATTTTTTAAAAGTTTACAAATAATGGTTACACAGTCTTGAATTTTTTTTCTTCAGATAGTTGACTAATTGAAACACATGAAAAATACAACTGACTTATAAGCAACATAGATATGTAAATGTGATATTTCAGTAATTTCACATAACTTGTTATTACCATAAATATATGTGAATCTGGACAACTTTCTTGAATTCTTCTTCCTATTGTTCTGGCCACATTATTCAATCTAATAAAAAAGAACATTAGTTTAAATAAGAAAACAACTTCATTAATATTTCCATAGTATCAATGAATCAATCAAAATTTCTTTCTTTAACATTTAGGGGCAAGGTGTCTTATACTCCACCTGTACATCAACACTTTTATGTGACATGGTTACTTGAGTACATTTCAACTTACACTTAATATTGTATATATACGTAAGTGGAAATGTTTAGAGGAAGACACCAATAGCTTCTTTTGTTATGTGGTTCAAGGACAAGTTCAAATAAATAATAGACACCAATATCATAACACATTTGTGTGATTTAATATCTCCTATATTTTTCATCCTTGAGACTTCATTACATGTGCCACACAGGTGGAGAATGGAAGAGGAAAACATCTTTTGTTTTTGAGGTCACTTGGTCAAAGTTTAAATGACCATTTTGATGCAATAACTTAGACATTTCATAACCTACAGACTTCATAAATTATTTAGTGTATAGGTTGAAAATTACCAAAGAAATACATTTATAAATTTTTGGATCAGAATCAAACGGCAACTTTAGAATGCTTCTATTAATGAAGTGCAAGATAAATAAAACTTACTCTTTGTCCCTAATATTTTCATTGGCTTGATAGTAACCAGCAATGACATAGCCCCTGCTTTTACAATATGCATCAATCTGAAATATAATTCCACAGCATTGAGTATATTCCTAATACCGGTAATCATATTTGATCTATTTTCTTACCTGTAGCATTTAATATATGAAATCAATATGGAAGTCAAGTGCATACATTAAAAGCCATATATTATGACCTCCGTTCACTTCACAGTTGAAAAGTGCATAAATGTGAAAATTGTTAATATTTTAAGCATGAAAACAAACACACACAGTGAAACACACAAAAACACAAGTAAAATTATGCATTATTCCAGTAGTACATTCTGACATTTTTATTCTAAAAAATGACTTCACTGGAATTAACATTTAAATGCCAATGAAACCACACCGGTATTACAGAACTCGAATTTCCTCTGCCATAATAAATATTTGACAATTAGAAAAGAATTCTAAAAGAATCGCCGGCAAATATTTTATCAAAATACCTTCAAATTACTATGATAATTTAGAAAAATGATAATAATATACATTCGTATCAGATTCTTACTCTAAAAACTGTCATATTTACCTGCAGCAATGCTGCTTCAAGCATGGGTGCAAGACTGAGGGTTAAATGAAATAAAGGGACACAGTCGACGAATTTCAAAACTTTGCGGTCTTTTGATTTACTATCTTCTGCTAGTAACACTCCATTCACAGCACAATGTGGATGTTTCACAGCGTGAAGAAGTATTTTACAATACGCCTGAATGCTGACGACGATCTCCGCCATCCTTGCTTTTAATTTTGATCACCCTAATCTACGGAAAATATTCTTAGTTTTGTAAATTAGTAATAACACATATTAAAAGTAAAGATAAATCATAACATCAACAATAACCACATTTTACTCTCAAGTGTGCTCAGTATAATTTAAACTATTCTGTGCCTTTTTTTTATCAATTGTCAAGCTTTTAATATTGAGGGAGTTATATATGTACCCGGTGATTAGTCCATCCTTTATTTAATAAAGTAGACACGAAAAATTAAAGACAACCTCATAGATAAAGCAATAGGTATATCCAGTCATTATTAGATTATAGGCCATGTTGTCTAATTTTTTATACACTATTCTTTTTTTTAATTTACTGCGGACTTCAAACATGTCGGCCTGCATGAAAATCAACACTGATCAAAGATTGCTTCCTTGAAATTCTTCTTGCTCAACTTGGAAATAGTTTTTTAAATATCACACTGATTGTCAACGAGTGTAACTATGAAAGATGGTAACAAAGACAGGTGGGTGTCGATTTAACTATCACAGGCCCGTAGGAAGCAAATTCAGTTTGGGGGAGGGGGGGGGGGCACAGCCATACATTTCCTCTTGATACCCTGCTCCCACACTGGATAACTTTACTTTTTTTGTTTTAAGAAAAGGGGGCAGGGATGAAAATGTGAGGTGCCGTTTTGGTATATATTGCCATTTTATGATATCACCTATTCATATAGGTAATATCACCTATTCGAATAGGTGATATCTGACTCATTCAATTCGAATAGGTGATATCACTCATTTGAATAGGTGATATCACCTATTCAAATTGGTGATATCACCTATTGGAAATAAATAAGTGATATCACCAATTCAAATAGGTGATATCACCTATTTGAACTAAATAGGTGATATCACCTATTCATTTTAACTTGGTGATATCACCCATTCGAATAGGTGATGTCACTTATTTGTATTTCTTACAACATTAAATAATGAATGCTCCCTTCCTGAAGACTATCTAGCTTCAATGCAAAGTAAAGGATGAAATTTTAGAAGGCTTTCAAAGAGCAATTTTATTTCCTTGGCAATGATACAGAATTTATGAAATTAATTTTATTACTCTTGATTAACCTTTTCAAGAAAGATTATAAAGTTTTTTTGGACTTTTTATATTTCATTTGAGCCAAAACCTTTACCATTTCAACACTGCATTGACCAAATAAACTATAGTTTCGCTGTAAGATCATTTATATCACAAAGAAAAGGAGGGGCACTTTTTGTAAGTTACAATATATATATGTACACACAAAAAAAAAAACACAGAAAAATTCAAAAAAATAAAATTAAATTAAAAGATAGATTTTAATCCCTCATGTCCCTCAGCAAATTCATGCTGACCTCTTTTCCTGTGTTTTAGTTCGAGACATTTTACAAAACCATATGTTATCGATCCCTGTAAAGTTATATAAATTTTACTTGCAGTCAGTTTTGCTATATTTAGTGATACTTTTTCTCTGTTTATAATTATTTATGTACAAAGAGACTGAATTTTTTACTTCCTGTATAGAGTAAACATAGGCAGTTCATATATATTCTTGGGAGCAGTTATTTCATAAATAATTTGAATAGGTGATATTACCTATTAGAATAAGTGATACCACCTATTCAAAATGAATAGCTGAAATCACATGTATTTGAATAAGTGACATCACCTATTCAAATAGGTGATATCACCTATTTGATTTGAATTATAGGTGATATCACCTATTCATATCGTATAGGTGATATCACCTATTCGAATAGGTGCTATAACCTAATTGAAAAATGATATCACCTATTCAAATAGGTGATTTCACCGATTCAAATTAAATAGGTGATATCACCTATTCAAATAGGTGATATCACTTTTTCGAATAAGTAATATCCCCAATCCAAAAGCTGAATAGGTGATATCACTAATTCGAATAGGTGATATCACCAATTGATATCACCAATTGAATAGGTGATATCACTTAATGGCAGTAAATATCAAAACGGCGCCTCATATGAAAATAAGATTGGAGTCTGAATGCATATAAGTATTTGAATGCAACAAAATGGAAAGCATTGCTTAAGGATATATCTGTATTTAGCAATCAATGATCACAAGCCATATGGCAGTAGAGGTGTAGATCTAGCCTGGTGTCCGAGGCTTTCCAGAGTGCAAACAAGAAGGCTAGCCTGAGCTACATTCAAGATCTAGTAGCTAGCCTAGTCGTTAGTCTGTATGATTTAATGCATGTTTGGCTAGGCTAGCATGTCGTTCAAGATTGTAGTGACCATGTAGTTCTAAAAAGCCGCTACGATCTTGAACACAGCCCTGCATGGTTCCTAAGCAGGTTATGGCCTTAAATGGATGGCCCTAGCAGCCAAAATAGCAACAGTAAGTGTCTCCTGTTATCATGCAGCAACATTTTAAGATCTTTTTAAAGACTATTAAACACAGATGTCTGAACTTCTTATACATGTTTATATTCATGTAACTTTAGAAATTGACCCTGTGATAAGAGAAATACACTGTACTGGTATCTTCTACTGGAATAAATAGCTATTATCCCTTTATAAAAATTGTGTGCATTGGATTTCTCTTGGAAGATCATTAGTGTTAAAGCAACATTTCATATGGTGATGATGAACTTTAAAACATTTAAGTTATGAATTTCTTATAATATATATACCTTGCTTTAGGAATAATACTCACCCTCCGCCACCAACCCTATGAAAACCCAACTCTTTCTTCTTGTGACTTTTCTTCTTGATCCTTTGTCATTCTCATACCATGACACTGTTTGGTGGCAATATACATGTAAGATGTAAGCAAAGTAATTTTATTTCAAATGAACCAAAGGTTCAAATGAGCTTTTCTGCTTTAAAATCTGTCCATGGTCTGTTGTTGTAGTCCTTGTTGACGTGATTGTTATAAACTTTTCACAATCTCATCTTATTCTCAAGAACCACTTTGCCAGTTTCAACTAAACTTGACACAGAGCATCCTTGGGTAAATGGGATTCAACTTGTTCAAAAAAGGATCACACTCTCTTTCAAGGGGAGATAATTAAGAATTAATGAAAATTTAATGGCATCTTTTAAAAATCTTTTCATCAACCTCTTGGTCAGAAGAGAAGAAAGCTTATGTGCTAGTTAGTGTAGAGTCAGTTTATTCAAATCATTTTCCCAGGGGTAGGGTGGGCCATCAAAGTTTAACATAGGAAATTCTTTAAAAATCTTCTCAAGAACAGCAATTCCATGATTTGTCATATTTATATGGAAACATCCTCAGGTAGTGTAGATTCAGGTTTATTCAAATCATGACTCATGAGGGTAGGGTGGGGCCACAACATGTGATCAAAGTTTTACAGTTTTACATAGGAATAAATGGGGGGGGGGGTCTGCTGATGAAAAACAGCATGGCTATAGTGACTCAGGTAAGTATTGTTGCCCCTAAGTCTCTTGTTTGATATTCTCTAATTTTGGAACAGAATTAATCTCCAAGTGACCTTTGTTCAATTGACATTGTGTCAACATGACAAGCATCAGGCTCGGGGGCCATAAAACTTAGCTGAGCTCACTTTTGATCTCAGTCTCACTTTTCCACTATATATTCCTTTCATAAAAGTGAGACTAAGATCAAAAGCGAGCTGATCTAAGTTTTATGGCCCCGGAGCCAGCTTCTAGACAATGCTAGACTTTCTAGAAAATATATAGTTAAACTTCACTATCTCGAACACAGATATCTCGAATATCACGGATATGTCGAAGTGATTTTGAAGTCCCAACCCTTTATTCCTTAAGTATTTTACCCTGTACATCTTGAATCCTCGGATATCTCAAAAGTTTTTCCTCGGTCCCATAGAGTTCGAGATAACGAGGTTTGACTGTATATATTTTTTTATCTTGAATGAAGTACACTCAGAATTAAAAAAAGATCAGACATCAAGTAATATTACATGTATATTATTTAATCTGAAGTTTTAAATACTTCAATTGTTTAAATTGCATGATCTGGACATTAAAACTTTGTTTCTTTTTTCTTTTTCCCTTAGATTGAAGTCATCAAGTCAACTGGTAATCTTTATTCTATTATCCCTGAGTGACATTTAACATGGACTCCAAACTAGGAAACTAATCTGGAGTAATGGCAGGGTTGAATCATGGCCGAGGGCTGATGCTGGCAGTCAGTGCTGGTATTATGGCAGCCCTTGGTTCTGTTTCAGCCAAATTGGCCACTAGTGACCACATCCTTATGGACACCTGTCAAATCATCTTCAGGATTGGCATTTGTCACCAGGTGCTGTAATTTTATAGTTTTATTGTAATCAAGTAATTTCCTCATTATCTTCATATATATTTATATATGTAAATGGCACTAGAAAAATTTTAATACATGAGGAGAAATCAATTTCTTTGAAGTATTTTTATTTAAGTGGACCCTGAATTGATAGATTTGTGTATGTTTAACACATTATGTTTTCTCTGAATAAAATTTCTTGGTCAGATAAATGAAAAACAGAGGGTCATCAACCTATATACTGTCAAATCAGTCACATGGCAAAATCATAATTTCTTTTCATTTCAGCTGAGTCTTTTGATGAGGATTGTGTTTTTTGCCATGATATTTGTTTGTAATGGTATGATGTGGACGCTTTTTACAAAGTCCCTTCAGTTTTGTTCTTCAACAGCTGAAGCAACAGTCACAAACACAGCCTCAAACTTTCTTATTAGTGTAAGTTTGAACTTGACATGATGACTCGCTTCCTTAAATACTTATTTTTTTTATAGATTATATTTTTTCCACATTTGTAGCTCTACTACTCAGAGACAAGGAGAACTTGTTCATTAATAATGTGATCTTCGTCTGCAAACATTTTTGTCGCCCGCGTGGCGCAGTGGTAGAGCATCTGCTCTAGAGTTGTGGAGTAAGGAGTTTGTAGCTCTACTACTCAGAGACAAGGAGAACTTATTCATTAATAATGTGATCTTTGTCTGCAAACATTTTTGTCGCCCACTTGGCGCAGTGGTAGAGCATCCACACTAGAGTCGCGGAGTAAGGAGTTCATCCTTACATCATGGGTTCGAATCCCACTGTAGGAAGTGGAGACCGGTCCTTCTGATAAGACCGTATAAACCGAGGTCCCGTGTTGCAGTAGATGATGGCACGAAAAAGATTCCTCACTGCTTAATGGCCCTGAGTGCAGACTATAGGTCGAAATTTGCAGCTCTCCACTGGCAAGAGGTGGCTTCTCCATATGAGTGAAAATTCTCAAGAGGGATGTTAATCAATACACAAACAAACAAACATTTTTTTAAAAACACTCCTCCTCCTCTTTGACTTTTATAAATCTTTGTACATACATGTGTAAACTACACTATGATATATGTCAAAATGTTACCCGATACTCCTCCTTCAGTATCACTGAAACCTTAAGCATATTCAGAGTACACAGAAATGATGTCTTGGTTTTGATTTTAATGAATTGTGTGCATAATTTGTAAATGCAGAACTAAAACAAATGTAAGTCCAGGTGCAACTTATCTCTTCCATTTCTATAGTGCAAACTGGTAGAGCTACAGTGTTATCAGAGATATCTGGGGTTTTTTTGTCTTGTTTTTGAAGGGGGATGCATTGTTTGCATGTGTGTGTGTGGTTTTTTTGGTTAAATTATTGAATTAAGCACTTATAATGTAAAGAAGCAAATACTCATATTTTTCACAAATTTTAAACCCATTAATTTAATTAAATTCTTGGAAAAATATTTGTGAATCCATTCTTCATGCTCTTGGTATTGTTTTCTAGGCTTTGATTGGCGTAGCTCTGTTCAATGAGACACTCTCCCTTCGATGGTGGATTGGAGCCAGTTTGATTGTTACTGGACTCCTACTAATTCACAGGGCAAACAGAAAAGAAAGTGAAGAGAAAAATAAAACAGCCTGATGTCCAGAAGTCAGAACTAATTCTTCCATAACTTGTCGTTGGGGAAAACAAGATCCTTTTGTATTAAACATCAGTGTACCAAATGGTACCCTCAAGGATGGAAAGAGAAACCTTGTGTGTGAGAAGGGGATAATAGTTTTAAAATATTTTTTTACAATGTACTGGCAATAATAACATTGGAAAGGACTTAACTGCCAATTTATTTCGAAAGATGTTTTAACAGGGTGGATGAAAGGCAAAATTTAACCACATATTAAGCTAAACTATGCTGTTCACCAGAAGCAAGTTGAAGAGAGAAATAGTTCATAAGAATTATTGTGGAGAGTGTCACAAACGGAATTGAGTTTCTTCTACCTCAGAATGACACATTTTCATTCAAAATACTAGAATAAAAAATATAATAAAATTCTAATTTTATATGAAGCTGAAAATAACATTTATGCTGTGCCAAATTTTTCATTTTATAGAATAAATGTATTGTGCAAAAACTCCAGAATTATTCTTCATCATAAAATGAAAACTAAGACATCATGAACTTCATGAAAACTAAGACATTGTCTAAATGTACATGTACTGTTACTAGTAATTAAAATTCAGATCCTTCTTCTGTGTACTATGTATTGACTTGTTACAGAAGCACAATATCATTATCAAATTAAACAAAATAACAATCCATTGCTACAATATTTTTTCCCTGTTTTCATTTTATTAGTGATGTGTCTTAAATTAATTTTGGAATTGTAAGTCTTTGAAAGTTTCTTCTACAGAACAAGACAATGAATTTGCATGCATTATCCCTGGATAGTGCAGATTCAACCTTGTTCAGTTAATGGCTAGAGGCTAAAGACGGGGGTATCTGCAGTCAGAATATGTATATTTTTGAAGAACAAAATTAAAATTTCTAAAAATTCAAGCAAGTATATACAGTTAAACATGGTTACATTGTATATCGAACAGTTATAATGAATTCACGCTTACAGCAAAGTAATTGTCATTCAGTATTTAGTCCCCAGGGTAAGGCTAAGTTCTAGCAGAAAAACTCTATGCATGATTATTATAACACTTAGTCCTCTAAGTACCAAAATTGTGAAATTCATGGCCTGTGGTTCAGACCACAGGGTTAGGCTTGGTCATTTAATGAAAGTACATAACATCTTTGAAAGAATTCCTTATTCATGGACAATAGGAGGCAGATTGTTTGCATGACTTTACATACAATACTGAAAAAAGTCCTGCCTCCAAGGTATGGGATCAGACCCCAGGGTGGGGCTTAGTTGGCCATATTTTTAAATTTGTGTGAATATGACAATGATTTTAGAGTCCTAACCAATCTTTAAAAGATTTGTCACCTGAGTCCAGAGTCAGATCCATGTGGCACCAAAATAAGTGGTCATAGGATGAGATACTCAAGTGATTGTCAAGGCCAGTGGGCCTCTTGTATTTTAGACAAAACCTTCCCAAATCTCAAAAGCAAAGAATTTTTTTAAGCTGCTTATTTGTAACAATTTTGCCAAAGTTTGAAGTCAATGAAAAAACATAATACATCTATTTATGTATCACTAGTTTGCACCATAATTCTGTCTATACACCATTTAAAAAAAAAATTGAAGCTCATGGATGAGATAGTAAGAAAAAATGAAGCAAAAAGGTTAAGGAAATAAATTTTTAAAGAAATAATTTTATTACAGACCTGTACAAAAATAATTTAACAAATTATGAATATATATCTTAAAACACTGAAATATGTCATTGGTATTTCTATGAAAGTTATCTCCTAAAGAAATTCTGTATTCTTGCAAAAAATCCAGTTCTTTTTGTTTTCTTGTGCCTTTTTCTCTCCTGAAAAAATATATATATGAAAAGAAATTAAATACATTTATAGCCTTGTGGAAAAAATCAATGTACATGTAAATACATTTGTTGAAAAAAGCAGTTATAGAAAAGGAAGTGTGTACTCACAGGCAGACAGGTTGTACCACAAAGGAATATGTGCCAAACAGGTCTTTTGTGAGTATAATTTATGTTGTCATTCACTGGTTCTGATTTTTCAACCTCCTTGAATGTCTCTGCTTCTTTCTCCTTCACTATTTCTGATTTTTCCTTCTCCTTCATTGTTTCTGCTTCCTCCTCCTTCACTATTTGTAATTTTCCCTCCTCCTTTACCATTTCTGCTTCCTTCTCCTTCACTGTTTTTAATTTTTCCTCCTCCTTCACTCTTTCTGTTTCCTCCTCCTCTACTGTTTTTGATTTTTTCTCCTCTGTCACTGGTTTTGCTTCCTCATCCTTCATTGTTTCTGCTTCTCTTTTCTTCACTGTTTCTGACTTCTCCTCATCCTTCACAGTTTCTAATTTTTTTCTTTTCTTCACTGTTTCTGTTTTCTCCTCTTTTACCCTTTTTAAGTTTTCCTCCTCCTTCACTGTTTCTGTTTTTACCTCTGCCTTCACTTTTTCTGATTTTTTCTCATCCACCACTGTTTTTGATTTTTCTTTCTCCTTCACTGTTTCTGCTTCTTTGTCCATCACTATTTTTGCTTTCTCTTCCTTTAATGTTGCTGATTTTCTCCCCTCCATCACTATTTCTGATTTCTCCATTGCTTTTGATTTTTCTTCCTTAATCACTGTTTCTAATATTTCCCATTCCATCACAGTTTTTTCTTTCTCTCCTTCCTTCACTGTTTCTAATTTTTCATCCTCCTTCACTATTTCTGATTTTCCATCCTCCTTCATTGTCTCTGCTTCCTTGTCATTCACTGTTTCTAATTTCTCCTTAACCTTCACTGTAGCTGATTTTTCCTCCTCCTTCTCTGTTCCTGATTTTTCCTTCTCCATCAGTGTTTCTGATTTTTCCTCAACCTTCACTGTAGCTGATTTTTCCTCCTCCTTCACTGTAGCAGATTTTTCCTCCACTGTTTCTGATTTTTCTTTCTCCATTACTGTTTCTGATTTTTCCTCTTCTTTCACTATTTCTGCTTTTTCTCCAACCTTCACTGTTTTTGATTTTACCTCCTCTTTCATTGTTTCTGATTTTCCATCCTCCTTCATTGTCTCCACTTCCTTGTCATTCACTGTTTCTAATTTCCCCTCTACTTTCACTGTAGATTTTTCCTCCTTTTTCATTGTAGCTGATTTTTCCTTCTCTTTCACTGTTTCAGATTTTTCCTTCTCTTTCACTGTTTCTGCCTTTTCCTCCATTGCTATTTCTGCTTTTTCTCCCACCTTCACTGTTTCTGAATTTACCTCCTCCTTCACTATTTCTGATTTTCCATCCTCCTTCATTGTCTCTGCTTCCTTGTCATTCACTGTTTCTGATTTCTCCTTAACTTTCAATGTAGCTGATTTTTCCACCTCCTTCTCTGTTCCTGAGTTTTCCTTTTCCATCACTGTTTCTGATTTTTCCTCCTCCATTACTATTTCTGCTTTTTCTCCCTCTTTCACTGTTTCTGATTTTCCATTCTCCTTCACTATTTCTGATTTTCCATTCTCCTTCACTATTTCTGATTTTCCATTCTCCTTCATTGTCTCTGCTACCTTGTCATTCACTGTTTCTGATTTCTCCTCAACCTTCACTGTGTCTGATTTCTCCTCAACCTTCACTGTTTCTGATTTTTCCTCCTCCATCACTATTTCTGCTTTTTCTCTCTCCTTCTCTGTTTCTGATTTTCCATTCTCCTTCACCGTTTCTGATTTTCCATCCTCCTTCATTGTCTCTGTTTCCTTGTCATTCACTGTTTCTAATTTTTCATCCTTCCTCATTGTAGGTGATTTTTCCTTCTCATTCACTGTTCCTACTTTTTCTCCCACCTTCACTGTTTCTGATTTGTCCTCCTCTATCACTATTTCTGCCTTTTCTCCCTCCTTCACTGTTTCTGATTTTCCATCCTCTTTCATTGTCCCTGCTTCCTTGTCATTCACTGATTCAGTTTTCTCCTCAACATTCAATGTTTCTGTTTTTTCCTCCTCTTTCACTGTTGCTGATTTTTCCTCCTCCCTAACTATTTCTGATTTTTCTTCCTCTTTCACCTTTTCTAATTTTTCCTCCTCCTTCACTGTTTCTGCTTTCTCCACCTTCATTGTTTCTGCTTCCACCTCCACTGTTTCTGCTTTTTCCTCCTCCATCACTGTTTCAGATTTTTCACCCTCTTTTATTGTCCCTGCTTCCTTGTAATTCACTGTTTCTGTTTTCTCCTGAACATTCAATGTTTCTGTTTCTTCCTCCTCCTCCACTGTTGCTGATTTTTCCTTCTCCATTCCTATTTCTGATTTTTCCTCCTCCATCACTATTTCTGATTTTTCTTCCTCTTTCACCTTTTCTATTTTTTCTTCCTCCTTCACTGTTTCTGCTTTCTCCACCTTCATTGTTTCTGCTTCCACCTCCTTCAATGTTTTTGATTTTTCCTCCTCCATCACGGTTCCTGCTTTTCCCTCCTCCATCACTATTTCTGATTCTTCCTCCACTTTCACCTTTTCTAATTTTTCCTCCTCCTTCATTGTTTCTGCTTTCTCCTCCTTCATTGTTTCTGCTTCCACCTCCACTGTTTCTGATTTTTCCTCCTCCATCACTATTTCTGATTCTTCCCCCACTTTCACATTTTCTAATTTTTCCTCCTCCTTTACTTTGTCTGACTTTTGCTCCTCCTTCATTATTTCTGATTTTTCTTCTTCCTCCAGTCTCTCTACTTTCTTTACTGTTTCTGCTTTCTTCTCCTTCATTGTGTCTTCTTCCTTCTTTGCAGTTTCTGATTTTTGCATCTCACTCAATCTGTCCAAATTTTTCTGCTTCATCACAGTTTCTGATTTTTCCTTCTTCACTAATTCTGTTTTCTCCCTTTCCTTCTCTTTTGCCTCCAACTGATTTTCCCTCTTTTCTGCCTTTAATGTTTTCTCTGCTTTTTCTTTCTCCAATTTTTCAACCTTATTTGATGTTTTTAGTTTGGTCTCTTCTCTATCAGAATTTAGTTGGTCCTCTTTATTTATTTGCAAATTTTCCTTCACTACCTCTGATTTTCTCTTCTCCATATTTGCTGCTGATTTCAACTGTTCTGCCTCCAAATTTTCTGTATCTGATTTCTTTCTTTTTTCTTTTGCATCTATTTTCTCTTTATCTTGTCTTTCTGCCTCTGATCTGTTTGTCATTTTTTCTGATTTGAATTGTCTTACCATCTCTAACTGCAATATCATTTCCTCTTCCTTCTCTGTCTCCCTTTTCTCTGGTTTGTTTTTCACTTTCTCTTCTCTTTCTGTCATATCTTCTTTCTTCACATTCTGTTGTTCCTTTTTGGCCTTCAGTCTGTCCTTCTTTTCCAACTGCCATTTTTCATTATCCCCTCTGTCTTTCTTCAAACTAAACTCCTCTATCTCAACCTTGGATTTCTTTGCCTTATCTTCTTTTGATGTTCCTTCTTTTTTCCCTTTCTCTCCCAAAACTTTCTTTTCATCTGTCTTCAGTCTTTTCTCAATCTCCATTTTCAACAATTCCACCTGTATTTTCAGTCTCTTTTTCTTCAGATTTTCCTCCTCTTTCTCTTTCATCATTTTCTTTTCATTAGCTTTAAAGTTCTTGTAGTCCTTCTTTGCGCTTTGTCTTTTCTTCATATTTAACTGTACATCCTCTTTTTTAACCACTTCATCTTTAACATTTAAGATGGCCAATTTATCTTTCTGAAAAATAATATATCCAAAAATATCTTTTAATTGTGATCATTTGCATGTATCCCTTATACACAGTGTAGTTTTATTCATGCAATATATGGTGATTGATTGCTTTATACATGTATATTACCCCCCCCCCCCCCCCCAATTTGCAAGCACATAGACACACTTCTGATATCTGCTGCTTCATGTTTACTCTCTCCTTATATTATTTAAAAAGTGGTTAGTAAACTTGCACCTACCACATTTTCCATAGGATCTTTTCTGAATTCTAACTGGTTTCCATTCTACAAAAAGTAAGACATGCATTAGCTATCAATAAAAATCACCATTTAAGAAATAATTATATTTAAAAAATTGATTATCAAATTAAAATGAACAGAAAACTGTATTGCCATTTGTATAATGAAATACAGATCAAGACACACTCCCTGTCTCCCAGCTATAGTAACAGAAAATATAAACTAAAATCAATGTTTTGAATAATAAATATTTTACCTTGGACCTCTCCTTTTCCTCCTTCATTCTCTCTTCCTCCTTTTCTACCATCTCCGCCCAGCTATAATCAAATTTTAAGATGGCCAATTTCTCATCCTGGAAATAATTAATTTAACTATCAAACGTTTATAAAGTGTCAAGTTTTTTAATTGCTTTAATTTAAGACATCTCGCAAATAAAGGGTTTCAAATTTTAAGTAGAAATACGAACCAGAAACAATTGCAGTTTATATCCCTACACCCCCTTTCACCCTTTGAACTTGCTATATTCTCGTTCATTTCAAAATAAAATTAATTGCTGCACTTACCACGCTTTTTACTGGCTCCTCACCGAAATCCAGTATTTCAGTTTCGATCTGAAAATTAATTAGTTTATATTACTGTTTATTTTTTTGTGAAAACAATGAGCATGTAAATATTTTGTTACAAAAGTATTAATTGTAAAAAGAAAAAAAAATCACCAATGGTTTGTTTTCCAGACTGTAACTTCAAGTTTAACAAATAATTAACAAAACTTAATTAGGCTAAATTCAAACTCTCGTTGCCAACTCATGTTAAACGAATGGATATTTCTTTTGTGATTTGACAACTAACCTTGTTAGAGAAATTCATAGTTTTTTCCGCACACAATTTGACTACCGCAGTATCAACAATGTTCCGCCATGTGTTGTCAATGACGTCAAATATACTGACATCATAATTGGTATTATGACGTTATAGTGATTGTGACAAATGAATGCATTATTTATAGGATCGGATTTCTATTACCTTGAATAGGTATTCAGTGTTTCTACTTTCATGATTACTAGTAATTTATAAGCATTACTTAAGGAGAGTAATGCAACCCCAGATGCATTCTTCAGTTGGTTAAATAAGGTTCCACTGATGTACATATAACAAAGATATGAATAAGGAAATAAAACTGAAAATGCATAAAAATGATATTGCATGGAATATTGCACCTACATATTTTAGAAAACGCTGCTTAACTTATATTGACGCCAAATAGAAAATCACTTCAAGAAAAAGAACTGGTTACATATGTATGTATAGCTGTCTATCCTGAACGAAATCCTATTTGATTTGTCTGGTTAACAGCTTTTGCAGATACAGTGCAGTTTAAAATATTATCAAAAATTCGAAGCAAATTAATGATATTTTGAAAGATACGTTTCAAGATATTCAAATACATAACCTTATTAAAAAACCGCTTGTGCTTGAACGGGAGGACAAAAAATGCATCCATATTATATCTATACATGTTATTCATAAATACTTTGTAAAAGTACATTAAAGAAACGTAGGGTGAAGAAAAAGAAAAATAATTGGAACGCTTCATAAATATGAATTAGAAATATTAAATACATACTACATATGTATTTAATTACAAACCTGATCATGAATATTCATCCTTTTTTGGGGGATATTTTCACAAATTAATGATCTGTCACCCAACACAAGTCTCCGGCATTCCTTGCCAACAGATTTGGAAATTGTGACGTCATAATGGTCTTGACGTCACAAGTGTTTCAGTTCATTTGCGAATCTCCTGTGCGGAGTTGTCGTTCGTTCCTCTCTGAATGTATACGTGTTGCTAGTCCAGTAAGAAGTACGACCAAGGCTGGGATGGAAAGGGGATGACATTTTTCCATCCTTCCTTTTTTAGTTCAACAATAGAAACTACAAAAAATTTATTCCCCAACATTCATTCTGATGGGAAAAAAATAAATCCGTTGACAGTTTGCAAGGCAAAGGCAGATCCAGTCCGAACTCTCTCTCTAAGAATTTTCAGAGTTACTAAATTTTTATCATAAAGTAACAAAAATATCACTCCCCAACCCCCAGAAAATACAGACCCTTCGTGAGTCATAATTATGAAGTGGGTGTGACCCTCCCCCCTTTCGAAGATTCTTGGATCTGCCTTATAATGACAAAACATCAGAGATACTTAAGCAGTTATAAGAACTTTGATGAATTTATTCATTTATTAAAATGTTTAAAAAAAACCAACAACAAGAACAGCAGCAACAACAAAACCCACTTTTCTATAAACATTATGTGTTTAATACGCAAAACTGCTCGTCTTTGAGGGACCCTCCCCTGAATGTTGGACATCATTATCCTGGGAAAATTCTTAACACGAATATTACAAATGTTTATTATACCTAAATCAATTTTTCCCTTTATAAAATTATATCGTTAAATGTTAATAATTCCTAGAAATCGCTATGAATGACCTCCTAGCCTCAGGAAACTGGAATATTGCTTACTCTCGCAATAATATAATATAACTGTATACTAATTATAGTTTTTATAAGCTTGGAAATTCCCTTTATTTATATTTTGAGCAGTGACTGTCATCATTCCTCGAGATCTACATTGACAAATTGTTGCTTATGGTATACTGGTATATTCTTTTGTATTTGTAAAGAAAAAAAATATAACTGATAGTTTACAGTGAATAACTTACAGAACAGTCATTGTAAACACAATTTTCAGATGTTCTGTGGAGATCTTTAATTTTTTTCTTTTAATTTATATGAAGCGCGAGTTCTATTTCTAAAAAAAAAAAACCCATTCTTTTCTACATATTATACTCTAAAAAAAGTTCGACAATTGATAACCGTGGTATTAAACTATTGCTTTGGGTTTTAAAATTCCAATTTGTAACAGATGAACGTTAAAATCAAACTCTTTTGAAAAAAGATGAACTTTCTTTTGAAATGAATTGTTTGTTAGCTCTAATGGTCAGAGACCAGATAGTAAGGTGTCCGTCGTCCGTCCGTCTGTCTGTCCGTCTGTAAACAATTTTTCAAAACACTACTCCTCCTACAGTTTTGGTCTGATTTCAATATTACTTTGCACATAAGTAGACTACACTAAGATACATAATTCTGTGTAAACGTTTTTAATTTCAATGAACGCTGTTGCCATGGTCACTAAAAATAGAAATTTCTGTGAAAAACTTTCAAAACGCTACTCCTCCTACAGTTTTGATCTGATTTCAATATAACTTGGAACACAAGTAGACTATAATAAGATACATAATTCTTTCTCTTGGTTTTTGATTTCAATGAACGGTGTTGCCAGGGTTGATAAATATAGAGATTTCTGGGAAATACTTTCAAAACGCTACTCCTCCTACAGTTTTCATCTAATTTCAATATAACTTGGCACACAAGTAAACTATACTAAGATACATAATTCTATTTACCAGTTTTGGATTTCGATGAACAGTGTTGCCATGGTTACTAAAAATAGAAATTTTCTTGAAATACTTTCAAAACGCTACTCCTCCTACACTTTATGTCTGATTTCAGTATAACTTGGCATACAAGTAGACTACACTGAGATACATAATTGTCATTATTGTTTTTTGATTTTGTTGAATGATGTTTCCATGGTTACTTAAAACAAAATTTCTGTAAAATTGTTTTAAAAGGCTACTCCTCCTACAGTTTTAGTCTGATTGCAATAAATCTTGCCACAAAAAGAGACTAAACCAAAGATTATTATTCTATTTATTACTGTTGCAAAGTTTCAAGTGCTACTTTTATCTTCCTTTATAAGTTCAACCAGTACTCCAGTAGAGCTACAGTCTCGTCAGAGACTTCTGGTTTTTAACTAGCTTTAGCATACACACACATACTTTACTCATTTTATATATTTATTTTTTCAATTTTATTTCTTAATTTTAATAAAGTGGTATTTTATCTGTTCCCCATAAGTAATTTCACATCCTTTTATCCTCTCAACAAATAGTAAAGGACATAGAGAAAGGAAAAAGATAGTTAACTAAGAAGCTAAGTGTAAAATTATAGCAGTATACACTGGTATACGAATCTACATTAGAACCTTGTGTATATATGTAAATGTGTTCATGTACCTCATGTATCACTGTATGGTTTGAGAGTAATAAACAAACAAAGAAATCTATGTATACACAATGTAGTGGTGAAGCTACTTCTGCAAGAATTGTCACATGCTCCCATGTCGGTGGTCATTCTTATACACACTTACTTACTTATATTTATATCCCCCGCTTGAGAAGCACGGGGGGGGGTATACATGTACATGTATAGTGATGGGGGGGGGGGCGTGAGGCGTCCTTCCCTACGTACATAACACTTGGGGTCTCCCATCTTATCTCATCCTCAACTCCTCCTATACTACCGAATAAAATTTAATAAGACTTTTACAGAATCTTTCTTACACAGTGTAGTCCCAGTGTACACCTCTTATTTTACGTTTCGATCGGACAGATATTTGGGGTTTCCCATAGCAAAACCTGGACACTGCCATTTTTTACTATAATATTTGGGATACGCATCTCTTATCTGCAACTTCTCCTAAACCACTGATTAAAATTTGAAGAGACTTTTATAGAATCTTTACATAGTTCCATTAATTATGCACCTCCTATTTCATGTTCTGATCGGACAGATTTTCCCATAGCCAAAAAAGGGACTGACATTATACTCATAGGGGATTAAGGTACTCATTTTATGAGCTCAGTGCTCACAGTAGCTCCAATCATATATTAACATCATAACTGCTTATAATATCATAACGGCTTCTGACGTGATAACAACGAATTCTGGACACATAGGAAAAGTTCATAAGCCACACAATACGCCTTACAGTTATGAAAGTATAAACCCATATTTGTTGACATTGTTATTTTTCACATAACATTAATAATTTTAAATATTTAACAGTATTTACCGATAAACAATATAATGAAAATAATAAGTTGTATATTATGCTTCTTTTTAATTGACTTCATAACAAGTAACACGAACCATTAAATTGACTTCATAATAACTATAATACGAACTATTCACAACTATATGGAACTATCATTAAAAAACATGTCAGTCTGTAAATCGTCACACAGTACATGTACATGATTAAAAACAATAGGGAAAATTTCAATAATATCATGGGTACTTAATCACCCATATCTGTCTTTTGCATAGAACCTGTTGATTTTTTTTAATTTCTTGAAATTTTTTAAGGTAATTTCAATAGTTTGTTATCATTCACAATCTGTACTTTGGAGCCACATGAAGTTAGAAGATACGGCATACATTTCGTTTCAAAATTTGCTTCCCTTCAAAGCAAACATCCAATATGGCATTCTTAAGAACTTTGGGAGCCATCTCTGCATCCAGGCTGTATTCGGATTGCGCGCCATCAACCAATTAATTTGTCTCATACTATCAATAACACGACCTATATGTATGAAAAACAAACATTATATTATTATATACAAGCTTATCTTTTAAAAAAGATAGGTGAGCTAGCGCTGTAGCTATCATAAACCACAGAATTAGATATCTGAATTATTGGATTAATTTGCTGAATCGATTAAGGGGACGACCATTTGATTCTGAGGAGGGGGGGGGGTCTGGCAAAATCTTTCGAGTCAGATTATTTATTTTCATGCCAGTCAAGGACAGATTATTTATTTTCAAGATGATCAAGGACAGATTATTTATTTTCTTCTTCACTGAAAAAGTTAGACAAAAACAAAAAACAAAAACAAAGTTCAAAGAGGGACCGGGGGGGGGGGGGTTAAGTAGCAATAGTCAATGACAGATTATTTATTTTCTTGCCGGTCGTGGAAAGACAGTTATTTATTTTCAACTTTTTTGAGGACATTATTTATTTCCAAAATCTGCCAGCCCCCCCCCTTTCAGAATCAACTGGTCGTCCCTTATTATTAATAGGAATACACAGTGGTACACCGGAGGTAGTGTTGGGGGGATGTGTCTTAATTCAGAATGGCGAATGTATCAGCTATTCAGTGTTTAATACAGAATATTCATCAGACTATTTATAAAAAAACATATCCGAGGTTGTTATTCCGAGCTTGCCGGAAAGATCCAGGAAGATAGTTAAAAAATAACTATTTTTTTTTAATTATGAATTTAGAAATTATAACTGATCTGTACAGTTTTGGCATTTACTGTTACCTTTTGTACATTTATTTAAGGTTAGGCAACAAAACGCGAAACTTCTGATCACATGTATTTTTTTCAGATTAAAAAACGAAATTGACATGGTACAGTTTATCTACAGTAGTATTCACAGAATGCCCTACCACGAAGTTGAGCATACGTATTCCAGTAAAAAAGACTAACGTAGTTGCTAGCGCTCGAGAGCGCTAGCAATAACAATCGGATCATTACTCGGGCTTTTCCGTCAAAAAAAGGAAAAATTAAAAATTAAAGAATAACAATTATATCAGTGCTACTGCATTGTATCAATCGCTCCTCGTGTCTTTCCGACAAACTCTGAAAGATTTCCTGGGGGGGTGGGGGTCTGAGCTTGCCGGAATCATGTAGTATACATGGTTAGCTTTAAGGAAAGCTAGGTTTTACCAGTTGATCTCTACAATCTTGGCATTATATGACCCAAATTTTCTTGTACTTTTAGTCATAGGTTAGACAATAAATTAAGAAATCCAGTATTCGTATCATATCAATTTTTTATGATAAAACGAAATTATCATCGTACAGTCTATCTTCAGTAGTTTTCCCAGAATGCCCGACCGTGAAGTCGAGCATGCGTATTCCAGAAATATAGACTAACGTAGTTGCTAGCGCTCGAGAGCGCTAGCAATAAATCATGGTTAAAATTCTTGAACCCCTTCCCTTCCAAAAAAAAAAAAACCAAAAAACAAAAAAAAAAAAAAACAAAAAAAGAAAGAAAGAAACTCCATGACTTCGATTATTTGTTGAAATTTAGCAGATAAAATCCTCAAATTCCATACATAATAGAAGAAATCGTACCACACAGTTACAAAATTTCAAGTAAATTTTGTGATTATAAGCATTTCATACAGTCAATTCTAGTAATCAATTCTCAAGGTTGCTTACCATCAATGTCCCGTAGATTGTATTCTTGACCAAGCTCAGGAGTCATCAACACCTTTCCAGATTTGCTCATTACGTTTGGATCTGTAAGTGAATTTCTTCCTTACAGATATTGTTAAAGGACAATATATACTAGTGACGCCTCAAAATATTTAATGGAACAGGTAATACCTTTTGCAAGAGCGACTATGCACTTCCCGGCGTATTCAACAGATTCAGCGCCTTCGAACAACTTCTTTCGTTGTTCCTAAAAACGCAAGAAATTTATATTGGCAATGTTGTTATAACATTAACAATGAGATGATGCGTAAGATCCTTACACTTTTGGTTGTTTGAAGCATTTGATCCACGTGTTCTGTCATGACAGGTCCAGGCCAAAGACTGACAACAGCCACATTGTGTTTCTTCAGTTCCACTCCACAGTCCGCTGCCATTCTGTCCAACTACAAGACACGTGCTTTAATTGTAAACTTCTTATGAACTTTCGACTACATTTACATTTGATTACTTTGAGTTTTTGAATGTTTTACCATTTAACATTTTACTGTTGCAAAAGCATTCACAGAAATTGAATAAATATCTTTTAGATGAGTGACATTCCAAGTTCATCTGTAAATAAAATTGGGTTTGATCTTCTCTTTATTAATCTATTTACTGTCATCGATTTTCATTTTTTTCTATCTCAACTTCTCTGTCTACGAAACATAGTTTATTAATTATCTTTAGGTATTTACAAATAATATCAAAAGTTTAAGTTTGTTTATATTAAAATAAAAAGATTAGCTTATATACTGCCTAGTGGTATGTTGATATTGTAGTTATTTAGATTTTATACTGTACTTTTAGCTGAATTCACTCTTGCTGTATACATGTAGGTACTCGGACATAAAACACTTAATAGTGTGTGCCTGTGTATGTGTGTGTTTTAAATTTAATCATATCATATTTATAGTATGATTCAAATTAGTTATGACTTGAATCTTTAAACAAGTTTCAAATTCAAAATACTGTACAGGAATTAATTGGACTTGCCACTCCCCTTTCATATACTTTAGACTACATAGACCTCTACCAAATAGTGCCAACTATACAAAAAGAACTCACTGCCTCCTTTCCTATACCATATGCCACATTGAAGAGGTATGCAAGACCCCCAGCAGAAGATATGTTGACTATCAATCCCTGTTTTCTTGGAACCATCATTTTTGCAGCGAACACTGTGCATATGTAGTGGTTTCTTCATTTATATGAAATAAATCCATGCATGTTCTGTTTTCAGTGAGGCATTTTGTGCGCTTTTAAAACTTTTTGTTTGAACAGAAAAAAACAACACCTCTTTGTTTTGATTAAGAATACTGTATAAGCACCAATTTTTCTTCAATTATTTTCGTCAATAAATAAAAATTTCTATCGTACGTTGTAAGCATTTTTCTCTTTTCTCAATACATTTTAAAAGTTATATCATTAAATGTAACATTTTGGAATTAAAGTTTTCAAATATTAAGAAAATTCTTGTATTTTAGATCTAAATTCCTCATTTTTTACATTCCGAATATTTTAAAATTGATTCGTTCAATTTTTTCCTTTACACGTATACCTTAAACCGACATTGTTAACCGTATCCCAGATTGACAAAGGTTGCTCCCAGAAAGGTTTTCCCAAATTTTCAGATATTGCCTGCAACAAAATATGTTTAAAACGCTTTACTTATATTAAGGTTTCTCAAATTCAAACTCTATATTGTGACAAACTCACATTAACAGCGGCATAAGCATTGTTGACGAGAAGGTCAAGTCGGCCATTTTGTTCAGATTTTACTCTCTCAAAGAATGCGGCGATGTCCTCATCTTTTGAGTGATCGCATTGTACAGGGATGCATTTTCCACCCCTTGATTCAATCTGGAAAGAAGAAAAAAATCTGAAATTTTGAGTGAATTATTTACTTGTTATAGTTTCTTGGTGCTTGTGGTCCAGACTGCATTATATTATCTGTTTTTCTACATGTACTTATCTAAATCGTAATTGTATCATGGCTGTTGTGTTTTTCCTTTGAAGTCAAGTGTACAATAACTGGAGATACACCGATGGGCGGAGCCAGCAAAAACTGTGCCGTGTAAATAAATTATTGAACACCAAGGCGATTTCAACATTTTAAATTATATGTATATTGAAGAATTACAGAATTAAATGGACTTTGTTATATACAAAGACAAAATTTCTGCCAATGAAATAAAGGTCCTTTACTTAAATTACAGTGCACATGTATCCCAAAATACGAAATGTTATTACAGAACTCTGCAATTATTCGATCCACCGCAACGAGAAATCAAGTTCTTGACACGAATTCCACAAAGAAGAGTTATTAACACAGCGTTTTTGTTCATGCCACAGCTCTCGAATATGCCAAATGATCAACGGGTATCTTTTTTTTTTCTTGATTTTCGATTAACACCTGAATTTCCCTTCTTCAACTTCGAATTTTTCATCCTTGATATCCAAAGGTTTTCTTATGAATTTCATAAACAATCCGTTTTATATTAAGTTTGAGAGCTGCAATCCGACGTCCTTTCTCATGAACACACACATAAAATGTGCGAATTAAAAAAATATTGGCGGGAAGGAGAGAATATCCATGCGGTCACCTGAGATTGGTGTAATTAAAAATCATGCTTGAAAAAATATTGACGTTTTGATTGGCCATGATACAAGAAAGTTATTGAATATTTATTATGGTGTATCCTGATTTATTTGGACGAAGGGGCGGAGACTCGTGCTTCGCACTCGTCACCGCCCTTCGTCCAAATAAATCAGGATACACCATAATAAATATACAATAACTAGTACTTGAACAAATTTATTTAATTATGCGAGTTTATAAACTTACTAGTACACTTTTATTAAAACATTATGTTAAATTATGCACAGTTTTAGATTTGTATATGTGCTAAATACATGTATAAAAATTACTATGCAAAAAAAAAAAAAAAAGAAAGAAGCAAATTCGTTAAGGGCGGGCTTAGAGTACCGGTATATGTCGAATTCGGACCGAAATATACCTATCCCAATACTTTTGATTTGTATTCCTACTATGATGGTTTGAAGTATTGTATATATCATCTTCTTACCCCAGGATTGATTTCTGATCTACATGTATAACTCAGGGGGATACTGGTAGTTTATTTGAATTTCATTACCTCTGCTTGACACAATAACGTGTAGCTAGTGAAAGCAACCCCCTAACAAAAAAAGTCTAGTTAACTAATAGATAACTATAGTTTACTATTGTAAAATAAAGTTTTTACTACGAAGTTTTTTATTATATTGAATTAAAGTATTTTTACTATGAATTTTAATTCTTACTTATTTTCTTCAAGTTTAACATTAATTTTTTAAAAACAATAAGTGCCCATGGGAATTCCAATAGATTTAGTTGTAAGCTATAACAGTTACTATAGTATATTTTTAGGGATACTCAGAAACACATACTATGCTAATATTTTCAGAAACCGAAAACATATCCAACCAAGAATTTCTTCCTGATTAAAGAAATGTTTAAGAAGGCATAATCATGATTTTTAAGTAAAATATTTTTTGCTACCAGAAGATATTTTCTTGGTAAGGAATGAATTTAATAGCTACCCACGTTATACTGTATAACCTGGGTTGGGACAGTTTACGTTTTATAAACCGCGAAGCGGTTTATAAAAAAAGCGTAAACTGTTCCAACCCAGGTTATACCAGTATAACTTGTGTAGCTACTATTATTAAATTCATCTCTTATATTTTAATTTTCCATCAAAAAGTGTAGAAAATAAGTCGATTTCTCCTTCAAAAATGCCTTCAAATTGTACATATTTTAAAATATAACGTCAAGCGGATTGATACGTTTTTGACGTAAGTCATTGTGAAGTAGGCAACACAGGTTATATGATATAAACAATTTTTTATCCAATCAAATGACGCGTTACAACCAAAATTAAATTACAAGAGAAAATATTTGAAGGTAAGAAATTTTTAATATGAAGATTATGATGAATATGAGATGTCACTTTGGAGCCTGAAAAGTGGGTTTTTTTTTAAATTATTAGTAAAGTAAGCATAATACATTATGAGGTATAACCACCTTTAATAGTCCAAAGGTTGTATTTTTGTGTACAGATATATAAAGACGGACACCATTCGTTACTACACACCTCTAACTCCGACCAGAATGTTAAAATTATACGGTAGCAAATAGACAGTATCACTGATTGAATAAAAAATAAATCACCCTTACCTCGCTTGCAGTGTCTGTTAGGGATCCTCCCAGTTGGTCCCCCGGGCGTGCTGTCAGAGTTCTCCCTATGGAAAAAAGCAAGGTTTTCAGACTGAGTTTGCCCTTTATCGTTTTTTTTTTTAGAATTGACTTTTCACAGACAGTAAATTGCTCTCGGGTATTTTGTCAAACACGCTATGCGCATTATATAGAAGATCAAGATAACACTAAACATGTACTTGTACATATATCTGTAAAATAGTGACAAGTGAAGTGTTTGTGACACTTGCAATCCAACAGCAAATTTCGTTTTTTTAAAACACTTACACAGGCAAATTTTAAATAATAAATTTGATTCAAAATTCTTTTTATACTAAATATACATAATTTAGGGTCTGCGAAGTAGATGTATGTATATATACAAAAGCCTTTACCAGCTATCTTTTCAACTGACCTATTTTAATATTTGTTTACTTTATAGATTCACAAATGAAAGATTTTGAAAACTTACCTGTAATATATACAGTGGCACCCGCCTCCCCTAGTTGTAAGGCTATCCCTTTCCCTATCCCCCGGGAAGCACCAGTAACGATGCAGATCCTCCCCGAGAGCAACATTTTTATGTTGTTTTATTTGGAAGTGTAAACTTCCTCCCTTCAATATATCTAGAGTGCGTCCGGAGTTTTGTCGAGTTTATCTTTTCCGTAAAATGGAGGCGTGAAGATTAGTCATTTATGGATGGATATTTAAATCAAGTATTGAAAATATCATGACCTCTAAATACTGATGCGTGTTTAATTAATGTTCTTGTCGTTTTGTTTTTTACTGCATGTCAGAGTATCAGTACAGTTGTGAAATTGCAAGAATCGGATGCATTTGCATGTTGTTGACGCTTATCTTGAAATTCATGTTGTCGAAAGGAAATTATCTTTTTTCTATTTTGGATTGAAGCATGTATTTTAATTTTTAAAAACATTTTGTCACAAGTTATTATTGCAAATGTATGAAGCCCTACTTGGATCAAACTCACTATGGGAAAAAAATTAAAAGGCTTTATAATTCCTTTATAATGCCTTTCCAAAGACTTAATAACGAGATGTGAAAAGGCATTATTACGCTTTTCAAAAAGGAGTAATAACACGATGTGAAAAGGCTTTATGTGGCAACAAAAGGTGTTTTTCGCGTTACAACTCCTACGCCTTCCCACATTGCGTTATAACGCCTACGCCTTTCCATTTTGCGTTAGTGCGCCTGTTACGCTATGGTTTGATCCTTAAAGTCTTGTGAACCATAATTCTATCTCAGGTAATATTTTTCACAGCAGTAATTTGTGTAAGAATTGAACGGTAAATGATGATTTACGAATTGTATGTATTGGACCAAAGGTGAGAAATGAAGTACCAGCGGTAGAATTTCTGCAGGTTTCAGTCAGTATATTTTCAATGTACTTTTAGATCCTTTGATCTTGATGAAGAAATTAATACCAGACCATTGTCCAAGTATACATTTACCATATATGTCCATAAATCATGTAACTTTCCTTGTGTTTTCGATGTTTTTTTATCGCAATACTCACAAATGAAAACAAGCCAATTCAGAGAATCTGTGTCCTCCGCTTAGGGAAAACAGCATGTGCAGTTCGGGGGGGGGGGGTTCACCCCCCCTGGATTTGTAGAATTATTAAATGTATACATGTATATTGAAGTAAATAAAAAATTGCCAATATGGATATAAAGATTTGATTGCTTATTCTTTAATTATTTCATTGCGAAAGCTCAAAGGGTTCTCGAGATATCGAGCGGAAACGAAAGTGTTACAGACAGACAGAAATACAGACGGACGGACAGACAAACCCAAATTAATATCCCCTACTTTCAATGAAAGCGGGGGACAACAATACCAAAGACAATAGAGACAACAGAATTAGACAGATAGATAGATATAGATATAGATATATATATATATATATATATATATAATTTTCAATGTATTGTATTCTGTTTGTGAACATTTTGTATTTTCAAATATAATTCATCAAATATTTACTTTTTTTTTTTAAGAGGAACCCTTACGCACCTGATAATGAATTACTAGTAGCTGAGAAATATACGTGGTTTAGGGTACATTTGATTTTTCAAAGAAACTAGTAGGTGCAAAATTCAGAAGAGTGCTCTGGGGGAAAATATAAAAGCTTGTAAGGTTTAAAACAGTATGTTATCGTATTAATAAAGAAATATAGATAACAAAAACATTTTCCATCAAGAGAAAAAAAGACAGAAATGCTCCGTGCAATTTATACAGCAAATGAATAACATAATATAAATTGAAACATCTCTCCTAGTGCAAAAAGCCACGAGACAAATGACTAAAATAATACTTATCAGTCATTCTACGATAAATGGCCCAATTCAGGGTATAAAACACATGAAAAAAATAATTGTTTCAAATAGCAAAATGAACATCACAATTCTCAAAAGGACATGTCAGTGAACTTGAAAAAAAAAAAGAATTGTCCACAAATCTGGTATCGTTAACTTTTTACAACAATCCCAAAGTACCATTGATTTTAAGGTAATGTTACGGAAGTTAATGCTTGATCAAGTCTTATTATTTTCTAAATAAAGCTGAATGTGACCACTTTTTCGTTTCTGATGTTCAGTATAGAACGCTAAAGTATGATTAATGAAGTCTCGCATGAATCCGAAATTTAAGTTAAAATTTCGGGGAAAATATCGTTGAGGAAGTTAATCGTTACAAAAGTTAATTCCCAGCAATAAAAGTTAAAATTCTCGGCAAAAGTTAAAATTAAAGTTTATTTTAGGATATTAAACAAAAGTGTGAAGCATTTCGCTCCTAAAATAATAAATATTTTTTTTATACCTTTAATGCAAAAACTTTCTTGAATTACCGTTACGGAATTTAAATTTTTAAGAGAGACAACTGTTTTTGTCTAATTTATTTTGTTATGTCGAAAAAGTAATAGTTTAAAATAGCTGACTCGCAACTAGAATCGATGATATTAGGTTCCGTGGTCACTTTCACACAATTTTCGGTTCTTTTTGAAATTTGCATTCAGTGCGTGAGATTTAAAACAAAATCGTTACGGAAGTTAATCGATATTTAGCGACATGCTATGATTTCGCATGAAAGAAGATCCATGCATTTCTTTGCGAGAAGTGGTTTGATTTCTTTTTATATAGGATAAAAAATTCATTGTAATCTATTCGGAACGCTTCTACGACTGAAAATTTCATCTTGAAATTTGTAAATAAATGAAGCGACATTAAGATTTGCAGTGGAATACGTTTTTTCTACATTACGTTATGTTCATATGAAAACTTTAACTGCACATATATCGGTAAATATTTACAAAACCATGTATGTATATATGTTAAGTTCTTAGATTTGAAATCGATCTTTAAATTTATAATTAAGATACATGTATTACAAGGGTAAATTTGTAAGCGACATAAAAAATTCTTAATTGTGCATGTTTTTGTAGAATGACTGTTATATCAGTCAATACATGACATAGAAAACAAATATGGAAAAATATCAAAATGGCAACATCCACAATATTAGCTATTCACAATTACCACTTAAAACAGCAGAGTCGATCAAATACTCGCTTTCCACTTCTCTAGTATGGTAGGTGCTGCTAACAACAGACTCTAGGTAGCAGCAGTAAGCTCAGTTTAATGTTTAATATATATATATATATATATAAAATGTTTCGTTTATAATAACCATTACACTCAAGTCTTCACTTTAGCG
Source organism: Saccostrea echinata (assembly GCF_033153115.1). Lineage (NCBI taxonomy): Eukaryota > Metazoa > Mollusca > Bivalvia > Ostreida > Ostreidae > Saccostrea > Saccostrea echinata. The sequence continues at coordinate 13,814,366 of NW_026889803.1, forward strand.
CCATGTTTTGGAAGAAAATCCATCGTATTAACGATACAGTTATTTCTTCTGAAGTGAGTCAACATAGGGTTCAAAACTGATTTTTCACATGACATTAGATTCTGATTTCCTGAAAATTGACAAATAATAAGTTAATTTATAAATATTAGTTTACTATTTACAAATATACACGTATTTTACCGGTTTGGTTCATTTTAAAGCAAAGAATGAAAAGGTAATTTTTTTATTTAAAATTCTAAAAAAAATATATACTTTTTGAAAGACATAAGAGTATTAATAGGCACTTAAATCTCTTCACCTATTAAAATAAGACCTTTACGTGCTCTTGTTAAAGCAACATTGATCTGGTGAACATCGGTTATGAATCCCAAATTTTCTTTACACCATCCAAGTGTTGGTTCAGGTTCAATTCTGTACTCCGGAAGTGACCTAACTAAACTAAATATGACGTAATCCCACTCACCACCTTTAAATAGGATGAAAAAAAGTTTATATTAAAAGCAGTTTAGCATGATCATAAGATAAAATTCTTAATCAATTCAAAACTCAAAAGTTTTAAAGGAATACACACACTTGCAATCTACTGTTAAATTCAAAAGAGGACATCTGTATCTACCTTGACTTGCTACAACTGTATTGACATTGTAGAATTCAAACTTTTTCTTTTTCAATGCCAGTCGTATTTGATGACACTGTGCATTGTACTGCGACATTATATTAATACTTTCCCAGTTAATTTTCTCCGTTTTAACCAGATAAGAAAATATGGCTGCCTGTAAAGTACAAAGCGAGAAAAACATCTTGAAAAGTGGTACACATGACGACTAAACTTAATGCTACAACGGATGTCATTCGTACTCGTATTTACAGCCAGTAATGTTCTACTTTATGTTCACATGACTACAGACATAATAGAGGTTTTTCTTTAAACCCCTTATTGAAAAAAAGCGAAACTTCTCTTGACGTATCTTACCACACGCTCTATTTCATTGGAGTTGTATCTGGCCATTTCATTTCCTTCTTCTGTGGTATACGTTAAGTACTCTTCTTCGCCTTCTGTGTGACAAAAAACATACGGGTATTGAGGATTTTTCCATAACCTTAATGGAGTCCTTGTCATCCATTTTTCTGATTCTTTTGTCTCCAGTTTGCCATCATAAAAGGTTTTGGATGGAAATTCGCATAAACATGGATTCTAGAAGTACAAAATAATAAGAATATGAATACAATACCTATGTTTTTCAAAATAATGGATAGGGAATGAAATTTATGAGAGGATGGTTACATACTAATTTTGAACGTTGTACCTTTTTATAACATAGTTTTTATAAACATAGTTTGTTTGGTTGCTTGTTTAATTTTTAAATTAGTGCTTTACAGTTTGATGCAAATTTTTGGGCACTGTTGACGATCAACTAAAACTAGAGCCATAGAAAGAAATTTAAATTCACACTATATGCCGAGGAAGTTTCACAAAAACTCTACTTTGACCAAATAGATTTTGAAAAGATCATTGTAACAATTCCACAAATTCACCTATTTCTTAATTAAATATTTTGGGAGTGGGGGTAAGGTTTGCAACCGTGTTTGAAACATTTCTAAATATACACTTTACACAAACATATTCTATGACAATTGATAAATACTGTCGAATGGTTCTCAAAAAGTCGAAATCAACAGTTTGCATTCAACACAGCAAATAAACGGACAAAAATATATTTCGATAAAAATGTTAGATATATATAGCAGAAGTCTACTTCTTAAGAAGAGCTGAAAATCCTTCGTTATTTTATTCGTCAGTTGTAGTAGACGATTACGCCTGTAAAAAAAGAAACTGCTTTGTCTAAGAGTTACCATTCTGTATTGAAGGTTCAGAAATGTAAGGTGGGAACTCTTCATCTCTGCATATCTTTCAAATAATGATTTCTGCAGTCCAAGTTCTGCTGCTTCTTCACATATAACAACAGGTTGTAACTGTTTATGATCTCCGATTAGGACCACTTGTTTGGCCCTTGTTGCCACTATTACGGCCATGCATTCTGGCTCTGTGCACATCCCGGCTTCGTCTATAAGGACTTGAAAGATAGTCCCTTTTGCAGGAGCTAGTAATGATGCACTAGTTGCTACGGACGCTGTACAAAGAATGACATCATATTTGGGGAGTTCCTCTTGTATTGCTTTTCCGATACATTTTTTGTATTTTTTGATTTCTCCGAAATTAATTTTCTTGGGATTAGTTTTAAATTTTTCATCATACTGTTTTATTTCCTCAGCATATGTTTTGCCTTCTTCACGGATAATATGGTGTAAAGTTTCGTTTCTGAGATTTTCATCAGGAAAACTTTCTTTATTGACCCGTCTCTTTGAGAACACCTTGCCAGGAATCGGGAATTCAGCACATTCTAATGCTCTTCCATACATTCGAAGAACTTTAAACTTTCTAGAGAAATCATTTTCTTTCAAATATCCTGAAAAATTGACAAATATGAAATTAAAAAATATTCTTTTTTCCATCTAACCAGTTTTGATTATTTCATTTTTATACAGATGTGAAATTTATTAGCCAGACTGTAAAGTCTCATTTAAAAAAAATCACAAATAGGTAAATAAAAATGCAACATTTAATATCATCATTAATTTTACGCATGAGAAGTTGTGTTTATTTTAAAAAATTATAAAATTTGACAGACCAGCTTGTAATGATAATACATGTAAAGAGTATAACACTTAAACTAAAAGCTTTATCCTCCTTTGACAATAAATATACAATTACAATATATACAATATACAGTTAGTGATTTGTTAATTAATTAATATTTCATTTACTTGTGACAAGATCCACAGATTTGTTTGAGGGGCCACAAAACAGAACGATTCTCCTATTTCCTCCATTTTCCCGCAACTGGTGGTTGATAGAACAAAATATGTTGATAAGGGCAACCCCAGTGTATGTTTTTCCTGTCCCTAGAAAAAAGGGGTATACAATTTTCAGTGAATTGAAAAAAGTCCATTATAATAAATATCATTGAATATCATTGAAAGAATGAATCTGTTAAATTAAAAAAAAAAACGCACATTACTGCAAGATAGACAGAGGTAATTATATTATGACCAAATTATAAAAATGAATTAGTACTTGACAAAATCTAAAATGCAGTATTTATTCTCATTGAGAAAGGGTGAAATGCTCGTGCAAACCTGTCAAACCCTGACTACTATTTAGGCATAGTGCATGCAAAGTACAACACTATTATATAAATAAAAAAATCACGATATACCGGTATATCGATAAACTCGCACATCCCTTATATATATATATATATATATATATATATATATATATATATATATATATATATATATATATATATATATATATATATATATATATATTAGAGAGAGAGAGAGATTTGGTGCTTTTTTCTGAATCTTTATTTATTAAGTTTCCACCATTCTCCCTCTTCACAGTTCAACTTGTATTTCAAATATAACATTTTACTGCAGCTGATTCGTTATAGTTAAAAATGAAAATTGTACGTTAAGAATATTGATTTTTTTCCCCTGGACATGCAATCTTATGAAAACTGATGGTATAATTTTCGATACAATATCATTTTTGTGTATACTCACACATATTAATATATCAGAGCTCAGACTATTGTGCTATAGCGAGCTTCAGAAAAATTGCATATGTGACAAGTCAGTGAGATCAACACATCAAGTATATTATCATAACTAAATTTTAAAAAAGTTAATTATGTAACACTTGCTATGGGGAGACAATATGTGCATTGATGGTAGGCACACAATGTCGTCGGCGACGATGCCCTTGCTCATCATAACTATATATTTGGTTTATCTGCTTAATACCCAGGGGCAGAGAAGTAGATTTCAAAAAAATAATGCACTTTCACTATATAATCAATAGAGCCACCCCCTTTCCCGGAGATACCCTCACCCTGGGGGCCACAAATTTCAAAATCTTGTAAGAGGTACCATTGATCATCATAACCATGCAATTAGTTTATCTGCTTTATATGCAGGTTGAGAGAAGAATTTTTTAAAAGAATTTAAGCATTTTCATTACATAATCAATAGAGCCCCACGCTAACACCAGAAACTTTGACCCGAAGGCCAAGATATTCACAATTTTGGAAGAGGTGCCCTTGCTCATCATAACTAGGAGCAGAGAAGATTTTCAAATAAATAACAGTGGCCGATCCAGGAATTTCGTAAGGGGGGCGCAATAGAAGGCTGGGGGGTCTGGGGCTGCATTGAAGCCCCCAGTGGGTCTAGGGCAAGGCCCCTATGGGGGCTGACAAATTCTTACAAATGAGATGTTTTTTCCTTGATTTTAGGATAATGAACATGTAAGTTCTACATACAAAAATTCAAACGGGGGGGGGGGGGGCAAGCCCGGCGCTCCGGCCCTGGATCCGCCTTTGAATAATGCACTTTGACTATATAATCAATAGAGCCCCATCCCACCCCCTCCCGCAGAACCCCTCACCCTGGGACCAGAAATTTCACAATTTTGCAAGAGGCACCCAGACCCTTGATCATCATAACCATGCACCTAGTTTATCTTCTTTTTATACAGGGGGAAGACGATTTTTAAAGAATTTATGCATTTTCACAGAGTCCTCCCCTTTAACTAGAACCATGAAATTCACAATTTTGGAAGAGGCACCTTTCTTAATCATAACTATGTACTTACATGTAGTACATCGTCTTAGTGCCCAGGAGCAGAGAAGAAGATTTTCAAAGAAACACTAGTAATGCACTTTCCTATAAAATCAATAGAGCCCTCCCACAGAACCCCTCACCCTAGGGCCATTTTGGAAGAGGCGCCCTTGATCATCATAACCATGCACCTAGCTTATCTTTTTATACACAGGGGGAGAGAAGATTTTCAAAGAATAAATGAATATTTTCACTATATAATCATTAGAGCCCCGCCCTAACACCAGAATCCCTGACCCAGGGGCCATGAAATTCAAACTTTTGGAAGAAGCATCCTTTCTCATCATAACTATGCATTTAGTTTGTTTGCATAATACCCAGGAGCAGAGGGGAAGATTTTTTAAAAAAAAAATAATGCATTTTCCCTATATATTCAACAGAGCCTAACCCTAGCACCAGAACCCCAGACCATGGGGCCATGAATTTCACAGTTTTGGTATAGGGCTCAATCCTTATTACAATCATGCCAACAGTTTGACTGCTTGATGTCCAGGAGTAAAGAAGAAGACTTTTAAAGATTGCATTAATTTTAGTGGGTTTTGGCCCCACCCCTCAGGCACCAGGGGGGCAGGGACCATAGAATTCACAACTTTTGTGTCCCTTTACCCATAAATGCTATATGCCAAAATTGTTGGAAATTGGTTGAGCGGTTTTAGAGAAGAAGCTAAAAATGTTCAAATGGTAATGCACATGGTAACGACGGACGACAACAGATAGCAATGAGTTTACTTAGGTGACCTAATGATATTTCCACATTTCTTATGAAAACTATTGATTATAATTTTGGAAGCAAACGTTTCTGATATACCAGGTGGTCCTTGAATTAAGGTGAACGAAGAAGTAACCGCTTTCTGTATAGCCTTTCTTTGGTTATCATTTAATCTGATGCCTAGATGATAATCAGCATTTCTGCAGAGACTTCTTCCAGCACAGACATGTTCTTGATCTATCAAATACATATGAATTCAAAATCAAAGCTTAAAAATCAAGAAAAAGAGTTTATAAATGACTTCTTATGAGTTGCATACGAACTGTATTTCACATAAAATTAAACGAAAATGCATGTATGATATCAACACGCTTATGGGTGAATAAAACAAGACCACCAAATTGAAATTTAAAAAAAAAAAACATTCAACTACCCATATTTATATCATCATATTATACATGCATTCTAGTTAAAAATACTGAAGTTGCAATAGAATAAACAATTGGATAAAAAAGTGTCAGAATTTTTATTAGTTAAACTTTATTTGAAAAATGAAAATACCACTATATCCTAAAACACTTTCTAAAATATATAATCAAAGGAAATTATAAATTTTTATGTTTCAAATTGGTATCAGGGATATCTGAACCTTGATTGGGTTTCCTCTCTTGTATATGTGGAAAAATTGGCTTTTTGGTTGTTACATTATTTTTTAAGTTCTGGTTTGAAAAGTTTTCAGATAAAAAAAATGTGAAACAATAATTTTCCCCCAAAATCATTTTTGTCCATTTAAGTCAGCTCTTTAAGTTTAAGCCAAAATAGAATTTTGACATTCAAGTTTTCTTACAAAAAATACTAGATTTTGAAGTGACCTATGTTACATTATTTTGTTGCACTCCTGACATCTGATATGCATTTTATTCAACATTGTTTCAAAAATTATAACACACAATAACCCATTTTTAGTTTGTAAATCATTTCATCGTCTTGACATTTTTTATCATTTACGGCAGGTTTTCCATATTTTCAAGACTTCAAAACATGATTATTTGCAATGTGTAATATTTATACATTGTATTTAAAGATATGTGTTAATTGATGAAAACTATTCTCTGAATTGATTGTAAAATGTCTGTAATTAGTTGATAGACATAATGTTTTGAACATCAAATAGTCTCAAACATTTTTTTCATTTTATTTTTTAGTAAAGATAGATGTTGATCATTGATAATTAAAAAACAGTTTTGTTGCACTCCTGACTGCAGTAAAATTAAAACCACAGAACACAAAAATTCATAAAGTGTTGGCAACATCAAGTGGTAACGAAATTGTGCAATATTTATAATAAAAACACATGAAAGTATTTAAACTTGGCTTTATATCTTGAATTATTCCCTATTTATTTTAAAAAAAATAGCTTAAGTATATATTTAGAAGATAAAATATATTTTAGATATATTTTCCTTCACAGGACAAACACTATTCGCAACTTAGGTCAACCAAAAACATTCTACTCATCAATTTTTTTCTTTATATTTATTCACATTTGATAAGCAATAATTCTAACATATTTGTTGTACTCCTGACCAAGAGCATGGGAGACTTAAAAAGATAATTGTGAAGCAATCATATCAGAACTTGTTCTGTTGTTCAGTGAAGTTGAGGTGCAATTACTTGAGCTTTATAACAATTTTTCAGTGTGTTTATTTTTCACATTCTCAAAAAAATCAAAGAAAAGATAAAAACACATCTGAATTGATAAAGTTGAAAAAGAGAAGGATTTTAATAATAAAACTGTAAATAATTTACTACTAAATTATTCAAATAGATCATTATTAATTGAAGAATACAACTTAGCATAACATGAGTTGAAGTCTTTTCATCCTATAACTTGATTCTTTAAAAAAAATGTGTTGCACTCCTGAGCTTAGATATATAGATCTGAAACACAAATATATCCTGTAATTGATTAATCTATTTCGCAAAAATGTTCTTTGTGTCTTAATTTTCCAAAATAAAAATAAGAGAAATAATATACTGATAAAAGTTTTTTTATGCTGGGGAACAAAACATCAAATGTTTCACTCCTGACATTATTGGGTATGCACAGATACTTGAATCTCATTAATGCTGCTTGTGATTTATATAACATTTTTAAGTTTTAAATTGTATATCAGTTATTGGTTTACACTTTGAGAATTCTTTTTTGACTTAATTGTCTTTCAAATTTTTAAAATCGATGTTTTTTTGGCAACACTACATTTTTTTCTATTGCACTCCTGACATGGTATAACATTTTTTTCAACATCAGCCATGGCCACAACCTGGTCAAACAAAAGTTGCTACAGTCTACATTTAAAGCTCAGTACTTTGAATATTATCAGGAAAGTTTTTATTTCCACCACAAACCATTAAAATTTATTTCGCAGATCTTCAAAACATTAAATTTTCGAAATGTCACAAAAAGGTGTTGCACTCTTGACATTTTTAGCATCATTTTTGTGCATAAGTTTTTTGTCAATTGAGATATCAATGAGATATATTTGGCAGGTAATTAGACATATCTAAAGACATATGCTGAGACATAAAATTTATTCCCTTTGCCTGTACTTTTAGTTCAGGTTGAAAAATATGTGTTTGGTCATTTTTTTTAATTCACCCTTATAATATTCACCAAGCTTTGGAATGCTGCTTCTTTCTGCAATTGCTTTAGCAAGATCTGGTGCTCTTTTTAGATTTTTCAAATACATATCTGTTCGCCTTAAAAAAAAATAAAATGTGTTACAAAGTGGAAAACATTTGTTAGTTTTTTTTTTTTAGTTTTTTTTTTTTTTTAAATTTGTTTCAAGTAATACCAAATAAAACATTCACAATTTTAAGAGAAATCAAACTAATCTTCATCCCATTAAGAACAAATTTATGAAATGAGATATCTGGTCTCTCTCTCTCTCTTTCTCTCTTAAATGGCTAAATTACCTGTGAACTTCAATTTTTGGTATAATTTCAACGTGGCAGATCTTTTGTTGCCCACGTAAATCTTTAGGAATAGCAGGGGATTTTTTGTGACAAATAAAATTGACTTTTATTTTTCCTTCGGCTGCTTCTTCTTTCCGAACGTCGTCTATCTTTGCATGTGCAACCCAAAATCGATTTTGTGGTGAAACTGACCCATTAAGGAATTTCGATCTTGGTCCTAAGCCTATCTCACACCTTATGCAAAGGTAATCTGATCCTGATATGTAAAATGGCTTGACTTCTGAATCAACTTCGACTTCTTCCAAATCAGAATATCCGAGCAGATCTGTTGAATGTACTGTGAAACTAATGTCCCTTTGTTCACAAAAGGAGTTACTAAGAAAAAAAGAACCCTTTCTTTTTGAAGTAAAAGTAATGGGCAGATCAGTTATGGTAAAAGATTCATCTTCTACTGACAATGTTGCTATCTCCATGGATAAAATTGGAATCCATATATTAACGTACTCTTTACAAGAAGCATAGCTTTCCTTCGTTGCCTTCGATGCGAATTCAGCCAGAACATTTACAGGATCTCTGGCATGTTGTAGGCATAATTTTACATTGTTTGTTAAGTCCAGAAGCTGTGGCATTGGCATCATCATTCCATGCTCTGGTTCACCAGCCATCTGTACAACCACAATCTGACCATAGTTAAAAGACAAACTGAATTTACAAGTTTGGTTTGAATCCACCCCAAGTCTATCTTCGGAACTAACATCTTCGACTGTCTCATGGGTTTCCTCTATCGTACGTATGAGATTCATTCTATCTTCATGATTAATTTCTTTCTTTAAATTTTTTGTCTTTCCTCTGAAATATGACTTTAACAAATTGATCCACTGTTGTTTCTGCTGAAACACCATATTTGGATGAGGATTTAGACGAAGGTATCCATCATTATTTTTATTACGTTCCAATTTGCGCTGTATCGAATAAAGTCTACTTTGCCATTTCATTGTCAATATATCACGCTTATGAATTCTATTTTCTTGAAAACTAGGCCTCTCTTTAGTCCGTAAAAAATTCAGTGGTATTCTTTTGCTCATCTCTGGAAACTTGCGAAGGCTTGGATAACACAAAGAAATATCAATGTTTGAGACATCGTGGACAAATCCATTGAAAAGCTGAGGTTGCATGTAAAGCTCGTGTCCACAAAGAAGAACTTGACATCCGCTATAAAACTTCTTTCTACGAAGCAAAATATCGTTCATTTCATTACATATCTGTTCGATTTCTAGGGTATTGTAAGAACAATCTTTTTTGTCGGATGACAACAGATCATCGAGTAATCTATGAGCAACCAAATCAATGTATAGTCTCAGTGGACTTGTGAAGGTCATATAATGATCTCTGCGTAACGCATAGTGCAAAAGGGGGTCGTGTTTTTGGTTTAAACATCTATATTCCGCTAATGTCTGTACATTTATCCAGTCTTCTAAGGCAAGTAATTGCCATGGATGAATTTCATCCATTCCCAAAATATGTCCAACTTCATTCCATTGATTTTTGTTTATATGTTCTTTCAGTGTCTCCCAGACACATCTTTGAAACGGTAAAACATGTCTGTAACTAAATTCCCTGCCAAAATTGAAAACTGAACAATAAGACCCCGTGCCTGGCACTGCCTCGAGACTTTGAAGACGACACAATATATCACCCATATCAGTATGGCTCTCATTCCACAACTTAACAACATCAATTGAAGGAGCTTGGTGACAACGATAGGGCATAAATTTCTGATATCTTTTGGAAACACGTTCTGAGATTTTCATGTTGGTAAATAAAATTAGCTCTTGAAGCAGATCTCTAACATATTTATTCCTCATAAATGTTCCATTATCCTGAAGTCTTGTTTCTAATTCAAGAAAATGAGTGCCATCACCAAGTCGCTCTTTTCGAATATTTTTAGCAATATTTAACAAAGTTTTTACCTTGAAATCTTGATTGCCCTCTAGCACATCATTGACAGATTCAATATCATAAACTTTCTGACACACAACAATTGATTTCCTTAGTGTAAAACTGTCAGTATCCACATCGGACTGTGAATTTGCTGTAAATGACAATGTTTTTGCGTGTCTGTCTTCATCTAATTTAAATTCAATAATATCACATAGTTGCTCTGGAATCATCAAAGACTGATAATTTTTATAGATATCGAATTGCGCGCCACGTCTCCTTATTTCCTTATCCAAACCATCACCCTTTTTGATAAATCTTGCTGGGTCTACAATATGGATTTCTATTCTATGCAGAAGATCAGATATTTTTTCAACACTGAACGCAATTTCAGTTATATTTTCTTCGATGGAGATAGCAAAGACAGGGACTACACCTTTCGATCTTGTTTTTGATCGTGTTTTTACATCAATTTGTTGTAAATGGGATGCTATACGATTGGCCATGTCGGTAAATTTATCTGGAATTTGATACTGAAGTCTCAGAATATCAATTCCTGACTGTGGGTCATTCCTCGTGTATGTACTGCTTAAGACAACTCCAAATGGGTACATGTCCTCCCAGTGCATAATGGCAACAAGGAAACAATACGATTTCCTATTAGCGTGGTCTATTTTTAAGATTTCTTTGTAACTTAAGTTTTTGTTGTATTTATCATAGGTAAACAAGTCAAACTGAGTTTTACCTTTACAATACTTATGCGAGGCTTGGATTTTTGGTACCGTTTTGCATAGCGGTTTAAGCATGTGGTGTCCAAAATCATCAAATGCACACACTAAAACCGGATGTCTCATATTTTTATACCGATTTCGCTTTACTGTCCCCAGAATTCTACCATAAATGTTCGTATCTCTAGTTTGAGACTCAATATTTCTCCGTTTTCTTTCATATTTTCGAATCTTTGATTCTCCTAGAATTTCTACAACCACCTCATCATCAGCATAAGATTTACCACATTTTGATCTTCCAGATATATGAATTTCTTTGATTTCATCAGCAAAGTTTAAATTTGTACACACCGCTTTATGTGCAGACTCTATATGTAAACTACAAAGTTTATACTTATTCGGATTATCATCCAAATAACGTTGAAGGGTTTTCTCTGGTACTGTTGTATCATAATGAAACATAGGTTTTCTTTTGTGTCGAAAATCGTCTTCACATTTTTCTGATAATTCAAGTCCATTAATGACAAAATCGATATTTATGTTGGAGAATACACTGCTATTTGTTCTTGAATATATTCCTGAAAAAGATCTGTCTTCCAAGAGCTCGAAACCACTGTCAGTGGATTCTGAATACAAATGATCATACTCTGGATCTTGATAAGAAATCAGTTTGTGTGGTTTCTCTAGGTATTCTTCGTCTGATTCAACTGCTGAATCTTCTTTAGAACTATAATATATGAAAGAGGTAGGCTCCTCTTGGACATTGTCACATTTTCTGCGCTGAATCCTCTCTTTTTCGTAAGTTTTTTCGTCATGACTTGGCTCTGAAATAAAAAATAACATATCAAGTTAATATTTAAACATAATAAATAAACACAGATTAGAGATTAGAACCCCTTTGAAATGAATAATCTATTTATCTAAAAGAAACTGTGGAAAGAATTCTACTTAGGAACAACGGAAAATGGATTACAGGAACAAAAAATGGTTTATCTTACTTGAAAACAAAATTATGTCCTCTATAAGTCAGTTCTATAATTTTACCCAATCATTGTAATTATTAATTGTTTCAGATGTCTCAAGCTTCGTTCTATTTTGTGCTTTACTTTATATGACAAATTTCTATCTATCTGTTCAACAATATCAGTATATCTAAGGCAGATTGGCAATGATATATATTAAGCGACATTAAAGTATGTTATGTGTTAGGTTTTGTCAAGTTTTACAAATTATATAACACATAAAAAATAGGGATGGCAATCGATTACAGAATTGCTAATCGGTTAACCGCAAGGCATTCCGACCGATTAACCGGTTAATCGTATCAAAATACACGTTTTCTTGACAATTGTTTTTCAAGTAGCTCTGTCCATATACACAAATAGACCCATATAAGTCGATAGAAGTTAAAACATTCCGTTAGTCTTGATTTTGGATGAGAAAAATAAGGGTACATATTTTTTTATTTAAATTTCAGTAGCAAGAAAAAATTGAGAAAACCCTGAAATCTTTGCTAATTTTCCAGAGCAGATGTCACAAAAGTTCTTTCTGCATTTTCACTATGATAATCAAAACTACATGTGAACTCTAAAGCCCTTAATTTACAATGTTTGTTTAATAATTAAATTGGATTGAAAACTGAAAACGACAAACACACCAATTCACAGTGCTCAATGATTCAATTATTATCATTAAAGAATTACAGGACAGTCGGGGGTAACGACATGGTGTTTTCACGGTAATTAACACTACATAAACTGACCAATTACGTTACGGTCTCTATCTGGAGATTCATAATTACATGTACGTCCAAATTAGATCCGTTAAATCCCAAATGATCATCCTTTGTGCAGAGATTTCTTTTCTTTTTTTTTTAAATGTGTTCAATTTAACAAATATTTTATTTTTTCCGATTAACCGGTTACAGATTTTCTAAACGATTGCCATCGTTCCGACCGAGTAATCGGTTAACCGGTTACAAATTGCCATTCCTAATAAAAAAAGCATATTTCCCATTTTGTTTAAGTTGAAAGAACCCACAAGGATGATTTTTAGAAGTGGAAATTCGTACAACTGATACTTCGCAGTTCCACTTTTCCGCGATTCGACACTGCTTTTCCCAGCTAATCAAACTGCTATTAAGCGATTTTATTTGATGCTTTTCCGCGACTTATTATAAAATGTACCTCTTCCATTAACCAGGAGAAACATCTTACAACACCAACCAAGCAACTCCTTTTGCATCAGTTGTAATTATGGCTTTGCATACTTTTCCTTTGCTGCATCGGTAAGAAACATCGCCATTATTTAAAACATTGACTTTTCTATAGGTGTATCCTCGTATATTAATTTTTTAAAATGATTTGTTTCAGTATGAATAATTTTCATGACTTCTGAAACCTATACCGACTAGTCAGAATAATCTAACTATGTCTCGGGACAAGCCCTCACTACAGTTAGAATACGTCCCATATATATTGTAATTGCAGTGTAGCTAATCGGAGCGGATACGCTCTGAAATGATTTTGAAGAATACAAAAGGAGTTGCACTGCATGAAAATAACTACCAAATTAATCATAAAACAAGATGTGTTTGTGAAACACTGATGCCCCCGTATGGCAGCTTATGGGGAAGGTTAAAGTTTTTCTAATGCAAGTCAAAATCCAGGCCAAAAGATAAAAAATGTTCGAGACAAGAAAGGTCTTGTCTCGAGGAATATACCTGTGAAATTTAAAAGCCCTAGCTGAAACTTTCAAAATTTATGGCGAAGGTTAAAGTTTTTTAAAAGTAAGTAAAACGTCCAGGTCAAGGTCAAAGTTGTTGGTATCCACAGGAAGGTCTTGTCACAAGGATTACATATGCGAAGTATAGAAGCCCTAGCACCAACCATTCAAATGTTATGACCAAGTGTAAAGTTTTACAAAAGTAGGTCAAACTCCTATGTCAAGGTCAAAGGGTCAAAGTGGTTGGTATCCAAAGGAAGGTGATGTCACAAGGATTACATATGTGAAGAATGAAAGCCCTAGCATCAACCATTCAAAAGATATGGCCAAGGTAAAAGTTTTTCAAAATTAGGTCAAACTCCTAAGTCAAGGTCAAAAGGTCAAAGTGGTTGGTATCCAAAGGAAGGCCTTGTCACAAAGAATACACAAGTGAAGTTTGAAACCCAAAGCACCAACTGTTCAGAAGTTATGGCCAAGGTTAAAGTCCCATAAATTTTACAAAAGTGGGTCAAACTCCAAGGTCAAGATCAAAATGTCAAATATGATGATACCCAAAGAAAGGTCTTGTCACAAGCAATACACGGGCGATAACTCCAACTCAGTGTATTTATTATGAACAATCCAGAGAGTTCCGAATGTCTATATGGCGTGCAAAAATAAACACGGGTGATAACTCCAACTCATTGTACTTACTATGAACAATCCAGAGAATTTTGAATGTCTATATGCAAGTTCGAAGCGAGGAAAACAAGATGTGTTTGTGAAACACTGATGCCCCCGTATGGCAACTTATAGCGAAGGTTAAACTTTCTCAAATGCAAATCAAATATGTTGGTACCCAGAGTAAGTTCTTGTCCAGAGAAATATACCTGTGAAATATGAAAGCCCTAGAAGCAACAATTTAAAAGATATGGAAAAGGTAAAAAAAATTTCAAAGGTAAGTCAAACATCAAGGTCAAATGGTCAAAATTAATGGTACCCAAGGAAATCCTTCTCACAAGAAATACACATGTGAAATATAAAAGCCCTAGAACCAACCATTCAAAAGATATGGCCAAGTTTAACGTTTATCAAAAATAGGTCAAACTCCAAGGTCTAGGTCAAAAGGTCAAAGTTGTTGGTATCCAAAGTAAGGTCTTGTCACAAGGATTACATATGTGAAGTATGAAAGCCGTAGGACCAACTGTTCAAAAGTTAAGGCTAAGGTTAAAGTTTTCCAAAAGTAGGTCGAACTCCAAGGTCAATGTCAAAGGGTCAAAGTTGTTGGTATCCAAAGAAAGGTCTTGTCACAAGGATTACACATGTGAAATATGAAAGCCCTAGAACCAACCATTCAAAAGTTATGGCCAAGGTTAAAGTTTATAAAAGGTAGGTCAAACTCCTAGGTCAAGGTCAAAAGGGTCAAAGTTGTTGGTATTCAAAAGAAAGTCTTGTCACAAAAATTACATATGTGAAGTATGAAAGCCCTTGCACCATTTGTTTAAAAGTTACAGCCAAGGTTAAAGTTTGGGAAAATTTTGCAAAACTGGATCAAACTCCAAGGTCAAGGTCAAAAGGTCAAATATGGTGGTACCCAAAGAAAGGTTTTGCCACAAGGAATACACATATGAAATATGAAAACCATAGCTCCAGCTAATCAAAAGTTATGGGCAAGGTTAAAGTTTTTGCGGATAAACAGACAAACAGACTAACAGACAAACAGACAGACGGACGGACAAGGCAAAACTATATACCCCCGAATCTTCGATACGGGGGCATAAAAATCATTTCTATCTTGAACAGTAAAATTGGTGGGGAAAAAATATTCCAAATTATGAAGCTAAGGCATCACTCGAGCAAGTGAAAATATTCTAGTATTCTTTACCTCTTACTCCATTGATATCTACTTTTATTTTCATTCTGTTTGGCATTTCAACACTGGGACTTTCACTCTTCTCTAAAACAGCTGTGAGAATGTCTTTGAAGACACCGTTGTTGATGGCCTTTGTTATGTTCGATTCCGGACAGAACTCAATGATCAAGGCTTATATAAAAAGAAAATCATTAATTTAAAATTCGTATTTTATTTCAAAACGAAATTGCTTCTTATGTTTTATAACTATTTTATATTCAATGAATTTGGAGCAGAACCCTGTAAAACTTAAAAAATTGACAAATTTTCTATTTTAAGAAATGGATTGTATGAAATAAAACAAGCCATTAATAAAAGTCAAGTATTAGTCTTTATTATTCGTATGTTCAGAACCAGCACTTTATCATTGTTTTGTAAAACATCTTATTGATTAATTTAAATCTTTTTTAAATGTTGTGATTCCGGTGTCTTCTACTTCTCTTAATTAATCTTCATCATTAAATTACATTGTATGTATTATTTTGCTTCCAGTAAGGTTGTCTCTTTGTAACAATACCCAATTATTTTCGCATAATATATAGAGGAAATTCAGAATTTTTTTTTTATATATTTTATTGCTTCGCACTCGTGAAAATATCAAAAAATCCTGTCCCACGAGTGAAATAAATTCCATATCCAACTACAAAACATTGAATTTTCTATTTATTACATTTTCTTTGATTTTCCTTTTGCCCCTGTCTTTTCTTAACACGTTGTCATCGGCTGTGACGTCATAGTTGAGCGGTTGAGACGTCATAGCTTAGCAGTTGTGAGATTGAAAACACTGTAACATGGATTTTAGCCACATATTTGGGAAGAAATTGGCAGTTTTAGTCTCTATCAAGACGGATTAGTTACTATCTCTATCTTACGACAGGCCAGAAATTATTTTTTACTTACTCTTATATCCTTTCAGACTGTGAGAGAATATCACTTTGGTATCCCTTCACACTGTGAGAGAATATCATTCTATTCAATTAATAAATTACAGTATTTCATAGCTGAAAATGTAATAAACAGTATTTTAAGCCGAAACAGTGCACGGCTTCCTTTTCCAGAGAAAATATGTCGGTGCCCATTCTAGGAATCGAAGTCATGATCCCGCGAACGTCAGTCCAATACGCAAATAACCAATTACATGTTTGCCAAAGAAACCATCCCTTCTTATAAATTAATAAATTTTGCAAATAAACTCCGAAACGGGTGCATCAGAGTTCTTACTTACTCTTCTAAGAATACACTAGATACAAGATGATGTCCGTAAACTATATTTAGATTTCACTCGCATAGTAAGTATCGTACATTAAATTAAAAGTCTACTTTCATTTTCTATAAACAACCATGAAATAGCAAAAATGTGAGTACGGTGGGGGTTCCGGTTGGCGGATCTAAGTTACTAGCAATTTTAATGAAACTGACAACAAGCAATCGTTTATTTATTTCATAAAATGTAATCATTGAATTATTCAATCAAAACTTTATTTAAATGACATAAAAGAAATAAGTTGTGATAACCGATTAAAAAGGGAAATGTGCAAATAACTCACCGATCTTAATATTGACGGAAGTTTCTAGAACACCATATAGCATCGACCCCGATGTTAAAAAGACGGGGTCAAATAATAAACTTCATTATTTTATAAATTTCATAACTGCATGTTGAAAATTTTATGTAGGGCTTTGATAACAAATTTTTTTTTATACTTTAATATTAATATTTTTTTAAAAAAACTGTGAAAAATTTATCTGCACGTTTTTTTTTCCATTTACACTGTAATAGATTAATCAGTAACCACTAGTCAAGAACCCTTTTTGAATTGTCCGAATGTCACTGGGTCTGAATTAATATGACATTTCCGGAAGTAAACAAAAGATGATGTGTACACAGTCTTGTATTACGCATCCGAGTAGTTTGTATACTAGAGTGGTTCAGTATTATGTTTTTCACGTTAAAAATTTTCAAAACGGTTCTTTAATTTGAGTAAGAAAAACTTCATATGGCTCTCTTTAGTTTGATACAGAGTGTAAGTATTTTAATCAAAACAATTTCTGCACTCTTTCATGTAGCGTAGATTAAATTCACGTGTACTCCCAACGGTTTCCGTTTTGAGGCCTCAACTGATAGTAAACTAATAGACATGGTCACGTGACCCCGTCTAAAAACGAGGCGATTATAACTGCATATGAAATAAAAAAAAAAACTTTTGTATAAATGGTTATTGAAATGATGGTAAATCATTGATATAACACTAAGTTGTGAATATATTAAATATATTTATATATCGAAAGACTATTAGCTAGTTTTCCTAATAAATTTATCGGTAAAATTTGTATATTCCTCACTGAGAGCATCATGGCAACGAACCCGAAGTACAATGTACTTCGCAATAAACTTGCTTACATGAAAAGAGAAAATTGATAAGGTATTGTTTAAATTCAATTAAAGTTGGCAAATTTTGTGCTTTAATCAATATATTTCAGTTTTTTCCTGAATACAGTCTTTAGTATCAAATACTCGGCCTATTCATAGGGCATTAAAAACTAATTTTTCGAGAAAAAAGTAACATTTTTTAGTAAAATGTGCATTTTCGCTGCTTTTATCCTTGACGGAAATGAAAAGAGCACCTGAAGTACAATATCCATAACAAAGTATAACAGGTTTCACAATAAACGTCAGTTAATGAAAAAGTTATTACTCAAGTTTTTACAAAAAAAGGTGGTGGTGGTGGTGGTGGGGGTGGTGGGGGTGGGGTGTTGGAGACGTACATCTACTTCTTCTGGGATTTTGAACAAGGCATTTCTTCCTGCTATAGGCTGTCAGTAGAAACTACAATATATATTATCTGGGACCTATATAGTATATAGGTCCCTAATATTATTGGAATTTTTCTGTTGGTAGTGGTATAAATTCAATTCCCCGTTCAATTTGCGCGGGATTTCATCTAGTATATTTTTAAAAATATAAACGTTGTTTTATATATTTGAAACAAAAAAAGAATAATTTAATATAACATCCTGAATATTGTAATCATTGACAAAGATTTTAAAGAAAAATTCTCTTCTCTAATAGATAATAATTATTTGAATTAACCAAATAACCAACGTTACAAAAACTGGCACTTCGGAGTCATTGAAATGCTTTTTGATACAGCGCTTGATTAAAGAATATTCAAGAAAATTTTTCATTTTGATTTAATGTCTGCAGACAGGTTTGAGATTGAAAATAAAATTATGCAACAGTCAGCATAATTATAATAGGGCTATGATTTGAATGTACTATGAGGAAATAGTAGTCATGGCTTTACACTTATAGTGCGCTCGCCTTCGGTTCGTGCACCATGCGTTGAACCTTGATTACTATTTCGGCAACATGTAGTTCATTTAGAATTTAGTATTTTTTTCAGATTATAAATTATTTAAGTGTACATAAAGGGTAAGTTTCCCCGGGAAGGGTTTTTTTTGAGGGGTTGACCATCAGAAAAAATGGGGCTTGTTTTTTTTTTGGAGGGGGGGGGGGAATTCAACCTAAAATAAAGGACAAGGTATGGTATGGGCCGAATCTGGCCCCTTATTTTATGTAAAAATCAGAACACAGTTAAAATTGTGATAGCTGGTAGTTAAGATTTTAAAAATGATGCTTGTTTTAAAACCAGCACTAATTTTGGTTCAAAGCTTACACGGAGGCCACAAGAGGGTGCAAAAGTAGGACATTTTCCCGAATTTCCTCAATCCTGGCGGAATTTCGTCAAATTTGAGATAATTTTCACTTCGGGAAACAGAGCAACAGCTTGCCTATCAGATTTTTATATATAAGATGCATCTGATACTAGTGTATGAAAAATATAAATTTGGTAGATAGGCAAGCTTGTGCTCTATGTTTTCTGAAACAAAATGTGCTGTAAAATCGATGAAAATTTGCATAAAAATGAGAAAATACGGAAATTGAGATATTTTCTTACCTTCCCGTGACCTCTGTGTATCCCAATACTTGGAACAAATACTCATTTTGTGGCAGGAGTGATAACGGGTTTTATTGATAAACTGATGCATCATTCTAAAAGACAACCCAAACCATGGGCCAAAAAGGGGTCTTAGCCTATCTTGTCCTTTATTTGACGGAATAAAGCGCTTAACTAACCGTGCGTTGCACGCATCGCACCATAGTATAATGCATGCTTTGCACGCATCGCACCATAGTATAACGATCGATTTCTCGTAGGGCTTTGCAAATAACAGGAGTATAAGGCGACGAATTTCATCGATACATGTAAGTTATTTATCTTCTGTTATAAGTGGGAGTTTTTCCTGGAAGATGGTTTTGATAAAACAAATATTAAACAAACTTGTTAAATTCAATACACATAGTTCATTATTACAATATTTAAAAAAAAACAAGGTATTTTTATTTTCTAACAAGTCATTTGGTTATTCCGCTAAAAAAAGGAGAATATGAGAATATTATGAAATTAAATATGATACCTATCGCAATAAATGACATATTTTGTTCACAGATTTGTTAAAAGTGATGAGAAAATTTTCCACAAATGTTAACAAAACACTCAAGGGAAATTGCATACGATATAGAGATAGTAATTTATGACGCATACCATGTGCTTCATTTAGGAATGACTCTGATTCTTGGCCAAATTATTCGAGGATAGCCTGGTTTGGGTCAGTTTACGCTTTATAATCCGCGAAGCGGATTATAAAACAGCGTAAACTGACCCAAACCAGGTTATCCTCGAATAATTTGGCCAAGAATTAGAGTCATTCCTTATAATTTAATTCTAAAATCATTAAACAACTCTGGGTGTAAAATTTCGTTGCTTTTTATTAGTTCAAATTTGCCGCTCAATAATACAACCCTAGTAACGGAAGTGATGGGAAGCGAGGGGAGGTAAAAACTGATACATAGTCCTAGCAGCCATGTTTTTTGTTTACATGTGGTAAGATCCGAGTTACTGTTTGAAGTTAAAGGTACATTTATTAAATCTGGAATTTTCCATGAATCCCGAGGACTGGAAATGAGAGGATTGCATGGATACAGACGATTCAGCTGGTTGTCAGGGGGGTGTGTCCCCATACCAAACCAGGTTATACAGAAATAATTTGTGTTCCTTTTTGGATATTAACCAATCAGAGGCTAGAATACAAACAAAATTAAATTATTGTGGCTTATTCCGTAGAACATAAGAAGATTATTTTTTCAAAATATAATTATAATAATCGAAAAAAAAATTACAGAGTCATATTTTGTTCAAAGATAAAAGTAACGAAAAAAAAACCATGAATATTAACAAAACAATCCGGGGTAGTCGCTAGGAATTTATCAACAATTAATATCATGTGCTTCGTGAGACTTATTCCGTGGTACTCTATGTGTCGCCTGCAGAACAAAGCGGCACTAAGGGATCACTTTACCCGGCGGGCGTCTGTCTGTCTGTCCGTCTGTCACACCCTATATCTCAAGAACTGTAAAAGGTATGGATTTGATATTTTGCACATATATTGCTTGGCACTATGGTTTTTATAAGTTACCATGGCTACCGACCTCATGACCTTCGACCAAGGGGCTTGACATTTGACCTACTTTTCAAAATAGCTCATAGTGCCGATATACAGCATATTTTGGACAATTAAGAGGTAAGTCTATGCTATTTAGCATATGTACTGTTTGATACAAGACAATATGAAAAATACCAGCATTACAATCCACATGAGCTAGACCTTTGACCTACTTTGCAAAAAATATCTCGGGTATGTTAATTAAACTTATGACTTTTGAATTTTGAGATGCAGAACTTAGATAATTAGCATTTATCCATGTTTATGAGCTCATGATAGTGTACTTTGAAACCGTATGATATTCAGTTATCAGACAGACATATTTTTAAATACTATGAAAATACATCGGGATCGGTATGCCACAATGGATCATGTAGACTGAGAATTTCGGTAAAAACTGACTGAAATCTCTTTTAAATGATTATTGGAAACACGTTTAGCTCATGAAAAAGTACTTTGAAACAGTATGATATTCAGTTACCACACAAACTTATATTTAAATACCATAAAAATAC
The DNA here is from genome assembly GCF_033153115.1 of Saccostrea echinata. Lineage (NCBI taxonomy): Eukaryota > Metazoa > Mollusca > Bivalvia > Ostreida > Ostreidae > Saccostrea > Saccostrea echinata. Next base: position 13,836,155 of record NW_026889803.1, read on the forward strand.
ATCGGTATCGGTATTCAACAATGGATCGTGTGGACTGACAATTGTATTAAACACAGACTGAAATCTCTTTTGGAGGATTGTTGGAAACACGTATTGATAAAATGACAGATATTTATTTTTATTAATTTTAATTTAATTTTTCATTTGAGGGTTATGGAACGATATTTTGTTTGATTGTCAGATTCTATCGTAGTCCATGGATGCCAATTTTTCTTTGCATGCAAATGAATGAACTATCAGTTTATTATCAGTTTATAATGCTTATAGTAATTAAAAATCTGATGACCCTTAGATTTATTTACACCTTTAATGAAGCTCCAAAGCAGGCGACACATGCGTTCCTTGGAACACTCTAGTTTCTTTACTAACTACACTTTTTTGTGTTTTGTTTTCTGTTGCTTTCGTTTGTGTGTGTATGTGTTTGATTTTCAGGGTAGTTTTAAATCCATGCGGCTTATTCCTTAAAAGCGTAAAGAACGATAATTTGCGTTGTTCTAAATATAATAATATCGGACTACCATTCATTTTTTCAAAGAATTACTGTAGAAGTACCCCAAAACTTATAAGCAACGCGTTGCAGAAAACAGGATATAGCCCCGCCCAACCCGGGATAAATCCACGTGTATCCTTGATTGAACATGAATAACTAATAATTATTAACAATGAAATCACGATGTGCATGTAGTACCCAAATATATGCCATATCCTTTGGTGACTTCTGTACCGGAAGTGTGGTTTTATTAAATGGTTTGTTTGCTGTTCAACGTCACTGTCGAGAATTTTTCACTCATATGGAGACGCCACCACTTGCCGGTGGAGGACTGCAAATTTAGACCTATACTCGGCACTCAGGACCATTGAGCAGGGATTATTTTAGTGACAGCACCTGGTGCGACATGGGACTTCGGTTTATATTGTCTCATCTGAAGGACCGGTCTCCACGTCCCGCAGTGGGATTCGAACCCGAGACGTAAGGATCAACTCCTTTCACCGTGACTCTAGGGAAAACACTGTAACCTCTGCGCCATGCGGGCGACCTTTATCAAACGGTAACTCAGTAAACAAAACTGATGATTATGTAAAAATACGTCACTCTATTCAGTGCAAGCGAGAATAAATAAAGTAGAAAAATACCAAGGGTCAATTATTAGCATCGCGATTACCTCGCGGTTATCTAACTTACTGCCGCTCATTTGCGGCGAAGTCGAGGAAGCTCTAAATCTCGCAAGATTTCAGGGACATAACATAGGTATAACAATATTATTGTTTACACTAGTGACAATCCAATGATTCCATCAGTCGGTATGCCGAAAGTACAATGTATTGCCAAGGGCAGAACTCTCAATAGTAAGTTGTCTAATTAGGAATGTAAAAAAGTATTTAATCAGCTCCCAAAACTAACGATTTTCAGAAAGAAATAGTTGAATTTGATTAGAGGAGTCGGCTTAAAGTTTCATCAAAAATGCAACACACGAAGTCTAGCTCATCTCATGTTTTATTTGCGTGGTTCAGCGAATGTTCAGCAAGATGTTTCACCAGGACATCTTTCTTATCTGTCCGTATAAAATCTAGAATGATCAATCTCGCATTGTATTCAACAGCACATTGTCCCCAAGCTTAAGGCCGGTTTACACAGAAACATGTCGTATACAACTTTTGTAATATATTCCTCACATGTCTACAATGGTAAAACAGAATGAAATTCCACTCTATTGTTAATTAAACAAACAGAACGTCCCATGAAAAAGAACAGTTTTTTTTTTCATTTTGTCAACAGAATTTTTTTGCAAATAGATGTGGCAGCTTTTGATGATCCTCTGGACGCAATTTCCCATTTATAAAGAAGAGGGACACATTAATGAGAAATTCAATTTCACCAGCAGACCTTTTTGCTCTTTCACTGCGTTTTTGGCTACCGGTCGATTTGAAATACAACAAGCTAATTCAGAGAATTTGTGTCGCCGCTTAGGGAAAAAGGCATGCGCAGTTCGGGGGGGGGGGGGGTCGACCCCCCCCCCCTCCTGGATCTGTAGAATTATTAAATGTATACATATATATATTGAAGCAAATAATAAATGCCAATATGGATATAAAGATTTGATTGCTAATTCTTTAATATGTGTATAGAAGATTATTTTCGTATAGAATATTTATCACACTGTAATAATGATTATATGACTTCGTACAAGCCAGACGTCATAACTTTTTCATTTCACATGCTGAATACTATCATTTAGTAAATCCAAAAAAAAAAAAAAAAAAATTCAAAAAAAAAAAAAAAAAGGATCGTCCGGGATTTGAACCCGGGTCCTCTCATATGCTAAGCGAAAGATATACCCCTAGACCATTTAGGCACTTGATGAAGTGGCAAATTAAATGCAAACAGTAGGTCACATATAATGTTTATATTCACGTTCGATATTGTCAAAATTTTACACAATACCTGGTGTCTAATTTGGCCTTTACTAAACAGTTCTAATAGATGTAATAAGAATATAAAGTCCGCCGACAACCTGTATTATACGTAATAACTCTCCACATGCCCCTGTGCTAAAAATAGTGCCAAGCGACTTTTAATACAATAAATAATAATTAAAAAAAAGGGGACGGGACACTTTGAAAGGGGCGAGAGAGGCCCTAGGGAGTTATGGTATAAAATTTCATTATAAAAGCTCAAAGGCTTCTTGAGATATCGCCCGGAAACGAAAGTATTACACACAGACGGAATGTATGAATTTACGACCTCAAAATCAGTAGGAGTCTTCCTTGGGCCACAGGGAGTTATTATGTAAAATTTCATTGCAAAAGATCAAAGGATTCTCGAGATATCGCGCGGAAACGAAAGTATTAAAACAGACAGAATTATTTTATGAATTTATGACCTTGACCTTTGGACCTCAAAGTCAATAGGGTTCTTCTTTAGGCCATAGGGTGTTGCTATGCAAAATTTCATTGCAAAAGCTCAAAGGGTTCTTGAGATATCGCGCGGAAACGAAAGTGTTACAGACAGACAGAAATACAGACGGACGGACCCAAATTAATATCCCCCACTTACAGTAAAAGCGGGAGACAATTAAGAAGGAATGCTAACCAAAATTTTATTTGAAGGATCTTTAAGACGTCCATTTTGATATAAAGTTTCATCGCTCTTAATTATTTTATACGATTTTTGACCCCCGCTTTCACTGAAAGTGGGGTATATTAATTTGGGTCTGTCTGTCCGTCTGTATTTCTGTCTGTCTATAACAATTTCGTTTCCGCGCGATATCTCGAGAACCCTTAGAGCTTTCGCAATGAAATTTTGCATAGCAAAACCCTATCTCCCTATGGCTAAAGAAGAATCCTACTAATTTTGAGGTCAAAAGGTCAAAGGTCATAAATTCTGTCTGTTTTAACGCTTTCGTTTCCGCGCGATATCTCGAGAATCCTTTGAGCTTTTGCAATGAAATTTTACATAACAACTCCCTGTGGCCTAGGAAGACCCCTATTGATTTTGAGGTCAAAAGGTAAAATTCAAGGTCGTAAATTCATATATTCTGTCTGTGTGTAACACTTTCGTTTCCGGGCGATATCTCAAGAAGCCTTTGAGCTTTTCCAATGAAATTTTATACCTTAACTCCCTATGGCCTCTCTCACCCCTCTCAAAGTGTACTGCCCCGTTTTTTTTTAAATTTATTGTATTAAAAGTCGCTTGGCACTATTTTTAGCACAGGGGCATGTGGAGAGTTATTACGTATAATACAGGTTGTCGGCGGACTTGTTAATTCTAATTATATCTATTAGAACTGCTTAGTAATAGCTAAATTAGACACCATGTATTGTGTAAAATTTTGACAAAATTCGAACGTGAATATAAACATTATATGTGACCTAATGTTTGCCTTTTATTTGCTGTATATTAAAGTGCCTCCGTGGTCTTCGGGTATGATTCTCGCTTATGTAGTGAATTTTTAAATATTTTTTTCAAAGAAAGTGTAAAAATATCTTTTACATTTTAAATTTGAACAAGCCTGTACACGTATTAAAAGTTTGAAGTATTCTTTAAAAAAATAAAGTAGTCAGTGAAGCATAAATAGATCACCCAAATCCCAGAGCACTGATTGTCCAGAGAAAGTAAGTCTCATGCGACTTGCTGTACACAATAGAGACACGCTCTATTTGAACGCGTGAAATATATGACTCCGAGGTGGCACGTACGGTAGCAGTTTGCTGTATACGACAAGGTTTATTATCGGCCGCAGGAGCGGCCGATCTATTTGTGGTTGTGTTAGAATGTGCACATGGTGAATTGAGTCGTTATTTTTTCTTTGTCAGATAGAATATTTTCTTACTAATAACTTTTATGAAAATTATAAATAAAAGTTTTTAAAATTTGCTTAATAACAAATCAAAATGGTAAAAGTTACGTTTTAATTAGTTTTTCATTTCTCATCAGATATTTATTAATTTATGATTTTATTGAAAGTTATTACATGAACTGCTCCCTAACATGGGAGAGTGTAAGATATAAACACAGAACGTAATGTTTCCGGATATCAATTAGACAAAATGATTAAAAAATGTTGAAAAAAAAATATAAGCAAAATGCACTATAGCTGCAAATGACATAATGATTTTTTCTGCACTTGGCATTTATTGTGATGCTTGTCTATCACAACGAAAACATCGGGCCGGCATTATCACATGACAAAGATCAGGGTATCAGCACGTGAAAAATTTGCAACATTCATTTTGCGATAAATAATTTGATGATGATATAATCCTATTCTTTATTTCAATATCCATGGAATAATTTATTTCTTGATTAATAGTTAAACAAGTAAGTACATGTATACAGTTTTGCAAGTAAAATGTATCGTTTACTTTCTGTACTTTCAAATTTAATTTTCAGAACTCTTTCATACGGAAATACTTTAAAATGCTACACATGTTTGCGGCCGATTTGATGCTTTGCATCAATTTTATTTGTACAGTTTGCTTTACCGTGTAAAGAGGTCTTAACAGACGATTCCTACCTCCATCGCTAAAAAGTTCCGTTATGTTGGGTAATCGCGAGGTATGCATTGTTTAAAGAAACGAGTTAATCATTTCTCTGTACCAGGCTACCAACGCGTGTTCCAAATTCTATGTACGTCTAGGTAAGCCGCCATCCCCTTTATAGATACTGGTCATCATACAAAAGTGTCATCAACCTTTTATAATTCATGTTCGTCGTATCATTAACAATCTGCATTCGTTCCAATTTTACTTATTTTCATCTTGTAATTTAAACAAGAGCGCTAACTCTGGGAAAACGAACGTAAACAATGACAAATGACCACGGACCTGCATATAACAGCATTAAAATCCTAGTCTTATACATCCTTAGATCAGTATTGTATTGATGATTTGTTTTAATCAAAAAACCTCGCTTGGAGTATGTACTTACAGTGACTTGTCTGAACTGATTGGTTCTGTGTCCACTTTGTGTCAATAATCAGGCCAATCCTCATTAGTTGAACTTTTGAAATGAAATCGTGACTCTCCTCAGACCACAAGATTGCTTTCAGGATAGGAAGAAGAATTCCTTCTTCTGCTAATATATCGGAATAGCTAAGACAATCGTTTACTTTCAAAACCATATGTATCGTCTTTTTCTTTTGAGTAATGTACTGAATTTCACATTGTCCTAATTTATTTAATTCGTCGTTGATGCGTTTAATCTTGGAATCCACATTTACAACCAACAAACGCTCGATCAATGAAAAGTCCACATCATCTGGACTGATAATGCTACCTTTTATCATGATCCAAATGTTGTCATTTGCTGCAAAAAAAAAAAAAAAAAAAAAACAAAACAAAACAAAAAAAAAAAAAAAAAAAAAAAAAAAAATCAGAAAGTTGAGTGTTTAGACGATTTTTTTCCAAAATGTTGACGATTCCTTAAAATATTTTTATTGCATATAAAGAAATAGATAATTAACAAAACTTAGTACTGTGTATTTCTTCTTATGTTCAATCTTAAAAACTATATACATGTACCTTCTGTTGTGACATCATAGAGTAAGAGATTATGCAGTAAATCACTTAGAATGACGTCGACATCGCATGTACACTCAGCAAATTTCCATGTCAAATGTGAATACCAGTGGACCTTTGCTAAACCTCCTGAGTGAATTAGTTCTTTTGGAACTAAGAGTAGAGAAAAAAATGTTTTAATGAGAAAACATTTATTAAAATCATATTTTTATCATTTAATATATAATAATAATATATTTATTATTAAAATCATAACAATATGACCATAATCAAAATGAACCCTAAAATTTAGAAATAATAATTCCCTTTAAGGAATTCTTTTTATGCTTATGTATTGTTTTTCTTTAAATATAACGAGTGCTTATGTTTAGCTTTACCATATCTGTTCTGTGTGTTTATGCTTTTTTGTCCCCCGCTTTCACTGAAAGTGGGGGATATTAATTTGGGTCTGTCTGTCCGTCCGTCTAGCTGTATTTCTGTCTGTAACACTTTCGTTTCCGCGCGATATCTCAAGAACCCTTTGAGCTTTCGCAAAGAAATTTTGCATAGCAATTCCCTATGGCCTAAAAAAGAACCCTATTGATTTTGAGGTTAAAAAGTCAAAGGTCAAGGTTATAAATTCATAAATTCCGTCTGTGTGTAACACATTGTTTCCGGGTGATATCTCAAGAAGCTTTTGAGCTTTTGCAATGAAATTTCATACCATAACTCCCAAGGGCCTCTCTTGCCACTCTCAAAGTGTCCCGCCCCGTTTTTTTTTATTTATTGTATTAAAAGTCGCTTGGCACTATTTTTAGCACAGGGGCATGTGGAGAGTTATTACGTATAATACAGGTTGTCGGCCGATTTTATATTCTAATTACATCTATTAGAACTGTTTAGTAAAGGCTAAATTAGACAACATTTATTGTGTAAAACTTTGACAATATCGAACGTGAATATAAACATTATATTTGACTTAATGTTTGCATTTAATCTGCTACATGATCAAGTGCCTCCGTTGTCTAGTGGTATGTTGCTCGCTTATCAAGCGAGAGGCCAATCACCGGACGTTTCCCTTTTTCTTTTTTATGTTTTTTTTTTGGATTTACTAAATGATACTATTCAACATGTGAAATGAAAAAATTATGACGTCTGGCGTGTACAAACTCATAAAATCATTATTACGGTGTGATAAATATTCTATATATTAAAAAAAATCTTCTATACACATATTAAAGAATAAGCAATCAATTTTTTATATCCATATTGGCATTTTTTTTTAATTTGCTTCAATATACATGTATACATTTAATAATTCTACAAATCCAGAAGGGGCAGTGTGACCCCCCCCCCCCCCCCGAACTGCGCATGCTCTTCTTTTTCCCTAAGCGGGGGACACAAATTCTCTGAATTAGCTTGTTTCTATCAAGTTTGTGTGCTTATAATTTAAAAAAAAAGAAAAACAATTATTGTATTTCGTCGGAGAGTCGCAATTTTCAGCGGTTGGGTCCTTTCTATACTTATAAATTAATAAATTTTGCAAATAAACTCCGAAACGTGTGCACCAGAGTTCTTACTTACTTTTCTAAGAATACACTAGATATAAGATGATGTCCCTAAGCTATATTAAGATTTCACTTGCATAGTAAGTATCGTACATTAAATTAAAAGTCTACTTTCATTTTCTATAACAGCCATGAAATAGCAAAAACGTGAGTACGGTGGCGGTTCCGGTTGGCGGATATAAGTTACTGGCAATTTTTAATGAAACTGACAACAAGCAATCGTTTCTTTATTTCATAAAACGTCATCACTAAATTATTCAATCAAAACTTGATTTAAATGATATAAAAGAAATGTTGTAATAACCGATTAAAAAGGGAAATATGCAAATCATTTTCGTCATTCACCGATCTTAATATTGACGGAAGCTTCTTATAGTTACACTATAGATATTATTTGGTTAACGGTAAATACACTCACAGTTTTTCATTCACGAGGGGCGGAGCCCCGAGTGAATAAAAACTGTGAGTGTATTTACCGCTAACCAATTAATATCTATTGTGTAAGTTACTTGTACCAGAGGACCAATGAGAGAAAAGCAAGTTAATAATTAGCACCGCCTACTACGAGGTGTCAAACCACGGTCCGGAGTCTGTATAAATAGCTGTCTCCATCTGCAAGGATCATATTTAGCTGCGGCACTGCTATGCAAATAGTTGATTTAAAAAAATCGGAATTGGTACGAGTGAAGATTTTGTACCTTTGGAATGCTTTGAACAGCAAATTAAATGCAAACATTAGGTCACATATAATGTTTATATTCACGTTCGATATTGTTAAAATTTTACACGATACAGGTTGTCTAATTTAGCCTTTACTGAACAGTTCTAATAGATGTAATTAGAATATAAAGTCCGCCGACAACCCGTATTATGCGTAATAACTCTCCACATGCCCCTATGCTAAAAATAGTGCCAAGCGACTTTTATACAATAAAAACAAGGTAATTCAGAGAATTTGTGTCCCCCGCTTAGGGAAAAAGAAGAGCATGCGCAGTTCGGGGGGGGGGGGTCGGACTCCTCCCCCTGGATTTGTAGAATTATTAAATGTATACATGTATATTGAAGCAAATAAAAAATGCCAATATGGATATAAAGATTTGATTGCTTATTCTTTAATATATGTAAAGAAGATTCTTTTTATATAGAATATTTATCACACTGTAATAATGATTTTATGAGTTTGTACAAGCCAGACGTCATAACTTTTTCATTTCACATGTTGAATAGTATCATTTAGTAAATCCAAAAAAAAAAAAAAAAGAAAAAAAATTCGTCCGGGATTTGAAACCGGCACCTCTCACATGCTAAACGCTAAATGCTTTATTCTGCTTACCATAATCAAGATAGTAGTCCAGATGATCATAAATATATCCTTTTACTGTCACATTTTGGACCTGATGCCTCCTAAAAACTTCCTCTATCTTTTCTTTTGTAAAAATACCCTGGAATATCCTGTCGAGATTTTTTTCCAATGTATCTTTATTATTGTACATAAATGATATCACTAGACTCCCACGTTTAATTTCATTGATAGAAACGTTGTTGTCTTTTAAAGCAGGGAGTTCGTTAATTTCCTCGATGCTCAGGCCACTTGCGTTTTCTGTTAACTCTTGGAATGCGGGATCGTCTGAGTGAAGAACAGCTGTAGCTTGGACTGAAAATTTTGAATCATATTAAAAATGTCTTATGAACAAAACATCAAATCATGAATTTATTTTTATGAAAGTCTTAAGGATAAATAATACAAAAATAAATAAATAAATACTTGCACAAATTTTATGACATTATTACAAAATCTTATATAAAATTATTACTCTGGCAAATATTTTCAATTTACTTATATGGGCAAAACTTTATTAGATATATTGCTTATTTCTGAAAAAGTTTGTGTTATTTGTCCTTAAAATGATTAAATTCACCATATCCTGTGGATTTGTACTCTAGGCCTCCGAGTCGATTGTCTTTTAACAGGTACAATATAAATGTATTGTTGGTTCCCCCTTGCGCAACATTAACTTGCCCTTTGAACGAAGAATCAATATTCATTTTCATAGTATTTCCATCACCCGCTTGAATAGCATTGAAATGCAGTTCTTCTGTAAGCAAAAAAAAAAATACTTTGTTTAATTGATTAGAACTACCCCTCAACATAGTAAAATGAGGACACAAAATCTGACCCACCAAGTGGTTTACCTGATCGAGAACCAAAGGCCGAGGTCAGATCACTGAATGAGTCACGTTAAAGAACGACATTTTACCGTATTGACCCCATAAGGTGAAATGTTTTTATTAATGCCATTATAAGTTTTAAAAAAATATACTGTTTCTTCGTACATTGTATTTGGTGACTATTTCCTGGTATTGACCTCTAAGGGGTTTATCACCATATCATTTTACACAAAACATTTGAGCAGAATTTACATGCTTTAAATATCATATGTATATGTTTTGTAACAAAAAACGATGTAAGAATTCGTATTGGATAAAAAAGTATTTGATGTTAAATATTACTGAAGTTATTTATTAATTGCAAACCGATATTTTCTTTATCAGATTTGGGTTTCACGAGCGAAGTTATTTATATTGACGCCTTCATTGCTTTTAATTGTTACAGAAAACATTAAGTTTAATTTGAGACGAATTTTGATTAACAGATATTCTTTTAGGGAGCATTTTGAAATGATGAGTGATTCCTCGTTAACGCTTTGATTCTCTTAAAGGATTTCTGAATTACTATTGTATTCTGAGATTTTCACAAAAACCAAACAAATTCAAGTATTTTCAATACAAGTATAATGTGTTTTTCGGTTTCAAGTAAACTCAGTTTGGAACTTTGTGTGGAATGTTGTCCCAGTGTTATCACTTTCCGGATGTTACTCCGGAAAATTTTTGGTCACTCAACAGCACAGGGGATGGTGGGAGTGTCATTGACTTTTGCGCATATTAAGATGTACACACGTGTACTGCAGGCCCGTAGGAAGCAATTTCACTTTGAGGGGGCACAACCATACATTTTCAGTTGGGGGGCACTATCAACTACCAAAATTCCTTGATAAAAAACAAAACAAAACAAAACAAGGGTATTAAGACGTTATGCATTGTATTGAAGATAAAAAATGTAATTTTTTCTACGATAACGTACTTTTTAAGAAATTTAAAGCTCCAAGTCATCAATTACTGTTTAAAAAATATTTTCTGTTGCAAAAGAGAGCTGGAAGTATATATATAGAAACAAAGTAAAAGATCTTTATGACAAAAGAATATGTGAATTTAATTACAAACTGTTAAATAAGTTATATTTAGAGTACGAGTTTCCTACTGTATCGGAGATACAGGGCGGGGCTTAAGGCGAGAGCGATAGCTCGAGCCGGGCCCCGCCCTGTATCTCCGATACAGTAGGAAACGAGTATTCTAAATGACTTGTGACATGACCTTTCTTTTGACCTTGCTAATTTACATGTGTATTTGGGTATATATCTCTCAACCAATCAGATGATTTTGCAGAAAGTTGATTTAGTACCCCATTTTTAGCAATCGCAACTGAAATGCCGAGTGAGGTGGACGTGCAGGTATCTATCAATTTATAAATAATTATAATTATGAGATGCATTATATAATGTGTTTTCCCAAAATTTAATTTATGTTTGTTTGCGTAGTTTTTCCTTTCTATTTAGCTCTTGCTGACTTTTTTAAAAATCTAAGCTACGAATTTAGTGCAAAACATTCTGACACATAAGAATCGTATATGGGAATGTATTTGAAGCAAAAATGTTTAGGGGAGGCTGTATTATGAGAGAAATGTCCGACAATGTCATCGACCGGTCTTCAAACATGTGTATACAAAATTCTTGGCTCCAAATTGAAATAAACAGATGTAAGAAAGTGGGCATATTACCTTCATTTTTGAAACAAAAACGTAGAGGAACCAAAGGCAGATCCAGCACTCACTTGCGCGCGTTGGTATACTCCCCTTTCGAGTTTTTTTTTTCTTTTTGGCTTTCGTAAATTATGTTTGCTAACTTGTATACACTTTCAATTTATCAAAACGAAACGATCACGCACATATAGTGTCAGGCCTGATTATGAACCTACCCCCCCCCCCCCCCCCCCACGAAACCCCCGACCTTCCAGTTTTGACATTTTTTTTTCTCGAAGAAAACCATTTGTGTACTGCCCCCACTCCCTCCTTTCTAAAATTCTTGAATCCGCCACTGGTAACTTTACGTTGTAAAATTCTATTCTTATTTCATCTCAAATTTTGAATAAATACTAACAGCGCTAACATGTGATTTGAAGGATTCTTAGATCTATATGATTTAAGATACGGATTCAGTTTTCCGTCATCGCTAAAAATAAACCTTACTGAATCGTTGATATTTTGCAGATACAGTACAGTTTCTGCTCATTTGCATAAGAAACGCCCACTAAAAGTGTTCTGTATCGCAGTTATTGTACGGCTGACTTCAAAGGAAAACTCGCCGGGTCATGTCACAATACATTGTGTTGTAACAGTTTTCTTTTTAAATGCAAATAAAGATCATCTGCTTTTTGTAATATGTGTGATGAAATTATATTAGACATTTACTTTTTGATTGTGAACATGTTCAAATATTATGGAAAAATCTGAGCTCAGTGTTACATTTTGATGTACAGTGGAAACATGTAATCTTAGGGTTTTATTCTGAACGGAATTCCAAGATACAATTTTTAAATACTTTTGTGTCTTTCCTCGCTTATAAGATATATACATTTAAAATGTTTTGTAGATGTCAGAACAAAACTGAAACAAATAATATGTTACTTTCCTATGTAAAAATTGATATAAAAAACAACATGGAATTATTACTGAAGTTGTCGAAAACTCCTATGTTTGAAAATAAGAAAGTGTCATTTGTAGAAATGCTATTATTGATATATGTTTTTCTGTTATTCTTGTTATGCTAACTATCTTGACCCGGGATAGTTAGAGATTGTAAATGGATTTGCATTATGATTAATAAATAATTAAAAAAAAAAAAACGTTATTATTGAGGGGGCACAAACATATAGTAGCTATATTTTCTATAATATTCTATATATCCCCCCGTGCCCCCGGTTCCTACGGCCATGTACTGTTTATGTAAAAGACTATAAAATGTAATTACCTATGCTGCCTTTTCTTGCCAAACAAATTTCTTTGTAGAAACCCTGACCAAATTCTTTAAAATCCTGATGATGACGCATCCTTTCCCCTATATCCTTCAATATAGTAAATGCTTTGTTGCTGTCGTTATCTGAAACTGTAAAATTCACATTGTTTTCTATATTCTCCTTCCATATCTTCCATATTCTTTGGATATCGTCTGATACTCCATTAAACTCCTCTGGAATTATTTCTGTCGAATACCAACCAATGGCTGGGGGACCAAAAAATCGTTCACAGACCCCTAAACGAAATATTTCACAAAGAATCGGGAAATTTAATTGTTTTATTCGGTTCAGCCTTTCTAAAGCAGATTTTAATCCATCGGATAAATTTTCCAAAGGAATCACCTCTTTGAGTTCCTCAAATCGACTGAACTTCAGTCTCAAAATGTTGCGTAAAAGTTTGGTGCAAGGTTTTTCAAAGCACTCTCTTAGTGTAGTATAGTTATCTCCATCTCCGTCAGACTCATCAGTACTAGTACTCATGTTTTCTGTATTTTAAGTCCTTATCAGATCGTGTGAGGAAATATATTCCTAATTTTTTTCCATTGTATTTGAACAATGAGTGATCCCTACATTCAATCGACCTGAAACAGGGGAGAGAAACTTGTACACACATAAAAGATTAAGTAAAATGAAAGAAGAGTAATTTTAATTAAAAGAACAGTGATCTTTTTTTGAGGTAGAAAACCCTAGTCTTGAAAAATCTGAATCTGGAAAATACTATTCTGTGATGGTCGTCTCTTTTACAAGTCGAAATAGCTGTTACACACACATATACACCCTCACACACACCCACACATATCTCAAGATCATTGATGAACACAAAACAGACTTGTCATACATTAGATTCCAATGGTCTCTAAACGAAAGCTAAAAAGTAAATAAGTCAATTACCATAAGAGAAAATATAGACAATAATTTATAACAATACATACACTCTTGAAAAGAAACACGAAGAAAACCATACATAATCTTAATTATAAATGGTACCTGTAATTTTTTTTTAGGGTTGGCTCCCATTTTCCTAGCCTCCTTTAACCCCTAATTCCCCCTCACAGCCTTTCCTCTCTTCCTCCCTACCTTTTTTCTTCTTTTCCTTCCTTTTATTCACTTTTCTTCTACATTTATCTCATTGTTACTGTAACCCCTTTCTAACCTCCCCCCCTTCACCAAATTCTCCATTATTGACAATATATTTATCTATGCCAAAGAAGACAATTTGAAAAGCAAAGATCCGTATGTACTTAAACTTGTATCAATTTAACAAACAACAGTTTGTCTCTCTGAGTTCCATTGTCTCTTTTAAATTATCAACTTGTATTTCCTTATATAAACATTAAAAACCATAATATAAATAACATTTATATAGAGGTAAATGGCGGTAATATATTTTAATGTGATCTACATACCCAATATATATTTTGAAGAAAAAGGGTTCCTATGCCGGTGGGGCATCTATATAATCTAATATGTAGTGATCAACTTCTTCTTAAGAATGTTGAACATTGGACATATCTCGTTATTTAATATGAGGGTGCATTACCTGGAATATTGCCAATATGCTAGTGCGTTGCCTTTAAAATTCTTTGTTGAATAGCCAGGACTTCCCTGGTGTCAAATGCTTGAATGCAGTGATATGTGCAAAAGAGTACAAAAACAAAGTTAATTCATATTTATCTTTTCATGAAAAATAAAGTGTTTCCGACCTACCTTCAATGGTAAGTTATGTCATGTAGGGATGACAATTCCCCTGTCCATTGTTCTGATTACTCAGTGGCATTAAAATTCACTCACACCATATCTTCGCTTAAATTAATATGTCTGCAACATTGGAGTAAAGGAAAAAAACATGTATTTTTTTTTATTCCATATGATACACACACCCCATTTTCGATTATCCAGTTAGATTCAGATCCGAAAACTTGATCTGAGTGGGGTTTTCTCATTCCTTTTTCATTTTTGGATACATAGAACACAGCAAGATGTATTGTTGAACAACGAGGAAGTAATGGGTTCCCAATGTGTATTTTAAAAACAAATGTGCATTTGAACCTTTCTGTTATAGAATTTCTATGATTTTTATCGTTAAAGAAAAGCGGAGTACTCCTCCCTGGTTTTTCATTTTAATGCTTTAACTGGCTTATTCATCTCTTCTAACAGTATGTATTTAGACTGACTGGTAACATTTGCTTTACATGGCCGTAGGAACCGGGCCGGGGGGGGGGGGGGCAGGGGGGCCGTCCCCCCCGCCCCAATAATTTTGCCGATATATAGATTACTATAGAAAACATAGCTACCATATGTTTGTGTCCCCTCAATAAAAACGTCTGATGACCTTTTTTTTTTTTTTTTGCTTGTCAAGGAATTTTTGGTAGTCGATAGTGCCCCCTCAACTGAAAATGTATGGCTGTGCCCCCCCCCCCCCCTTAACTGAAATTGCTTCCTACGGGCCTGCTTTACGAATATTTCATGATGATAAACATAAAATGCTTATTATATTTGATCAAACAAAATTTTGTGTATTTTATTCCTTAGACTATGGTGGCATCTTTGTGCCCCCAATATGCAACATAAATTATGTACAAATTAGGTAAACGTGTGAGAATTATGTCTACCTGCAACATCATTAAGATAACATGTGACTTATCTATGCAGTACAATTAGCCCTTTCACTATAACTGTGTACTGTTCTGTTGCAGATTATAAAACAATTGTTATTACGTCAAATTTTAGCAAACGAAATCAATTTGCCCTGCAAAAGTGCTGTACCGCAGTTATCATGAAACAGTTTGTTACGTGGACATGCGACTAATTGTCAACATGGAGAAAATCATGTAGACATACAACTTATTTTTGTCGCATGTCAACAAATTTATTTCATGTCTCACAAAAATAAGTCGCATAGCGTATAATGTTGCATGTCAACTTATATAAGTCTGATTTCAAGAAATTTAACTCACAGTTATATGAATAAGTCGGATGACAACATAAATTTGCTGCTTGTTCACAAAAATAAGTCGCATGTTGACAAAAATAGGTTGTTATCAACATGACAATGTTGCCTGTTGATTAAATTAACTCATTTGTCAACATAAATATGTCGGATCTTGCATATATGATGGTAGATACTACGTATGGAAGCGTATAGGTATCTACACTTGTGTTATAAATTGTACATTGTCTTAGTTTTTAGTGTCTAATCAACATGTTATATCTGCTTATTTGTATCGTTTCTAGGTGTTTTTACATAATTTTAAGCACCTTCTTTTATTTGATTGGTTTTATTGCAATAAGTTATAGCGACTTAAGATAATATTGATTGGAGCAAGATCGAGTAGATATATCGATATAAATATGTTAATAATTCTAGGGGGAAAGTGAGAACATATGGTTATGGAATTAACTTCGCAGACGCGGGATCTCTAATAAAATCGTCACATCACTCGCGATCGCGAGTCGGGATGCAGAGAAAAAAAACTATACCATATTTAAACTGTATGCTAAATGGTTGTGTGATGCGTACAGTGTGTGTGTCTGTATGTGTTTGTGCTTGTCACCCTCGCTTTCAGCTCCATCCCTGGCTAGCAGTTTGCTGAGTAAAATAAGCAAAATTTTATTTGTAAGTCTTATCTACCAAGTATTGCCTCACCACAGTTAGACCTATGTGGCCCAGATATGGGATCCTCCTCGAGGTAGCAGATGGGAATTGGGTACCTTACAGCCTCAAGCAGAACTACAAGGTCTTGGAGGAGACTAGCCCCTAAATGTACGCGTGGCCCACCGGTGAGTGGATACGCCCTGGTGCCTGCAATCCTAGTTCCCAGCAATGGGTAAATTGCCATGAACTACTGCCTTGTAGATACTTTTGGGAGAAATTCGATGTGAATGTCCTAAGGCTGTTGGAGTAACCACCCTTCTGGCAACTCTGTCCGTGCCACGGAAAAAATGGCCGTCCAGGTGGGGACGTTAGAACGGTAAGGCAGCTACCTCGGAGAAGATAAGATAAACTCTTACTTAAAAATCACGGGGAGATCTAGACTTGTCAGCCAGGTAAAGTCCTAGATCTAGTGGAAGGAAACCATAAACAAATTACCCTGGTCCTCCAGGTTGAGGGTTAGGCGCAGGGCTATCAACCCTGTCCTGTAAAAAGAGAAAGTTACGGAAACAGCAATAAAATAACCTTTACTTCAGCGTGTGAAAGACCTTCCGAGTACAATGAGATTCGTATGAATGCTGGCAATCAAAGCCGTAAGGACATACCAGCAGAATGAGGGAGGACCTAAAACCAAGGTCAGACTACATATAGGACAATGTATGAGACAACCAAGCTGACACAGGTAAGAGATAAGCTAAGATAGGACAATTTAACCTCCTTGTCCTAGGAGTGAGTGAGAGCAGATGGACTGGATCAGGAAAGATGAAAACAACCACCGGAGACACTGTCCTTTACTCTTTGAGAGATGACAACCTACATCATGAGTGAATAACCATCATACTCAGGAAAGGTATTGAGTGGTGCCTGCTGGAATGGAAGCCCAGAAATAAATAGATTGTGAGCGCAAGATTGAAGGGCAAACATATCAATACCACATTAATACAATGCTACGCACCAACCAATGACAGTAGCGATGACGACAAGGGCACATTCTGCAGTCAGCTACAGACAAAGGAAGAGAAGACCACACGGCACGACCTCCTTGTCATCATGGGGGACCTCAATGCCAAGGTCGGAAAGGACAAGGCTGACTGTGAAAGAATAAGGGAAAGCACGGGGTTGGGACCAGGAACGATAATGGCGAAAGACTGGTGGTCTTTGCTATGAATAACCTAGTGATAGGAGGAACCCTCTGCACACATCGTGATATCCACAGGCTGACCTGGAACTCGCTATACTTAAGGGAGAAAAACCAGATTGACCATTTGATGATCAATGGCATATGGAGACACACTTTATTAGATGTCAGGGTTAAGCGGAGTGTAAACGTATGCAACGACGATCACCTGGTGACAGCTCTCATCAAGATCACACTGAAAAAAGCTGAGGAAAGACCTAACACACAAGCGCGATTTGACATTCAGAGACTGAGGGATAACACCGTGAAAGCTGCCTTCATCAGCGATTTAAGAAACAAATTCCAAATCTTGCAACACATATCGAATGAAGGTGAGGAGACCAGTGTGGACAGCACATGGAAGCAAGTCGCCGAATCGTACACTGAAAGCAGCAAAAAGAAACTAGGCCTTCGCAAGAGAAACACCAACAAAGACTGGATCCAGCAGGAGACTCTGATTGCTATTGAGGAAAGAAAGGAAATCAAGAAAAGATGCTGCAGATCAAGTCCCCATGACTGCGCGAGAGGCAAGAGGAGCTGTATAGTAAGGCCAACAAGAGAGTCAAGAAGCTTGCACGCCGTGACAAGGACATTGACACTGACCCACCAACTAAGGATGAGATAATGGATGCAATAAAGACCCTTAAGAACGGGAAGTCACCAGGGTGTGACAATCTGGATGCAGAGCTATTTAAGGCGGACCCTGGAATAGTTACCACCATCCTCCAACCACTGTTCACAGCTGTGTAGGATGGAGAGAAGGCTCCTGACGACTCGTGTAAGGGGGTGATTGTCAAGATCCAAAGGAAATGAGCCCTGGGCAATTGCAATAACTTGAGGGAATCACTCTACCAAGTAATTTTGTTTGTTTATTGATTAACGTCCCTCTCGAGAATTTTTCACTCAAATGGAGACGCCACCACTTGCCGGTGGAGAGCTGCAAATTTTGACCTATACTCGGCACTCAGGGCCATTGAGCAGTGAGGGATCTTTTTCGTGCCAGCACCTACTGCGACACGGGACCTCGGTTTATACGGTCTCATCCGAAGGACCGGTGTCCACGTCCCAAGTGGGATTCGAAACCGTGTCAAGTAAGATCCTGGCCAAAATAATCAGTAAGTGATTCCCTCCAGTAATTGCAATCGCACAGGGCTCCTTTCTTTGGGATCTTGCGCTAATGTCTCTTACACACACCAGCATATCCAAGAGAAGACCAACAGGCTGCAAACCTACGGACAACAGATGGGGCTACGTATCAATACGAAAAAGACGGAGACAATGACACTTCATGTGGAATTGCTCCTGTTAAGGTCAATGGTGAAGAACTACGCCAGACAGACAACTTTATTTACTTGGGTAGCATAATTAAACCAGAGGGCGGCACAAAGGAGACTGGGCAAGGCCAGGGAAATATTTGACAGAAATGAATAACTCTTCTATATGGATCGGAATGCTGGAGAATAACAGAGACAGATCTTAGCAAATTATGATCCTTCCACACCACATGCTATACTTAGGATATTCTGACCCGAGAAGTTTACTTATGAAGAGCTGTTGAGCAGATGCAAACAAGAGGACATGGGTACCATCATTACCAAACGCCGATGGAGATAGATAGGGCATCCCCCCCCCCCCCAGTCGACAAGAACAACACTGTAATGGACACCAGGGGGCAAAAAGAAAGAGAGGGAGGCCAAGAACATCATGGCGAAATACGGTTGAAAGCGAGACGAAACCATGCATCAGACCTGGGGAACATTGATGAGGCTGGCCCAGGACAAACAAGCGTGGAGGAAGTATGTTGCTGTCCTACACACCACAGGGTGTAAAGGACAATGA
The DNA here is from genome assembly GCF_033153115.1 of Saccostrea echinata. Taxonomy (NCBI): domain Eukaryota; kingdom Metazoa; phylum Mollusca; class Bivalvia; order Ostreida; family Ostreidae; genus Saccostrea; species Saccostrea echinata. The sequence continues at coordinate 13,855,578 of NW_026889803.1, forward strand.
AGATGATGATGTTTACACTGTGAAATATTTGCTTTTATTATATAGCTAATACATAGTCTTGTTGGCTGTACAAATGCACTCGCAAGCTCGTGCATTTGTACAGCCATCTCGTGCTAATATTCACCAATGTAAGTTCAATAACCCTATATTATATACAATTAAATGGGTTATATATACTGTTGTATTCGAGATTCAGAAATGATTTGAAGAAAACAGGGAATGGGCGAGACATCAGCAGTAAGATCATAGGCGTAGTCAAAGGGCAGGTGCCCACAACACCATTTTTGATGTATGAGGTGGTAGCAGAGTATCTTTGTACCTCCTCCTTTTTTGGTTGGAGTAGTAAATACGAGGGTTGTCTCAAAATTCCATAGACAAGCATAGTTTTTAGGAACCCAGTGTCATAAATTTATGAAATTTTGCACAGATAAAACGAACAATAACTAATAAATTTATGGATATATATTAAGTAACTATACAAATGAACCCTATTTAAATACAATTTTTCATTCTCTATTATCAGAAGGTGGCGCAATACGTAAAAATTGCAATTGAAAATCGGTATATGATATTTAAAATCTCAGAATTTCGGAAATTAAAATAAAAATTCTTAATATTGCATTGTTGACTACCTTTCCTCCAATTTTGTTGTATATGCTTTGATTAAGGTATGTCACTCCTGACATTAGTTACATCAAGGATTTTTTTAGAATTATTTTAAAGATACATGTAAATACTCATATACTCTACAATGACTTGTCTAAATATGATATTATTGGTATTACTGAAACTCACCTTGATAATAATATATCCAATGATGAAATCATGTTTCATGGTTTTCATCCTCCCATTAGAAAGGATCGTAATAGGGGGTGGAATACTGTTTTATATTTCCCTAGACCTGCATTTTATCATAAAAGATGATCTCAATATTACTGACATTGAGCTTCTATGGTGTGAAATACATATGCAAGATAATAAGAAAATTTTACTTGGTTTAATATATCGACCACCTAATTCAACTGTCTACTTTGAGCGTTTTTCTGATTCACTAGATATAGTATCAAATGAGTCCATGCTAGTATTTCTTATGGGTGATTTTTACATTGATATGTTGAGCAGTGGAAACAATATTTTTAAACAATGTATGGTACAAAAAAATTTATTAAACCTGATTAATGAACCAACAAATTTTACAACTACTCCTGATACTTGTATAGATTTAGTTCTCACCAATAATCTAAGTATTGTAGATAATGTGTATGTAGCATCTCCATCCTGTAGTACACATTCACCTGTTAGTTTTGATATAAAATTTAAAACTTTCAAACAACATGCTTATAAACGCACCATCAGAAACTATGATGATGTTAATTTTAGAAATATTGAAAATGATCTTAACAAAGTCAATTGGAACTCCACAGTCTTTAATTCCTCAAACATAAATGAAATATATGATAATTTCTTACATACGTTTGATGCTATCTTGGATAAAAATATACCTAAAAAGGTAGTCACAATTAGGCCACGAGATAAACCATTCATGAATAATAGTATACGTCTAAGAATAAGGCAAAGAAATCGTATACATAAAAAAAGCAAAACATAAAGATTGCCCAAACCTATGGCGTCGTTTCAGAGATTTGGGAAATGAGGTAATTTCTATGGTTAGAAATGCCAAAGAAAAGTATAAACAAATACTTAATAAAGATATTCTACCAGGTAAATGGTGGCGAATTACAAAATCAATTGTAAAACTTTCAAATAAACATAAACCTATGCCTCCCTTAAAATCAAATGGTCAAATTTTACTTCATTCATTAGAAAAGGCAGAAGCATTAAATAATTTTTACTCAAATGTTTCTAGTGTTGATGAAAGTAAAACCTTGCAATGTACACAAGAAAGATTTTATGAACAATTTTTTAACATTTCCTGGACTTGGTCTAGAGGTGGAAGGTGACCCCTTTTTTCTGCAAACGCAAGGGCTTTGTCTCCATTCAGAACAAACCGAGAAACGTTTATGCCCAATTGCGATTTTTTTCTGTACTATAAAATATTTCAAGGACGTGATACCTTTTTAAAACGGAAATAATACCCAATACGCATTTTTAATGTGGCACAGATTCTAGTAGGAATGTTGTGAACTTCGTAATGGCGCGTACGGCGCCATTGAACACTGTTCAGAAATGTCATGATTTCTAGTACATGATATTCACTGGAACAGATAGAAGATATAAAGGGCTTATCTATATATAATTTATTAAAATGATTAAGAAATTGAATTTAAAATTCTCATATATAAATAATTTAATTTCGTTTGTATTCTATCCTCTGATTGGTTAATATCCAAAAAGGAACTGAAATTATTTCTGTAGAACCTGGTTTGGTATGGAGACACACCCCCATGACAACCAGCTGAATCATCTGTGTCCATAAAATCCTCTCATTTCTAGTCCTCAGGATTCATGGAAAATTCCAGATTTAATAAATGTACTTTTAACTTCAAACAATAATTCGATCTTACCACATGTAAACAAACAACAAGACTGCTAGGCCTATGGATAAGTTTTTATAATCCGCTGTTTTATAATCCGCTTCGCGGTTTATAAAGCGTAAACTGACCCAAACCAGATTATACTCGAATCATTTGGCCAAGAATTAGAGTCATTCCTAAAATATTTACAAAGTCATACTAATACTAATTCGTTCTATTCAGTAGAAGTCCCAAGTTGTCAACGGCTTCGTCTTCGATGTCCTCCCATATTGTCGGCATATTTTCTACTAGGTTATTTCTCTCTACTAGACGTTCATACATAAAACATATTGACCGTCCATAACCAAAAGAATATCGTCGATGTCAAAATGTTCACCGACCTTATTGTGTTGTCTATTTATTTAACGTCAAAATTTATTTGACACATACGAGTTCTAATTGACCATTGACACCTATGACGTTTCAGTACCACGTGACCCCTATCTAATTAGTGGAAATTTTACTTCGAGAACTCAATATTACGCGCGTTTTATCGGCTAATTAGTCCCCTACCGGTGAAACCGGAGGGGACTATAAGTTTCCTCTGAGTCTGTCCGTCCGTCTGTCCGTCTGTCTGTCTGTCTGTCTGTCCCACTTGGTTTTCTGCACTTTTTTCCTAAACGCTTGCAGATATTGAGCTGATTTTTGGTATGTGAGTGTATCTTGATAAGTTACAGATCAAGTTTGCATTTCGTTCCGCTTCATTGATTTTTGATGGAATTACGGCCTTTTCAATTTTTACGGGTTTTCCGCAATTTTCTTCTAAACGCTTGTAGATATTGAGCTGATTTTGGGTATGTGGCTTTACCTTGATTAGTTATAGATCAAGTTTGCATTTCGCCCCGCTTCATTAATTTTTGACGGAATTATGGCATTTTCAATTCTTAACGGGAACGGAACCAGATTACACTTGCCGGTAGGGGACTAGTATTGCTAATGCAATACTCTCAGAATGCTTGTTATGACTGTTTTCAAAACTATTTCATAATTAAAAGATAATTATATGTTCCAAGAATATAATAGTGTTTCATTTTTAAGAAATTTAGATACGTGATAAAACCCCTTGAACTATAATGATGAACTTTGAAGAAATACAATGGGTAGAACACATTCTTTGTGAATTCAAGGACATTTTTGTGAGCATTTTCAATTATTTATATGCTGATTTTCAGAACGTGAGGATCGGAGTACCTTAAGAGCATTCAAGAATCAACATATTTAAGACTGACAGGGAAAATACACATTTCAATCCTTTTCATTTAACTGCAGAAAGTTGCAGGCATATCTCTGTTTTCTCTCTCTCTGTGAACCTGCACTTATCTGGCATTCTTATCACTATAAATGCAGATCACTTTTTACACCCTCACAGATCTAGCTTCTACACTATTGAAACTCGTTAAAAAAGATATATATATATATATATATATATATATATATATATATATATATATATATATATATATATATATATATATATATATATATATACACACGACAGATTGAGCAAAAGGAATAAATTGTAGTTTTTAATGAAATCCTCGGGAATAAAAAAAAAAAAAAAGAAATTAAAAAAAAAACAAAACTTAAAATTACTGATCGAGGTATATTCAAATTTTAAAAATTAAATTCGATCAATTTATTTCATTGTATAACAAAACTTTCTCCAAATTAAGCAGATCTGCTATATCTTTAATTTATCTGTACATTTTACTTATATAGTTACATAGAATGATAAATCTTCATGTGCGGGTGTTTGAAGGAAGCCGACTGGGGATTTATTGTGTGAAATCTGCGATACAATAGCAAAATTCTTTAAAGAGGTTCGATTTAAGTTCTTACATTAAGTTTGGATTCTACAATGCAAATTAAAATACATTCAATTAAAAACCTAAGATAAAATTCCATACAAAAAAAAAATTAAGTGAGGAACTATATTTTGTGGATGAATGTTATTTAGAAGGAAATGATCAATTTTTCTCTTTTACAGTATTTACAGTACTGTTAAGTTTGGATTCCTATTTTCCCATGCAGGCTATACACAAAGTTATTTTGTGCAGTGAAATGTTTTATGCTGGTCCTGAAATATGAAATATTTATTAAATAAACTTTTATGAATTCTTTCATCTCATTGTGAGAAATATAGCAAATACATTTATGTTCTGAAAGTCAAGGAAAAATAGAGCTCATTTTTTAAAACTTAAAATTAACATTTTTTTAGCCATACATGTATCTAAAAATTTACATTTGGATTCATAGACCCCCACTTTTGATTTTCTTTTTCTAAAAATATAAGAACATTTTGATCATTCTGCATAAATTCGGCAGGTAAATTTCAATGCCAGAAAAATAACATTTTTTAGTACAGAAAGGTAAAATAATTGATTATGCGAAGTAAGTTCTTTGTCTTTTTAAGATAGAATAAGAGTATATCTGGTCCCGTGATTTTTTTTTTTTTTTTTTTGGATAAAAAAATATTGTAGGAAAAATTTCGAAGAAGTGATTTATGTTTAAGGCACAATTTTAGTGCATAAAGGTCATAATAAATGTACCGTAGCGCCAAAAGAAGCATATTGAAACCCATTTTTTGTTTTGTTTTAAATTACGCTTTGTGTGTAGATACTAAAAATATACTTGACAAAGAATTCTTAAGACGTTTGATATCAGGATCCATTCTCCTTAAATTTATATCATGTGCAACTTTCTTTGACTTTGGTGTACATGCGAAGTTTAGGGAAAATATATCGTCTGGTTATTTTTAGAGACCGTCTCAAAATACATGTACATTTACTACAGGATTACATATATATGGCAAAGTGTACTTTTTGCACTTCAAAGCAAGTTTAACAAATACTACAATAAACTTTTTGCTCAATTTATAATATATGAATAGTTATATATTGTACATTATACATAAAAACACAACATTCTATCGTTTGCTTTCCAAGAGATGGCATTTTAAAAAAATCCGAATTTTTTTTTTTTTTTTTTTTTTTTTTTTTTTTTTTTTTTTTTTTTTTTTTTTACCGCAGAATAAGATAATGGGGGTTTAGAAACCAATATCATGTATATTGTATGTGTTTTATTGCAAATAAGGTGGATTAATCAGGTCTGTTGATTTAATGGTCATCAGTTTTCTTCCTAATGAAGACAAGCAGCCGTGCACTTATCTAGGGCAGGATTTCCTCTGACGTTCATTCACTGTATTACCATGTTCACCGAAAAACGTTGTTCATTTCTTAAGTAATATTGTTCAAGATCGGTTCTTCTCTTGATCATGAAAGCTTGTTCCTATGAAAGTGAACTATCTGAATTTGCACATTTTTTTGAAAAAAAGTAATCAAGTAAGAAATGGATCGTCAGTACAAGGTATCTTTACTTCAACTGGCGAATAAAATTTACACCTCCTAAAAAGTTTTCAACTTAAATATGAGTATTATTTTTTTCACTTACATTATTTTTAGTTGTCACTAGAAAACACTTACAAATTAAGAAGACATCTCTTCTGAGAAAGGGATATTTAATATCAAACTTCGTTGTGTTGAAAAAAAAATGTGCAAAATATGGGAAAAAACTTTTTAATCGTAATTTTTCCGATTCTATTGAGGTACAGTGTATTTGCACATGCGCATATTCTGTTTATGTATCGATATCGATTTTTTTTCCTAGTTACGTCGATCGCCCATTATTTGACAGAACATTCTTAATTTGTTGGATTTCTGAACGAGTTTTGCTTTTAACACACAGTGTATATGTTTCCTACTTTTAAAGAAAGGTAGGTTATTATTTAACATTGAAACTTGAGTAACATAGAAAAAATGGCACTTGTTCAAAAACAATATCTATTTTTAAATCAAAAGCATAACTTCTTTTAATCAATACTTCAATAATCTATTCATTTTATTTGATTCTTCTAGATAAGAACACGGTAATCTTGATAAGTTTTAATCTATAAATGAATCAAGCCAGTTTAAAAATTCAACAATTACATGAGTTGTATTTTTCTGACAATGTATTCAAAAATTATACAATTGAATATGTTTGCACATATGTTTAAATGACTTTGGCGTGCGTGTGTATCACGGTAAACTGAACCTGATCTGAAAAAAGAAAGATTTTATGTAGACAAGCGTACGTTTATTAAATTTCTTTGTCGATATCTTATATATAAAGTTCTTTTCCTTGTCAGCATACAATGCTTTTTCAAAAGTTTATTAACTTACGTGATTTTTTTTCTGTCTTGAAAGGTAGGACTAAGATATCGATAAATTCAGCAACCAAATCACCATTTATTTATGAATTCCAAGATTCGTCATTTATACGTGTTATAGAGGAAGTGAATGATTAATCTTACTTCGGGATGGATCTTCTTTTTAAAATTCTTAACCTCAGACGTGCGTGTGTATCACGGTAAACTGAACCTGATCTGAAAAAAGAAAGATTTTATGTAGACAAGCGTACGTTTATTAAATTTCTTTGTCGATATCTTATATATAAAGTTCTTTTCCTTGTCAGCATACAATGCTTTTTCAAAAGTTTATTAACTTACGTGATTTTTTTTCTGTCTTGAAAGGTAGGACTAAGATATCGATAAATTCAGCAACCAAATCACCATTTATTTATGAATTCCAAGATTCGTCATTTATACGTGTTATAGAGGAAGTGAATGATTAATCTTACTTCGGGATGGATCTTCTTTTTAAAATTCTTAACTTCAGACGCCGGCGCCTATGGTATACATGTACATGTGTTATGATTTCTTAGTTGGTCGAGGTAAGTTATTAATCTATCATAAGTATATATTCTTTATTTAAACTACCACTGCATGTAAATTTTCTGCAAATATAATCCTGTGCAATCTTTTTCTGTCATGGGAACTGTTACAAGTGAAATTTTATCATTTTCGCAAGGGAGATTAGATCTAGAGCCAATCTGTCCCAATATGGATTGGGACAGATCTTCCCCATAGAAGATTCTGTGCTGAACTGTATACATGTGGAACAAAAAAGAAACTACATGTACTTCTTAACTATGGGCTAACATTATTAGAAATCAACATTATCTCAACCAAAGGAGCGTTTTTGCAGAAAAATATGAGTTCAGAATCCGAAGAAGACAATGACAGATCAAATTATTTTCAATTACGTACGTGCTTTGATGACGATTGCACACATTTTTTACGAAAGTTGTTAGAAAGTTACTTTCCGACTTGTGCAGACCTTTTGAAAGAACTTCCACGTGAGATGTTTCAATCAGAAAACCCAAACGGTATTATTTCACGGAAGCAACATTTATTAATTAAAAATGAAACAGTCATTTCAAAAAAATTTAAATTCGAATTACTTTGCAACATATTGAGGACCGGAGTGTGCGACAAATTTTTTTCTTCTCTTTCTCTTGACACCCTATCGGACGATGCAAGTTCGTTAGAACATCAGAGCATTGGAGACAATATTGAAAAAATGTGGCAAATATGGGTCCAAAATTTATCAAATAACGAAGAAGAGGAAATATCCGACAGTGACAAAGAATCTATTTGGAACACATTAATAAAAGTCGCAGACTGTATGGCTAAAGTTTTCCCGAATTTTGGAAAGAAATTCTTTAAGAATATTGAGAAGAAAAAAGAAGCGGAAGAGGGAAAATATGGTAATTCCAATATGTATGAATTGTATTGCTATTTCACATATTTAAATCTTCTAAAGAAATACAATAGCGTAACATGTTTAAAACACCATCGATTAAAGAGATAAATCAATGGTTAAATGAGGTACATTTTAAGGGTACATGCATGTAGTCCGGGATAATTCTGGAATGACGAATTATCTTTCAGGTTTATGTAAGTATCTTCTCGGAAATATTTAGGTCCTACGAAGTATCAAACTTTTGTGATATTTACGAAACCTGTTCATGCAAGAAATCTTAAGAACTTGATAACATGGTGTGAAAAATTGAATTTGAATAGTCGCAAGAAATAGCTTTGCATATCCTATTCTCATGTCCTTTAAAGGTTTAAATCCCAACAAGTGAATCAAGTTTTGAGAGAAATGCATTTTTAAAAGTAATATTCATGTATGAAAAAAGAAAATGCAAAAAATTATATTGATCAGATGGAAAGCTAAAGGTACAAAATTCCAACTCTGTAATTGTTAAATTGTACACCTGTAAACCTTAATTTTTCCATTGTAAAACTAAATATTGTGTGAAGTGATTTTAAGTGCTTTTTCCTATCTTTTTTCTTCAAACTCATAAAAAAGTTGGACTATATTTGCGCTCATAGATAAAAAAATTAGTAATAAACTTCGTAAGTGTCGTCAGATTATGATTTACACACTTTAAAGAAGGTGGGTTCCCTTTTTCGCAGCTCTCAATGAGATTGTATATAGCTTATTCTAGCCAAACACCCCAGGGTTTATGAACCATTTCATCAGTACATATACAGGTAGTTTCTGCCATGCAGCCCTGATGAGAAAAAAATTCCTGTCTTGGGTCCAGCGATCAGAAAAAAAGAACATGGGAAAAATAATCAATTTTTTCGCAAGAAAAATTTTTCGGTCCATATTCATGGCAGGGTTTCACCTTACTACAACCCTACAACAAAAAGGGTGAGAGGGCTACCTGCCTTACAGTGAACATTTTCATACTAAATTAACAGTATTTTACATAGTGTTCGGAAAAAAAGTGGCCGGGGGGCATGATAATACGAGCCTTATGTACATTAATTTATTACAACTGAAAAATCTTTCGGATTCTTTCCCCTCTGTATATCTCTGTAATGTGTATGTTAAGATCCAGGAATACCCCTTTTTTCTGTATACAGCCATCTTATTTTTTATCGGCTTAAGAGACAATATGAATGCATAATATGCATGCGTATTACAAAAGTCAATTCTTTAGTATCTTGCCACCCGTAAAGCACCCTCTTTCGTCTCAGGCATTAGCATAATGCAACGTTGCGTAATTATTTAAAAATCTTGAACGTTCATGTACAACTTGCATTTCACAAGTTGACAAATCGAAAGTCGACGAATTACATGTGAGCATTGGCATAAATTGCATTTACATTTTACACATTAGAAGTTATGTTGGATACTTGCAATTAATTAAAAAATTGAGATAGAAAAATTGACAAATTGTGAAATTATGTTTTACAATTTACAAATGAGATTTACATGTATATATTCCGTTTTCGTTGCCTTTCCATATACTGACGGGCAGAAAACATGAACAAATAAATCAACAAATGTAGATTAGACTCGGATTAATATGGTGTTCCATTGGGACCATTCACACCTTCGCACTCTCGTCTTAAAGGTGCTTAGACACAGATTTGAAGTTAATATTTTCTCAAATTTTCTGTATGATATCACGACTTATATATTGCAATAGCATTTCACACGAAAATATAATTAAAAACTTATTTTATCTGGAAATTATTGGAACTACGAATTCCTAGACGCGTTTGATATACACATCCTTGCACTTTCACAAATTTTATCTTTATCCTTAACATTTAAGAAAAGAAGCGATTTTTTGTGTATTAATGAAAAATTACATCTATAATCCAGAAAATTAAGAGTAGAAATGTGCAAAAGCAAACCCCCTCACTGATATCGTCAGCCTGTGCTCAGTGTTGTGTACAGAGTTTAACAAATTGAATACACCCGTGAAACGTAAACTGTTTTTGGAAACGGGGCACGAGCTCTGTTATTGTTAATGTTTACGATTCACCGGGTGTGTTCAATTGTTAAACTCTGCACACACCACTGAGCACGGACTGACAATACTGTGAGTGGGTTTTGTTTTCGAACATTTCTACTCTGAATTTTCTGGATTATAGTTTTAATATTTTTCATTAATACACAACAAAATTGCCACTTTTCTTAAGTATTAAGAATAAAATTTAAATTTGTGAAAGTGCAAGGATGTGTCAACCAAACGCGTTCAGAAATTTGAAGTTTCAATAACTACGAGATGAAATAAGATTTTTATTATATTTTAGTATGAAATGCTATAGCAACAAATAAGTCATGAAATTATACAGAAAATTTGAGAAAATATTAACTTCAAATCTGTGTCCAAGCACCTTTAAGGGCGAAGATGGGAGAGTGCGAAGTTGCGAAGGCGAAAGTGCGAAGATGCGAAGGCGAAGGAACGAAGGTGCGATGGAGCGATACTAGTATCGCACTTTCACCATCGCAACTTCGCGCTTTCGCCTTAGCATTTTACTTTTGTGGAACTCTTTATCGTTATGAGTTAATTTTAATCGACTAAATTCAGTGAGTTTTTAGAGTTACTGTGTGTAGGCTCATTAATTTACCGCACTTTTGCCCTGGCACCTTCACTTTCGCCTTCACTTCTTTTGCGCTAGTATTTTTTTTTCTCTCGGATGTTATTGGTACGCATGCGCTAGATTAGTGTGACGGCGCCAGAATGGATGGTAAGCAATGGTTTAAATTAAGTTCAAACTGTAGAGAGGTCCACAAAAAAGGGCGAAACCGAACGTGCTAAGGCGAGAATGCGAAGTTACGAAGGTGAAAGAGCAATACTAGTATCGCTCCTTCGCCTTCGCACTTTCGCCCTCGCACCTTCGCGCTTCGCCGTCGCATCTTCGCACTTTCGCTCCCTCGCCTTCGCAACTTTACACTTTGGCATCTGCGCCTCAAAAGCGAAAGTGCGAAGGTGCGAGTGTCCCCAACGGAACACTATGAAAGATTTATTTAAATAGCAATCTTGTGAATATGATATGTTCACAACCGGGAAGTTGCCCGCGTGGCGCAGTGGTTAGAGCGTCTGCTCTAGAGTCGCGGAGTAAGGAGTTGATCCTTACGTCGCGGGTTCAAATCCCACCGTAGGACGTGGAGACCGGTCCTTCGGATGAGACCGCATAAACTGAGTTCCCGTGTCGCAGTAAGTGCTGGCACGAAAAAGATCCCTCACTGCTCAATGGCCCTGAGTGCCGAGTATAGGTCAAAATTTGTAGCCCTCCACCGGCAAGTGGTGGCGTCTCCATATGAGTGAAAAATTCTCGAGAGGGACGTTAAACAACAAACAAACAAACACAACCGAGAATTTCACCTTCATTAAATGTATTTCTTCACATGCCGTCGGTGATTGTATACTATAAAAGAAGTATATGTTAGTGATTAATTATTGTAGAGGCGAGGAACAAGGTATTGATCTTCCGCCGCACGACGAATAAAATAATATGCACTGAGACACGTGATACATAAACGAGTTTTCATTGGTGTAAGCACAGTTAATTGTCACTGCACAGGGGTTCATATGGGTTAACCAATAACATGGAAAGTTTTGTCGTAAATGTTTTTATCTTCATAATAAAATGATGTTCATTGCTTTATTTGAGATAGTCACATATACATTGTACACGTTAAATAATACGAAGCATCTCTCTTTGAAGATGTATTTGATTTAGTCAATTTAGTACTTTTGCTTGATTTCAGGACCCGATGAGCCAAGGAAGTATTACCAAATTGGCGAAAAGAACAAAATTGAACATACTAATTTGGAAAATTCGGCTGAAACTATTGTTTGTAACCAGTATGGTACCAAAAATAAGATTTCTTCGGAAAATGTAGCTCAGCATGCTGTAAAAACTTTCATATGTAAGCAACAGGGAGGAAACAACAAGATTGCTATAACACTTGACAATCAGACAAAAACCGAATTTGATATTGAAGGAAAAGGTATGAGGTATATCAAATGTATATCAAATGTTTTACTAGCTGCAGAACTGTAGCTCTCTGGTTAAGAGAATTCGGACAGATAAACCAGAGAGCTACAGATCCAAGCATTGTAAAAACCTTCGATTTACGGCGATGCTTATTTCTCGCTCGCTTCGGGAATTATTTCTTGTTTAATATGCGTTCCCCCGCTTAAAGTATGGTATCTTTAATTTAACAAATATTTTACTTCTATATAAATTCCGGATACTTTATTTACCTTTAGGGCGCGTTATTTTAGCAAGACCCCCACCATATCGACGTCGGAATGCCAAAGCTGATATTCCAAGGCTATATATGGCTGTGTGTAACCGTTGAAAGGTAAATAAAGTGTCAGAAATACAAGTAAAATATGGTTAATTAAATAATATAATCCTTTAAGCGGGTTAAGGCATATAATAAAAAAAAAAAAATTACCCGAAACGTGCGACATAATAGCGTCGCCGTAAATCGAAGGGTTTTTTTGGATCTGCGGCCCTCTGGTTTATCTGTCCGAATTTTCTCAACCAGAGAACTACAGTTCTGCAGATAGTGTTTTATATGACCTATATATATTGAAAAATATTTAACTTCTGTGGTTTTCTTTAGACTTGAGACTAACTTTGCACAGTACAGATCGAAGCGTATTTCCAGAAATTGCAAGTAGAATTGGCAGGTTATCAATCAGGGAACTAAATGAAGATCAATGTCTGAAAGAAAATGCAGTAGAAATAACTGCTATTCAAAATGCATGTCTTATAGTGGATCTAAAAATCACGGGCTCGGACATAGAGGGATCTATGGGTATCTTACTGGAATGCCTCATGCAGAAGAGCAATGCATATCAAATTCTTATTGACAATGACGTGTCTGAACTCAGTGTATTCGGATACTATTACCTGCCTCAGAATTACATAGACACAACAGGTATAGAGCTATTCTAATCCTGAACTATATGACATGCTGAACATAATTCTTTTAAATAGTTACATGTAAGAAAAATTATATATTGCCCTTCTGTTTTCATGGAATTAAAATGATATAAATATCAATTCATCCCCAACTTCCCCACTCAAAATAAAAATTAGTGACCAAAAATTTTTCTCTCTAGATTTGAAGATGAATTTTATTCTGTTCAATCATGTGACATTAACTTTAAAGAGGACAATAGGTGACATAGATGTATTTGTATCGGATTCCCTGCATTTGCTGATTCATAATAGCTTCAAAGCAGACGGTATGTTTGTTACAATATTAAATATATGCTAAATATTTATAAAATACCAAACAATCTCAGTTAAGTGGGTTACTTAATAAAATAAAATTTGATTAATTTCTTTTCTTTTTTGAAAGTTTTGTAATGAAAGATGTAGCATATAGATTAATATTTGCTGGAAAGGGTTACCATTTGTGGGTAACAGATTTCATGGTTTGTGAAAATCAGGGTACAAAATAAAATGATTCAGGGATCGACATTAACGGTTGTCCGATTGCCCGGGACAAGTAAATTCTCTGTTCGGGCAAGTGAAACTGTCAACTTACTTGTCCGATCGGGCAAGTGAATTTTTCTGATAGAAATGTATATTGGTATCTATTTTACATTAATTATAAATAAAACAATAGATTGAACACCTGATTTCCGCCAGATACATGACTGACATTGCTCCCTTGGATTTCTAGATTATATCGTTCATTAAAAATCGGGTTCGTTAGTCTTTTTTATTTCATGTTAAATACGCTCTACGTACTTTGCTAACTACTTAATTCATTCACACTGACAGAATATAACATGACCTATCCTGATCAAGATATGTATGTTTCATAGCAACTATCTACCTTACCGTTGCATCAATCAAAATTCACAAAACAAAACGATCCTACCCAAAATGATTTTTTATTGAAAAGGAAACGGATGGTTATTGATGCATTGCAGTGTGCGTTTACAGATTAAATCGACAAGGAAAGTGGTAGTATACATTTATGTCCAAACGTACCATCTAAATTTTTTCTGGTACCTCAACTTGCCAGATTTATAGTAGTGTATCTGTTCACACTTTTTCTTATCATAATATTTACGGCAATAAATTATTTTCCTATTTGGGCAACCAAGTTTTGCATTCGGACAAGTCAAAATTTGAGATCACTTGCCCTTCGGGCAAGTGATTCTGAAAGTTAACGTCTATCCCTGTGATTCCAGAGTATATTGACTTTCAAGGATAAACAATGAAGAAGAAAATGATGGTTGGATAAATTTTCTAAAAAAAAAAAATCACAATATACTATTTGCACATTATATGCATGTTATTTAATGTGGAATACAGGCTAAGTTCATTTTTCATTTAGTTGACGAAAACTTGCGGGTTCAAATCAAGGGAGATATCGTAGATCCACAAAATCTCAGATTCAAGGACATTCAGGGAGCTTTTACCAACTACACAGAAAAGCAATTGGCAACAATTAATTATTGGCTTGAATCGGAATGCCATCTGAAAATTATAAAGATATTAAGGCAAAACTCAGTGACCCATGTCATTCTAAAAACAGAGTCCTGTATTACGTACGGAAGTCTTACTGAAAAGAAAGGACCAATTGTTACTCTGCTGCATAAAATTTTCGAAGCAGAAGGCGTGGAAGAAAAGTTAGCAGAAGTCTCAATCATGAGAATTGGTCTATTAGTGAATACATCTATGGATGAGGAATTTCATGAGGAACCTGGAAAAGGTTTGTAAAATAGTAGTTTGATAATTACTTGTTCATGATAATACAACAAAGTAATTTCCTTTCATTGACTTCATTTTTGCTTCAGGTATTGTCTTTTATCTGAGTCCAGAGTCGAAGATCTCAGAAGTTATAGAGAAAAACAAATTTCCAGAGGTACTCCAGGCCATGCTAGGGGGAAAAAACGAACAAATAATGAAAGGAGCCAAACAGATGAAAATCAGAGCAGTTCTTAACTATGGTAATTTCTCTTCATATTTATGATGCAGATGTAAAAACCTTGAAGTTAAATGACATAAATGACTGAAATGCTTTTATCCTGAACATTAATTAATTGAAAATATTTTGTTCATGTACTGCTTTTTCTGCAAATTGTTTCTTATTTCAAAATGAAACAGAACGAAATGGTGATGACAGTGATCAGGCAATCGAAATTTCAGAAACATATGAAGAGGAAACAACAGAAGAAAAAATGAAACGCTTTGTAGAACAAGCAAAGAATAAACTACAATCAGATCATATGTTAGAGGCAAAAGAAATAGCACGAACGGTTTTTGAAAGACTATCAGACGAAATGGACATCAACATTTTCAAAGACCTGACAAAAATATTTGAAAAGGTATCTGATATTTATACAACTTTCTGAACAGTTCGATAGGCATTACATGACTTGATACATTTCTTTAAAAAAGTAAACAATTTATCAATTTAGTTTAAAAACTTTTAATTTCAGTGTGCTGATAATTTTTATGCCCTGAAGTGTTTTTGCAAAGGTAAAAAAAAGTAATAATGAATTCATTTAATGTTAACATTTGCTTATTGCCATTACCAAATATATATTCTTATTTCAATTTGCAGTCATAGAATGTTTGGGAATGTATGAGTTTTTGTTGTATAACTAGCAAACAAACATTGAATTTAGAAGGTTTTCATCTATAACCATTCCATCTCCTAAACAGATCAAAAAGTTGAAATAAGTAAATAATATAAAGAGAGAAAACGAAAGACATAAAAAATATTATTACACCATTCATATTTATAAAAATTTTAACTGTATTTAATATCGATTGATTTTAGTCCGTTTGTTGGAGAAGGGGGATGGCAATCTCTTGGAGTCTTTGATAAGGTCAAGGAACTACTGGTTTAACATAATATATGGTCCATATGAATTTGAGGTATGCAGTTAACTCTGCGCGATGATATGTTTGACATTTTGTTATACTAAATTTTTTGTTGACGGACCACTTTTTTTTCATAACAGGACATCCTGATTTTATTCGAGGAAATTGAAAAAATATCTTTTAATTACTTGCAACGTGACAATTACAGCTTCATAGCTTCTGGAATTTGTTGCGAATTGCTAATGTCTTATAGAAGCCTAAAATACAGATTTCAATTGCGAAAGGACAATCCTGCGGTTCAACAGAGAATGCGAAGTGTTGACTTTCATCTTTGTAAACTGTATTATTCAAAGGTAAGGCATATATTGCATCAACCAATAGCGGTGTTGCTTTTGAAGAAGGCATAAATGTACAAGAAGAGTGATAGCTCAAAAATAGAATTCTCTTAAATGTGAAATCACTGATTTTAGGTACTAGTAATCTATACCCTTAACATGAAGGATTTTTCCGAGGGTTTGGTTTTTACCTAGCAGAAGTTTTGTAGGATATTTTTCTCCACTACTGGATGTTCTACAGGCTGTTTGAATGAATACATTGAACAAAATGCCCTATCTTAGATATAAAATTAAAAGAAATTAATATTCCAAGATCTTGCAGAGGAATGCTGCTAATTTTGAAGAAAAAAAAATGACGTCTTAAAAAATTCTCCATGACCTAGATAAGAAAATAAAACTGTTTCTAAATCTCCAAATTTTTCTAAATGAAATATATGGAGATAACGAACACTATTCAAGCTCAACAGTCCATTAAACAATACAAAATAGGAGCAGAGCAAACACGGACCTCCAAAACATCAGAGGTGGGATCAGGTGCCATGGAGGAGTGAGCATCCCTTGCCGACCGGTCCCGTGTGCTCCTTGATCGGGAAATAACGAAAAAATCCGTCGACAATTATGTGTGTAAATAATGGACTAACAATTAGTATGAAAAACGTCTGTCAGCATTTGACTCAATGATAAATTGTATTTGCTGACAAGGTCATTGTATCGACCATAGAACTTACGAAATGATGACTTTAAATGAGACTGCGGAAATTCTTGTTTCATCAACTTGTTTGTCAATAATTTACCTCGTTTTAGAAATTGTACATACGTAGAGCATGCTCTTGCATATCGAATCAACTGGGAGATATAAACCCCGTATGCAGGTGATGAAGGTATATTGCTGCATAAGTAAGAGAAGTTGACGATTGAAAAGTTAAAGTCATTACGTTTATCATAAAGCTTGGTTGTTAGATTGCCATTAACGTCTTTTTCAAGTAAAATATCCAAATATGAAACAGATGTGTCAGACTCTGTGGTATCTTTTATCTCAAGCTCACCGGGATATATCGTATCGACATAAGAATGGAAATAACCATTGTTAATTGACGAAACGTCTTCGATATATCTAAGTGTCGAGTTGAAGGCTACAGCAAGTGTTTTCTTCCTTTCACGTATAAGATTTTGAACAAATTCTGCTTCATATGAATACAAAAAAGGTCTGCTAATAACGGGGCGCAATTGGTACCCATGGGAATTCCAATAGATTGTTGGAAGACCTGGTCTCCAAAAACCACATAGATATTGTCAATCAGAAACTCACGCATCTTTTTGATGTCAACTTCAGAGTACTTGTGTGTACAATCAGAATGTTTTTTAACAAAATAATTTTGCAAATGACCAATGACAAGGTAAGTAAATTTACGAGTTCCATTTTTATTGAAAAAGCAGCTGTCAATGATATCAAAAAGCCTGGACTTTAATTTATCGTGGGGAATGGTTGTGTATAAAGTTGAAAAGTCGTTAAGTCTTTAAGCTGTTGATTTTGGTAAATTCTTCTGATTTCAAATTTTCCAAAAGTTCCTTGGAATTTTTAAGTATCCACATCTGTTTTACACCACTTCTCGAATATATTGTTGCACAGTACTCTTGAAGTTTCTCCTTCACTACTGTTAATATCTTAGTGAGGAGTAAAGAAAGAGGCTTGGTTGAACATTAACTGGAACTCGCTATGTATCTTTGTTTTTATGGATTTTTATGAAGTTTCGGAATCCAATATAGATATGATAATTCAAATTCACTTTGGTTGTTTGGAATATTAAAAATATTCAAAACTGACCTATGATTTTGAAGAATGTCTTCCTTAGAAAGGGAACTATGAGTATAAATTGGATTACCACTTATAGAATTAAATCCAAGTTCCTCTAAAATACATTTAATATAATGAGCCTTACAAACAAAGACAATGTTGTTACCTGCTTTGCCAGCAGGGACCAGTACGTACTGATCCTGTATCTATCTAATTCTTTTTTCACTTCTGGATTATTGAATACAGAAGGATAGATGGTTCTCAAATTGCCCCTCAATCTTTATTGTGCGATTTTAACATACATCTGATACATTTAATCCATTCTGAGAGAGTGTCAAGGTCTTCTTTTTCATGTCTGGCCCATCGCCTGGCGTAATTCTCTACAGAATCCATAATATTTATGAAATTCCGACGCCAGTTGAAGGATCGGGGTTCCCTATATTTAAGACCTTTTAAAATTAATGATCTAAGGTCCTCATTATTAACTATATTTACATCACCAGTAATAACGCGTCCAGTCTAAAGTCAGTAACATCAAAACAGGATTTTTCTACACTTTATACAACCATTACTCACGACAACTACTCGTAAAAACTAGGCTTTTGAATATTAGGAACAAAAACAAAAGTACGGGGTTAATTTCTAAATCGTGAGTCGCTGTTGGTTTTTCTGGTCACCATTATTTGGTAATAAATGACTCTTCCACTTATGGTTACACAGGTGTCAGGTCATTTCTCTCCTGGGTTATTTCTCTCCAATACCATTTCACGGTAGGTCATTTCACTCTCCTACCTGGGTCATTTCACTCCCTGTCCGTCTGTGTTCTTGGATTCATGTCTTTTCAACTAAAATTCATAACACTGATGAAAACTGAACATTTGCCAGACTTTTGCCTTTTAGAGCGCTCTCTCGTCCATGAAAACTATATTTTGAATGGAAAATTTTAATCCAGGGTAAATAAATTTTATCAAAATAATCATTTAACCGGCTCCGTATATAAGAAAATTGTGTGTTTGACTGTTTGTAGATTAGCACTTAGATTTACAAGACATTTTCATAAATGTAGTAGCCTCTAGAATTATAGACTTAATTACAATATATTAACTGAAATAAATTGTAGAAGCAATTAAATGATGGTTTATCAGTTTTAAAAAATTGATTTACTCAGTTTGTCCAAACTCACCTATAAAACACTTATTTCATCCTAATACTCAGCTCAAGATACATTAATACTAGAAACCATGGCTATTTAATTGTTAGTTTAGATGCGTCGCGTTACAGTACTGAAGATTTTAGGAATGACTCTAATTCTTGGCCAAATTATTCGAGTATAACCTGGTTTGGGTCAGTTTACGCTTTATAATCCGCGAAGCGGATTATAAAACAGCGTAAACTGACCCAAACCAGGTTATACTCGAATAATTTGGCCAAGAATTAGAGTCATTCCTTATAATTTAATTTTAAAATCATTAAATAACTATGGGTGTAAAATTTCGTTACTTTTTATTAGTTCAAATTTGCCGCTAAATAATACAACCGTAGTAACGGAAGTGATGGGAAGCGAGGGGAGGTAAAAACTGATACATAGGCCTAGCAGCCATGTTGTTTGGTTACATGTGGTAAGATCGAATTATCGTTTGAAATTAAAGGTACATTTATTAAATCTGGAATTTTCCATGAATCCCGAGGACTGGAAATGAGAGGATTGTATGGATACAGATGATTCAGCTGGTTGTCAAGTGGGTGTGTCCCCATACCAAACCAGGTTATACAGAAATAATTTGTGTTCCTTTTTGGATATATACCAATCAGAGGCTAGAATACAAACAAAATTAAATTATATGTCCATAACATGAACGCCTTTTAAAGTAGGTGAGACAGTTGAAAAAAAAACTATTTGATGCTTTATTTTTGAATAAAGAATCATTGATTATGAATCAAACGCTTCGTATATTATACGCTTCGTATGTATATATCTTTGAAAAGTCCTTTAAATTATTTTCAAATTTGCACCAATTCTGATAAGAATTGAAGCAACATTAAAAAAAAAAGATAATCACAAGCGACGTCCTATATAATTATTGATGCAGTTACCACAGAAAAATAATTCACTTTTTTAAGTTCAGTCAATTTTTAAACGATATTAAAACAAAGCATTCTAGTGTATTTGTGAATACAAATAAACATTTTTACATTATTTAACTCCAGTCGGGATGAGTTTGATTTTGATTGGGAAATGTTTAAAGTGCAAAACTAGCAAGTTTACTAAAATTTTGCAATTTATGTCTTTTTCTATGCTATGTAAAATAATGTTCCCTTCCAAAATGGATTATCAATAACAATGGATTCTCGATCTTGATAATGAATTAAAGCAATTGAAAATTCACACATAAACATATGCCCACAGCATGTAAACATGTATAATTTATTGCCTTCGTATAATGTGTCATAAATCTGATAGACAACAACTTAAAAATTAGCATTTTAACATTACATATTCTTGATAAAAGCAATAAAAAGTAGATAAAGCAAAGGGAACAAAGATGCTATATCGGGTACTGTTCTATTTTTTTTTTTATAATCGATATTGTTAAGTCTTCAAAAATAAATAAATAAATAAATAAAACATAAATAGACTTTAAATTCTATAAAATCTATACTTATAAACTACATAATAAACTTTGCAGGTAAACTCCGAAACGCCTGCAACAGAGTTCATACTAATTCATTTTCATGAAACAAACAATCGTTTAAATATTTGATAAAACTTCATTAATGAATTATTCGATCAAAAATAGTTTTCACTAATATAGAGTGAATAAGTTTTGATTACTGATTACAAATTAAAACGTGCAAATCCTGATCGGAGTCTTGATAGTAGTACTATCATATCGCCATTAAGAGCATAATGGCAACGAATACGAAGTACAATTTAAATATAGTAATAAACTTGCTAAAAGAAAAGTCAATTGATGAATAAATTATTTTTAACATAAAGAAGAAAAAGTGCTATATCCTAGGTTTTCACATTTTTACTAAAGCTTTTAAAAAGTATGCTTTAATCAATACATTTCAGTGGTTTTTCTACATACAATCTTTTGAAATATTAAAAACTGAGTCGCTCCCCACTGTCGACTGACTTCTAAACACAAAACTATCTTTTTAGGTCACTTGAGTCACTCAGGTGACCTATTACTATCTGGTTTTGTCCGTCGGCGTGCGTCGTGTGTTAACATTTTAACATTTTCAGCTTCTTCTCTGGAACAGCTGAAGCAATTTCAGCCATTTTGGGCATATAGGATCTATAGGTGGAGGGAAACAACAATTATGAAGTTGGTGGTCCCTGCCCCCCCCCCCCCCCCGGGCCTGAGGGGTGGCCGTCAAAATTAATGAAATCTTTAAAAATCTTCTTCTTTATTTCTGGACATCGAGCAGTCAAATTATTAGCATGACTGTAATAAGTATTGAGTCTTCAACCAAAATTGTGAATTTCATGGTCCCTGCCCCCCCTGGGGCCTGAGGGGTGGGGCTAAAACCAACAAAATTAATGTAATCTTTAAAAAAATCTTCTTTACTCCTGGAAATCAAGCAGTCAAACTGTTGGCATGATTGTAATAAGCATTGAGACCTCTACCAAAATTGTGAAATTCATGGCCCCAGGATCAGGGGTTCTGGTGCTGGGGCGGAGCTATACTGATTATAAAATGAACATGCATTAATTCTTTGAAAATCTTCTTCTCTGCTCCTGGGTAATAAACACACTACGTAGATAGTTATGATGAGCAAGGGAGCCTCTTCCAAAATTGTGAAATTCATGGCCACTGGGTCAAGGTTTCTGGTGTTAGGGCGGGGCTCTATTGTTTATATAGTGAAAAAGCACTAATCTTTTGAAAAACTTTTTCTCTGCTCCTGTGTATTATCTAAACAAATTAAGTGCATTGTTATGATAAGCAAAGATGCCTCTTCCAAAATTTTGAAATTCATGACCCCAGGGTCGGGGGTTCTGGTGAAAGGGGGGATGGGGGCTCTATTGATTATATAGTGAAAAACATAATTTCTTTGAAAAACTTTTTTTCTTCCCTGGTTATAAAGCAAAGAAACAAATCGTATAGTTATGATAAGCAATAGTGCTTCTTCCAGAATTGTGAGTATCATGGCCCCTGGGTCGGATGTTCTGGTCTAAGGATGTGCTCTCTATTGAAAGTATATGGATATTGAAAAATTAATGCATTTATTAGGTCACCTGAGTCACTCAGGTGACCTATTGCTATCTGTTTTCGTCCGTCGTCGTGCGTCGTCCGTCGTCCGTCGTGCGTCGTGTGTTAACATTTGAACATTTTCAGCTTCTTCTCTGAAACCGCTGAACCAATTTGTAATAAGCATTGAGCCCTCTACCAAAATTGTGAAATTCATGGCCCCAGGGTCAGGGGTTCTGGTGCGAGGGTGGGGCTATATAGATCGTATAGTGAAAGTGCATTATTTCTTTGAAAATCTTCTTCTCTACTCCTGTGTATTATATAAACAAATTAGATACAGAGTTATGATCAGCAAGGGTGACTCTACCAAAATTGTGAAATTCATAGCCCCAGGGTAAGGGGTTCTGGTGCTGGGGGGGGGGGGGCTATATAGATCATATAGTGAAAGTGCATTATTTCTTTGAAAATCTTCTCTACTCCTGGGTATTATTTAAACAAATTAAATACATAGTTATGATAAGCAAGAGTAACTCTACCAAAATTGTGAATTTCATGGCCCCTGGGTCAGGGGTTCTGATGTTAGGGCGGGGCTTTATTTATTATATAGTGAAAATGCATTAATGCTTTAAACATCTTCTTCTCTGCTTCTGGGTATTATTTAAACAAACTAAGTACATTATTATGATAAACAAGGACACCTCTTCCAAAATTGTGAAATTCATGGCCCCAGGGACAGGGGTTCTTGTGCTAGGGTGGGGCTATATAGCTCCTACAGTGAAGGTGAATTATTTCTTTGAAAATCTTCTTCTCTGCCCCTGGGTACTATTTAAACAAACTAAGTACATTGTTATGATATGCAAGGATGCCTCTTCTAAAAATGTGAATTTCATGGCCCCAGGGTCAAGGGTCCTGGTCAAAAGGTGTGGGGGGGGGGCTCTATTGATTATATAGTGAAAAATCAAAATTTCTTTGAAAATATTCTTTTCTGCTTCTGGTTAAAAAGCAAAGAAGCTAAGTATATAGTTATGATGAGCAAGAGTGCTTCTTTCAGAGTAGTGAATTGCATGACCCCTGGGTCAGATGTGCTGGTATAAGGGTGGGGCTTTTGATAATGTAGTGAACATGCATTAATTCTATTAAATGATCCTGTCTGCTCCTTAATGTTAAGCAGTTAAACAAAGTGATTACTTATGATGAGCAAACTTGAAACTTCTGGTCCCAGGGTGAGAGGCTCTGGTGTTTCTCGGTGGTGAAGGGGAGGGGGGAGGGGCTCTATTGATAATATAGTGAATCTGTAGTGAAAATGCATTATTTTTTTAAAAAATCTTTTCTGCACTTGGGCATATCAGAGGCAAAAAGTGTAAAAGTTGTAATAAGGAAGGGTATTTTTACCAGATTTTTGAACATCTGGACCATTTGGTCAAGTGTTCTGGTCCTAGCCAGGGCTCAATTAATTTGCATTCTACTGAGAGGAGTTATTCCCCTTTGCCGTTTACTTTTGATAATTAATCATTGTAAATAATGTACTTGACAAATTAATAGAATAAGAGAATTATGCAAGAATTTTTATTGTATAATACAAAAAGTATTTTCATAGTTTTAATGATCATGTGGACTTGTAAGTAATAGATAAATAAAAATGAGACAAAAATAACTTGTCTTATTTATTGTTCATCAAAGACCAAGAGAGGCCAATGTAAGAGATTACAACAAGGAATTGAAATAGTACAAAAGCACTGATAGTTTGTTAATATACTGTATGGTGATAGTGATAAATGGGGAAGAGATGAGAACCTAATTTATGAACTGTTAATGAATAGTAGACTAATTATTTTGTTGATCCTGATCACCCTATTTTTCTTGCTTTTGGGCAACAAAGCTTCACCTTTCATTTCATTTTAATACTCTATGGATCCTCTTAATTGTTGTATTGTACTCAGGTGACCGTTAAGGCCCTTGGGCCTCTTGTTCTATTAAATGATCCTGTCTGCTCCTTAGTATTGAGCAGATGAACAAATTGCATAGTTATGATGAGCAAAGGTGCTTCTTACAAAATCTTTAAAGCTGGTGGTCCCAGGGTGAGGGGTTCTGGTGTTTCTCGCGGGGGGGGGAGGGGGGTGGTCTATTGATGATATAGTATCTTAATTCTTTGAAAATCATCAACAAAGTGTATAGTTGTGATGATGAGGGCTGTGTTGAATCTGTACTGAAAATGCAATATTTCTTTGAAAATTTTCTCTTCTCCTGGGCATATCGGAGGAAAACAGTGTAAAAGTTTTAATAAGCAAGGGTATTTTTACAAGATTTTTGAACATCTGGACCATTTGGTCAAGTGTTCTAGTGCTGGACAGGGCTCTATTAAGTTGTATTCTACTGAGAGAAGTTATTCCCCATTGCCATTCAATTTTGATAATTAATCATTTGAAAGGTTAAAAGAATAAGTGAATTACGCAAGATTTTTTATTGTATAATACAAAAATACTATTATAGTTTTAATAATTAGGTAGACTTGTTAATAATAGATATATAAAAATGAAGCAAATATAACTTATCTTATTAATTGTTCTTCAAAGACCAATAGGGGCCAATGTGAAAGGTTATGATATGGGATAAAAATAGTACAGAAGCACAAATAATGTTAATACCGGATAGTCTGCATGGTGATAAGTGATAAATGGGGGACAAATTAGAACTTAATTTATGAGTTATTACTGAATAATGGACTAATTATTTCATTGATCGTAATCATCCTTTTTCTCTCTCTTTTGGACAACAAAGCTTCATCTATCAGAGTTTATTTAATCTATGGATCCTGTAAATTGTTGTATCATACTCAGGTGACCGTTAAGGCCCTTTGGCCTCTTGTATAGACAAAAATTGTTATGATGACGTAGAAACGTCAGACGCTGATAACGTCATAATCAATATCTAAGTTTGTAGGTTTTATCATCTATAAGCAACTTAATAACGCCGTACCCATATAAAAGATATAAAATATAACACTTTGTCATTATAATATACAAATCAAATTAATAAAGTTTAATTATATCAATTATTGTTCATTTCTTTTGTTAATTGCTCATTGACAAATATTTTAGTAGTTTATCGTATTATAGTTTTATATACATCGGGTTCAGGCTCCGTTCATTCCGAAGTTGTCAATACGCAGTTAATCTGAATTTGACAGGTAAACTTCGTGAAACGAAAGAATATTATAGACAATAAACACGGAACTCTGAAATTTTCATAGCTTGTGATTGGTCACCAACAAAATTACTTTGTTAAAAATCACTCTGATTCTACACACAAGTACTTTGAGGTTGATGTTAAAAAGATACTGGAGTTCCTCATTGACAACATCAACATAGTTTTCGGAGACCAGGTCTTTCAACAAACTGTGAAATTCGATAGGCACTAATTGTGCTTCTTTATTAGCCGACTTGTTTTTATATTTCTATGAAGCAGAATCTATTTAGAGACTTCTAATTGAGAAGAAGAAAACACTTGCTTTGGTCTTCAATTCGACATTCAGATATATACAGGAAGTGTTATCAATTAACAATAGTTACTTCCATTCCATTCCATTCATACTTCGACTCAGTATACCCAAGTAAACTCGAAATAAAAGATACCAAGGAGTCTGCCACATTTGTTTCATATTTGGATGTTTTATTGACTATAGACGATAGGTCCCACTAACAACTAAATTGCATGACAAACGAGATGGCTTTTCTATCGTAAATCTTCAACTTTCCTTATTTGTGTAATAATATTCCGCTGTTACCTACATAAAGTGTTTACGTCTCCTGACTTTTTCGATACTGAATAAAATGCTGTGAGTACGATAAATTTTTTAAACCGAGGCAGGCTACTGACAGATATGTTGATGTTACAGGAATTTCAACATCATCGTTTAAAGTCACCATTTCGTAAATTCTATGGTCGTTATAATGACCTTGTTAGCAATTATAACATATCATTGGGTCGTATTTCGGCTGACATGTTTCTTACCAATTGTAAGGCCTTTATATTTAAAATTCAAACTTAATTTGACTACGGAATATTCCGTTTACCTGATCAATACATAGGGCTCATGGTGAGTGTGACCGGTCGATAGCGGATGCTTACTCCTCCTAGACACCTGATCCCACTTCTGGGATTTCTGAGGGTTCGTGTTTTATGTACTGTTCACGGATTTGTCATAATGTCATATTTGTAAATTTTTTTGAGATTGGTCACTGTTCGTTATCTTAACCTTTTTCATTTCCAAAATCAAATAGAGAAATGAGAGTATCTTTGAAATTGCAACTCGAAAGATATATATATATATATATATATATATATATATATATATATATATATATATATATATATATATATATATATATATATATATGTGTGTGTGTGTGTGTGTGTGTGTGTGAGGGTGTGTGTGTGTGTGTGTGTGTGAGGGTGAGGGTGTGTGTGTGAGGGTGTGTGGGTGTGTGTGTGTGTGTGGGGGGGGGGGGGTGTGGGTGGGTGTGTTGACAAAATAATATGTAAGTGACATCGTAGATTTTTTCGTTTGCCCGATATAACAAGGAGCACACAGCGGGTGTGACCGGCCGATAGAGGATGCCTACTACTCTATGGCACCTGCTCCCAACTTTGATGTTTTAGGGGTCCTTATTTGCCCTGCTCCTAATTTGTATTGTTTCAATGGACTTTTAAATTGATTACTTCTCGTTATCGTCATTATTCATATTGTTGTATATATGCTTCCATTCATACATAGCAGGAAATGAAATTAGTAATACAAACTTTTATTCAAATAGTGTCGTTGAAAATTGCAACACTAAACACTTTCTTAAGTAAGAGTGTTCATTAATTATTTATAGGGATAGTGTGAGCTAGCAAGAAGTCTACAGTCTGATATTGAAGTGATGGTTCACTTTTTTAATTGTGTGTAAAAATGTTCACAAATGTGCAATGTACATGTTCAATCCAATCTAGTAATTCCCATTTAGATTCTATTTATGAAAATCATCAAAACAAGTATGACGAATCGAAGATTCAGGGGTATATAGTTTTTGCCCTGTCCGTCTGTTTGTCTGTTTGTCCGCAAAAACTTTAACCTTGCCCATAACTTTTGATTGGTTAGAGCTACGGCTTTCATACTTCATATATGTGTATTCCTTGTGACAAAGGTTTTTCTTTGGCTACCAAAATATTTCACCTCTTGACCCTGACCTTGGAGTTTGACCCACTTTTGCAAGAAATTACCAAACTTTAACCTTGGCCATAACTTTAGAACAGTTGGTTCAAGGGCTTTCATATTTCACATGTGTATTTCTTTTTGACAAGATCTTTCCAGGAATATAAATATTTTTGAACTTGATCTTTCGGTTTAACCCACTCTTAAAAAAACTTTAACCTTGGACATAACTTCTGAACAGTTAGCACTAGGGTCTACATATTTCACGGGTATATTTCCTATGACAAGACCTTTCTTAAGATAGCAACAATTTTGACCTTTTGAACTCGACCTAAGTTTGACCTACCTTTGGAAAAACTTCGGTTATAACTTTAAAAAGTTGGTGCTAGGTTTTTTTTTTATGTTTTACATGTGTATTTCTTATGACAAAGCCTTCCTTTGGGAATCTTTAATTCGACCCTTTGACCTTGAAGTATGACCCACATTAAAAAAATTAACATTGGCCATAACTTTTGAATGGTGCTTGGGCTTTCATACTTCACATGTGTAATCCTTGTGACATGACCTTCCTTTGGATACCAACAACTTTGATCTTTTGACCTTGACCTTAGAGTTTGACCTTTTTGTGAAAAAACATTAACCTTGGCTATAACTTTTGAACGGTTGGTGCTAGGGCTTTCATACTTCATATGTATAATTCTTGTAACAAGTCCTTCCTTTGGATACCAACAACTTTGACCTTGAACTAAGAGTTTAACCTTCTTTTGAAAAAAAACCCATTAACGTTGGCCATAATTTTTGTACGGTTGGTGCTAGTGCTTTCATACTTCACACGTGTAATGTTTGTGACAATTCCTTCCTTTTGATACCAACAACTTTGACCCTTTGACTTTCACCTACTTTTAAAAAAACTTTAACCTTGGCCACAACATTTGAACAGTTGGTGCTAAGGCTATCATATTTCATATGTGTTTTCCTTGTGAGAAGGCCTTTCCTTGGGCACCATTAATTTTGTCCAGTTGACCCTGATGTTTGACTTACTTTAACTTTTTTGAAAATTTTTTAACCTTTTCCATATCTATTTAATGGTTGCAGCTAGGGCTTTCATATTTCACAGGTTTATCCCTTGAGACAAGACCGTACTTTAGGTACCAACATCTTTGATTTGTATTTGAGAAAGTTTAACCTTCACTACAAGTTGCCATATGGGGGCATCAGTGTTTCACAAACACATCTTGTTTATGCAGCTATAAAATTTAAATACATACAACAGGCTTTAAATTTTTATTCCAAAACCTTTTGAAATTGTTACTGTTTTTCCCCTTAAACATATAACTATATAGTTTTATTGTTTTAGTCGATTATGTGAACATCAAAAAATTTCAATGATTTTTTTTTTGTCCATTTAGGGATACCACAATTTAATATGTGCAATCTACAAGCAGAGAGGTAAGGAAATGGTATTCTTTTCCTGTAAAACTTCATTTTTTTTTTAAAATTACGAAACAGCACTAAATATTAATGCTAAATACGAGTACATGTCTAGAAAACGTGAATATTTAAGCAGTATGAAGTCATGAATTGAGCCATTCCCAGCTGAACATGCATATCAATATTTCAAATCGTTTGATACATTTTGTATGTGTATTAATTAGGGATGTCAAGGAATATTAGACTAATAGTATTCAAATATTCTTTGATAGCATCGGCATTCGACTTTTTTTTTCCGATAATCTAACCAAGTAAGTTATCCATCTATACCTACATTTGCTGTGTTTTACTAAAATAACAATAAAATTAATCTAAATGCCATTTGTGGGCATAGTCACATGTACAATGTAGAAATATACACGAAGAAACGCGTTAAGTGGTGTCATGATGAAAAATATGGACATGAAAAAATACCAATTAAGGGCAGCAAAAAATTCAAATCTTGGGTGTATTTTTGTTGATTTTAAACATATAAGGGATTTTTTTTTAAATTGCACGTTTCAGTCTTTTTAACTGACACACCATATAATACTCAAAAAACTGAAATAATTTTTTAAGGTCAGATGACACGTTCCTCAATAATATATAATTTTCCCCCATTTGTCATTGAAGTATTGCTACTTTAATAAGTTTCCTCACAAAAATACGGTACCTTACCAGAACATTTGTGCAAGATAGCAGAGAATGGTGTTTTCTATATAATTCTTTTAGAAATCGCTTATATTGCCATTATCACAATTATTGGTGTATATTGGTATACTTATGTTTCAATACATTTTAAAACAGTTCAGAGTTTGATATATTACGAAGAGATACAAAAGATATTTGAGAAACATGTCGTCAGACCTTAATTGAAAATACTCTTACTCATATTTACTCAGCCAAGGAAAATTACATACTTATATTTAGTTCCTTGCTGTCTTTAAAAAAAAAAGTTATTTAGATGGTACAGATATAAAATATCCTATATATGAATTCTCTTCATCCTTTTGCAAAACAACTAGCAATATGTTGAACCATTTAAAGAACAAATGCCCAAATTATGTGTCTACTGGTTTAGCATGTTGAAGAAGATTTAATAAATTCCAAATGACTTTACCACAAAAGTGAACAGCAACAGCTTGAAAAGTAACAGTCTCAACTACGAACAAGTGAAGTATGGAATCTCCACTTTAAATATGAGAAATAGAATGTGCGTTACTTTTCATTCATTGATTTGATGAACTTTGCTGTTTGAAAATTTACACTTCTTACTTTCTGACATAGACCACTGTGTAAATAGAATATATAGTTTGAGATAAGAGTAACTTTTATTCTCTTCAGATCGAGATGGGGACGAAATGGACGCAAATAATCTGTTCATGTGGGCTAAGGCGTTAAATGACCTGAGAAAGTTTGATGTAGCTTTGAAGAAAACAGAGGAAGCTATTGAAGTACATTGTGCACAGGTATTCGAAAGTAGATAATAAATAATCACTAAAAAGGCAACGAAAGAAATGTTTATCAGTCACCCATATAAAATTTTGCCTCAACATTCAACAATAATGATTCTTTTCAAATAATCAAATTGTAATTAATACTCAGTATTTTAAAAAAAAATTTGATTGAAAATTCCACCTTGACAATTTTAAGGAACTAATAATCACCAACCTCAGTGAAAGTTACCTCTTTTAGCAGAGGGTCATTAATTAAATTTTTATTCATTTTTCACAAAGTTCGGTCGTTCAGTTTGTTTCACGTATCTATTTGAAATATAGTCATGAAGGTTGTTTGGAAGTAAAAATTCATATCTTTTCCCAACATGCTCATTTAATTAATTAATGATATCTAGAGATATGGGTTGCATTTCAAGGGGCTTGGAGACTCAGATTTGAAGCTAATATTTTCTAAAATTTTCAAAATTATATAATGAAATTATAAAATGATATATATTGCTAAAGCATTTCACACCGAATTATATTTAAAACGTGTTAAGAAAATTCTTTTATCTGGAAAGTATTAATACCAACTCACCAATATTGCCAGTTTGTGCTCAGTAATGTATACAGACTAAACAAATTGATAAATTGTTAACACTAACAATTATAAGAGAGCTTGTGCCCTGTTTACAAACACATGTGTTTGACGTGATGTTATGAAGAATGGCGTTGTCATTAAATTCTTAGAATATTTATGTAAGTTGAAATCATAAAAAATGAAGTTAATTTTTGAATGAAAATAGACATTTAAAATTGTAAACAATGCAACTGTGCCCAGGCCCCTTTAATGCTGATTTTCTAAAGAGAGAAATTTATAATACGCTTCAAAAATATTTTTAAATCACATCATCAAAATGGTCATAATGGCGGATCATATCACTTCAAAAAGGTCAGGGTGACATTCCATGAAATCTCTGAAACAGCCAATTTCCAAATTTGACATTTGGAAAAATGAATTAATGTATGTTTTCATTTCTTTCATAATCTGTTTTCAGACAGAAATAACTTTACTGGATTTAAGAAAATTTAGAGATTCACTTATTTTGGAATGGAATCGTGTGCCAAAGGACCAAGGCCATGTAGACGCTGAATGGTTATTTGCAACTAATATAAGTATGCCACAACAGGTATATGAATAAATTTTCTTAGATCTCAAGCTAAATCAAAGAATAAACTTTAAATAAAATATCTTTGTACAATTGAATTATGTCATTCAATTTTCTAGATGAAGGAAAAGGCCTTACAAGCCAAAGAAAAGCATGTAAAGAGGCCTGGAGCACACCGCAGACGTGAGTAAACAAGAAAGGTTGAGATTTTAAACTTGTACGCGTACGTGTACGTATATAGATAATTAGACGTACACGTACACGTTTTTGTAATTTGTCTGTTGAGATTTTAATGACGTGTAACAAGAACGTGTACAAGAATTTCGCGCACTTTATTTTCAATGTCTTCAGAAATGACGTCATTTTCGTTTATGACGTTTCCGTAAATAATGGCAGATGCTTTGGAAATTGCTTGTTTATGTGAAGACGATGATGTGTTGCTTATGTCTACAGTTACAGAAAACGATGTGAAAAGTCAACAACTAAATCTAGACAATTTATCTGAGGAAGAGTTTTATTCATTCTTTCGATTTCAGAAGAATGATATTTCTCGCCTATGCGAGGCATTGTCCCTTTCATCCTAATTCGTATGCCCAAATGGTACTCGGGTATCTACGACAGAGGGTGTCTTGATACTGCTTAGGCGCTTGTTTTATCCTAACAGACTAGATGACATGAAACCATTGTTCAACCGTTCGAAGTCAGAGCTTTCATACATTTCAAACACTGTATTGGATTATTTGTACCACAGACATTCGGGTAAATTTTGTGACCTAAATCAAAGTTGGTTGGACGAAGAACACCTTCGAATGTACGCTGATGCCATATCAGACATTGGTGGACCACTTCCAAATTGCTGGGGTTTCATAGATCGAACAGTAAGGCTGATATGTAGACCTTCCGCGAACCAAAACCTTGTCTATAATGGACACAAAAGGGTACATGGCTTAAAATTTCAGTCTGTAGTGATACCAAATGGTTTAATTGCAAATATGTATGGCCCTATAGAGGCAAAGCGCCATGATTCTGCCATGCTAAGAATGAGTGAACTAATGCCGAAACTTGAACAACGCATGACAATGAAGGATGGTACAGTATTCTCTCTTTACGGCGACCTTGCTTATCCTTTGCGTGTGCACCTTATTACACCTTTCAAAGGAGCTGTTCTCAGCAACCAGGAAAGAATATTTAACTGTAGAATGTCAAAGCTCCGTTCCAGCGTTGAGTGGACATTTGGAAAAATCCTCTCTCTGTTCGCTTTCGTTGACTATAAGAAAAATCAGAAACTATTTTTACAACCTGTGGCTAAGTATTATCTGGTAGCGTCATTACTCACTAATTGCCACACCTGTTTGTATGGTAGTGTTACGAGCGAGTACTTTAATCTTCCACCTCCTACACTTGAAGAATACATGTCATAAAGTACGGGTGTATGTCATTGATATCGCTGTATATTTCACAAACTGTTACGTGGTAAATTTTAACCTGGTCTTCATGACAAAAATCTGTGTTGAGTTTTTCTAGTAACTTTTAAAGTAGCCTGTAGAAAAGCTTAATTGAGTTTAAACAGTTTAGGTATATTGAAATAAATAAAATTCTTTCATAGTCATGCTTTTAATTGATTTCTTGAATATTTTAAAAACACCAAGGAATGTTTTCGCATTTACATTGTATCTTATTACATGGCTAGCTAATATGCAATAATATATTCCATTTATTTATTCAAACATTTTGTAAAAAGCTAGCTAAATGCTAAAATAATCTATTTATTTATTTAAAAATTTTGAAAAAAGTTCTAACATCATTTTCGTCTGCTGCTTTTCAGCCTCCAGTCTTTGGAGCCTTTCCTTTTTCTCCAGCTCAAATCTCTCCTTCTCCAAGTTTAGCTGCTCTCGACGAAGTGACAATTCCTCATCTCGGGATTGTTTTTCAGTTTCTGCTTTTTCTTTCAAGAATGATATCAAACTTGAACTTTTTCTAGGAAATTTACCGCTATTTCGCTGGTCCTCGTCTAAGTAAAAATCAGAACAAAATAATTGACTTGGTTCTAGATGTCCCAAAAAATAAATTAATTGATAAATTAATAAACTTAAGAATAGTAAACACACCACTTCAATGTTATATCAGTAAAGGAATTTTCATATTAAATGCTAAATTTATCCTTCGATTTGAAACTGAAGGAATAATGTAGAACAGGGCCATGCAAATAGCAACTTTTGCAGAATATCAACTTTAAACTTGAATTTCATCTAATGTTTTCTCAGACTGCAACATGTGGAAATGACGTACACTGTACTGTAAGCTGTATATTTCCAATCTTGCTAGTTAATGTTCCACGTCCAGTCTTAAATTACAATGACTAGATTTTAAAATAAGAACCAGTAAACAAATTACACATTAACTATTCTCTCTCTCTCTCTCTTTCTCTGAATAAGTTATTTATTGACAGTGACATGTGTGCATATATAATTATTTGTTTACAAACTGTATAAAAGAACAATCAACATCCGGCCCATCGGGCCTATATGCCACTTTAAACACAGAATTGAAATATGTTATATAATAAAGAAATTAAATAATACACACCACTTTTGGATGGTGTCAGGTTCTCTAGTGCACGTTTTCTGGGATCTTTGCACAGGGTCTCCTCTTTAACAGCCTTTGATTTATCTTTCCGTTTTTTCTCTTCTTCTTCGTTTGCTAACTCGATTATTTCGTCCAAAAGAATTTCTTTTTCTCCATACGTTTCATCTACACCAGATCTACAGGTAATTTAAATATTGACAAAAATGTGATAAGATTATGATTTAAAATAAAACTCTGAATGAAAATAAAAAAGTGAATGAATTCAAGTTCTACTAAGGAACAGTCTTTTTAGATACGTATGATTCAAGTCGGGTTCATTACAGGTATGAAATGATTATCTTATTACATAACAGCAATGTAAATTTTTAATTAAGATAATTAGCATAGTCTGCATATTTTTTGAGGGAACAACTGTTGAACTTCTTCCTTTGTTCTATGAGAAGGACAGTCCTTTTCCGAACCCTCCTTGCGTCAATATTCAGGGGAAGAACTGAAGAAATCTCTGCCCATTTTGCTCTATCTTTGAAGGGATTCCTGCTGATGACCTCTCTATCAACAACAAAAACAACAAATAAATGATTTACTTAACCAAAATTTTAAAAATTTTAATGTTGAAAAAGAAATTACATTTTTTTTAAAGACCAGGGACCCGTTTTAAAATTTTGCAAAATTAATAATTCTGTTTGAAATTGCTAGAAAAAATATCTTTATAAATTCTTTTTAAAAGTTTAAAACAATTTTTTTCAAATTATTGTAAAATAGATCGTAATAAACAGAAATAGATTTTGGACTTAGTCGTAAGTTCTTTAGTAAAACAGGCCCCTGAAACTTGAGGGTCTAAAATTGCAGTATCTTATACCTTATATCTTTATGATGAAAATTCGAGAAATACTGTAAAACATATCCTTGTTAGAAACTTACTAACTTGTTTTTTAACATGTAATTCTTACCTCAAAAGTTTAATGTCATCTTGCTCCGAAAATCTAAACTGTTTTTTCCTCCCCGATTCCATGGTACATATAACGCAATATAATGGTCTGAAAAAAAATATTGTGTTAATTATTTATACTAAAAGTACATTTACAGATTGAACTTGAAAATGTCTTTGTAAAAGTTTAAGCATGTCAACTTTCTCTCTGACATATATGGACCATCTTCCGGTAATGTACCGTAGTAGGCCTATAAATATACAACGTTCTGTCCACAAGTAGTCCCCCCCCCCCCTTGAGTTTTTGTTTTTGAAGTCTTTTTAAAATAGCTCACTGGAAGGTTAATTTTTAGGTATAAATACTACACGTAAAAATCATCCTAGGGAAAGTTACTTCGTAATGTCTTGCGGGAATATTTTTCTATGGGGAATGAATCACTATAATACCCCCCCCCCCTTTCAATACCTCTTGACTACTAGTACTTAAAAAGACGGAGATGATTAAACCTAATAGTAGAATAGATACATATAATGAAACAAATTCACACAACTAATTTTTGTGCTATTTTAAGAATACAGAAGCTAAACGTGTTTTCATTTTTAATAAACGGTGATCGGTGTCCCTGTTTCAACATTTGTGACATCAATTTGACTTCAGTTAGTAAATAAAACCTCTTTAAAATACGTACTTATAAAACTAAAAATCCTAAATAAAGTACAACAACCAAATTTTCATACATGAATAGACTAATTTTTATTATAAAAGCTACAAGTTTGTACTTACGTGTAGACGCCACCCTACAAGTTGCGGGAACGGGTAGAGAACTTGTCATCACTAAAACTGATGACGTAATACACGAGGAATTTAGGGAATTCCCCTACTAGACGTACCCGTACCCGTACACGTATGAAATCTCAACCTCTCTATTATTATGTCACGCCTTTCTCCAAAATACCAGAAAAATGTGTATGATGGACATTAAAGGTTGTAAGAAACATTTCCGTGTTGAAATCGTTTCTGTTCAAAGTAATGTAGAGGTTTTAATAGATATCATTTTAAACAAGCAAACAATGTCAACGTTCCAAAAAATACAAGAAAACTTATTAAATTTTTTGTTGTTGCATGAAACTTGTAAGTATTGTGATGTATTCCTGTACAAACTAATGCAAAGTTTTTATAAAAATATTTATTACAAAACAGTATTTTTCTGTGAGGTCTGAGATTACTGTAAACAAAACCCGATTGCTTTTAAATTTTAATAAATGTGCATACAATTAATTGTTTTCTACCATATTAGATTAAATCCAATGTACTTTTAAGAGATTGATTTTTATATCGGCAGCTAAGAGACCAGAAAAAGAGAAACCTAAATTGTCACCCACTGAAGAATTTGAGAAAAGTACCATGTCTTTTGAAGACACTTCTAAATATAGAACATGGAAAGACGTACCCCATTACGTTCCTGAGCCAATAGTGAAGAAAAAAAGAAGAAAACTCAAAAAGACAGTCAAAGAAGAAGAGGATTACGACGTTGAAATAGTAGAAAGAAAAAATAGTGATTCCGATTCTGGACAGGCATCAATCAGTGAGAATGAATATTCAATCAAAAAGCCTTTTTCTTATGAAGCACCAGAATATCAGATTTCCGAGACAGATACCTTTAGTGACAGTGGTTTTGATACATTTGACGACGAGGCTCAATTAAGGTATTCTATTATAGCCAGTTCTGATAAAACACCCACAAACAGTGATCTCGTTGTTTTTGGATTAACTTTGACTGACGATTGTAAAGCCAGTTTTCAGATAAAAAGAAAATCAAAGCCATTTCAATATCAAAATGAAATGGACGTGCAGAATCTTCTTCGCCTTCTTCAATGGGACAAGAATAAGTATAAACGGTGTAGTATTGAGATAGAATCAGCTCACAGAGCAGTATGTAAAAATTTAGATTTGGCAGACGATGTGAAAGAAATTGTCATTTCGGGAAGATCAAAGTGTGGAAAGGCATTTTCTGATGACGAAGTAGTAGTAGAGGTTCTTGGAGAATCTAAAGCGCAGAGTTCTAATATTCCCAGATTAAAAAAAGATGTGACTAAAGAAATAAAAGACAATGATATCTTTGGAAAAGTCCTTGGGAGATTAAAAAGAAATAGATATGGAGATTTAGAACATCCTGTGCTTATCTGCTCTAAAGATGAATTTGCAGATCATAAGATGATACCTCTTTGTAAGACAGTTCCGAAAATAAATGTTTCTCATAAAAAATGTAAACACAAATATCAAGTAGATTTGTTCTCATATGATACAGAGAGAAGTGTTGTTGAATATCGGACAACTTTGGATATTAACCCTACACGTAAGCAATCATGCTGTTTTCTGGTTGCAATTCTAAATTGGAATGACATGTATCCATTTGGAATAACGTTAAGTGTAATAAACACAAAAGGGGATATAAAATCAGGTCTTGGCATCCTTCAGCTCCAATATCGTGTGCCCTGTACTTACAGTAAAGAAACCAGAGAGGCAACCGAATCAATATTAGAAAAAAGAGTAAAAGCCCATGTTGAAGAGAAAAAGGTAATAAAAGTTTTCACAATAGACGATGGAAAAGAAGGTGCAACAGAAACTTCTTACAGTGTAAATCTCGTAGAATCAGGGCTCTATCGCATCGGGGTACATGTAATAGACCCCACATCAGTCATTAAAAAGGGGGATGCCCTTGATTTGGAAGCAAGAAGGCATGGTTCGGACTTCTATGTAAACAAAGATATACATCCAGTGTTTATGATTCCTGAACGACTCAGCAATGAATTATTCAACATGGAAACTGGAAAAGAGAGGGAAGCGTTGAGTGTTTTTTTCGACTTTTCTATTGACGAAGAGGAAATTGATTCTCTCAAATACTCAGACATTAAAGGGCAAGTAAAGAGATCTGTTGTAAAATCTGAAAAGCAGTATAACATCTCTGATGTTCAAAATCTCTTAAGCTCAAAGCATATGAAAAGTGATATTCATGTATTATATATGACTTCTAGAAAGCTACGCAAAAAAAGAATTGGAAATGCGTCATATTACACGGAAGTGAACGAAATGTTTCCATATGAGAAGAATAATTTTATTGAATGTATAGATGCACATTTGTTAGTGCAAGAGCTGGACATATTTACTAATCAATCAATTGCAAAGTTTCTTTTTGCAAAATATCCCAGGTGTGTACCTTGCAAGTGTCATGTCCGCCCTTCTGAAAAACTACTCTTGAGATGGAAAAATGCTCACAATGAGCATATGGATAACATCTTATTTCATCTTCAGGATTGTGAAATAGGTACTGGTGCCGTATGTTCTATTTTCAACTGCAAACCGAGCCTTATTCGATATAGGCATCATGTACCTGTTCAAAATAATGTTTGGGATGCATTGAAAGAGTATGCTAGATTAAAACAATATGACAAATTACAGGTTGTTCTTGGTGCAGATGAAATTCATCCACTACAAAACTTGGCCCTTGAAGAATGGATCGAAATACAGGAAGCAGCTGAATACAAATGCTTAATTTCTAAGCAGCTTGAGGCACTTCATTTTGATTTGCGTGTCCCCATTTTCACAACTTTTACCGCTCCGCTCAGAAGGTTTATAGATCTTGTCGTTCATAGAATGGTACATGCAGCGCTTGACAACTTGAAAGAGCCCCCTTACAGCGAAAATGAAATTCAAAAAATTTGTGTTGAGATGAATCAAACAAACCGCATTAGAAAGCAGTTCCGAAAAAGTTGTTTGAAGTTATTGTTTGCCCATTCATTAAGTAACGATCCCCGTGTTTTCAATGGCTTTATTCGAAATGTCACAAATAATGACGTTGAGTTAACTTTTCCTACGTTACGTAAATTGAGCAGAGCAAGCAAGCTGTTACCAATTAACTTATTACATTCAAAGCAGAAACCTAAATTTGAAAAAGAAATTGGTTTTGATCGATATTTTATGACCATCAAATGGCAAAACCGTATTTATTCATTGAATAGAAGAACAAAAAATCCACCAAAAGAGAATACTTATCTCAGAATAAATCCACACCAAAATGTCCAATTTCATCAGCTCAGACAGTGGGTAAATATCATACAAGCACTTTTAAATGGAAAAACAAAAAATATTCACTCACTAATGTCAGCTGTCGATCAACCAACTTCAAATGAACAAATTTCAGCATCATGGAACACAGTAAATGATGTAAGTTCAGAAATTCGTGGTGGATATTTTGCTCAACAAATATGCAACTACAGCCTATCATTCAGTTATGGTCAACTTGTTGTAATTCAGATGTGTTCGGAGCCAGAGAGAGGAATAATGACGCCTATGCCACAACTGTTTGACATAACACCAAATATAAAAATCTGTTTACAACATGCTAGAGATCCTCTTGGTACTTTGTCCTCAATAGCTACGAAATCAACAAACGAAAAGTACTCTTCATGTAGCGAATACATCAACATTTGGATGCCTATATTCTCCATGGAAGTTGCAATTCAAACAGCAGATGATGATTCCATTACAATAA
This sequence comes from Saccostrea echinata, assembly GCF_033153115.1. Taxonomy (NCBI): domain Eukaryota; kingdom Metazoa; phylum Mollusca; class Bivalvia; order Ostreida; family Ostreidae; genus Saccostrea; species Saccostrea echinata. The sequence continues at coordinate 13,895,332 of NW_026889803.1, forward strand.
GTGATTTGCCAATCACTTTTCGTCTTGGAGGTGGAGGATTTTCTCTTAAACAGTCTTTTCTTGAAAAACGTGACATTCATTTCACTGCACATTCGACAGATCTTTTGAATACAGAGGAGGATGTAAAAAAAGACAATGAAGAAGACAAAGAACGATTTTATATGCCTGGATCTGATTTTCTCTGTATAAGGTGTCCTTTGGAGCCACTAAGCGATGTTGTCAGCAATTTTGGTAGAGGTGCTATTTCCCCACGGCAAAGGTATTGGATAGGCCATGCTCAAGTAAACGATGTCCGATTTCTAACGAAAAAAAACGAGAATAAAGTCAGTGTAGCGTTTGTTTGTCATAATAAAAGCCCTCCAATTCCACAGGAAATTTTAAATAAGAGGAAGGATTGCAGTTTAGAAATATTACCTAAAGCAGATGTCTGCAGGTTAGGTTTTTCTCTAATGTATTTTGCTGTTTGCTGGTGTATTTTATGAATAACTTAACACTCAATTTCTCTCACTCTTTAATTGTAGGAGAACAGAGTTGTATGTAAAATGGTTAGAAAGTGCTTCAGAACTTGCTAAAGCTATTGCATTAAGAGGACCACTTCCGGGACTTGGTAACTTCTAGAAAATCTCATAAATCATTGATATAATTCCTACTACTAAAAATACTGTAATAACTGTATCTTATTCACACTTTGAAAATGTTAGCTTTCCTGTTGAAATATGTATCATTGCATACTTCAGATAAAATTCATAAAGATTTAGGAGATCATGTGCAAGACCTTGAAATCCCAAACACTGGAATTACATTCAATGAGAACCAAAGAAAAGCAATTAAAAAAGCACTCTCTTCAAGCTTTTCCTTGATCCAGGGTCCACCAGGTAACATGACAATAAGCACAAGAAATTACAATACGGTATTATAATTAAGGGAAAAATAAAATAATCAGAGAGAGGGGGATTGCTTAGAAATGATTTATGAAGTAATTCATTGTCATGACTGGAGTACAAAATTTTGTTAAATTAAAAGGATGACTGCACTTGAGGACATGCAAAAAATGGGTGGACTTAAGAGTCATGAAAAAGTCCGTAAATAGAAATTTTTATAAAATGTTCATTTCTTTCCTTAATATAAATCACCGGTATCTTAACTGTGTATTCTTGATACAGATATAAATATAAGACACTGTTTTCAAGGAAAACCAAATAAATATTGAAGGCATGGGAACCGAAGATTTCTTGAGTATCAATAGATAATCAGAGTCACGCTTATTTCATCGTCTTAAGGTAGTCCGATCATCAGGTTCTGAAAATAAGCAGTTAAGTAATCGAAAAACTCATAAAAATGTCTCCGAATTAGCAAAATAATGTGTATTTGCGCATGGAATTTCTTCAAAGTTCATCATTATATTGCAACATATCATATAAAGAAAATTAACAAATATCAAATATAATTTCAGGAAATGCGAATAAAAGCATCAGCTAATTCTAATTGAAAATTTATCAATAAATATATTTTATGATTAAAAAAAACTATAGTTTCAAGGCATTCGGAGATAATTGCATGATTTTATACGGTATTTAAGTTCGACTATTTACTTCAATTGTTACTTAATAAAAAGTGTGAATAGCTCGTGATATTATGGCAAAACATCATGGATCACCTCTCATTCATATCATGCTAATATGCATTGGTATCTAAGGCTAGATTAAAAGAAATTCGATTTCTCTAAAACTAGTTATTTTTTGTACTTTTATGGAGTACAACTGTCCACGTTTTACAAGACCATCTCTAAGACGTCAAAGGACCATATCATATTCATGAATTATATTGAGATGCATGAAATGAAAATTGTTGCACGAAAAGATTTCAGTTTCAAGCTTCATATTAAATAATAATGTCAAGAGTTATCCTTCCTGACTGAGCGGATATCATTAATACATAGTCAGCGCATGTTTGTCGGCTTTATTCTTAAGAAAATTGTAGTTGTATATTGAACAAAATAATGCCATATCAAAAGAAAATGAATCGACAAATGTGCGCTCATACTTAATTTTACAAAAAACATGTTCAAACCAAACTTGTCGGTTCCATTACTAAGACTGTGTTAAGCTTGATTTGACCTCGATTGACCGGTTAAATATTACAATTTATCACGTGATGTCTAGCTACAAGGGTTTTTCTGAAAACAATTATTCTACAAGTATTAGCTTTCTTAAAAAGCTCGTCTGACGTGAGCAAAATTTATTATTATACGAAGAATTGAGAAAAGTTGAATCCAACGTAATCAACACAACTCTAAGAGACACGAAAGTTTAATCCAGTGGCATCAACTTGAAAAAAAGGAGAAAAAACTAGGTTATGAATTTATTCTATATAAACAGTAACTGTATTACTTGTAATTTTCTTTTTTTTTCATGGAACCGGGGAGAAGAGGAGGAACCCCCCCCCCCATATTTTGCCGATATATAATTATATTCTATAGAAAACATAGCTATTTTATGTCCCATAAATCATGTAAAAAACGTATTCATGATAACTATTGCTTGATAAGGAATTTTTTCTTGAATAATAGTGCCCCCGGAAATTTTTAGTTGTGCACCCCACTCCTCGTGAAATTTCATCCAACTGGCTTTTTCCTGGATACATACATACATGTAAATATAACCGGTGCTTTAGAAAAAAAAAGTTACAACACATACTCTGAAAAATCTAAACATCAATTGGTGAACAATTGGGATAATAATGATTTTTAACAATTTACTCAAAGTCCGGAAAGTTAATTTACACAGTAATTATACCCCCGCTCTGAAGGAGAGGGGGGTATACTGTTTTACCCTTGTGTGTCTATCTGTCTGTCCGTCCGTCTAGCTGTTCGTCTGTATTTCTGTCCGTAACAAATTTTGGTAGTTTCTCTGCAACTACTCATTGCAGATGCTTGAAATTTTAGCACACTCTTTGTTTAGGCATGCCATACGGTAGGATTCATTTTTGTACGAATTCGATGTCAACTTCCTGTTGATCCGTGTGTCTCTCCGTACCATACATAACAAATTTTGGTCGCAGTTTTCTTAGCAACTACTCATCGCAGAGGCTTGAAATTTTAGCACACTCTTTGTTTAAGCATGTCATATGGTGGGATTCATTTTTGTACGGATCCGATGTCAACTTCTTGTTTACCCGTGCGTCTGTCCGTACCATACATAACGAATTTTGGTCACAGTTTTCTCAGCAACTACTCATCGCAGATGCTTGAAATTTTGAAATTTTAGCACATCCTTTGTTTAGGCATGCCATATGGTGGGAATCATTTTTGTACGAATCCGATTTCAACTTTCTGTTTATCCGTGCATCTGTCTGTACCATACAATAAAAAAAAGGGATGGCAGTTTTCTCACCAACTACTCATCGCAGATGCTCCTGATTATAACTGTGTCTGTCCATAACTGAACTTCTTGATTCACATCAGAGCAAGGGTATTATTAGTGAGCATTGGCTCACAGACTTCTTGTTTATAATAAGTCCGAAAAAGTCGTGTTTTACACCGTAACAGTATCCAAACACAAGATAACAATATAAGAAAGGTTGTTGTTAAACATTTTGACCATAGTACGTGGTACTTCCAAGATGACAATGCCCCATTCCATCGGTCCAATGAATCTGAAATTTGGAAACATCAGAACAGAATTCCACAGATAAGTTGGCCTCCCCAGTCTCCCGATTTGAGCCCAATCGAGAATATTTGTTATTAATGAAAATCAAAATCAAAAACAGACTTTGTAAATGTAAATGACTTGAAAACTCAGTTACAAAGGGTTTGGAATGAAGTCACTTTTTTAAATTCAAACACTTTATGCAAGCCTTCCAAAAAGATGCAGAGAGGTATTGATCAAGAAAGGTGACATAAGAAAATATAAGAGTGATTAAAGTTCATTTAAGAGGCTGGCAAGGAAGTCATATAATTTTATATGATCCAAATGGCTGCTATTAAAAAAAGTTGATCAATTATGGCAGTATGCTGTATGTCTCCACGTTCTATTCACTTCCTAAGTGCATTTTCGTGAATAATTTATCGTATCCGTTATCAGTCTCGCTGTAGTCTCACTTAATCTCACCAGAGCTATGTAATGGATAAATAACGAGATAGTGTTGAATAGTTTTAGAGAAAACATTCCCTCCGAGGGTCGAAGGTCCGAGGAGAGGATGTTTTCTCTAAACTATTCAATACTATCGAGTTATTTATCTTACTTAAGAAACTTCCCCACTTTGGACCCCAAAGAAACATCTACCCATTCATATATCCAACTTTGCTGTAATACAATGGGATCTAGCCCATTTAGATATCCAACAGTGACAAAATACAATAGCCTAATCGAACACCCCTTTTATTCATGGACTAGTGAGCATGAAACTACATGGTGCTAATGTCATTTCAAACCTAGCCATTGTGCATGAAATCAGATGAAGAATAGTTTAAAATCCAAAGTAAATTAAGAGAGGTTCAGATAGTGTTTTGAATATACTTTTTGACCTGAAAGCAGAAGAAAACTACAGAATTTTGATAAAAGGTTGGAAATCTATCATTATATATAAGATGATGATTTGTTGAGGAAAAGTAATGGAATCTTATGGAGTTCCATTCAGAATACTTCTAGTAGTGCTAAAACAGATGAAAAGATTGTCGGTGTTATGCAGAACCCGCTTTAAAAATATTCCATATCAAGATCTGCAATAAAAAAGGTGACAAAAAATAGATGGGCTGTCAATTTATTAAGAGGTGATGTGGTTTAAGGTTCAAGGTGAAAATGTATTTATAAGCGTGTCAAAAAGTGATGCTTTCATAATTTAGGACCGGAAACATTCTGTTTAAATATCATCGGATAAGTATTAGATATATTATTGACGACAAGAGTCTTATAGTGTGCAAAATTTGGAGGAATTGTAATTTTTGTGGGCATTGGAAGTACATTTTTAACATGATTCTAATGGTGTGAAAAATGCGAATTCCATGTGCATTGCAATGGACATTAATTCTAATAGAGTGACAAATTCGGAGTAATTATTTTTATGTGCATTGGAAATACATTGTACATTTGAAACTCTTTTGTCTCTTTTGTTCATTGCTTAATTATGTTTGTATGCACAGTTGGATATTTAAATATCCAACCGATAGGCAGTTGGATATTTGAATATCCAACTGATGGCCAGTTGGATCTTTAAATATCCAACTAGTGATGGTTGAATCGGTAAAATATACGTAGACTAATAACAATGGGTGAAGTCATTGAAGTTTTTTTTAATGTGAACTCGGGTATTATGATATGCAGAACAATGAATAAAAGGTTCCAAACACATTAGTAGGCCCACATTTTTACTGACTTTATACATAGTCAGCGCATGTCTGTCTATTGTTCTCCGTTAACAGTAGTTGTATATTTGCATTAATAATGTGTCAAAGGGAGATTGATAGACAAACATGCGCTCATGGTTTAAAAAAAAAAGAAAGAAAGCCTCTTCCTTCATTCGCTCTCTCTTTTGTATTCAAGGGTTGTGACGTTGAATATTAAAATTCACCACGTGATTCCTTACCTCAGGTAACTCTGAGAATACTAAATTCCGTCACGTGACTTGTTATAGTTACACTATAGATATTAATTGGTTAGCGGTAAATACACTCGCAGTTTTTCATTCACGAGGGGCGGAGCCCCGAGTGAATAAAAACTGTGAGTGTATTTACCGCTAACCAATTAATATCTATAGTGTAAGTTACTTGTACCAGAGGACCAATGAGAGAAAAGCAAGTTGATAATTAGCACCGCCTACTACGAGGTGTCAAGCCACGGTTTAGAGTCTGTATAAATAACTGTCTCCATCTGCAAGGATAATATTTAGCTGCGGCACTGCTTCTGTAAATCGTTGATAAAAAAATTGGTACGTCTGAAGATTTTGTACCTTTGGAATGTAGAAGACACAGAAAACATGATTTTTGTCAGGTACAGGGGTAGCGATTGTAGGCTTTTATATTCAGGCCGTCAACTCTGAGAGAAAATTTATCTTTCTAGATCTTTTTTTTAAAGGGGGGATGGGTATGGGAAACATCGCCATTGAAATTTTTTCTTTATGGCAATCGGCGTACAGAAAAAAATGAAATGATTTCTGACATTTTAATGTAAATTTGAAATGGTATTGAAAGTTGAAAAAAAACGCGGGGACTTCTGATTTGAAATTGCTATATGTATTTGGAGACGGGAAAGAGAATGACGAGAATTCCAGATAGGACGTATCATTCACTGATTAAGGATACGTGGAGAAAACATACAGAAACATTTATGAAGCGAACATCGACAAGCTAATGTTAGTTTTTTTGAAATTAAGAATGTCTTAATTCATTCATCAGCCATTGCCAAGGTCTGGAAATTAACATCATGTATTCATCAGTCAAAGTCTTGTCACAGTATGGCTTGATGCCAAAAGATGGGCGTGACTTAAAAAAAAACTGTGCTTCTGGCAAATACACCACAGCAACATCAAAGCAAAATCTAAATTTACCGCCAGTCCTATGGTACAAGTAAGGTAGCATGTGTTGTGCTAACTAGGACATTATGTTCGAACACGTAAAATTGTCAGTCCTTGATTTCAGGACAGATGATACCAATAAACTTTTATCTAAAATCATAATAGCCACTGAAGTCATGAGTAAAATGAATAAGTTTAACCGTGTAGATTTTAATTTTTTATTCAAAGTTTTCAAAGTAAAGGATTCAGTGACAAAAAAATTGTATAGATTCATAAGGATGGTTGTAGAAAAGTAGAATTTTGAACTTCATAAAAAGTTTTCAATTTCTTAATATTTTAGAAATTTATAATTTGCATTATTTATAACCAAAATAGGGCCAAAAATAAATACCAATCCAAGCATCCATTTTTTTGTTTGTATCATCTGTCCTTAAAATCTTCTTTACTTACATGAACAGGCTCATATTGTAAATTTCGTTTTGAAAACTGTGTAAATAGTGTACTTGCCATAATGAATAGAGAGGGAGATGGGAAAGAGTGATCACGTTTTTTAATACATCTAATTGTTATTTATCTAGTCTAATTCTAGACCCATTCTTACAATGTTAGCTCCACCTCTCATGCATACCTAATGTTTAATCAAGGGAAGGTAAGTGTAAATTCTCTATATTTGGAAAGAGATAAGGAAAAAATAAAATAATTTTATTGTATCACACTCTAAAATGATTTTAACATTTTAATTTGGTTCTAAATTGACATAATTGTTTGATATATATATATATATATATATATATATATATATATATATATATATATATATATATATATATATATATATATATATATATATATATATATATATATATGAAAGTGAAATTAGACCGAAGAAGACCTTAAACCTGTCGTTAAGTGCAGTCATCCTTTAATAACAGGTGGCAAGAATTTATTAATACCATGCATTTAATAATGATGTCTGTGACTGATCTTTGCAAAATAGTGAGTACTTGCTGACTTATACCAAAGCAAGATGGAGCTTTGGATAATTTTGATAACATGTATAATCAATGAGAAAATTACTCAATGTGTACATATTTAACCTTACTGTCAATTTTTTATAGTTTATATTTTAATTTTTAAGATAAATTCAGAGTACAATATGTTTACAGTATGCTTGAAATTGCTTCAGGTACCGGGAAAACAGTAACTGGAGTTGCGCTGATAAATATTTTCAGTTCCATTAATCGTCGTTATTTTGAAATGAAGAGAGGGAAAAAAGACTTCGTTGTATTCTGCGGCCCGTCCAATAAATCTGTTGATTTAGTCACAGGTAAAAAGTAAAGTTTTGTCTTTCGTATTCAAACATTAAAAAATATTTCATACCTCTAAGAGATTTTTGCTTTAAATTTACTTTTTTTCAGTTTACTTAAAAAGAAGTTGTCCTCCAGAATTAAATATTCTTCGAATGTACGGCAGTTCCTTAGAGTGTAAAGCATTTCCCATACCAGGCAAAGTGTTTTCAAAAAGAAAGAGCGAGTCTGCACCAGATGAGTCCCTTAATGATGTTACTTTACATAATTTAATCCGAAAATCCGGTAATAAATATGCTGAAAAGATAAGAGACTTTGACAAAAAATTCAAACAAGGAAAAGAAATAGATTATCAAGACATCAAAGATTACAAAAAATACATTAACAAAGCTGTACAGGAAGAAATACCCAAATATGATGTCATTTTGTGCACAACTGCAGTTGTTACAAGTTCAAGACTCCTGCATGCCACAGCCAAATCAATTTACCAGCTGTTGATTGATGAAGCAGGCATGTGTACAGAACCGGAATGTTTATCAGCTATCGTGGCTACACAAGCAAAGCAAGTTGTTTTGATAGGTGACCATAAACAGCTCCAACCAGTTGTCATATGTCAGGAAGCGGCAGCACTGGGACTTCAAAAGTCCATGTTTGAGCGCTATGCCGAATCACAAACTTCTGGAGAAGTACTCACACTTCTAACCGATCAATACAGAATGGTAATTAACTTATGCTATGTTATAAGAATAACACTTGTTCTTTTTGGCTATTTGATGTAAGCGTGCTTTAAAAAATAACAATTTAATATCTTCAATTTTTAGCACCCCAGCCTTTGCCGCTTCCCATCCAACACATTTTACGATAAAAAGCTAAGAACAAAAGATCTCGAGAAATGGAAGATGCAACAGCCACTTAGTTTGTGGCGGGATCCAAAGAACCCTTTAGTTTTCTGTCATATAGAAGGCCAGGAGGAGTACCTTTCAAACACGACTGAAGAAGGCAATGAGATGTCTAAATTCAATAATGCCGAAATTGATCAAGTGGTAAATCTTACATTACTAACTTTATGGTTAGATTGTCTTTTCATAATGACTTTGCATTATGTCAATTCACTAAATATTTTGATTAATAATAAGATAGGGAAAACATATGATAAATTAACTTAATTGATGTCGTTTTGTCTCGGGATTTTTCCCTGAGAATTTGATGTACATTTGTACGTTTGAAGATGATGATATCAAAACCGTCCTATGACTGCATGAATTCAGTGCTCCGGCTGTACTTGAAATTTAGAATCCTTTACCTAAATTAAAACAACCGACTTATATTAAATCAAATGTCCCCTAAATTCTTTAAATGCGACTTAAGCAAAGAGTATAAAAGGGTTCATGAAAATAATGAATAACAAAATAATTACATTTGTAAAGTCATTTGTCGAAAGTATCAATAAAACAAGTGAAATGTTTGACAAAAACTGAAGTACCTTACTGATCGAAGAAAGTGTTATTGATGAATGTTAAATGTAGTTTTCTAAACGAAAACAGATGTCTTCTCCTTCCCAAACTGTAACTACTGCGATCTTTGTGATCTCAACAAACCAGAAGACCATGAACAACAACATATTGAAGTTTTAAATGATTGTGACAATTTTTATTGGACTATAATATTTTTACAACCATTGGTAATTGGTATCGTTATGCTTTCATGTTAAAAAGTTAAATTTGATTGTTTTAAAAACATTTGTTAAAAAGTACTATTACCATTCCGCGTGCATAAACCACACATTCCGGGTAACCGTTAAAATGTATGATGGCAGGTAACAATAAAAAAAATTAACTTGCGGAGGATGTTTGCGCGCACGCTTCACCTTGACGCTTTCCTTTAGATGCATTCTAAATACATTTAGCATAACAAAAAGTGTAACATGTTTATTCAGGGTAACATGTGATATTATTATCCCTTAAAAACCATTGTTGACTTTATTTAAAGTCTGACTTTATTCCAAAGAACAAATGCAAAATTTGTGACAGACAATCATCTCTGCCACTAGGGTGAGAAAGTGTTTGAATTTGTTGAACACGCTGAGCAGCTTTTTTTTTTTTTTCAAATTTCGTAAAGTTTTTTAGTTGCTAGAGATGATTAGAAAGACCGATTGAACGCTGAGTTACTGTGAATATCCTTAAACATTTTACTCTGTACAGAATACATGCAGTTTATTTCATTTTCATATTTTTACCGTGTCTATGATCTTCATCAATTTCTTTTGGCCAATACTGATCCAGTGAATGCACATATTATCCAGTTTATAAACTGAGCATGAAATCTAAGTATTATTGATAATATCTTTATAGGAAAAGGTGTATCAGCATTTGCTGAAACAGGAAGGAATAAGTCCTGAAAATATCTACATCATGTCACAGTATAATGCACAGTGCAGTAAAATCAAAGAGAGACTGAAGAGATATGTTCCACAAGTCAATACAGTTGTGGCAAGTCAAGGTAAGATCTAACTTTCTAGCTAGGGATTTGAAAATAATCTTTTATTGTATGGTTTCCTTGATTAGGAGTTAAAACCTATGCTCATCTGTACAATAAAGTTTATTTTCTATCAAGAGCACTCTATATACCTGGCATCTGAACAAGCACTTATAAAAAGTAATAGTTCTACATTATAGGGCTCAGTCACACTTTGCTGGATAGCACCATCGTACGTCAAACAGGTGAAAAGGGGTGACAGAACGTAACTCGTGGGTATTGCATTTATGAAATTCGTGCCTTGCATTTTTCAAGGCTCTTGCAATCAACGTATGAAGCGTAAAAAACGCACAAAAACTGATCGATTATCAGATATGTACTGCACAGGCCACGGTCAACTAACTAATTTTACCCGTTTCAGTACCGAATCAGTAACGTGTAAAATGAATGCACATCGCAAGAGAATATGACAAAACGTTAGATGAGCGGTCATGCTGGCTGGAACTCTCCGGATATAGAACGCATTCACAGAATAAGAATCGGACAAGAAACACGCGAACGGCGATAAAAGGATTAAAAAAATTGTCATCCGTTTGACGTCCGTTAGCGCTATCCGGTAAGGTGTGGCTGAGCGCATAGATAATAAATTTGATGATTTTTAGCACAACTGGTCAGAAACTAGAAGAACTTTTGCGATAGTAAGGTGTCCGTCCGTCTAGCTGTCTGTCTGTCTGTCTGTCCGTCCGTCTGTAAACTTTTTTTTTTCCAAAATGCTACTCCTCCTACAGTTTTGGTCTGATTTCAATATGACTTGGAACACAAGTAGACTACACCAAGATGCATAATTCTATATAACAGTTTTTGATTTCAATGAACGGTGTTGCCATGGTTACTCCTCCTACGGTTTTTGGTCTAAAATCAGTATTACACATGTAGACTGCACTAAGATACATGAACATAATTTTGTGTATCGTTTTTTTTATTTCGATGAATAGTGTTGCCATGGTTACTAAAAATAGAAATTTCTATGCAATACTTTCAAAACGCTACTCCTCCAACGATTTTCGTCTGATTTTAATATAAAGTGGCACACAAGAAGACTATAGTAAGATGCATAATTCTGTATATCGTTTTTTTTTATTTCGATGAATGGTGTTGCCATGGTTACTAAAAGTAGAAATTTCTATGAAATACTTTCAAAAAGCTACCCCTCCTACAGTTTTGGTCTGATTTCAAAATAACTTGACACACAATTAGACAACATTGAAATGCATAATTCTGTTATATTTTTTTTAATTTCAATGAACGGTGTTGCCATGGTTACTGTAAAAAGAAATTTCTGTGAAATACTTTCAAAACACTTATATTCCTACAGTTTGGTTTGGTTTTAATATAACCTGGCATGCAATTAGACTACATTGAGATAAATACTTGTATTTATCAGTTTTTTTATTTCAATGAATGATGTTGCCATGGTTACTAAAATCAATATTTCTGTAAAATTATTTTAAAAGACTACTCCTCCTACAGTTTTATTCTGATTGCAATAAATCTTCCTACAAAAAGAGACTAAACCAAGGATCATTATTCTATTTATTACTGTTGCAAAGTTTCAAGTCCAAGTGCAACTTTTCCTTTGTTATAAGTTCAAACCAGTAGAGCTACAGTCTCATCAGAGGCTTCTGGTTTTTTAGTATATTAATCGTATATCTTGACTACAACAGGTGGGGAATGGGACTATGTTATATTTAGTCTTGTAAGGTCCTTACCAGAATACCGAATCGAACCTCATCCTACAAAAGGATGGTGCAAAGAAAACTTGGGCTTCATCATAGATTACCATCAAATAAATGTTGCACTTACAAGAGCAAGAAAAGGTCTAATTATGATTGGTAAGTATACGTACAGTAAATTTTTCTTTTGTGTACTCCTTTTGAACATTTGCATAGCAATGTCTGAAGTAAGATGAATGCCTCATAGATCGTAGACGAAAAATTGTCAGATTCTTTTTGGCCTCAACAAGCCTTATAAAATGTGATCCTTTTTAATCTAACAGGAAACAAAAAACTCCTGAAATGTGATGACATTTTCAAAACATTATTGGATGAATATGAACAGAAAAAGTGTTTAGAGACTGCCGATAATTTTCCTCCAGTGAAAAAGAAAAAGGAACAACGAAAGGCTTGGGTTCCTTAACCTTGCTGATTACTATTTCAAATTAATATTGATTGGAAAGAAGAACTAGAATTGATATTTATCCGCTTTTGATATATGAAGTTGAACTTAAAAAAAGTGTTACAGTAAAATATACCTTAATTGTAAGAACTATGTATTTAGTAATACGTCAATCTACATTTTCCTCATAGTAAACCAAATATGTTTTGTCATTTCATCTTTGTTCCACCTGAGTGCTTGTTCTTGTAAAACTCATGGACATCTAATTCATCTTGTACCTAATAAAAAGTGCTGAATCTTTTATTCATGTTTGTAGGTATATTCATAATAGTTAATGAAAGTAGTTACTTTCTGTCTGTAAAAAATCAGTATGAGTAATGAGAGAGCCTCTACCATTCTGGAGAGAGGTATGGGCAGACTCCGGACCGTGGCTTGAGACGATGCATTGAATTATTCCCATATTATGATTGATTATGATTAATAAAGGTAACTTTCTATTGTGTTTTATATGAACTGCTTTTAAACATGCAAATTACAATCATTATGACCTTATGAACTATTTAAAAATCATTCACTGTCTGTATTTTAATTATAATATATTGGTTTTCTTTTCTTTTTTTTATTATTTCAAAAAATGAATTACCAGTTATACCAACTTTGTATGCCTTTAACCTTTGAACAATAAAAAAAAAATCAGTGATAACGTTTTCATCATTCATTGTGCTGTCATTTTCTTTGTCTAAATATTTTTTTAAAAAAATTGATTTGTAGTCAGTTTACAGCAATACAAAGTAAAATTGTACATGGATCATATCGCACAAAATCATCAAACCTTGTCATTTGTCACATTGGAGGGATTGTGCCATAATCCAAAGGCAGTAAGAAAAATTGAGTCTATACGTCAAATATTATATTATATTATTTTATTATATTACATTATATATATATATATATATATATATATATATATATATATATATATATATATATATATATATATATATATATATATATATATATATATATATATATATATATATATATATCCATTTCTGTTTTCTCTGTGATAACTCTTTTGAAAGTTAGTTGACATGATTTCTTGATCATTCTACCGGAATGCAAATTTCGCCAAGCGATATGCCAGGAGCTAAGGAGGTCGAATATGCATGTAAATCTCGTGCGGCTGTCTTTGTGTTTGACGTCACGGGGCGCGGACTATTAAATTGACATGGGAGACCTCGTGTAATTTAAATCTATTAGGCTACAAATTTAAAATCTAAATTTATAATTTTATTTCACAATGCAATGGAAATATAAGGAATCACTGTCTAGTTAGTAGAGTATGCCAGGGATATCAACGATAGTTGGAAACGTAGGATAATTTATGCATAGCGATCGAAGGACCTGTGTCTATACCGGATAATTTAAGTACATTCGGATATATAAATAGTCACCCTTCGTCACAAGCTATCTTTCCGGATAATGTAGGTCCATTTGTATATAGTCTAATAATAAGTTGTTTTCTACCTCCTTTCTCGAAGAAACGATGAAACGGTATTTTAGGAAGTTTAATTGGGGCAATGTTTAAAATTTTGAAACTAAATAAGTTTGTTTTCAATATAACTATTGAGGTTTGTAGTTTCAAAGCAAATTAGACGTACCGATGGCGAAGTTTGACTTTGGATTTGGCCTAATCAAAAGCCCTTAGATCACTTTAAAAAAATTAAGATGGTAAAAAAAAGGTATAGAACTCCTTTCATAGGGTATCCACATTCACCAATAAAATACTTTAAATCAAATAAAAACTAAAACTTTACTTTCTATTCTAACTATTCAAATATAAACAATCTACGTTACTACCAAAGTTCTATCCGAAATTCCATATACTTCCCGAGATATGCTGAGATCATATCCCAAATTTGACCTTCTTTTTTTACTCGACATTAGCTTGGGCCTCTGAATAGTTGCATTTATTGCAAAGCGGGAACGACGGGGCGAATTCTTCCCGGAATTTATTCTATACTCTCTGAATATTTGTTTTTTAGCACCCAGTCTCTACAAAATTTTATCTGATTTGATCATATGGTCGTACGAAGTTATCAACAATATTTTAGCGGTATAATTTAAAAAAAAAATCAAAAGGTATATTGTACATTCCGGGAAAATTTCGTTCAATTATAGTTCTTTTTACATTAATAAACAACATGGCTGTGAAGTTGTTGAAGCAAAAGTTTTCTAAAAAAAATTTCGCCAAAGGAATTATTACTGACTTAACCTTACGATCTGGAGTAAAAAATCAACTTTAAAATGTTGAAAGATTGTGCAATCACTAAGCAGCTGTTCGCTGCAGTTCAAACACCATCTGTATACATGTATGTGAATAACCAGGGCCCGAGCTAATGCCGAATAAAAAAAGTAGGTCAATTTTGAAATTGATTTCACCATATCTCGGGAAGTACATGGAATTTTTGTATGAACTTTGCTAGTAATGTAGATTGATTATATATAAATAGATATGAATAGAAAGTAAAACTCAAGAGCATTCGATTTAAAAGTATTTTATTAGCAAAAGTGGGTACCCTATGTAAGAAGTTCCACACCCTTACCTTTTTTATACACCCCAATTTTTTTAAGGCGGATTTAAGCGATCCAAAGTCCTGTGGTCTGTTGAAAAAGTTTGGAACAATACTGTTTGTTATCTTTTCCTTTTTTTCTACATGTTATCCTGGCATTTATATAAAACATGTTACCAAGATAACAAAAAGGTCTTAGTTTTTTTGTAGGTGATATTGTTTTGAACTGATAATTTGGGAGGGGAGGGCGAATTTGTTTATTCTGTTACAGAACCCATGGTATCTCATGTGGTCCACCTGGTCAATAACTGCATAAAAAATCCAACTAATGAATGGCCAAATAAAAATTTATTGAAATAGGATGAAGACATTTCTTAATTTTGCGAGCATTTGTGTCACAGTGAGCAGTCAAACCGCAAAAAAGCTTTGGAAATTTATTACTCATATGCCTTAGAATAGGTACTATGCAAAATTTGCAGGATTCAGGCACAGCAAGGAGCAAATTATACTGGTACAAAAGGCATAAAGTACAAGAAAAAAAAAAGCTTTAGTAATTGATAGTGATCATAGATATATATTACCATGATTAATTACTAGTATTTTCAGCTACATTACTAAAAAAACCCAGGCCAACATTTTTTTAACAAACAAAGACAGCTTTGGGAGTGAGTCAACAGCTGCAGTGGGCATACTTAAAGATTCCTTTCCATCAAGGCATGACCTAATCACTTCCCCAGTAATTAATTAGGACAGTAATTAAAGATTTGCAAAAATGAAATAACTAGGAAATGTTGGAGTTTTCTAAAACTAGATATAAAAGTGCAATAATTGGCAAATGATATATATCCTAATCTAGCTACAATTAATTGCAGGTATTAGATTACATTCTGAGCGAAACTATGATTGGCTAGATGATTTTCTTTTGGGGGGCATATTTCAAATTACCTGGTAGTTTTTGAAATAGTTGGCTTGTTTAAAATTAAATTGGTTCATTATCTCCTTGGATCGATTTATTTGAGATATTTAGTTCAACTATTTGACATTGTGAAAGGCAGATTAACAAAGTGATTGGTCAGGAGTCTCACTTGGACAAGCAGCACCCACTACTTGCTCAGTATGTCTTGACCTTCATATTGATGCTTTAAAAAGGAAATGAAAATTCACAAATTGATTATTCAATCAATCAACTTGCTCAAATTCAGTTTTTGCTTATCAGGCTACATTGGAATGGCTAGTCTGCTAATATGCGCGAAGAGACAGGGGAACTAAGCTTGTCGAATAAGCAGTTTAATAGAAATTATATATGAATCTTTTTACGATTATCAAAGATTTCATAGGTTGATATGAAATTGCATTCTTGGAGCTAAGATCTTTACTAGTGTAGAAGAAAAATCAAAACCAAAGAGTTAATAATGTGTTAGTCAAAACAATATTGATTGATTGATTGTATGTTGTTTTACGTCCCATTCGACAATTTTTCACTCATAAAGAGACGTCACCATGAAGGGCTTCAAACTTAGACCTTTACTCGGCACTCAGGGCCATTGAGCAGTGAGGGATCTTTATCGTGCCAACGCCTGCCGTGACACGGGGCCTCGGTTTTTAAGGTCTCATCCGAAGGACCCGCAACTTTCATTTCAAAGTGCCGAGCGCTTGGCGAAGGAACAGTTGCTACCTACTTTTTATCGACTTAGGCAGTCGCGGCCGTGGCTCGAACCCACGACCTCCAGATCACGAAGCGAGCGATCTACCGACTGAGATACCGTGACGGTCAAAACAATATTGTACTTTTTTTTTTAGGTACACTACGATATTCAATTTAAAGCTTGTCTGGCGAGGGATAATTATCCAGGATATGTCCTGGAGTATGCTTTTTCAAGTATACCAGAGTTTTTTTTTTCCAGCGCACATACCCATGGACAAATATACAACATACAACATATGCAACATACTCCAGATTTTGTTTTCTGAAATATTTTATTGTGCTAATTTATTTTATTGTGCACCTATGTCAGTGTCTAAAGTCAATATACACAGAATGAGGATTTAAGCCTTGGGACTAATCTTATCATTCAAAGAGGTTGTACATGGATTGACTCGCTCCCAGTTACAAAGTACGTCCATTGCCCACCAACTTGATCTTAAACCAATTTGCTTTACTGACCCTTCAAAAACCATTGTTTAAAACTTCCACAAAGCACCAAAGGATCGCATATCAGATAAATTTCCTTTAATTACCAAATACGTGTATTATGCTAACGGTCCTAAATTACTATCTCCCATTACTACTCATTATACCTAGTATCACGATTACCTCAAGTTATCTAACTAACTGCCGCTCTTTTGCGATAAAGTCAAGAAAGTTATAAATCTCGCGTCATTTTCGGGGCATAACATATTGTTTATGCTAGTGAAATTGAATGATTCGAACATTGAGTATGCCGAATGTACAATGTAATGCCGATGTTCGCACTTCAGAAAGTAAGTCATCCTATTCGGAATGTTTGGACTTCCAAAAATAACATTCATCAGGAAGAAATGTTGGAATTTATTATTAGAATAGTCGGCTTTAGCGAAAAATATCCACAAAAATGTAACACAAGAGAAATGGCATCTCATCAGCGTCGTGCACCGAAAGATATTTCACCAGGACTTTTTTCTTATATGTCTCTTAAAAATCTGCAGTGATCGATCTCGTAGTGTAGTCAATAGCACATTGTCCCCAGTTAATCAACGTTTCCTATCTTCAACGCAAAAGAGTCCCATTACGTTAAGTAATCGCGATATCAAGTATTCTTTCTTTTGTTTGGGACCGTTCACGGTTGCCCAGTCGGTAGAGCGCTCGCTTCGTGATCGGGAGGTCGTGAGTTCGAATCTCGGATGTGACTGACCTAAGTCGATAAAAAATGGGTAGCAAATGTGCCTTCGGCACTTTAAAGTGAAAGTTGCGGGTCCTTCGGATGCGACTTTGAAAATAGAGGCCCCATGTCACGGCAGGCGTTGGCACGATAAAGATCCCTCACTGCTCAATGGCCCTAAGTGCCGAGTAAAGGTCAAATTTTGAAGCCCTTCACCCGTATATGGTGACGTATCTATATAAGTGAAAAATTTTCGAATGGGACGTAAAACAACATAAACTAAATCAATCAATCTTTTGTTTGAAATAGGTTAAATTACCCTTATGACATGAGGCTATATAAAACTAAAATTAGTTGTACTTTAAATTATAAGATTAACATAAAACACTTAATAGGTGATGATTAAATAATTATAAGCCTTGGCAGTTATTGGTAATTAAAATGGTTTAACCATTCGAGTGTACTTGCAAGTACTTCCATGACCAGTCATAAAAGGCGTTTATCCTTTTTCAGGGAAACTGCGGGCAGGTTTAGTCAGTATTGGATAGTTTATATCATGCCTATATGTGTCATTATTGTAGAATACAAAATTTTAATCTCGTTCACTTCAATTAGGGAAGCAACAACTAGTGCACATTTGCCATCGATGCAATACAGGAGGTTATTTTAGCTTTGAAACGCTGGCTGTAAAATGCATATGTTTTTGCATCCATTAAGTAGTTGTTACAAGATTAATAACATATTTTTACTTTCATTCCAATGTTGTTTTTTTTTACTATGGATTATAGTTGGTTCATAAATTGTGAGGAGGGAATTTATTTATTCAGCTGGGGAAATGGGGGGTGTTGGGTGTTTAAGGACAGACATATAATAAAAAGTATTCTGGTGC
Organism: Saccostrea echinata; assembly: GCF_033153115.1. Lineage (NCBI taxonomy): Eukaryota > Metazoa > Mollusca > Bivalvia > Ostreida > Ostreidae > Saccostrea > Saccostrea echinata. The sequence continues at coordinate 13,914,119 of NW_026889803.1, forward strand.
CTAATAGTTGAGAGGTGAGTAAATATCTCGTTTTTGTTCGATTTTGTCTGATTCAGTCCAAACCTTTTAGTTCAACTATAACCAATACTTGTAAATTAAAGATAGTTTATCTTTTTATAAAAGCCATGAAAAGGTGTAACAGAAGTAACAGCCTAGTAGGCAAGTTATACGATAAAATAAACCATCGGGACGGAAATACAGTGGAGGTAAATATCCACAATTTTAGATTAAATGGGGAGTTGCATTCTAACACATTGTTAAAAGCATTATAACGGAATAGGTGAATGATGATTGAAATTCATATTTTGTTTTTATGCATTGATTAGTAATTGACGAGTAGGTCAAATGTTTTATAAGTTTGTATTGGTGAATGAGCAGGCCCTGGTCGACGGTGACCATTTGCGTTGAAGTACTGCCGCGTCACCATGATTCTTGGCACCCCCATTGGTGGCGGTTGCAGTCCCATGATTACTCGTGATAGACACGAGTAATCATGGCCTTTGCAAGTGGCGTATTCCGTCGCAGTTCAACGCAACTGGAGGAGTGCAACACATCTTCTTATGCTCATTTCATTGTTTATCCTATTGCACATGTGTTGTAAATTGAAATTCAATATTTGAATTTGTGCATTGGCTTGTAATTGACAAGCAATTGGCTTGATTGATATTGAATTGATTGATTGATTGAATATGATTGATAGTTGAATTGGTGACGTCCATGCACTTGTGACCTACCCTGTGCATGATCCGCCCGATTTGGGTCGTCACATTTGTTGTATTGACTGTTAATTGTGGGGCAGCCCTGTAGTAGCCCCAGCAAATTGATCACCGCGGCCAGAAGCGCCAAATCAAACAAGCATTCTGAGAGTATTGCATTAGCAATACTAGTCCCCTACCGGTGAGTGTAATCTGGTTCCCGTTAAAAATTGAAAATGCCATAATTCCGTCAAAAATCAATGAAGGAAATGCGAACTTGATCTATAACTCATCAAGGTAAAGTCACATGCCAAAAATCAGCTCAATATCTGCAAGCGTTTAGGAAAAAAGTGCGGAACACCAAGTAGGACAGACTGACAGAGGGACAGACAGACGGACGGACAGACTCAGAGGAAACCTATAGTCCCCTCCGGTTTCACCGGTAGGGGACAAACAAACAAAATAACATCTCTGTTGTTTGTTTGATCTATAGGGAATCTGCAAAAAACATATATATAATCCTTTCATTTGAGATTTTTTAATACATGTATAACCTTAATTCTTCTGTAATTAGCATATATAACTTGAACTTTATTTTGAAATAGACTTAATTGTGAAAGTAATAAGTCATTGTCTTTTTCCATTAATGGGATATTTTTCCAAACAAACAAAATGATGTTAACCTAAGCACTTGAATAAAGAATAAGCTATATAACGTGTAAAACTTGTCATTAACCTGATATGTTTTATGCTAACAGCTGGTAAATTTATTCGAAGTGTACTTAATTCACTATTTGAGAGTTCTTTGTGAAACAAGTGTAAGAGTGTATCCGCCTACTGAAACTCCAAACCATCTAGTTAAGGATTCTCTATACATAGTGGGTTTTTTTTGTGTGTGGACATTTTCATCATAGGGTACCAGCCATTTATCCTCAGGAAAAATGCTCAAAAACAAAAAAAAGTTATTGATAAACAGACATCACTGTCGCTTTTTTAAATGGGGAAAACAAATGCAAATAATGTGTTCAATTAGTTTTTGGCCTAGTAAAATGTTGAGAATATTTGAATTTATTACAGATTGAGTAATTCACTAAAGTTTTCATTGTATTTTTGTCCTATGGGTAGATTACTCTGACTGCATAAGAATTTGAACTCCTTGGAGTTCAGAACATGTATATAGAGGGCCTTTAAAATTAGATATTCACTACGTTTCTGTCCGTTTTTGATATGTCACGATAGCAGATTACTGACGATGGATTACCAAAAAAGATACACATATTTTTTTATTTACTAATATTCATTAGTTATGTAATGGATAAATAACGAGATGGTGTTGAATAGTTTAGAGAAAACATTCCCTCCGAGGGCCGAAGGCCCGAGGAGGGGATGTTTTCTCTAAGCTATTCAACACCATCTCGTTATTTATCTTACTTAAAAAACTTCCCCACTTTGGACCCCAAAGAAACATTTACCCATTCATATATCCAACTTTGCTGTAATACAATGGGATCTAGCCCATTCAGTTATCCAACAGTGACACAATACAATAGCCTAATCGAACGCCCCTTTTATTCATGGACTAGTGAGCATGAAACCGCATGGTGCTAATGTCATTTCAAATCTTTCCATTGTTCTGAACAGTCATGGAATCAGACGAAGAATAGTTTTAAATCCAATGTAAATTTAGAGAGGTTCAGATAGTGTTTTGAATACTTTTGTCCTGAAAGCAGAAGAAAACTACAAAATTTTGATAAAAGGTTGGAAATCTATCATTACATGTAAGATGACGATTTGTTGGGGAAAAGTGTTGGAATCTTGCGGAGCTCCATTTGGACAATACTTCTAGTAGTGCTATAACAGATGAAAAGATTGTCGGTTTTATGCGGAACCTGCTTTAAAAATATTCCATATCAAGATTTGCAATAAAAAGGGTGACATAAAATAGATGGGGTGTCAATTTATTAAATTGTTTTGGGAAGTACGCTGGAAAAGTATGAGAACAGAGACGAATCTCGAAAAATCTGAGAGGATTTGCTAATAACGCATCCCTGAAATAACATTCAGCAACAGGAAGTGATGTGGATTAAGGTTCAAGGTGAACATGTATTCATAAGCATGTCAAAAAGTGATGCTTTCAAAATTTAAGACCGGAAACATTAAAATACCATCGGATAAGTATTGGATATTTTATTGACGACAAATGTTAATAGTGTGCAAAATTCGGAGGAATTTTAATTTTTGTGAGCATTGAAAGTACATTTTTAACACAATTCTAATAGTGAGAAAAAAGTGATTAAAATTCCGTGTGCATTGGACATAAATTCTAATAGTGTGACATATTCGGAGTAATTGTTTTTTATTTGCATTGGAAATACATTTTCAACTCTTTTATCTCTTTTGTTCATTGCTTAATTATGTTTGTATGCCCGGTTGGATATTTGGATATTTAAATATCCAACCGATAGGCAGTTGGATATTTGAATATTCAACTGATGGCCAGTTGGATCTTTAAATATCCAACTAGTGATGGTTGAATCGGTAAAATATAAGTAGACCAATAACAATGGGTGACGTCATTGAAGTTTTTTAATAATATAATACTTAATGAAAGAATAGAGTTGTGCAGGGAGATTGTACATCCTCGTATAGTGGAATATGTATGAGTCGGGCCTATGTCTAATATGGTGGCATACTTCTGCCCCCTACATGCAAGATAAAATAAGTCAACGTGTAAGAAGATTACGTTAATATTGAAGAAAATACATTATCTTTAAATTACAAATCTGTTTTAAAAAAATCTGATTTAAAATTAGTAAATTTACTTACTAACGCCAGTATCTTGCGGAAACATATGGGTGTCTACACTTGCTTGTTATAACTTGTGCATTCTCTTAATTTTTAGTGTCTTAACAACATATAAAGTGTTATATGTGCTTATGTATTCACATATTTCATATTGTTTCTAGGTATTTTTACATAATCTTAAGCACTTTCTTTTATTTGATTGATTTTATTGCAATAAGTTATATTGACTTAGGACAAGCACCCTAATTTTAGGGGGAAATTATATAAGGTTATAACTTTGTCCTTAAAAACTTGCATCTTGAGAACCGTTAAGATGTAGGGATTTTTACATAAATTTTGCTCATACATTGCTTGGATGAAAGGGGGTTTATGAAATACAAGGGATACTGACATTGTAACCTTGTCAGAGGACCTATATGAAAAATGCCAGTTACAGTTTAGGAATATTGTACACGTAAAATTATACATTACAGATCAGGTATTATCATAAAATCTACAAAAATGCTGCAATTTTTACTCTAAATGAAAATAAAATTTCAAAAAAGATTTAAAAATTATACATTTTGATATACATTAACGTGACAGCAATTTTAAATGTTAGTAACGAGAATCAAATTCATGTTCCAATGCCTGTACATGTAACCTAACGTTTTAAAACGTTGCGAATCAAAGACCCTTTTGGCCCTGCCTGTCAGCAGAATTATCCACTGAAGGCAAATGTCACATTTTCTACATAAAACATACTCTCTCTCTCTCTCTCTCTATACATATACACATATATATATATATATATATATATATATATATATATATATATATATATATATATATATATATATATATATATATATATATATATATATATATTAGGTATATCATCAACGTAGTCCTGGTGGTGGTCGATCTGTTGATTAAACTTGAAGATCTTACCTTCTTACGTGTCGTACACTTTGTCAAGTACTTTAATACAGTAGTGTTAGAGTGTAAATATATATAAGGGTCATTGATTAATAATAATTATTTTTTTTACAATTTACGATGCTATCAGTGAGATATCTGCAGATTTGTAACTCGCTGGTCTTAAAAAATTGGGATTGACGACCAGAAACTACATTCCAAGCCACCTATTAAAAATGTATACATGTATTCTATAGTTCGGAAGTTTCTCAGCCAAAACAACAGTATAAATAAACGGAATTGTCGACGATATCTCAATTTTGGGACCAGGAGGGCTATTAAAAACGTTTGTGAGGGTTAGTTTGTTCTGAAGGAATGTTAGAAAAATCACGTTTAGTAATATTTTGAGATGGCATCTTAAAAAGATGGAGAAAAGATTTTTTTTTATATATTTAGAAATATCCATGCGCACTCTTTGTGCGCAATAAATATATACTTTTTTAAATGGGCGGCTTTGTAGTTCTCTGGTAGTCCATCCCATTTTTTCCAGACCAGAGAGTTTTTAAATTTTATTTTATTTTATTTATAAGTATAAATAAAAAAAAAATAAAGACAAGAAATAGACTTTTATTTTTATTGAAAAAATCCAGCAAGTATTTACAATCTTCATGAAAAAATAAAACAAGACACTGAAAATTCTTAGTTGCTAGAATAAAAAAATCAAAAAAGAGAATTAATATGCAGAAAAAATGAAAAACAATCCTTCAATTTTTTATCTAAAGAAAAAGGTAAAAATAAAATATTGTAAAACGAATTAATTTAAACAAAAATTTAAAAAAAAGGTAATTGATAAGAAGGTAATGATTAGAAAAAAATATTCATTATTATAATATTAACGAATTCAAAATTCTAAAATTTTAAAGAAATAAAACGGACCAACAAGCATGCATAAATGAAGAAAATAAATAAGTGAAATAAACAAACCAAAAATATTATGAATTCACTGTTAAAGAAATAAATATAGGTCTGAAATAAGAACAGTTATAGCATGCACATTAAAATTCATGATTAAAAGCTATACAGAACTATGTACATGTATTTACAAAAAGGTATAGTATCAATTATCTAAATCCCTCCAAGCTAAACCACACAGAGGTCTACTGACACACAGATGAACGATTCGACACCTTCAGTGGGGATTACACGCTCAAGGCGGCAAACCTCCGCACCAGGCACTGTACTTCAATCTCGGATGGTGCAAACTAAGTAGAAAACATAATTATACAATTAATCAAATTAGAAATCAATCAAAGGGGAGAGCAATGAAAAAGACTTTAAAAGTATACCCTAAATTTAAAAAAATGAAATTATGCATACCAATGCAGACTTCAGTCTCTTAGAAGGCACAAAAGAGCAATCTGGACTCTTCCGCTTCCGGATAGACTTGTCCTACAAACAAAACGAAATTATACATATCACAGACACAATTACTAATAAAACAAATATATATGTAATTGTGTTTGATTATATAATCTCTCATACCTTATCCTCTGCCTGTATGTCTGTGAGTGGGGTTGAAGGACAGTCGCTAACCCGTTTGAGCCCACTGCTATCACCACTGCTGTCCCCGGGGATGTTCCCCTCTACCTTGTCGTCTGCTAACTTCTCCAACTCTGTCCGTTCACCAGTGATCTGAACAGAAACATACTTCGTTGGTGTTATATAATAATGAAACCAATGTAAAGGAAATTCAGATTTTCATCACTTAATTCTGTCAAAAGGAAATATATATAGCATCTGCATTATTAAAACATATTAATCTCCTAGATTTATTCATAAGTCTTGAAAAAGTTACGCTGACTGAAAAAAATGTTTTCCGGATGATTTTATTCATCAGTTTCTTGAAAGAAAAGAATAATCTAAAAAGATTTTCAACACTTGACTGTATCACTAAGAAGGAAAACTTGACTGAAAAAAAATGTTTAAAAGGTAAATATATGGTTGATTTTCTCAGTTTACCTAATAAAAATCACTGAATTATACCTACCCTTTCAGCTACAGCTTTCTGTCCATCACCAGGAGGATTAGGACGAGTCTCGTCAGTGGAGGACAATGTAGTCACTCCTTGGGTACATGCTTCTGATGTGTCATTCTGTGTGAGTAAAACTCCTTTATAATTTTTATTCAGTATTTATATATCTATGTGTTAGTAACAATTTGCTTAGTGTATATTTGAAGTGGATCTTGTCTCTATTGATATGATAAAGAAGATTTACATCTTGAAATTCATATAACACTCATTTATCATATCAATGGTTTCAGTTCAATATTATGAAGAATATACATTGTATACATTCTATTATGTACTATTATACATAATATGTACTATTCTACATATTCCATTGATTCACAAATCTCTATGTCAATTTGTGGCAAGTTTATCTTTCATGCTTTTCTTATACATTTAAATGATACTCACATCATCAATATCCTTAGTCTTTGATGACTCTGGTGTGGACTATTGAAAAAAATAAGGAAATCAGAAGTTAACATTTATACTAGAAACAATTTTTCCTGGATAGTACCACAATCCTAGCCCAGAAATTTATCTTTTAAAAAGAACATGGACGAATTGGGTGGGAGAAATGCTTATAGTTTCAAGTGTATAAAAATAAAAATATATTTGTGAACAAAGTTTTTAGAGCAAAGTTCTTATTGAAATATATGAAATTTTTTTCTGCGGAAAATTCTCTCTGCAAAAGTTATTCAACAAAAGTTGTGTCTTAGAATATAGTAAGTCTTTGCGTTATGTTTTTGTTAAACCGAAAAAAATGTATGTTTATAGAACTTTTAACACCTACTTTGAAGATATACTTTCAAAACAAAAAAGAAAAAAGAAAAAGACCCTCTCCATTAGAAAATTTGTGTTATCGTATGATTATATCTGCCTCTTTGGTGTGTGCACGCTATTTCATAGACCAATAATTTCAACATTTGTGATATTGTTGAAAATTATGGAGATTCTTCATAAAGTATATATTAATGTTAACTGAAATATCAAAGAAAATTTTGTTATAATTAAGATTTAAATGTGACTTTCTTTATTGAACCATAGGCATTTTTCTCTGCTTATTTGCCCATCCACTTAAATCAATAATGACAATAAATGCTAAATAAGTTACTCCGAAACATAAGACAAATAACAAAAAATATTTCTTTTTTAAAAATTATTTTTTTTAATAGAAATTGACCATAGATCAACATACATATATAGCAATTTACATGCATGATGTATAAAAGTGCTAACAATAACGATCTTGAAAATTAAAAATTTTAAGTTTACCTTTGATATTTAACGAACAATTCCACACAACTGCTTGCCAGCATCCTTTTGATCCTGTGGTGCTGGCACAGTGCAACTTTGCTGCTGCAGTTTGGACACGGGTTTTGTTTTGCTTAAGTGCTGTGTCTCGATTAATTACCGATATGTCATTAATATGCAGATCGACCATCCCAACTTCATTACAATTACGAATTTCAAACTCGATATTTAGAGCTCTCTTCCGACAATCTGTTGGAATTCCGATGGGCAATTATTCTGCTCCTTTATTAGCCGACCTATTTTTATATTCCTGTGAAGCAGACTTTATTTAAAAACGTCTACCCGGAAACTCTTGCTCTGGCCTTCTAATCGACATTTAAATCTATCGACAATGTTTATCAATTAACAATAGTTACTGCATTCGTATGTCGACTCGATATATCCCAGTGAACTCGAAATAAAAGACACTACAGAGTTTGCCACATCTGTTTTATATTTGGATGTTTTACTGACTGTACAGGATTGGTTAATAACTAAACTGTATGACAAACGGGGTGATTTCAGCTTTTCTAAATCAACTTCCCTTATTTATGTAGTAATATTCCAACATCAGTTGAATATGTTGTTCATGCCTCCCAGTTTCGATACGCAAGAGCATGCCCTGAATACTCTCAATTTTTAAACTGAGGCAAGCTACTGACAAATAAGTTGATGTTACAAGGATTTCAACAACTCAACTTAAAGTCAACTTTTCGCAAATTCTACAGTCGTTATAATGACTTTAATTGTAAATTCAACCTATTAATAGTTTGTTTTTTTTTTTTGTTGTTTTTTTTTGTCCGACATGTTTCATACTATTTTTTTTAGAACATTGCTTTTATCCTAAATTTGACTACTGAGTACTCCTTTTACCTGATCAATACATAGTGCTCACGCGGGTGTGAACGGTCGATAGGGGTTGCTTACTCCTCCTAGACACCTGATCCCACCTCTGGTGTTCCCAGGGGTCCGTGTTTTTGCCCTCTTCAATTCATTTTATCTTCTATATTTGTGAGATCACTGTTCGTTATCTTAATTCAACTTTTACATATCTCAAAGTTGTCCGACAGTCTCACCATGTGCTAAATTTGATATTTCTAGTAATAACATTGATTTAAATATGTTTTCTTGCAATAAAAAAATTGTACCACTCAAAAATTAATAATTATGTTGACAAGATTTAATTTCTTCCATTTCACAGAAAACAATTCTAATTGTCATTTTTACCTTTCTTGTCCACACCATGTCCTTCCTCCAAACCCTGTTGATTCGCCAGTATCTTCTCAAAAACTTGGGTGGCTCAGGCTAAAAAATAAGTCATAATGCTATAAAATCTATATATTTCTTCATGTAAGGATAGGCTATGAAAAGTTTTTTTGCAGTTTCGAACCCCCAATCTTTGACACAATGGAAGAAGGTTGGCCTTTCTTTAAATTTAGAAGACTGCAAGTACAAAATGTTAACTATTGAAATTCATATTCGTATTAAGTTTTGATAATATATTGAGCTTTAACAGCCCAGATACATGGAGAATTTGAAAGTTTACTGAAAATAAGAATCATTACATAGAGAAATGTTGAAAATCTACAAGAAATCTTGACATATTATTAATAGACTCTCATACCAAGATCCATCGTCGCAAGCCACGGGTTTTGTGTCCATTCTATTTCCAATAGAATGGACACAAAACCCGTGGCTTGCGACGATGACCAAGATATAATTGTTCTATTCGTCAGGTTTAGCTTGAAGGATTTCATAGCAGCTTATCGATTTCTAAATGATTAAAGTAGAAAAAGATAAAATATACGTAGTACCATACACTTTGATAATTACCTGTTTGGGAGCTGTGTCTGGTAACACCTTTGTCGGTTGCTCCTTTTGAACCAGGGTGGAGGGTTGAACTTTATGTGGCTGAGTCTGCTCCTAAATTATGCCATGCTTATTTCATTCAATGATTTAATGATTCATAATAATTCAGAGTATTTTATCAGATAATAAAATATTCAATTCTTTTATTTATTTATTATTTTAGATCACCCCCCCCCCCCCGAAGTTGATGAATATCATACACACCTCTCTTGTCCATTTCCGATCTTTACTCCAGACCTTGTTGTACCTCCAGGGTCTCTTTCGCCGCTTGGGAACAACCTACAAACCAAAAAATTTAATATGAATATCAATACTTCTAAAGACCAAAAATTGTATAAGTTACTAGTAATCTTACTTTGAATTAAATGTCTATGAATTATACATACACCTGTTTTAGTACTTAGTATCTTAATTTGATACGAGCAAACAAATTATATAAAGTCAATCAATCTGTACCGTACCTCGCCAGACGCCCAGGACTGTGAAGGTCTGGGTTCTGATGAGTTTTTGTCTGGATCATCAAAGTTCTGTGGAAAAATATTCATTTTCATATACTTGTAATATTTGACAAATCTATTTTTTAACAGGTGGATTAAAAACATTAAGGATGATGAACAAATTGACACTTTATTGATTGACTATCATTCAACACACCTGTTTGGATACAGGTAACACCTGTATAGGTTGGTCACTTTGTTCCTTGGGGATGAATGGCGCCTTCTGATGTTCAGAAGGGGTCAGTCCCTAAAATAAAAGACGGTAAATTCTTTCAATGGCTTATATTCAATTAAAAATGTGTTCCATCATCCTTTCTCTCTCTCTCTCTCTCTCTCTCTCTCTCTCTCTCTCTCTCTCTCTCTCTCTGATGTTTATTCATTTGAGGACTGGGGAACCATATTTTCTTTGATTGCCAGATTCTATCCCAGTCTTTTACTTTTGGATCCTTTTTTTTGTTTTGCAGGCAAATGCATGAACCTCCATGCTAATATTAAATTAATAGCTGACCACTCTTAGATTTATTTACCTCTTTAATGACGATACCTAGCAGGTGACATATACATTCCTTGAAACACTCTAGTTCCTATTTGATTTTCACTAATATAAAGATTATTGAAAAAAGACTAAGGTGCTCTATAGTGATCAGTCTATTCATTCATCTGTCTGTCAAATACATATATCCCTTGTTCAGAGTACAGGTGACTCTAAGTACTTCAAACTTTGTATTTTTTAATTAGATACATGTAGCTGCTTTGGAACATCTGAAAGGTCTATTACATTATCACCAGTTTTACTAGTTTTCTTCATGTAAGTTGAATATATTTTAAACTTTTAAATTTTTATTTTTTCCAGGTAAGAAAGAAATTCAGGAGTTCTTAAATTGCCCTTGGAGTTCTTGGATTGCATCAAACTGCTAAAAGACCTCAACAAAAACAGCGTCTTGAAAATAAAAATGAAAATATTCATTGAAAAAAAAAATGATGAAAGAGCCACTAAAAATCTTCAAGCCTTTGATCTGAAATCTGGAAGTCAATCTGTGGACTTTACTAGTATGTCATAATTACTAAGTCATCATTTGTGTATAATAAATACACTAAACTGTAAACACTTGTTAAAATGTGTATAATTTTTAGATATAATTTGTAGCTCACAGACTTCAATAGTTTCATGTAATTTAAGTAATAATGAAAATTTCCTGTTGTCTAGCTAGATTAGGAACTATTATTGTCCAATTTTGGATATTGTGAAATAATTCATCTAGTATGCATACATGTGTGTACACTTACGTGTAAATTAATTGTTATAGCAAATTCAATTGATCATTAAGTTGAATGTTGACTACTGTTTTTCATCAAAATTGTTTACACTGAATTGTTCGTGGATTTTTCCATTTGCCCAATCATGTCAAGGAGCACATGGCAGGAAATGCTTTCTCCTCCATTGCACCTGGTGTTTTTAGAGGTCTGTGTTTGCTCTGCTCTAATTATGTATTGTTTCAATGGACTTTAAAGCTTGATCACTGTTGGTAATCTTCATATTTCATATACTATTAGAGTACTTGAAGAAAACTGTAAAGATTTAACATACAGTATAATGCATGTATCTTGCACTTTAAGTACAGTGTATGTGGTTAAGAAATGTTAAATCGTCTCATAGTGCATTGAATTTGTTAAAAATTAGAAAATGTGTTGAATTTTTTTTTTGAAATAATGTTAAATTGCAGATTTTTTGAAATCATGCAAGTAAGAAATTGCTAAATATTTTTTAGCTTTTCTGGACAGTCTAGATGAGTTCTTATTATATACCAAGCATTGTCATCCCAGTTAAAATTTAAGGAGCAAGGTTCATTCCTAAGCTCTACCTGGACAAACTTGAATGGATTAAAGCACATTAACAGATTTACTTCAGATGCTTGACCTGATCTACATTTTCCTCATGTGTTTTTTTTGTTTTTGTTTGTTTGTTGTTTAACATCCCTCTCAAGAATTTTTCATCCATATTGAGATACCACTACTTGCTGGTGGAGAGCTGCAAAATTTGACCTATACTTTGCACTCAGGGCCTTGAGCAGTAAGGGATCTTTTTTGTGCCCACATCAACTGCTAGGCGGGACCTCGGTTTATATGGTCTAAATCTGAAGGACTGGTCCCCACATCCCCAGTGGATTTGAACCTGAGACTTAAGGATTAAATCCTTACTCGCGACTCTAGATTACAAACTCTATCCTTTGCGCCACATCGGGGACTCCACAAGATTAAGTGTTTTGAGCAGTCCTATTCTCATGTAATTATAAACTCTATGTTGAACAAACCTGCAAAGATGATGTATGTACATGTAAATGTTTCAGGGTACCAATCCTTGATTTGACTTAGATTTTCTGGATTAATGACCAGTTTTTTAGAGAAGGTTCATTCAAAGTAACAATATACTCTTTGGTGATCAGTAAACATAGATGATGTATCCTGCTTCTGATGCTGGATGTAACATACATTTTCAGGGTTATTGAGCAGTTAAATCTAACCCAGACCAACTTGCATAGATTTTGGATCCAGGTGATATACATTATCAGAGTGTTTGTTGAGTGAGACTTTGCCTTACTAGTAGATAACATTTATAGAAGTGAGCTTTGTATTCTTTGATTAGGTATGTTTTTTCTTTGCTCAGGATATATATACCATCAGTGCCAACTACCATACATTTTATATAATAGATGTAGCTGTTGTTCAACTGAATATGATAAAACTGTGGATGAAAATAATTTGATTTTTGTACCTTTGAATGTATTGAATTAATTTGTAAAAGCTGTTATGATACAATGTTTGATATTTTATAAAAGCTTTTAGCATATGCAATCAATAAATGTATCAACATTTTTATTTTATTATACTTTTTACCCTGCAAACTTCTTAAAAACAGAATAGTAATGATCCATTTAACTGATACTAGGTTAGTGTCACATTGTACTGGTATATCATGTATACTGAACTGTAAATAAGAAACATCTAAATAGGTAAAATCACAGCATGAATCATTGGATTATGTAAGAAGTGCACTATCTTGTGCTTTGGTATGGTATTAATAATAAATGTTAAACTATCATTTTTTTTTCAAATTAACAAAGGATATGCTTGAGTGACTGTATTTTGACTAGCAGTAAAAATATGATGATTTATAAGCATTTGAATTATTTTGATTCATGGTCTCTGCAAGTTTAATGATAGCAAATATGTATATTGAACATGGCATCCACATATTGCTATACTGGATGGGGCATAACTTTTACTGAATCTTAATCACAACCTTGAAATTTTATGTAGTACATGTACTCTTGGTTTCAACTGATCAAATGTATTCTTAAATCAGAAAGAATTTAAACAAATATAGGCATAGGTCAGAACTTCATCAATTAGTTGGAAAGCGAATGCACTCAGTGACTATATGGTTTAAAAGAAGCTTGGTATAAATAGCAGGAAAAACTACTTGATGTCCACTGTGAACTTTGTGTCCTCAACAAAACAATATGGAGTATACTATACTTGGTCTAAAGAATAATCTATGTCTGCATTCACTTTTAGGTTAAACTGTTTTGGGCATTGAGAGTTTGTTTGTTGTTTAACGTCCCTCTGGAGAATTTTTCACTCATATGGAGATGCCAACACTTGCCGATGGAGAGCTGCAAATGACCTATGCTCGGCACTCAGAGCCAATGGGCAGTGAGGGATCTTTTTCATGCTAGCATCTACTGCGACACTGGACCTCTGTTTGTACGAAGGACCGGTCCTTAAGTCCCACAGTGGGATTCAAACATGTGACAAAAGGATCAACTAACTCCATGACTCTAGAGCATTGGCTCTTTCCACTGCACCACGTGGGCGACAGCATTGAGAGTTAAATGTGGATATCAGAACAAGCTACTCTGGGCTTATACTCTCTATATATTGATTGATTGTATGTTGTTTAACATTCCTCTCAAGATTTTTTCACTCAAATGGAGACACCACCACATGCCGGTGGAGATCTGCAAATTTTGTCCTATATCGGCACTTACGGCCATTGAGCATCGAGGGATTTTTTTCGTGCCAGCACCTGCTGCGACACAGGACCTCGATTTATACGGTCTCATCTGAAGGACCGGTCTCCCCATCCCACAGTGGGATTTGAACCTGCGACGTAAGGATCAACTCCTTACTTCGCTACTCTAGAGCAGACGCTCTAACCACTGCGCCACTGGGGCAACTACTCTCTATTTAAGTCACTTGTGCAATGACTTTAGTTTAATTCAAAGTTTTGTACTGATCATGTTGAGTCACATTAGCACAAATATCTTTCTGCTGACCTTGACTAATGACCATCCGCAACTATTCTGGTTGGAAACGATATGTTAATTAATGCATAATAAGTGAAATTACTATGAAAGAAAAATGGTCTACTTAAACCACAAGTTATATTTATAAAAAATATACACTGGTCTCCTTAAGTCATATGAGAGAAACATAAAATATTAAGGAGACCATTTTTTTCATATATTTTTAGGAGGCATTTATTATGAAAAAATAAAGCAAGAGTCGACTAAATGGTGTTCTATAGATCTTTGATCTGGTATTTCTTTTTAGAAAAAAGCAAATTTAAAAAATTTGTATATTGTCTCCTTAAGCCATATATAATGGTCTGGTCTCCCTAGTCCTTAAATCAGAGTTTTATATATATATATATATATATATATATATATATATATATATATATATATATATATATATATATATATATATATATATATATATAAAGCACTAAAAACCAACAACACTGTATATCCTAAGTGTCGGATCTACTAAGTAGATACAAGGTCACGGATGGAAATTTATACAAAGCACTAAAAATGACCAACGACACGAACAATAATAATTGTCAAATTTTCGGGACAACCTGTCCCTTCCTCAGGACAAAGAAAAAAGTTAAGAAGTCATAAAAACAAAGGAAATAGAGAAGCAAAAACAACTAGCACTACTACTAAACTACCAAACACTTAATATTTACAAGGTTACATGTTTAATTTGGAGTTTATAAACAGTTGTGAACAAAGAAATCCGGAGCGCTATGAATTGCGTCCGGTCTATCGGGTGTACTCGGTGAAGTGTGATTTACATAATTGAACGAATTAATTATCGCTAATTAATTACGGCCAACAGTAAATCGTACATTGTCTTATTCTCTCAAAATAGCGTAACTCTACATGATAAAAAGAAATTAAAGAAAGATAATATGGAAGGACAATTTTGAAATATGAATTTGGATATATTATAAATTTGGAAATCGGAAAAAAGAAAT
Source organism: Saccostrea echinata (assembly GCF_033153115.1). Lineage (NCBI taxonomy): Eukaryota > Metazoa > Mollusca > Bivalvia > Ostreida > Ostreidae > Saccostrea > Saccostrea echinata. The sequence continues at coordinate 13,929,569 of NW_026889803.1, forward strand.
AAACAAAAATGTGAGCTGTAAATATTTGGGTAGGTTGTTCCAGGATTATTAATACGAATTAACGGTAAAGTTTACGCTATATAGAGAGAATGAACTTGTTTGTTACAATTCGGGATTGGGTCTAGTTCACGTTCATCCTGGTGAAGTCATTAAGTTTGTTAATACCATTAGGGCGGAATGACTTCAGCCTGTGCATCCAGAACTTTTCCTTGCCTTTTCTCTGCGCGTCTGTCCATCTTGGATTATGGTCAATAACCACTACTGTCATGTCCTCCCATTTGTGACCTTCAAGGTTGAAATGTTCCCCAACGGGTTCATTGAGTTTTTTGGTCCTAATGGTAGAACGGTGATTATTGACTCTCCTGCGGAGATCTCCTGTTTCACCAACATACTGTTTGGAGCAAACTTTGCAGCTGATGAGATAAATGCAGTTGTCTGTTTGACAGGACAAATTCCCTAGTATTTTGTAGCTGCGGCCTGTAACGGGGCTGTTAAAACTGTCTGTGTCAGAGCTGTACTTACAGAGAAGACATCTTCTGTCAGAGCAAGTTTTAAAGCCCCCGTTAGGTAATGGATTGTCCAATCTGGTTCTTACTACCATGTCCTTCAGGTTCCTCGGGCGCCTGTATGCAGCCAATGGGGGCTCCTTAAAGACCTCTGCCATTCGTTATAAGGCAGGGGATGAACAGATGCGCCGAATTCTGGTGGCTAGACCCTTAGGCACACCCTTAAATGTGTGCGGGGGATGACAGCTAGTTGCATAAGATACAGATGGGAATCTGTGGGTTTCGTGTGGAGACTGAACTCGATTTCACCATCAGTCAGGGTAGATGTAGTATCTAGGAATATGTTTTTCGAATTAGATACGTCTACTGTAAATTTGATAGACTGATGAAAGGTGTTGGCGAACGAAATGAATGCCTCGAGGCTCTCGCGACATTCCACCCACTTCATCTCTATATCGTCAATGAAACGCAACCAGCTAAGGGGCCTAAATGGTGCTTGAAGTAGCAAGTTGCGTTCCAGTCTGCCCATGAAAATATTGGCATAAGATGGTGCCATTTTCGTACCCATAGCAGTGCCATTAACCTGCAGGTAATGTTCTCCATTAAACATGAAGTTGTTATACTTGAGAACATGTTCAAGGAGCTTGGCAAGGGACCCGGTAGAAGGAATTTGTATGGATCTACTATCCCAGACTTCTCTACAGGCTTCGATACCCTCATCGTGCGGAATATTGGTGTACAAAGATGTGACGTCCATAGTCACGAGAAGGGTATGATCTGGAAGGCCAGTAGAGGGCGTCTTGTTGATGTAGTCCGTGGTGTCCTTGAGATAGGATGGCAAATTCTCTACGTGTGGACGGAGATGTAAATCGATGTATTCAGAAATTTTCTCCGTGGGGTGTCCAATAGCGCTAACTATAGGGCGACCTGGCATACCTTCTTTGTGTATCTTAGGAAGCAGATAAAATTGTCCTGGTCTACAGTCAATAGGATTGAGTGTCTCATAGACGTTGATACCAATCTCGTTTTTCTCAAACATTTCGTCAAGAGTTTTGGTGATGGCGGTGGAGAATTCTTTAGTGGGGTCAGAGTCCAGTTTCTTATAGAAACGTTCGTCTGAGAGTTGTCTATAGGCCTCCGCCATGTACGTCTTTTTGTCAAGCACTACTACTGTAGAGCCTTTGTCTGCTTTCTTGATTACAATGTCATCCCGATTCTTTAATGATTGTAAGGCGGATCTCTCTTCCTTACTCAAATTGTCGGGAGCCTTGTCTGGCATTGAAAGGAGTTTCTCTATGTCTGACTCCACGGCGTCAATATACGACTCAAGGGCTCCGCATTTGCCCGGTGCAGGTTCCCAGTCACTTTTTGGCCGATAGAGTTTGTGTTCCTCTAGGTCGTGCAATTGTGGCTGAGAAGAGTCATATGAGTCAATTTCGGAGTTTTTTCTAGAAAAATGCTCCTTCAACCGAAGTCTCCGAAAGAAAGCTCGGGTGTCCTCTCTGACTTGTTTTTCGTCGACCTCATGTGGCGTGGGACAGAAATTTAGCCCCTTGGAAAGAAGTGAGGTCTCCGATTCGGAGAGAGGAACACTAGATCTATTGAGCACTGGGCAGACGTCAGGAGTTTGTGAGGGTCCGTCCCTCGCGATTGTCGTTAAGCGCTTGAAGCGTCTCGAGCTAGTGTTTGGTAGTTTAGTAGTAGTGCTAGTTGTTTTTGCTTCTCTATTTCCTTTGTTTTTATGACTTCTTAACTTTTTTCTTTGTCCTGAGGAAGGGACAGGTTGTCCCGAAAATTTGACAATTATTATTGTTCGTGTCGTTGGTCATTTTTAGTGCTTTGTATATATATATATATATATATATATATATATATATATATATATATATATATATATATATATATATATATATATATATATATAAAATCACAGATATGCTTATAAGATAACAATTGTTATAAATAACTCAAAGAAGATTATTATAAAATTCAAAATTTAAAATACATCACAGACACTTGAAGGACGCCAACTGTTTCATTATGTCTTTTTCAACATCTGTTCTCTGAAACACGAATACGCACCATATGGAGATAAATAAATGGCTTGTTAAGAAGAGGTATAGACAAATTCAAAATTCGAAATTTTCTGCATGTTTATGACTAGAGCTGCTCCGTCTTTTACTTCTACCACTGGGTGGAAATTTTTCGGCATCTTCTACACAACCGTGACTTCCGAAAGCGTCAAGTAAGGACTTTAATTCCTTGCTACATTTCATCAATTCCTTGTTTCCTATTAAAACCAAAATTATTAAAACATTTATAAACGAAAGAAATGTAGGTAGTCAACTTAGCACTATTAACTGGCCTTACCTATGATAATCAGCCCTTTCTTAGCTCTGGTAAGAGCAACGTTAATTTGATGAACATCCGTGATGAATCCAAGGTTTTCAATGCAACAACCTTTTGTAGGATTAGGCTCAATTCTATAGTGCGGAAGAGATCTCACCAAGCTAAATATTACGTAATCCCATTCGCCTCCTATAAAAAAAATATAATACAAAAAGCTATAATGATTAGATGGCTCAAAGAAAACCATACTTTTCCGAAAAGTATTTTTGTCTTACCACACAATTTTTTTTTGTCTTACCACACAAGTTTTTTTTCCTTGCAGGAATACATTCAAGCATCAAGTCTAGATTAGATATGTTTGACCAAAAACGAAAATTCCCCCTTCCAAAACGATTTTGTTATGTCTTAAATCAAAATCATATATATATATATATATATATATATATATATATATATATATATATATATATATATATATATATATATATATATATATATATATATATATATATATATATATATATAAACTAGAATGTTCCAGGGAACGCTTGTGTCGCCTGCTTTGTAACTTCATTAAAGGTGTAAATAAATCCAAGAGTGGTCAGCTTTTGTTTACTATAAGCAAGTCTGATAGACTGATAGTTTATGCATTTGCCTGAAAAGAAAAAAATAGCATAGATGGATAGTATAAGAGTTCGATAGAATCTGATAATCAAAGAAAATATGGTACCATAACTCTCAAATGAATAATTAAGTTGAAATTATTAGAAATAACTATTTGTCATTTTATTAATACGCGTTTCTTACAATCCTCCATAAGAGATTTCAGTCTGTCTTTACTGCAATTGCGAGTCTTCACGATCCATTGTTGAATACCGATCCCGATGTATTTTTATGGTATTTAAATCTGTTTATGTGGTAACTGAATAGCAAACAGTTTCAGACTACTTTTTCATGAGCTAAACGTGTTTTCAATAATCATTCAAAAGAGATTTCAGTCTGTCTTTACTGCAATTCTCAGTCTACACGATCCATTGTGGAATACAGATCCCGATGTATATATATATATATATATATATATATATATATATATATATATATATATATATATATATATATATATATATATATATATATATATATATTGAATATAAGTTTGTCTGGTAACTGAATATCATACGGTTTCAAAGTACCCTATCATAAGCTCATAAACATGTATAAATGCTAATTTTCTAAACCCTGCCTCTCAAAATTCAAAAATCATAGTTTAATTAAACTGCCCGAGTTATTTTTTTTTGTGCAAAGTAGGTCAAAGGTCAAGGTCAAGTGGATTATAATGCTGGTATTTTTCATATTGTATTATGACAAACAGTTCACATGCTAAATAGTATAGACTTACCTCCTAAATGTCAAAATATGCTGTATATCGGCACTATGAATAATTGTGAAGAGGAGGTCAAAGGTCAAGGTCAAAGGTCACGAGGTCGGTAACCATGGTAATTTACAAATGCCATAGTGCCAAGCATTATATGTGCAAAATATTAAATCCATATCTCTTACAGTTCTTGAGATATAAATGTCTGACAGACGGACAGACAGCTAGACGGACGGACAGACAGACGCCAGGTAAAGTGATCCCTTATTGCCGCTCTGCTCTGCAGGCGACACAAAAAGCAGCGAATAAAAACATGCAAGAGTTATAAAACAATTTTAATCGACCGTTTAAAGTTAATTTATCTTTTGTACCAAAAGTTCAGTAACCTAGACTTTTGATATCTGATATTGAATCATGGTCATTGTGCATCTTTAGGTCGTCAGAAACACCAAATTTAAACTTGAATACAATCAAAATTGAAGTCATCCGAATGGCTTCGATATATCCCTCGGAGGTACAATGAAACATACATTTCATTAAATGCCCCATATATGAAAGTTTGTACGGATATGTGATATTAACCCATTTGATCTATGAATGGAGGTACAACAGGGGGAAAATGTGTATGGAAAGTGATTGAAATGCAGTCCTTAGCATCTAGACATACACACGAACGGACACGTTTATTCCAGTATATTCATCATATAACATCGCTGCGGGTGGTATAATTTTTTTCTCAAATTTTTAGCCTGTATACAATTTTAATATTTCACTACTAAGTAATCCTGGCATTTGACATATAACCTTGATTCAAACACATAATGCGTCTTTCGATTATAAGCAGCAATACTCTCAAGTTTCTATTCAAAGGTTCTAGAGTTAAAGTCCATAAACTATTCAACTATTTCAGTACCCTTGACCATAAAACGTGACATTGAATCACTATCAACACAATACATACAGACAGATATACATGCTCCATTCAACTATGATCAGAATCGCTTGCTCTTGTGGCTCACTTGCGCTACAATATCAGCTGATAGGACAGACTGCCAGAAGGACAAGTAAAGTTATTGCTTAATCCCATTTACGTTGTAAGATTGGAGCAAAAAAGCAATAGTTACATGTACCTTGACTTGCAATGACCGTATTCACAGGACATTTCTAAGCTCCTGGACAATTTTGCTACATTGAGCATTATACAGCGACACAATGTTTATCTTTTCTGGTGCTACACCTCCCCGTTTCACCGTATGTCTGAAGACTTTTATCTGAAAATAATTATTTTATATTGCTTTACACAGTTTAACGCAAATAGAGTAAACAAATAAAAAGCATTTAATAACATTATTAGTTTGATAAATTCATTTTAATTATTGAATCCAGACTTACCACTTGTGCAACCTCCATCATATTAAATCGTGACATTTCTTTTCCTTCTTCAGTGGTAAACGATAAATATTCTTCAACGCCCTCTAAGTTACAGAACACCATGGGGTATTCTGCATTGTGCCACATTGTCAAATTGTCATTTTTCCAATTTTCTTGACTTTTAGTTTTAAGTTTGTTTTTGTAGAACAATCGCGATGGAAGCTCGCACAAATTGTGATGCTACAATGCACAATATTTTATTAAAGGTATCGAAAAGAAAAAAGGAATTGAAGACTATTGAAAACTTTTACACCAGATATGTATTTAAATAATAAAATCTCATGTGACTGATAACAATGATGAAAAGGTTAAAATAGATTAAACCTAGAAACATGTATATGTAAATTGTACTCGCCATTCTATATTGTTGGCTGAGAAAAGTGAGTGTTTTCAGTTTAGGATCGGCATATCTTTCAAACAAGGATTTTTGCAGGCCAAGTTCTGCAGCTTCTTCTTTAGATAATAATGGGTTGAAGTTGTTTATGATCCCCTATCAAAACAACTTGTTTTGCCCCTGTTGCAATAATTGCTGCCATGCACCCGGGTTCTGTGCACATGCCAGCCTCATCTATTAATAGTTGGTAAATAGATCCTTTTATTACACGAAGGAGCCGGGCACTAGTTGCTACAGAGGTAGGCATAGAATTACATCATATTCCGGAATTTCTTCATTGATCGCATTCCTCAAACATTCCTGATAGTTAGCAATATCTTTGTGTTCAAAATTGTTTGTTTTAAATTTTTCGTCGAATGATTTTAGTCTGCTCGCATAAGGTTTTATTGGTTTCCTTACAACGTGATGCAATGTCAATCTCTTATTTTCTTTTTCTGGTGCTTGTTCCAATTCCTTTGATGTAAAAACCTTTCCAGGAAAGTCTTGGCACTCCATGGCTGTTGAATACATCCTCAGTACTTTAAGGAAACCGCCGCACATTTTCGCTAAATAACCTATTAGAATATATCAACACTTCACTAAATATATATCTATATGTTGTGTTGCAAAATAGACTTAAATAAGTACCAAATACCTAAGGTACATGAATTGCTTGAATAATCGACATTTAATTAGATAAGAATTTTTGTCTGAATGTCTTCTCCACTTTATCTTTAGTGTGCATTGCATTGAAATTATGATGCAGTTATCGATTGTGATGCATTTCTGGAACAAAGATCTGAACAACTTGCATCAAAATTACAAGACAATTTTTTTTTTTAATTAGAACAAAAATTTCAAATTTCAGGGAGACTTGAACCCGTTTTTGTTCAGCCCATATCAATTTCCAATAATTATAATGTATGAAAATATTTTAACCTTTCTGTTTGCTTTTACTCACAAATCTGTACATTTAAAAATCATATGTGGGAAGGAAGAATGTTTTATAAATTATTACAAATTATACACTAGCACTAATGAAATATGTTCTTTCAAATTTCGAGAGCAAATTTAATAGAAATTTTATAGAAAAAAAATCTTGAAAACATGGATTATTGCAGGATGAATATTGCCCATTACCTGTAACTACATCCACAGATTTGTTGGAAGGTCCACTAAACACAACATAGTTTTTCTGTGCTCCCCTGTCTTTTAATGTCTTATTTATCTTACAGAACAGCTGCAGTAAAGACACTCCTGTAAGTGTTTTTCTTGCTCCTAATGATCGAGAGGGAAAAATTATTCATTTTCTTTGTTTTATATCATCCTAAATGTTCATGAAAGCATCACACATCAATGCACGAAAATTTCTTACTTTTTACCTGGAGGACCTTGTATCAATGAAAAACGTGATGTAAATGCGTTCTTTATGGCATTTTCTTGATCTTTATTGTGAGTGATACGATACGATATCCCATATCTATGTATGCTATCAATTTCTCCTTCCTTTTTATGGGCACGATCTGTAAATCAATAATATGTGCAATAAAAATCAATGTAAACTTAATCTATTTCATTTTGAGGTTTAAAGAGTTACCTAATAAAACTCTATAGAGACTGACAGAGTATTTTGTTGAGGTTCAAATCATTCTTTTGAATATTTTTTTGTATTAATAATTTTTTTACTCGCAACCTTTCTTGCAGTCGATCATGTATTATATCTTATGTTTGACTAAGCCAATTCACTTACAATATTGCCACTTGTTAGCTCAACTGAGCCGAAGGCGCAAGTGAGCTTTTCTAATCAAAAGATGTCCGTTGTTTGTAGTCGTGGTTGTCGTCATTGATTGGCCAATTTCAACCAAACTTCGCACAGAGTACCGTTGGGTAAAGGGGATTCAAGTTTGTTTAAATGAAGGTTCACACCATCTTCCAAGGGGAGAAAATTAAGAAAAAGTAAAAATCTTCTTCCCAAGAACCACTGGGCCAGAAAAGATAAAACTTATATGAAAGCTTCCTGACATAGTGAAGATTCATTTGTTCAAATCATGGAACTCGGGGTAGGGTGGGGCAACAATGGGCGATCAAAGTTTTCCATAGGAAAAATCTTTAAAAATCTTCTCCAGAACAGTAAAGCCATAATTATTCATATTTATATGGAAGCATCCTCAGTTGTTTACATTCGAGTTTTTTTTCAAATCAAGACCCCCAGGGGTAGGGAGGGGCCACAATGGGTGATCAAGTTTTATATGGGAATGCATAGGATAAATCGTAAAAAAATCTTTTTCTCAAGAACAACAACGCAATGATTAGTCATATTTATATGGAAGCATCCAAAGTAGTGTAGATTCAAATTTATTTAAATCATGACCCCTGGATGTAGGGTTGGACCACAATGGTCAATCAAATTTGTATAGGAATTTATATAAGGAAAAATCTTCTAAAGAACAACTTGCCATGATAAGTAATATTTATATGGAAGCATCGCCAGGTAATGTTGCTTTAAACTTTTCAAATCATGACCCCCTGGGGAAGGGTGGGCCCTAAATAGGCGATCAAAGTTTTACATTGGAATATAAAGGAACTATCTTCAAATATCTTCTTCTCCTGAACAGAAAATCCATGATTATTCACATTAATTCAGAAGCATCTTCAGGTAGTGAAGATTCAAGTTTGTTCAAATCATGTTCCCTGGTGGAAGGGTGGGGCCACAATGGAAGATCAAACATATAGAAAAAAGTCATCCAAAGCCTTGATTAGTCAAAGAAATAAGGCAGAAGCGTCCTCAGTTAGTGTATAATCAAGTGTGAACAAATAAAGCCCCCCCTTTCGACTGTTAAGGGGGGGGGTATTTGTGATCACTTCTATATTTAATCTTTTCAATACTACACTGATTTCTGCTTTTCAATGTGCTCAGGTGAGCGATGTGGCCCATGGGCCTCTTGGTTTTTTTTTTTTTTTTCTATGATCAGGACAGTTTTGTGAGCTTGACTGTTCAAGATTTAGAATGTTCATTATTTAACTATGTGGTGATAGTACGTTTCAGTAGATTCTGAATTGACTTTTCGGATCCTAGAGTATTAATTTTTCAATTTAGTAAGCACTTAGCAGAGGTCATTCATTCTCCTTAATTTGCACTTGTATATCTAACTTTAATTTGAATGCTTTCAGAAAGTTACAACAATTCTTATGTATTAACAGTTTTTTTAACCAATCTCTTAGCTTTTTTGACAAAGGTAATTATATATGAGATAAGGTATATTTAAACTTCAAATTCAGTAATTCTTTAGAAAAAGCTATTTAAATGTCATCATACCATTACTATGACACTTTTCTTATTAGTTTTAGTTAGCATCCCTCCCTTCGAGAATTTTTCACCCACAAAAAAATGTCACCATATACTGGTAAAGGGTTGCAAATTTAGACCTATGCTCGGCACACAGGGCCATTGAGTAGTGAGGGTTGTATATCGTGCCAACGCCTGCCTCGGTTTTTAAGGTCTCATCCGAAAGACCAGTGACTTACACTTTTAGTGCCGGTGTAAAGACGAATAATGACCCCCATAGAATAATGACCGAGGGGTAATTTTTCAACGACAAATAGAAAAAATTGATTTTTTTGTAGAAAAAGAGTCCCAGGGGTCATTTTTTTTATGTGTGCGTCCTATAAAAAAATTGACCCCCGTTGAAAAATGACCCCTTTTCCAACAGAGTACATGATTCAAAATTTATAACAGGTGATTGATGCCAAAGTTTGAACCTCAATGTTTAATATTCTTCTTTATCCCCTCTTTGACCAACACTGGACGATCTCGCAATTAAAATGCAATAAAACAGCATTATATTTACATGCATATTTCTATCTTTTAAGCTTATTGTGTTCTCGGCACAAACTGAAAATCGCAAAATCGCTACTATTGGTCATAACTCTTGACGTAATTTCCCTTTATGACAGTCTTCAATTTGTTTGATATTTGGATATTTGACTGATTATAGACATTCATAGCTAGCTAAATAACAAAAAAGCGGGATGTTCTGACTTTTCATTGGTAAACATGTCTCCCAAAGTAATCAGCAGGCTTTGAGTAGGATTAACTCAGGTGACCAATTGCTATCCGTTTTTGTCCGTCGGCGTTCGTCGTGCATTTAAACGTTTTTAGCTTCTTCTCTAAAACCGCTCAACCAATTTCATCCAATTTTAGCATATAGCATCTATGGATGAAGGGAAACAAAACTTGTGAATTTCATGGTCCCTGTCCCCCTGGGGCCTGAGGGGTGGGGCTAAAACCACCAAAATTAATGCAATCTTTAAAAATCTTCCTCTTTACTCCTGGACATCAAGCAGTCAAACTGTTGGCATCATTGTAATAAGTATTGAGCCCTCTACCAAAATTGAAAAATTCAAGGCCCCAGGGTCAGGGGTTGTGGTGTTAGGGTGGGGCTATATACATCATATAGTGATAGTGCATTATTTCTTTGAAAATCTTCTTCTCTGCTCCTGGGCATGAAATAAACTAACTAAGCACATAGTTATGATGAGCAAGAGTGCTTCTACTGAAATTGCAAATTCCATGGCCCCTGGATCAGGGTTTCTGGTGTTAGGGCGGGGCTCTATTGATTATATAGTGAAAATGCACTAAATCTTCGAAAATCTTCTACTCTGCTCCTGGGTATCAAATAAACTAACTAAGTACATAGTTATGAAGAGCAAGAGTGCCTCTTCCAAAACTGTGAATTTCATGGCCCCTGGGTCAGGGGTTCTGGTGTTAGGGCGGGGCTCTATTGATTATATAGTGAAAATGCATTATTTCTTTGAAAATCTTCTTCTCTGCTCCTGGGTATGAAATAAACTAACTAAGTACATAGTTATGTTGAGCATGGCTGCCTCTTTCAAAATTGTGAATTTCATGGCCCCCTGGATCGGGGTTCTGGTGAAAGGGGGGGGGGGCTCTATTGATTATATAGTGAAAATTCATAATTTATTTCAAAATATTTTTTTCTACTCCTGGTTATAAAGCAAAGAAACAAGTGTATAGTTATGATGAGCAAGGATGCTTTTACAAAATTTTTAAAACTTGTGGTTCCAGGGATTCTGTTGTTTTTCTGAAGGGGGGGGGGGGGGGCTCTATTTGATTAAATAGTGAAAATGTGTGAATTCTTTGAAAATCTTCAACTACTTGCATAGTTATGATGATGAGGGTATCTGTTCCAAATTTTTAAATTTTTATGACCCTAGGTCATGGGTTCTGGTGTTAGGGTAGGGCTGTGTTAAATAGTGAAAATGCATTATTTCTTTGAAAATCTCCTCTGCTCCTGGGCATATTGGAAGCAAACAGAGTAAAAGTTTTAATAAGCAAGGTATTTTTACCAGAATTTTGAACATCTGGACCATTTAGTCAAGTGTTCTGGTCCCGGCCAGGGCTCTATTAATTTGTATTCTACTAAGTGAAGTTATTCCCCTTTGCCATTCACCTTTGATAATTAATAACTGTAGATAATGTATTTGAAATTTTAATAGAATAAGAGAATTATGCAAGAACATTTATTGTATAATACAAAAAGTACTTTCATAGTTTTAATAATCAAGTAGACTTGGAAATAATGGATGAATAAAAATGAAACAAGAATAACTTATCTTTTTAAATGTTCTTCAAAAGCCAAGTGAGGCCAGTGTGAGAGGTAATAATATAGACATTTTGTTAAAAGTTAGCATGGTAATAGAGAAAAATGGGGGACAGATAGAAAGATACTAGAACAATTATTTTGTTGATCTTAATCGTACTATTTTCCTTGCTATTGGGCAACAAAGCTTTATTTATCAGTTTATGGATCCTCTAAATTGTTGTACTCAGGTGACCGTTAAGGCCCTTGGGCCTCTTGTTTTAAAAATGAAGAAAGAAAAAGGAATGAGATAAGTTTTCGGAAATAAATAGGTAAAGTTATGCAATGTAATATATATGCATATTTGAATGACATTAAAAGTCGTGCAAAAGAGGTAGAATGTATCGAAAATGACATAATATCTCGTGCGAACGACATACTGTGGATATATATATATATATATATATATATATATATATATATATATATATATATATTTCCTAATGAAAACAAGAGGCCCAAGGGCCTAACGGTCACCTGAGTACAATACAACAATTTAGAGGATCCATAAACTGATAAATGAAGCTTTGTTGCCCAAAAGCAAGAAAAATAGTATGATAAGCATCAACAAAATAATTGGTATAGAATCTATCTGTCCCCCATTTATCACTATTACCATACAGACTATTAACAAAATGTCTATTTTTAACCCCATATTATTTTTTCTCACATTGGTCTCTCTTGGCCTTTGAAGAACATTAAAAAAGATAAGTTATTTTTGCCTCACTTTTATTCATCTATTATTTCCAAGTCTACCTGATCATTAAAACTATGAAAGTACTCTTTGCATTATACAATGAATATTCTTGCATAATTCTCTTATACTATTAATCTTTCAAATACATTATTTACAGTGATTAATTATCAAAGGTGAATGGCAAAGGGGAATAACTTTGCTCAGCAAAATACAAGTTCATAGAGCCCTGGTCAGGACCAGAATACTTGACTAAATAATCCAGGTGTTCAAAATTCTGGTAAAAATACCCTTGCATATTAAAACTTTATTCTGTTTGCCTCGAATATCCCAATAGAATAGAAGATTTTCAAAGAAATACATGTGTTCACTATGTTATTAAATAAATAAAGCCCCCCCCCCCCCCCAACACCCAGGGGCCATGAACTAATAATTCTGGAAGAAGCACTTTGCTCATCATAACTATACACTTGTTTCTTTGCTTTATTAGCAGTAGTAGAAAAAATATTTTGAAAGAAATTATGCATGACCCAGGGGCCATGAATTTCACAATTTTGGAAGAGGCATTCTTCCTTATCATAACCATGCACTTCTTTTGTTTGAACAATACCAAGGAGCAGAGAAGAAGATTTCGAAAGAATTTATGCATTTTCCTTATTTATCAATAGAGCCCCGACCTAACACCAGAACCTTTCACCCAGGGGCCACGAAATTCACAATTTCTGAGGAGGCAGCCATGCTCATCATAACTATGTACTTAGTTTATTTAATATCCAGGAGAGAGAAGATTTTCAAAGAAATAATGCATTTTCACTATATATATCAATTGAGCCCAACCCTGCACCAGAACCCCTGACCCTGGGGCCATGAAATTCACAATTTTGGAAGAGGCAACCATGCTCATCATAACTATGCACTAAGTTAGTTTATTTATTACCCAGGAGTAGAGAAGAAGATTTTCAAAGAATTAATGCAAATAATCAATAGAGCCTCCCCCCCCCCCCAACACCTGAACCCCTGACCCAGGGGCCATGAAATTCACAATTTCTGAAAAGGCAGCCATGCACATTATATCTGTGTTCTTAGTTTATTTAATATCCAGGAGCAGAGAAGAAGATTTTCAAAGAATTAATGCATTTTCACTATATAGTCAATAGAGCCCCCCCCCCTTACATCAGAACCCCTGACCCTGGGGCCATGAAATTCACAATTTTGGAAGAGGCACTCTTGCTCATCATAACTATGTACTTAGTTACTTTATTTAATACCAAGGAGCAGAGAAGAAGATTTTTGAAGAATTAATGCATTTCACTATATAATCAATAGAGCCCTGCCCTAACACCAGAACCCCTGACCCTGGGGCCATGAAATTCACAATTTTGGAAGAGGCACTCTTGCTCTTCATAACTATGTACTTAGTTAGTTTATTTGATACCCAGGAGCAGAGAAGAAGATTTTCAAAGAAATAATGCACTATCACTATATGATGTATATAGCCCCACCCTAAAACCACAACCCCTGACCCTGGGGCCATGAATTTCACAATTTTGGTAGAGGGCACAATGCTTATTACAATGATGCCAACAGTTTGACTGCTTGATGTCCAGGAGTAAAGAAGAAGATTTTTAAAGATTGCATTAATTTTGGTGGTTTTAGCCCCACCCCTCAGGCCCCAGAGGGGCAGGGACCATGAAATTCAAAATTTATGTTCCCCTTTACCCATAAATGCTATATGCTAAAATTGGTTGAAATTGGTTGAGCGGTTTCAGAGAAGAAGCTAAAAATGATCAAATGTTAACGCACGAAGCATGACGCACGACGACGGACGAAAACGGATAGCAATAGGTCACCTGAGTGACTCAGGTGACCTAAAAAGGTGAAGATAACGAACAGTGATGATTTTAAACTATCCACAAACAATACAATTCTGTTAACAGGGCATAAAAAGGACCCCCGAAAATTGTAGAGGTCGGATCAAGTGTCTAAAAAGGATAAGCATCCCTTTTTAACCAGTCACAAACACCTTGAGCCCTATGAATAAATCAGGTAAACGGGACATTCCTTTGTCGAATTTAGTATAAAAACAAGGACCAAACATTTGACCCAATTATAGGTTATGTTTGTTTACAGGGTCATTGATACGACCATTGAGTTTACGATATGCTGATTTAAAACGAGGTTGTTGAAACCCCTGTAACATCAACTTACATGTATCAGTCAGTAGCCTGCCTCGATTTAAAAAATTAATCGTGCTCTAGTGTATCGAATAAGTTGATAGACGTAAACATAATATGCAAATGATAGCGGACTATTACTTCATAAATAAGGAAAGCTGACGATAGAAAAAGCTGAAGGCATCCCGTTTGTCAGACAATTTAGTTGTTAGTTGGTCTTTATCGTCTATAGTCAGAAGCAGGCGTGGCAAACATAAGAAGGACATAAAATTTCTGCATTTCTGAAATATATACAATCGTATAATGTGCATTCAATTCTTTTTATAAACAGTGGTCTTTTCAAATATATAAAAGTAATAAAGAAGAATCCCAGTATAATGTAGATATACATTTGTCAAATCAATATGGAAACATTTCAATACAGTGTATATTGAAGTAGATTAATGTTTTCAATTTATAATTAAAGACAGACCATTTTATTGAACCTCCAGCTGAATATAGAGATTTATTTTTCCTACATTGAACTAAAAGTAGATTGAAAACAATTCTGAAAAAGTTATTTCACCTGCATGTGAATTCCACTCAAGTGAACCATAATACTCGAATCGAAGAAGAGTTTGGGATTGTTCCTCCATTTTCTGAATTTAAATTGTAGCAATTTATAGTTTGAAAACGTTCATTGAAAGTCTTGTAACCAAACCCCTCTTTCTTATACAGTTTAGTTAAAAAAAATTCTCTTACTTGAGTGGATAAAATGAACATAACATTCAGGCACATAGAATCAAGGGTGGGGTTTCCTCCCCCTTCCATTTCCATGAACGTATTTTTTTTTTATTTTGTCCCTTGAAAATGGTCATTGCAAGTCTGGTTGTCCTACCCCCAACTTTTTGACACAGTAAAAGGAAATCCCTCTTACATCGATAAACTTTTTGAGGGATTCATCAAAGATATTTCAATGGAAATTTGTCATTTTCCTCTTATAATGCGCCGTTTCTCCTTTCGATGCTATACCTGACATTTATTTTTTCTACATTGCACCAAAACTAGATTTCAAATGCAAAATTAATACTGGTTATGCTTATGTTAACTAAGATTCTCTCACTGTGTTTGGCTAGGACTTGAGCAAATGTAAACAAGAAACTTGACATGTCTGCTTATTCACTTTGTATCAATTTAATTGTTGAATCATATAATAAAACAATTATTGCAGTTTTTTTCTGTCAGGACGATCAGTAAAATTTAGGGATGTCAGATCGGTCAATTTTTGATAATCGGTTACTCGGACGTTTTTCCGATCGAGTACCCGGGTACTCGGTAAAAATGTAAAATTTATTAATACAAGTGTGTTAATTTTTCTTGAGCTACGTTAAGCTCTGTCAAACCCCAAAGCTGTTTTTATCACGTTTATAAACGTATATAAACATAGATTCCAACGGAAATGATTTTGTGATACTAAATTTATTTTTCAAATGAACACAAAAGACACAATACATCAAAAATTACAATTAGTTTACAGTTCTTGTTTAGGATCTATTTGATCAACGCAAAAGGAGGACAATCTGTTGCGCAGGTTTGTAAACTAGGGAAAGAGAAGGAAAGACGTTGTTGGAATCGATAGTCTAATATTTTTTTTTCATATGTTGGTTGTTTCCACAGTACAGACTAAACCTACTACGCAAACTGACTTTCAACATTTTTTTAAACAATCTTTCGTTATTTCTAAATATTTCTTCACTTTTGAAGTGGGTAGCGGCATTTCTGTGCATGTCCAATTTCGCTGCCGTATATAAACTAAATAATTTAAAAACGATTTGAAGGTAATAGACCATACGATGTACAATGAAAACAATCATTGAAGCATTGAAAAATTAAGGACAACAAAAGGTGAGAATAGCTTTGTACCAGGTGATTGGTCACTAATTACTGTATATAAACAGCCACAGGCGATAACGGGTGTAGAAGACGACACGTTATTTACCGTATGCATATTCAAGTTATTTTTTGATAGAAATATATACTTTGAAATAAGAAAAATATGTACTTTGAAATAAGAAAAATATACATCCGAGTAACCGAGTACCATTTTTAGTATTCGATACTCGGACGTTCGATCGAGTACCCGGTTAACCGGGTACTCGTTGACATCCCTAGTAAATTTCCATCATCGAAAAACAATGCTCTCCTCGCCCTTTGAGCTCGATAAATCTTTAGCTCCTCTAGATTCTGAATCATCGCATTGATCTTAAAAACAGCAATAATTGTATAATGTAATGAGATCAACATATCATCAATTTATTCCAAATTTAGCTCAAGTGAGCATTTTGGCCAACAGGTCTCTTGATTTATTATTTTTATTTTGCCCCCTAAAAAGTTCAACTTTCATCCGCTTTAATCCCAAGGGGTCATTATTCTACGGGAGTCATTTTTCTTCACGTGGGGTATGCAGATTTTTAGGGTGATGACACTTTTTTCTACGGGCAAAAGGGTCATTTTTCGACGTAGAATAATGACCGGGGTCATTTTTCGCCCTTGAATAATGACCGGGAGTCATTATTAGACGGCGAGAAATGACCCCGGTCATTATTCTATGGGGGTCATTATTCGTCTTTACACCTGCACCAATGTATACTATGTTATAAATGGATTGCTCATAAGAATGCTTTACGAATGTTCTGGACTCCAATGTTAAGGGTCAAGTCGGACTTCTGCAAACTTCACTCAGTTTGTTTTTTAAGCACTTCAAAATCATATGGCTTGGTAGAAAAAAAAATACCAAAATACCAGATCACTATCTAAGCACCAGTTTACTAAATTTGTCCACAAGTCTTGGAAACCAGTTTTCCCTTCAGATATTCTTCTTATCGTACTACGTAATGAAACAAGCAAATTGAAAGAATTGTGGTCCGCCGCTTTTGTTTTCTTAGTGGATGGGATGCCATTATTTATTACATATTTTAACTGTCTTGTCAGTGCATCATACAAAAAGACATAAATTATTGAACTGATAACAGTTATGGCAAACTTTTAAGATTATAGCTTCTCAAAACAACATCAAACTTCAAGATCAAGTTCATAAGATCAAATATCATAATACAATCCGAAAGTCACAAGTTATGCGCGTGTGAAAAAAATATCAAAACCAGAGTATACAATCGAAAAGGTCTTGAAACAGGTAATGCACATGTCAAATGTAAATGCCATATCTTCTCTCCATCAAAAGTCATCAGCAATGTTTAATTTTGAAAATTAGGTCAACCTTCAAGGTCATGGAGTTAAAAATCATAGTATATTTGGAAAGGTCTTGTCATAGGTAATGCACGTGTCAAATATGAATGCCCTAATCTTCGTTCCTTCAAAAGTTACCAACACTGATAAAATGTTTGAAAATTAATTAGGTGAAACTTGAAAGTCAAGGTCAAGGGGTCAAATATCATAGCACATTCGGATACATTTTGACACAGTCCGGCATTGCACTTGTCAGATATGAATGCCCTATCATATGTCATTCAAAAGTAATCACAAAAGGTAATATTTTTGAAAATTAGGTCAAATATGAAGGTCAAGGGGTCAAAAATCATAGCATGCTCGGAAACATCTTGTCACA
The DNA here is from genome assembly GCF_033153115.1 of Saccostrea echinata. Classification (NCBI taxonomy): domain Eukaryota; kingdom Metazoa; phylum Mollusca; class Bivalvia; order Ostreida; family Ostreidae; genus Saccostrea; species Saccostrea echinata. The sequence continues at coordinate 13,947,735 of NW_026889803.1, forward strand.
GGTAATGCACATGTCAAATATGAAAGCCCCATCTCTTCTCAAACAAAAGTGAGAAGCAAAAATTTTTTTTTTCTGAAAAGTAGGTCAAATTTCAAGGTCAAGGTCACGGGTTCAAAAAATCATAGAATGTTTGGAAAGTTCTTGTCACAGGTAATGTACAAGTGTAATATGAAAGCCCTGTCTTTTCTCATTCAAAAGTTATGACCAATTTAATGTAAAGTTAAAATTTTTGAAAAGAGGTCAAAATTCAAGGTCAAGGTCACAGGGCTAAAAAAGGTCTTGTCACAGGTAATGTATATGTAAAATATGAAAGCCCTATCTCTTTTCATTCAAAAGTTATGACCAAGGTTAAAGTTTTTGTGACAGACAGACTGACAGACGGACAAACTGACAGCCCAATGAGATTTAATGTCCCTCGCTTTCGTGAAAGAGGGGGACAATATCTAATCAACAGGTTGGGGGCAAACGTAAAAGTGACATCTTATAGATTGTTTACGATTTATTGCATTTAAAAGATACGAATCGGTTTTAACAGAATAAAATATACACGAAATGAGCTTTTTCATTTGTCACAACGGGCCTCCATACCCGTAACCATGCAGAAAAAAAAATCATCTTTTATATTCTCCCTCACTACGTTCGTCCGAATATAAATTAATTATACACTTTATTCTGTATTAATAAATAAATTTTGAAAATATAACACTCATGTACTGTTTATGGAATTCTGCTCGTTAGAACGTTTATTACAACACATCCGAATACAATTTAAATATTTTTTATTTAATTACCATATAATAATACATATATATTTATGTGTGCATCTATAATTTACTGATTTCCATTCCTAATCCTACGTTCTATACGAGCGGTAGAGTAACTTTTCAAGCACGCACTTGCTATTTATATGACCATGTCACGTGACATCAAAACCACACAGATCCACCACTCTGTCCACACAGGAAATACCCATGACGAAAATAATAATAATTCTTCAGTAAATTCGACAAACCTCTTTCAATGCGGGTTGAAAGTTATTACAGGCATTTAAATTTGTGCACACGTGTGAGAAAAATTGAGATTCAGTCTTTCTTGAATAGCTTGCGAGCACTAGTTGCTCATTCTATATTAGAGGTCGCGTCATCAGGCTAACACTATAATGATGGATGTGAGGATCACGTGACCTGGTGTACACATTGCTGGCTGCTACGTTAAAAATTTCACTTCCGTTTGAAAAATTGTCTTCGCATTATTAAACGCATCGGCAGAAAATTCAATAAAATTCATAACATTAAGGGTGCCTTTATTAGTGTCCATTTTTACAGAAATCTATAGCTATACATTTATATAACTCAAGTCTATGTTTGAACAAGAGCAGATTACCGTTTCAGGGAATGGAATCATTTATCATACGGTATAGTAATTAAAAAAACGAATTCATACGACAAAGACATGTGATCGTTCAGAAAGGGTGTCATTTCATGTATTTCCTTTCGATAATAAAAATTGCATAAAATCTTCGTTTACCACCATGTTCTGTGCAAGGTACTAGTATTTAAGCAATAAAATGCTTATATGGGAATTAGATGTTGCAGCGATTGCAGAAAAAAAAACGTAACCCGCGTAAGCGGGTTATGGAATGTTTTGAACATACTGTAGATTCCTAAATATACGCGAGGAATTAATTAACGCGTAATTACGCGAGGAGCACCACTCGCGAAATAAAATTACTCGCTTTTATTTTTATGGCGTTGAAATTAATGTTAATTCTCATTGTAAACCATACATTCGCGAATTATTGTTCTCGCGATTTGGCGTCTAAGAGCCCTTTCGCGATATTAAGTACTCGCGTAAAATAAGGAATTTACAGTATTTTATTGAATTAATCAAAAGGATTGGAAACAAGTTCTTGCAACTTACTAGTTCCTCTCCTTAAATTTAACATGTCATGCAAATAATACATTAAAATCTAATATTTTCAAGTGATAAAGTGACTAAATTTAAAATCTACATGTTTCATCAATAAATTTATGAACATGGAATTTTTTTCTGCAATAGCTGAAAGGTTATTTATACATATTTTATTGTAATTAATAATTACAAAGGGATTAGGCACAAGTTCTGAAAACTTATTACGCCCATACTAACAAAGAAAGAAGGACATTTTATTGTTTATATTTATATCTGTATATATAACCATTTAAAGTAGGATTAAGTAGGTTAAATAGTTTATTACTGATATGTACCTCATTACATATGTTTCATTGGTGAAAGTGCCACTGGTGAAGAAATCTATACAGGTGGCTTGCTAAGCAGCGTTTGAGTACAGTATTGATAAACGACCGTAGTGTTCATAAGAAATAATGGCGATAATATTCAGTGGATGTAAATATAATGTCTTAACATGCATTTTCCGAAAGCACCAACAAATCTTGGAAACACCAAAAAAAGATATGTCTCAGCATAGGAGGAAAATGACAATTTTCCACCTATTGGAACTTCATAGAAAAATTGTTTACAAATATACTGCTCTAAATTACAATATGCCATCAAAAAAATCATGTGCTCATACAATATTTACACAATATTGAGGATGGGCTCTTATTTCTTTTTATAGCAACAATTGTCTGAAAAAGACGCCTTAAATTATCGAGAAAATGAAGATTCTTGCACTTTTTCAGATAATTTGCAGACTGTTAACGTTATTATAGCAGATTATAGCAGATATAGCATTTATTACAGATTAACTGTAATAAACATAATGTGACGGACAAGTACCTGTCATCATTAACTAAATGCATAATATAGGTGTTCAAATTTTGGAAAAGGTTTGAGTAGGATGTAAGATGTTGGACAAGCGGAAACCAAAGAAATGCTGTTTCTGCAAAAAGAGATGACCTTTCTTGGCATGTAATTTCAAAAGATAAAATAGAAATAAATCCTGATAAAATCAAAGTCATAGCACATGTTAAAACCACATCCTGTGGAAATGAGATATGGAGTTGCCTGGAATTAACATGACCTTTGCAAAGGCCTACTCCAAAACTAGCCAAACATTTGCATGACTTTATCAAGAAAGACAAGAATTGAATTTGTACCAAGGAATGTCAGAAGCATTTGAAAATCATAAAAGTAAGCTAATGACTGCACCAATTTTAGCTTACTCTGATGTAGACAGTGAAGAATTCATACCTAATACAGACAAAAGTGCATTTGCCAAAGGAACAGCTAGTATCCCAGTTGTAAAATGGAAAGAAAATTCTGATAGCTTACGGGAATAGAACATTGGATAAACCAGAGAGGAATTGTTGCATAACCAGAAGAAAAATAGTGTCAGAAAAGCTAAAAGCCTATATTTCAAGTTTTTGGATTGAAAAGAAATCCTGAAAACTTTATATTATGAAGAAGGATCAACATTGGCGATGGGGAATTTGTGGCATAAATGGCGTACTAGATTCAGATGACAGATCATCGTCCCAAACCACAGCCAAAATGTACGATTCTCTCTGGCAGTGGTTGAATGAGACGAGAATATTTCGTAGCTCATTAAAATATATATCGACCTACGCGAGTAAAGCATAGTCAGAAATAACCTTTGATGCGACCTTTCATTATCCAATCGCACTTTACATAACCTTAGTTGTCGTTACATTCATTTGGAATAAAAACAATTTTATGTGACGTCACACATAAGGCGTGATTATTCAGGATTACGAGACCTTACTGTATGATCAAGCAGCCACAGGTAGGAGAGAGTCATGAGCAGACTCTGGACTGTGGCTTAAGCCGATGAATTCAGATATCTGATAAACTTGCCATATCAGGAAAATCCTTGAAAAAGCAAATTATTCTATTTTATTGGAAGATTTTGACACAAGATGTCAAAGAATATGTACAATGCGTAATAGGTAAAGAAAACAAAAATCCACCACATAGAAAGTGTCTATTGTTGAAAAAAATATGATGAGGTTAATATGGAGGAACGCCCCAGGTATTCCTGGTCCCTTCTCATTGACACACTAGAAAAATCGCCATATTTTATTTTGGTGATTTATAAGACTAGCAGAAGTCTAAACAATGGAAATATGCTAATTGAGACTTTATCCGATACGCTATAGACTTGAAAACAATAAAACTTTAAGATTGTCCAGTCGAAATCAGGGTAGAGAGTACGAAAGTGAATTTCTGACAAATGTATTCCAACTTTTACAAATAAACATTATTCTAATAGGACAACACCCCTCTATCCACAAACTGACGGAATGGTAAAACGAATGAACTATAATCTATTCAAGATACGCAGTCCAAATACTAGTATATACCCAAACAAATCAATGCCTCTCCTTTTCAAAGTGCTGGGGATACATTTCAAAGAATGGTGTGTGCGGTCCTGGGGGAGGGGGGTACTCCGTGTAATTCGGAGTTAGATACCTTGTGTTATTATTATACTATGGGTTAAAAATTTATTACCGAAACAAGTGCCTGTGGGAAAGTGGGATGAAAATAAACTTAACCAGTTATATTATTTTAGAATTTCTTGATCTATTTTTTACGAAACGCGATATTTTTCTTACAATGATATTGCCAAATATACTTGCTTCAAAGTTTGGCAATTTATTTATGACAGCTATCTCTGATGAGTGACACTATTTCGACATGTTTTGAATGACTTATACACTTTCATATATCAATGTCTATACCGCTAAAATTAAATATCAGAGACATTGTAGGTGTCACATATCGCAGGCGTTAAAGAAACATATGATATATACAATTACAGTGTGATACATATATCATTTTTGAGATTCAGAAATGTTTTGAAGAAGGGGGGATGGGGAGACATGGGTACATACCTCTAATTATTTTTAGAATCGGTAGGGAAGAAAGTAGTGCAGAAAAATTTACAAGTTCCTTAATTTGCAGACCTGAATAAAAAAAACTGTGATAATGTATTAAACTGAGCCTCATACTTGTTAATAAGGAGTATTTTCCCTTGAAAAAACCTTGGCAGATGTAATTTATCAAGAAGATCAGCAGAATTATTTTATGTATTGTAACACCAGTGAGAAGTCTGGAATTCCCCTACTTTCACTTTCATTTTCAGAGGTTAACGCAGACAGACGCATTTTGCCGGAAAACGAATCTGACATGCCACCTCGAGATTTTAACCAAGGAAAGACAACTTGATGTGGTTTGATTTGAGGGGTCACTCACTGCTGAACGAAAATTAGGGACTTGTTATGTGAAGAAACGTTAACATTGCCACCTATGGGAAAACAATTAGTGGGCTGTACCCATATCAGCAGTTAGATCATAGCCGTAATAATAGGGGACTACTGCCCCCATTATTACTTTTGAAGAGGAGGGGGAGCGGTCAATAGAATCTTTGTGCCCCTCCTTCAGATTTTTTTTTATCTGAGTGAATATATCCCGAAAATAATGAAGAATACTCTTAGTTGGATTATCAAATCTCTTTTTATCTTTTTCTTGTCAAATTTTACTTGGTTGACAACCCCCCTCCCCCCTTCCACAACGATGAAGCGATGATGAAGCAAAAATAATATTACATCCTTCTAAGTAATAAGACGTTAGATAAAGATGATCTGCTGATATTGACATTTTATCTGATATTCTCTCATGATTCAGTGTTTATATTTTTGCTGGGAGGGGGGGGGGGGATTCAAGAGTGTGGAGATTCACGTAGACCTATTTGAGGTTCACGTCTATTTGGCGAATCCTATGTTTACCATATGGTGACAAAACATCAAACCAGAGTGTACATAGCCAGTTCACTTTTAAAATTTTTGGATCTACGAATAGGCCTAAATAAATACTACATGTATATTATGATTACAACATTGAAGCAATGTCGTTAATTATTTTCCTCATCACGATATTTATTATGTATACTTTGCAAGCATATAATTTTTATTTCCAAAAGAGAGTGATGATATTTTTTTCTTTTTGCAATAAATAGAGAATGTTCAATGTTTTGTAGTTGGATATGAAATTTATTTCACGAGTGGGACAGGATTTTCTGATATTTTCACGAGTGCGAAGCACGATCCTGTCTCAATACACATTTCTAGGCATAATTTATGCTTGAAATACACCTTAATGAATGAGTATAATTGAAAACTTTAGATATTAAACTTTCATTCTATACCCAAAAAGGATCACAAACATGTCAACTGTTTTTACTGTTGTCAAAGTGAGGCATGTGAATTTCCTACATGCACTACATTTTAGCCTGTTGACGTTCAGCTTTTAATTGTGGCTTCCGTAGAATAAAGAGCCCGAAAGGTTTTTCATTCTACCACATTGATAATAACGCAAAAATACATATTGCACATGAGATCTCATGCTAAATTCGTAAATTGTTTCTTTCTTTGAATAAACAAAAGAAATGTATAAATTATTAACAGTGTGATAAGTGAAGTATTAGTTCTTGGAATTCATCATATTTATTATTGAAGGGGAGGAGGGATTGATGATAAAAACTAAGTGAATTTAGTTTTAATGAAGACATTGAATTTTGATCTTGCCTCTTTAAGACGTTATTCCTTGTTAACAGGCAAGGAATTATCAAAATATGGACGTTAAAGCCTATCAAATGGTATCATATCGACATTATTAATTCGGAATAAATAAAATAATGGGATTATTTATATGCATTTTTTTTATTGCGACAAACGTTATCATAATTTGAACAAAGTCAAGAAAGCTTGAACAGAGCAGTTTAATCATCCAGAGTGTATCATTTTTTCTGATCTCCTTGTACAAGTCGACAAAATTTTGACGTAATGTACATTCAATTTGAAGATGACACTAATTCTATTTTGAAATTTTGAGGTATAACATAACAACACGAGGCGGTAATAAGTTTCCGTATAGGCCTATTTCTCTTCGGTCTTTTCGATAAACAATACTAATCAAAAAAAAAAAAAAAAACTAATATGCTGTTGTTCCATAAGAAATTTATCATGCAAACTTCAAACAAATTTGATCGAATTGCTTCTGTATACTTCCAATATATAATTATCTATTCTTTATTTTTAATTTTTATCTCGTTATATCACGTATTTATCTCGTTATAACGAGATAACTAACTCGTTATAACGAGATACTTACTCGTTATAACGAGATAACTAACTCGTTATAACGAGATAATTAACTCTTTATAAGGAATTAATTATCTCGCTATAACGAGATAACTAACTGGTTTAACTAGATACTAACTCGTTATAACGAGAAAACTAACTTGTTATAACGAGATAACTAACTCGTTATAACGAGATAACTAACTCGTTATAACTAGATAATTATCTCGTTATAACGAGTTTAATATTTTTTATCTTGTCAAAAATGAGCCTATCCGGCTTTCGTAATTTTTAGTGCGATGTAGAGAAAATAAATTATATGTTCATCTTGAAATCTAGTGCAGGTAAAATAACTTTTCATAACCAATTGTATCAACTAAAAAGATCCTGGTCTATTTTTGGTCCAATGTAGAAAAAAGTATAAATGATATGTTTACCTGGCAGGACAAAACTTTCATAGCTAATTGTTTTAATCTGGAAGTTCTCGGTTTATTTTTAGTCAAATATAGAAAAAATAAATACGTTTACTTGGAATGTCTCGTGCAGTTGAACATAACTAAGCATGATTCTTCATTGTTGGGTATCAGCCAATCAGAGAGCTAGGAATTATTCAATCAAAAAATAAATAGTATTATTCAAAGAGTCAAAAACTGTACATATTATTTTCTATTTTTTTTTCTGTATAACCACTTTTTCGAAATGATGAAAACTTGTTTGGCAGATTTTTGAAACAGTGCATATTTTTCACTCTTTCGAATCATGACACTTACAGTTTAAGTGTAATAATGGGTTTTGAAATATGTATATAGTTTCACAAAATGTTTTCTTAAAGGATATTCATTTAATACGAAAGTCTCAATTTGTAAAAATTATCATGCAGAGTAAATTTCAGATGACAGAACTACGAAACCAACCAACACCTCCTTCCACGCCTGCTCTGTTATTTTGAACAAGTTTCCACTTTACAAAACTTTGCAGAAGTAAAATTCACTTTGTCAAGACCAAAGTGAAATTTACATAGACGGTGACAGGTAATCACTTTTCGCTTGAAGGCACAGAATGCACAGGTAATCAACAGTAGTACAGACAGTGGCAAGGAAGTTATCATGATTAGTTCCTGCAACTTGTGATTACACAGGATAAGGCAAAACATATTTAGTTAAAACAATCATTACTGCACACAAATTCGGTACTATATATTTTAGTTGGAATTTAATTATTGCATTACAGGAGTTTTTGCATTTGCCAAGTTTCATATTAAAATAATATAAAAACAATTTGCTGCTGCCATGAGTCAGTTTTATTGACAACATGTACAAGTACATAATTATACATGTATGGCATTAATACATGTATTAATTAATTGTAGTCATATTCAATGAATCATAACTCAAGACTTAAGAGAGTGAAGTGTTAAAAATGTAACAAAGGAACTTTTCATGCATAATTGAACACACCGGAAGTGTTAAAAATGCTCGCGCATTTAATTCGGAAAATTTTTGGGTGGTGTGAGAGTGTATGATTGTGTTACGTGTATATTTGGATATGTTTATCAAAACTTTAAGAGGTAATTAATTTTCTATTAGACATTAAATGTTAACAATATAAAGTTAGAAATTAGCAATTCTTTGCTTTTGTTTTCCTCATAGTAACCATTCTTACGGAAACATGATATAATTGCTATTTTTAAGAATTAACAGAACTCATAAGACGATCTTCAAATTATATCTGTCACTCTGATCATGTTTAACATAACAATTCTCAGATTTATCGTCTGGGTTAGGTTAAATTTCAATTGAAATACACAGATTTTCTGAAAAGGAAGTACGTTTTGCTTTCAGTTTATTTTCCAGGTAATAAGTGCGCCATTTTATATTGCGCGGTAACTATGTTCTAAGGTACAACACGCGCTATAAACAGGTCGAGAACATTCCTGTGTTAATTAAGCCAAAAATATCGATACAGTTGAGGAGGGCGGGATGAAACACGAATATCTGGACAAAAAATCTTTCAAAAGCGACACTGTTACTGCAGTGAAGTCATTTTGCGGAAATGAAAATTTCTTACGGGAAAAGTTTTAGACTATTCTAGATGATAAACTTGTTTTTAAAGTTTCCGTATTTCTGTACATTTTATAAATATGCAGGTGCAGTTGATTTCTGTACACGTTCACAATTAATATAACAATATACAATATTTGCGTGTTTAACAGGTTGGGACCAATTGCCCAAATGGGATATAATATCCCGTCTGGGATATAATATCCCAAATGGGAGATAGTTTTACAGTCCAAAAATGAAAATTTTTCTTTTGGCTATAAATATCATAATTCCGCATCAAAATACATAAAAAGGAATAACTTTTGGCAGGCAAGTTTTTCTGCAACCCTACAGTTTGATAGATTGATCCCCGAGAAGTTTAGGAACTTCCGAGGGATCAATCTCCCAAATAGTGGGCATACAGAAAAACTTGTTAACCAAAAGTTATTCCTTTATAAGTATATTGATATGGATTTATGATATTTAAAGCCAAAATTTAAAAAAAATCAATTTTTGCACTGTAAATTTATATCCCTTTTGGGGTATTATATCCCAAACGGATTATTATATCCCATTTCGGCGATTGGTCCCAACCTTTTTAATGCTGAGGCATTAATAAAGAGAATTACTAGGTATAGAAATTTCTAGAATATTTTCAAAAATACTTTTTTATGCAAGTTTACGAGTGTTTATAGTGTTTATAGTTTGTTGTAATTTTCCTCGATTCCTCACAATAAACTTTTTTATATAGAATTATTAATAAATACATGTACTTCATAGAACAATTTGTATATGACTAAACCAATCAATTTGTAAGGAAATTACTTATAAAGTTTGTAACAAAATAGTGTTTTGCCGGATATATTTACTTTTTTCACCCAAATACAACTGTACTAAAGATAACATTTTGATACGAAAGTAAGTTAATATCATCTAAGTTTGCATAATTATAAGATTAAGCCTGCAAAAACAATCTTGTCATTTCCTATCCTTCTATTGTTTGAATTAAAATTTAGAGCCTACAGTTTAATCAATAAAATGAATATTGAATGATCAGTTTTTAACTGAACTAATGAAATTTATCTTTATTTGGCTTTATGTTAAACAATTCAATATTTCATCCTTACATAACCTTTGTGGCGTTGTATTTCAAGCTTCGTCAATGAATATATTTGTTATTCAATGTCCAGGCTACTTTATGAAAGAAAACAAACGAATTTTCAGTATTTTACTTTCATTTTTTTTATTTGTGAATGAAACCATTGGTTATTCAGTGTCCGGGCTACTTCATAAGTTATTCTATAATTTACATTGTTTACATAATATTAATAAATACAATCATTGCTGATTTTGAACTCAATACGATGATTAACCCACTCGAGGAGTACAATATTCACCGAACCTCAAAGGCGAGGTGAATACTGCGCTTCAACAGCAATAATTGTTTTATTATATGATTAAATGAGCAGTTTATGCCATCATACTTGTTTACATTTGCTGAAGTCCAAGACAAATGCAATGAGAGAAGCAGGGTTAAATAAACATTGCCAGTGGTATTTTAAAATATTTAAAATCTACTTTAGTGCCATGAAAAAAGACATTATTTCAGGCTCTTTTATAAGATCAATTTGAAAGGGGGCATTATCAGGGAAAACTGACAGCTGAAAAAAAAAAATCGTTTATTAGCCCCCACGAAAAGAGAATTCTCTTAACTCAACTTTTGTTTTGAGGTTGGGGTGGTGAATTAAGGTCCATTAGTGGGAGACCAGCCTTTCAATGAATATTTTTAGTCTAAATTAAAAGTGAAAATTTACGTTAAAAAGTATTTATATACTCCCTAATGTTATGTCCACCTGAGTGGAAGTCGGCAGCAAGTGAAATTGCTTTCCAAACTATTTGTATCAATTAGGATATTCCGATCTATTTTTAGTTTATATATATATATATATATATATATATATATATATATATATATATATATATATATATATATATATATATATATATATATATATATATATATATATATATATATATACTTGTACATGAATCAAATGGAGTCTAAAATGCATCGGTAAGCATATTGCCATGGGCCTCTAATGTTACATGTATGTCTGAAAAAATAAATTCAATACCGGTCTGAAATTAAAGATTTAATCAAGCAAACTCTGATTCTTAGAAGACTTTCGAAAAAAAGTTTTTTTCTAAAGTAAAAAAAAAAAAGAAAGAGAAGAGAAAGAACGGAGTTGTAAACATTATTTCGACCCCCATTTGGCTCTCAGGTTAAAAATGAGAATTTGTAAAAGAAAAATGGCTACTGCATAAAATGTTCTGTGAACCAAGTTTTTGTTAAGGTCCCTCTATCCAATTAATTAGAATGTGTTTTGGATATCAAGAAAATCATGTTTAAAGGTATGATCTGAACAATAAGCTTATCTATTTTACTTTCAACATAGGGCACAAAGCATTTACCCCCAGGGAAAAAATATTCAAAGACTTTGAAGTACTGATGAACAGATATTACTGTTGTTTACTTAAGTACAAGTCTTTGTAAGAATCAGGCAAAAGCTGAATCACGAGGGTTCTCAGAATCAAATGATTTTCATACCATAGATTTCTTTTGCGTTATTAACCATGTATGCAAAATGAAAACAAGATGTGTTTGTGAAACACTGATGCCCCCGTATGGTAACTGATAGCAAAGGTTTAACTTTCTCAAATGCAAATCAAATATGTTGGTATTCAAAGTAAGGTCTTGTCTCGAGGAATATACCTGTGAAATATGAAAGCCCCAGCAGCAACCATTGAATAGATATGGAAAAGGTTAAAGTTTTTCAAAAGTAATTCAAACATCAAGGTCAAGGTCAAATGGTCAAAATTAATGGTGCCTAAGGAAAGGCCTTCTCACAAGAAATATACAGGTTAAAGTTTTTCAAAAGTAATTCAAACATCAAGGTCAAGGTCAAATGGTCAAAATTAATGGTGCCTAAGGAAAGGCCTTCTCACAAGAAATATACAGGTGAAATATGAAAGCTGAAGCACCAATCGTTCAAAAGTTATGACCAAGGTTAAAGTGTTTCAAAAGTAGGTCAAACTCCAAGGTCAAGGTCAAAGGGTCAAAGTTGTTGGTATCCAAAGGAAGGTCTTGTCACAAGGATTATATATGTGAAGAATGAAAGTCCTAGCACCAACGGTTCAAAAGTTATGGCCAAGGTTAAAGTTTTCCAAAAGTAAGTCAAACTCCAAGGTCAAGGTCAAAGGGTCAAAGTTGTTGGTATCCAAAGAAAGGTCTTGTCACAAGAATTACATATGTGAAGTATTAAAGCCCTAGCACCAGCGTCAGCGATTCAAAAGTTATGGCCAACGTTAAAGTTTTTCAAAAGTAGGTCAAACTCCAAGGTCAAGGTCAAAGGGTCCAAGTTGTTGGAATCCAAAGGCTGGTCTAGTCACAAGGATTACATATGTGAAGTATTAAAGCCCTAGCACCAGCCGTTCAAAAGTTATGCCAATGTTAACGTTTTACAAAAGTAGGTCAAACTCCAAGGTCAACTCCAAGGTCAAGGTAAAGGGTCAAAGTTGTTGGTATCCAAAGAAAGGTCTTGTCACAAGGATTACATATGCTACATATGCTAAGTATGAAAGCCTTAGCACTAACCGTTCAAAAGTTATGGCCAATGTTAAAGTTTTTCAAAAGAAGGTCAAGGTCAAAAGGTCAAATATGGTGGTACCCAAAGAAAAGTCTTGTCACAAGGAATACACATGTGAACTATGAAAGCCATAGCTCCAACCAATCAAAAGTTATGGGCAATGTTAAAGTTTTTGCGGACAGGCAAAAGCTAAACAGACAGACAGACGGACGGACATGGCAAAAAATATATACCCCCGAATCTTCGATACGGGGGCATAAAAAGTTTTAAGTCATGGTTCCTATGGAAACATGGCTAAAGAAATTTCCCTAGCAACAAGTCAATTTTCCATGTGTATGGACAAAACAAAAATCACTAAACTTTAGGACTTGAAATTGATTGTGAATATTTAAGAATTTCTTCTTATTTATTCCTATCGTAAAGATATACATTTAGAATGTTTTCACAATGCATTACATAGATATAAGATTTTGAGATATATCTGTGGTAGACTTAAAAGTGGAAAATGTTTGCAAATGCAGTGTTCAGTTTATTTATGTTGGACTTTGCAAATGTTAAGAATGCTTGTATGATATTAATAAAAATTGAATAATAGACTGTAGAGTCCAGATTACAAAATTTTTAGATCTAAGAACAGATTACTCTAACTCCATAAAAATCTATACTTATAAATTAATAAATTATGCAAATAAACTCCGAAACGGGTGCACCAGAGTTCTTACTAACTCCTTTATGAATACACTAGATACAAGATGATGTCTGTAAACTATATTCAGATTTCACTCGCATAGTAAATATCGTACATTAAATTAAAAGTCTACTTTCAGTTCCTATAAACAGCCATGAAATAGCAAAAACGTGAGTACGGTGGCGGTTCCGGTTGGCGGATCTAAGTTACTGGCAATTTTTAATGAAACTGACAACAAGCAATCGTTGATTTATTTCATAAAATGTCATCACTGAATTATTCAATCAAAACTTGATTTAAATGATATAAAAGAAATAAGTTGTGATAACCGATTTAAAAGGGAAATATGCAAATTACTTTTGTCATTCACCAATCTTGATATTGACGGAAACTTCTAGAACATCATATAGCATCGAGCCCGATGTTAAAAAGAAAAACGAGGCGATTATAGCTGCGTGAATATAACCCCCCCCCCAAAAAAAAAACTTTTGTGTGAATGGTCATTGAAATAATGGTAAATCATTGATAACACTATAAGTTGCGAATATATTTATATATCGAAAGACTATTATAGTAGGTTTTCCTAATAAATTTATCGGTAAAATTTGTATATTCTCACTAAGAGGATAGTGGCAAAGAACCCGACGTACAATTTGTACTTCGTAATAAATTTACATGAAAAGAGAAAATTAATGAATAAGGTATTGTTCAAATACAATATGAGCTGTTAAAATTTTGTGCTTTAATCAATACATTTCAGTTTTTTTTTTCTGAATACAGTTTTTTGTATCAAATACTCGGTCTTTACATAGGGCATTAAAAGCTAATGTTTACAAAAAAAAAAAAAAAAAAAAAAAAAAAAAAAAAAAAAAAATCCTTGACGGAAATGAAATAAGAGCACCTGAAGTACAATATCCATAACATAGTATAACAGGTTTCACAATAAACGTATCAATTAATGAAATTGTTATTTTTCCAAGTTTTTACAAAAAAAAGGGGGGTGACGTACATCTACTTCTGCTCCAAAGCTACAATTTATATTACTGGAATTTTTCTGTCGGTAGTGGTATAAATTCAATCCCCGCGCTTGCGCGGGATTTCATCTAGTTCCATAGAATTGAGCTCTTCAGTGTGCAGTGGATAGAGGGTTCTTAAATGAAAATCGTCGTTTTTCGACCCTCATTCGGCCCCCGGGGGGAATCTTATTTCACATCTACAGGTCACCATCAATTGCCTTCTAAAAGATACATGTGACTGGCTATTGACTAAAATGTAAGAGGAGTTTTGGAACTAAAAATTGTCATTTTTGACTACCTATTTGCTCCCAGGATGAAAACTCTGAAACCTTACTGCAAATCTACAGGACACCACCTATTATATTTCAAAAGATGAAATGACCACTGCTTAAATTATAAGAGGAGTTTGAGAAAGAGGAAAGTGTGACAGACGAACAGATGGACCAGGATAACAATTATACATACCCGAAATTTCTTTTAAAAGTGCAAGTATGACAAACGTGCTTTCAGTATTTAAATTTTCATATTTTTTTTTTATTTTACAATGAATATATTTGATACTTTTTTTATATAAAAGAAAACTAACGTGTTCGGTAATAAATATTACAACATCCGTCCTTTATCAATATGTAATGCAGTTGTAATGTGGAAAACAGCAATTATAAATGATTTCACGTGGGGGGGGGGGGGAGGATTCAATTGCATGATTGTTTGTTGTCTTTTTCGTTAATCTGTTTTAAAATACTTCTTTACCATTATTCACCAAAGCTTAAAATGTTTTTAAGTAGTCAATGATTGCTGTAATTTGTAGACTGTATCTGTCAAGTTCAAGTTCATTTATTCACTCAAAACCATCTAAATATATGATACATGAGGACAATGTAAAATATTTACGGTATATAAATTCAGGTCAGAGATACAAGTATATGATATACTTATTCAAAAATGAAAGTGGAGGAAAAAAAGAGATAAATACATGTACATACAATAATGGTATTAATGAGGAAAAAATCCCGGAGGACAGAATGAATCGTATATTCTTGATATAAACATACAGAGTTTTTTTTCAATGTCTTAGCATCTTGTTTTGTCATCAGGTGAGAAAATGTAAGTATATTTGGCCTAGCAAAGAAGTGTACATTAATATATTTTTTCGAGTGTTTGACAATGTAGTACATTCAAGTATAAAATGGAATTTGTTGGCTACATGTTTAGTTTTACAAAGTGTATAAAATCTTTCATTTAATGGTATACCTTCCCATCTTCCCAGTTCAACTGTAAGTCGGTGATTAGAAGTACGAAATTTTACTAGTATTTTTCTAAATTTAATTGCAAAATACTTCAATATTTTTCACATTCAAAATTTGAGTTTGTACACAACACCTTTGGATGACCTATTAATGACAGCATGGCATTTTTGTATAAATTGATCCTGTAATCTCTGCTTTACAACAGTAGTAACCCAATTTTCATTGTGACTATAACAAGACTGACTATTCCAAATATTAGATAGTCCACATTAATCAAAAGTCATAGTCGATCAATGTGTTCATACTAATTTCAGATTTTATTATTAATCTGATTGTACCGCGTGGTTCATTAGTGTGCAATTCAATTCATTTACCTTCAAAAATAAAATTTAAAACATTTTGCGTGATTTTTCTTTTCCTTTTTTCTCTTTTTTTTTTGTTTGTTTGTTAGAAATTGCTTTCTGAATGTTTTTGATAATGTTAGTGTCAACAGTGAGGTTTTTTTTAAAAAAGTATCATTGTTTTAATCATATCTCGAGAAAGTTTTCTATTTGTTGAGGTATGTTACTACATTTTCCATAACATCCTTCTCCTTGGTGTTATTATAATTTACCTTCAATATATGTTCTCTATTTCAGTCTTTCAATTACTACAGTAGCGGAGTAATTAATTATGAATGCAGAGAGAGATGATGATAAAACATCAAATTTCTTTGATCTCAAAAAATGTTTAAGTGTTGTTTGTGCCAGATTTTTACGTTCCCTGCTTGTGTGCTTTTTCCCAATACTTGCACGACTGAAGGACGCTATACCGACAAAATGCTTTAAATCAAAAGATTCGAATGGTTTTATTTCTATAAAAGATGAAAAGATTATCTATAGTGAGGAGCCTGACCCAAACAAATTTAAGTTTCCATTATTGTATCAAATATTTCGGAGTGGTGTCTGTGATGAACACATAAATGGAGGCCCCCGTGTTGGATGGGGTTCTTCCGAACAGCCATCACAAGATGATGTGGAAGTTGGTGATGATATTCTAAGACTTGGTCATATTTGGGAAGGTCATTTAGAGGACAATGAAGAAGAAGAAATATCACATGATATCAGCAAAAGTCTATGGAATGCTTTGAACTTGATTTCTAAACGAATGGCAATGAAATATCAAGAATGTGGTAGTATTTTTGAAGAGCAAGTTCGTAAACAAATGGGTAAACATATTTTTGAAATTACTGTTAATGCTTTTCTCTCAGTTTTCTGAATCAATGGTTTAAAAATCCCTTAATTTTTTTTCCTTGTGTAGGCCAAAATATTCTAATCAACGCGGACAATGTTCAGTTGGGCAACAACAACACAATGATTGCGAACGTGATGGATACTGAACGAGTTTCATTTTCCCAGATAGGTGAAAGTAATAAAATACTTGTTGACTTGCATGACAATCGCAGCAATATGAAATTGGAATTTGGAGGAAAAGGTAATTTTTTTAAATGGGCAATAGAAAATTAGGGGATGTATATAAATCAATGAAAATGTATATACTGATTTAAAAATAATACTGGCAGTTACTGGATAAGACTTCAAATTATTCAAAATGCTATTTCAATCTATTACATGTTTTATTAAGGCCTGATCCCTGTGTGAATTTAAACAACATTTAAAGAATGTATACTACAATTCGGAAGAAATTTAAACACTTCTGAATATTAATTATGTTAGACTATCTACACAATTTAGTGGCATAAATTTGTGTTATGTAGATGCTACATCTGATCTTTGAATACATCTTCTTCACTTGCAGAATTAAGGTTACGATTGCAAACATTTGGAAGCGAGGAGGAGGAAATTGAGAATTCAATAAGGAATGCTGATATAAATGAACTGAACAAACGTTTGAAAGAAATGAATTGTCCTATTGTTAAAAGAATTGAAACTGGTTGTCTTATTATTGACATAGAATCCAAAATTTCATTTTATGGGGACCTGAAGAAAGAAATCGTCATCATCTTAGATCTGATTTTCAGCCATAGTGGTGTATACCAGTTGATAAAGAAAAAAAGGATAGAAGAACTGCATATGTTTTGCTACTTTTATTATACAGACATTTGCTATGCGCCAAACGGTAAACACCATATTTAATTTCCTGAAATAACCTTGTAGGGTTGCAGGTGAGAGATGATATCAATGGGGGGGGGGGGGGCATGCGATTGGGTTATTCAGACTCAGTTACTTTTTAGCTCATTTGATCATGAGCCATAAGATCAAGTGAGATTTTTCTGATCATTTGTTGTCATTGTCTGACTTCTCTAGAACTAATGAGCCAATTTCAACCACCTCGGCTTAAGAAGTCCTTGGGTAACAAGGATTCAAAATAGTTTAAATGATGTTTTAAATACGTTATTGGACCTTAAGACGATTTTATGTAATGCTGGTTGCAATTAACAGCAAAGAATAAAGTTATGAATAGTTCAAATGATTCATTTTCATAACACAATCGCTAAAACATACCAGTAGTAGAATTCAGGTATAAAACATAATTAAAAGCATTTTCATTTATGATTGGTATTGTTGTTTTTCTTTGAATTAGATACTTTTCTTACCTAGAATCATCAGCATATTTATAGTCTCGTATTACTGGTATTTCAAAATACTTCTACATTGATTTACAAATTTAAAATAAATTTACAGTGTATATTTAAAAAGAGTTTAAATGAAGTCCTTTTAAGAGGAGAAAATCGAGGGGGAAAAGGAAAGAAAAATAGGGTTAAGTCATTCAAAAATCTTAATTTTTCTCAAAAACAAGTTTGCCAGAAAAAAATTAAGTTCAACATGAGAATAACTGGATAAATCTTCTCAAGAACAATAGGGTATAGATAAATCATATTAATGAGTAGAGCATATATATATATATATATATATATATATATATATATATATATATATATATATATATATATATATCCTCTACTCAAGAACGGAAAGGCCATGGTTAGTCACATTTTAAATATGCATGCATTCTCAGTTAATTCAGATTTAGAGTTGTTCCAATCTTGATCCTGGAGGGAAGGATTGGACCATAATACGGTATACACAATCTGACATAGGAATACGTCATAGTCCTCTGGCATTTTGCTGGTCCTAATTAGCTGCTATGTCTAAGATTCCATTAAAGAAAAATAAAGCAATGTTATACTAGTACAATTACATATCGTAAAGATTTTGTCGCAATACTTTTTGTACATTTAGTTTTAACAGACTGAAGATTTTTCTGTTACCTAGATAAAATTACTCGAGTTCAAGTGGTGAATCACACGACTTTAAAGATGTCAGAGTTAGCTGTATGTGATGTTGATATATATGCTTCATATACACTTCAAAAACTAGCAGCAAACGATTTTACCACTGAAAGTAAGTCATTATTTGTCTTGCAATTTTGTTTATAGCACTTCAAAATACATTTATCACCTTTTCGAACATTATTTGGTTTCCTTTTACAGCACATGAGCAAGTTATGCTTTTTATTTCTGGAGAAGTTGTACAGCCAGAGAACTTGCCTTTAATTGACATTCATCATGTATTGGCAACACGTATTGAAAGGTGCCAAACCAGTGAATCTATACAGACTTCCCAAGTAATACTAAACCACGTCGAGACTCGTTTGTCTGGTATTCAAATTTCAATCACAACCAAGCATAAAATAGCTTACAGTCATCTGCTCTGCAAAACCGGACCAATTCCAGAATTTTTGAGAAGCGTTTTATTCACAAATTTTCAAGAGGATGAAATGAAATTAGTGCAACTAATGAGACTTTGTGTGATTATGACAGTGCCTTTAGATTATGACGACAAAACAAAAGGTAATGTAACGTTAATGTTATCAACATTTTGGTAATGAAAATGCAACAATTTTAAAGTTTGTGTGGAATGAAAATAAATGAGTAAATTATGAATTCTATTTTATGTATCTTGCAGGTGTTGATTTCTATCTAGAAGCAGGTTCACAATTATCGGAGGCAATAGAAAACGAAACCTTTCCATTAATTGTCTCCACACTTTTAGGTGGACGTGATGGCAATCTACCCCAAAGTGTGGAACAGCTGAAAGTGAGAGCTGTTCTTGAATACACAGACGGTAAGATATTGAGGTGTCGTTTAGTGCATTTCAAATAGCTTCCTTTGTGTATCTTAAATGTCTTAACCATTTGGTTTAATAACTACCCCTTATTATATTGTTGAATATTACATAGGGAACGTAAAAATGTTGCAAATTTTGTTTCAGAGGTATACTCTTATAAAACGGGGACGTAGCATCGTTTTTGAAAGGGGGAGGGGGTCAACCATAGAAAAAATTTCAACTTACCTGAAGAAAAAAAACTTGACAAGCAAATAAAAGAAAAAGCAAAGTCGGGGGGGGGGGGGGGGCAAGTTCCAACTTCTTTCAGTACCAAATCTTATTCATACACTACATTACATTACCCTTATTTGACTATACTGCAACAAAAAATGGGGGGGGGGGGAGGTTGCAACCAGCCTTTCAATGAACATTTTCAATGGTAAAAGTTATGTTTGGAAAAAACGGTGCCCCCCGATGCTACGTGCCTGTAAAAGTAACAAAAAGTATAATTTATACGTACTATTCTTAACTTCTGCGTAATTGGAACATAGTGATCATTTCAGATCAATCTGACGAGGATAGTGATCAAGCTATAGATATTTCAGAATGCCCAGAAACAGAAGATATTGAAACCCAGCTCTCAAAAAGAATTGAAGATTCAAGACGCGAAGTGAACGAAGGACGTTTACAGAGAGCTAAAGATATAGCACATGACGTATTTAACAAGTTAACAGAAAATGACTCCGAAGACGTTAACATGTTTAAAAACCTGTTGGAAATATTTGAAGAGGTACACCATGCTCTATATAACTTTACAATAATTGTAGAGTTGTATTGTGTTAATGCAGACCTTCCGATCAGAAAAACGGGGTTGCAATTGTTATTTGATTCCACGAGCGATTTGAGAAAATGAATCTCTGTTAAGATTTTCCAGCTGAAGAATGAAGATGATAACCTTGAGAACTGTCAACAAAATGGCCTTTCTTTTAATTGAAAATTAAGTTGAAGTCTTTTTGTGTATTCTGTAAGATAAAACATTCTTTGTACGTTCGAAATTTTCCCAATTTCCAAGACCAAACAGAAAAATAATTTCATAAATATTTTAAATTATTTTGCTCATCGAGAAATGTACCTAAAAACGAATCGCACACTTTACGAATGAAGCCGAAGGCTAACATAAAAAAAGTGTGCGACTCGTTATTAGATTCATTTTTCGATGAACGAAATGATTTATATAGTCAATGCTTATAATTCAACTTTAGTGACAATCATGCTTCTTTTTTGTACATACTCGTTATTTAGCTAACTCGAAAAATTGTGCTCGAAATTTACATGCTGACAACTGCGTAGAAATTTTTCGATTAGAAATGTACAGGGACGGACCCAAAATCCTGTAGTATACAAGGCGGATAAAATTCTCTTAAAAATTATAAAAATGAGAATTTCTCCGCTTTAAATATTGTCTGTATAATAATTCACAAGGTTTATCAGTTAAGTCCGCTATGAAAATCTGCACATGCAATTATTAAAGAGATTGCAACACATAGCAGGCAGAAAGTTGCTTTGTTGTCAGAAAAAACTGGATCAAGGGTCACACGTTGAGTGGAGTGCCACGAAAAATTTAAAAAGAGACATCTTCATGTTTAAATAAATTTCTGAAAATTAACTTGCTTGTCGATATGCATCAGTAAATTTAAACTTGATAGTCAGTTAACACCCTCAAAAAGTTTGTGCAGACGAAATACAAACAGTCCAAATGAGAATAAAATTCACATCAAGAAAATCTTATTCTAAAATCATGCTTTTTAAATTATTTTATATTTTTATAGGCTATATAAAAAGTTTTACTTTTTTCTAGTTTGCTTTCAATTTATACGAAATTTAATGTAATTTTGTTACTTGAGAACACAATACGCAAAACACATGCATGCTTTTTTACAGTGATACTCTTGCCATCCCCGGCATTAACGAAGGACAGCAATTATATCACTTAATAAATCACTTGAATATTTGTCTTTTTTTTAACTCAACCATATTTTTTAATTGTATTTTTTTTAATTAAGAAGACACGATTAAAATATATTTTTAAAATCATAAATAGAAAAAAATTATAGAAGCTGAATTGAAATCATGAAAAGAACATAATAATTTTTCGGGGGAGAGTATTAGTTTATAATTATGTCATATTCCTTTCATTATTATACTGACTTAAAATACATATTGATGACTATTATGAAAAAAAGGTTCGGCCACGGATTTGAAATTAATATCATTGAAAAATGAACCGAACAATCTCCCTTTAGAATGCATTAAAGTAAGGAAAATTAATTGTATTCTAATTCTGCTTTTAATATTGCACGATGAAATTTATTTTCAATTGTAATTCTATTTAACTAACAATCTTTTATTTTTTTTTCTCTTTCAGTGTGCTGATAATTTCTACGCATTGAAATGTTTTTCGAGAAGTATGAAGAATTTTATATATTTTTCAATATTCTAAGGTTTAGCCAACTAGCTTCAGAAATAAGTTAATGATCAATTGTTAGTTGTAAACTCAGTGCTTGTATTTTCAGTGCGCATCATCAACAAAATCGAATTAGAGTTGGACTCGCCAGGACATTTCATACTTTTATCAATAGCAATGCAATACTGGGTTAGAATCGTTGAGGGACCTTACGAATTTGAGGTATCATTCATTTTGTAAAGTAAAAATTTCCTTGTAACTGTAAATGATGATAAGATTTTGATTGGACATGTGTTTCAGAAGAATTTTCCTTCAAAATGATATTTTACATATGCCTTATTTTTAACCCACAAGACATTGTCAGAAATATTCAGAATAATAGACCTTCGTTATGCTTGTGCATTTCAAATACGCCCCTACCCTTGAATAAAGGGAACATATTGGATTGTACCTGTCGGTCGGGAGTTTTGAAGTTAGGGCGGGACTCTTTTGATTGAATAGTGAACATGCATGAAAATCTACCTCCTTTCTCCTGGGTATTTAGCAGACTAAATGTGTGAGAGTGCTTCCTACAAAATTGTGAAATTCTTGGCCCCTGGGACCGGGGTTCTGGATTTAGGGTGGGGCTCAATAAATACCATGTATGGAAACTTTTACTCTGCTTTAAGAGAAATCATTCCCCTTTGTTATTCACCTATGATAATGAATCCTCGTAAATAATGCAATAGATTGGGCCACCTTTAAAAATTGTTTGTATGCCCTCTCCCGACCGACTGACTAAAAACGGCCCGACTCAAAACTTTGTTAACATCCAGGAAACAATTTTTTTTTTATTCATTCCAAAGTTTTCTCACCTATTTATAAATATTTTAACTTCATATTTGCAAGTGCTTTTGAATAAAAAAATTTACCCCTACCTACTTACCCACATTTTTTATCCTGAGTCGGGAGAGGCAAGCAAACATTATTTTTTTTTAAAGAGGGCCTTGGTAAATGGTCATAATTTTTACTGTATAGTACAAAAAGTGCTTTTAAAAGTTTTTAATGGTCAGAGGAAATTGTAAATAATACATGAATAAAAATGAAAGAAAATACTTATATTTTATATTAAATGTTATTCGAAATCCAAGAGAGGCCAATGGTATGAGAGGTATGCAGGGCTTTCAATATGAATACTGTGTTAATTTCTTTCTAAAGCAGTAACGTGTTGCTTAGTTTGGTGATAGAGGTTAAGTTAGCACTGCGACATACAGGCAAGTAAATAGATCTATTTTCTTGGCGGTTGGTGAATACCTGACTATTTTGTTGATCCATGCATGATCGTCCTATTTCTCTTGTTTCTGAGCAATAAATATTCGTCCATCAGTTATTTTGTTTTGTTATATAAATATTAAATTGCCAGTCTATGAATCCGGGTTGTATTATACTCAGTTATTTAGCTATTTATATGGCCAAAGAGGGAACAACCTGTCAGATATTATCTCAGGGTAATTACAAACGGGACTTGTGCAGCCATTAATTCTGAAAATTTCGTATATTATGCGCCAATTTGCGCCGTTTAATATAGAAAACATCTCAAACAACACATACTCCTTCCTCCTACATGATAAATCTAACAAATTATACGGATTACATTATTTGCCAAAAATAAGTTTTTTGGAAGAATATTTCTATATTTATATATTTCTTGGTTGAAAAATGAAAAAAAAAGTAATAACTAACTTGTCATTGATATATTTTTGAAAGAAATTGTAGTCTTTATTTTTGTTTTATAGAAAATCATGGACATGTTTCTAGAAATGGAAAATATGGCATTTGAATTTCTGGAGGATGATCAGTATGCTACTGCTGCCGTTCAATTATGTCGCGAACTACAAATTTCATATTCACATTTGTATTCCATATACAAACAAGGAAATGTGGGAAAGGAAAAAATGGAAAAAATACAAGCGAGACAGCGTGTGGTCGATTTACACGTGATCAAAATGTTTTATCGAACGGTAAAGCTTTTGACTATGTTATCCCATTAATTTTTCTTATTTTTTGTTTTGGGTATTTCACAATCGATTGATTTCTTTTAAATGTATATTTGGGATGTTCTTACCAAGAACGTATTCATTTGAATTCAAACTTTAAGAACATAATAACTTGTTTTAGTATGGATTTACCTGATAATAGTAACTTGTATGATCAAAGTAACCGGATTTAATTAGTGTTTCACATGCAATTAGTCAGATAAATATCTCTTTCCCGACTGTTTTATCAAAATTAATAATAATCTAAACATTAATCTCCATTGTACATGATTAATGATCCTGTAATTTTTACTTGCTTTTTCATATTTATCTCACGTTTTATGAAAAATGTTCCAGCAGACAATTATCATGATCATCTTTTAAGTCTTTGATATTTGCTAGTAATTACATCGCTCAGCAATCACAAAAAGTGTATAAAAAGAGCTATTGATATATTAAAAGAAATCCTCTGATAAACTATTGAGTTAATGTTTGAATTTTTTTCTTTTTTTTGTGTTTTTTAGGAAGATTATGACACTATCTGTTCCATATGTAGGGCTATAGGTAAGTTTGATATAATGCATATAAGTAAATTATAACTTTTTGTACCCTTAAAGCTCAAGAAAGGAACGAGCAGATCATTTTATGTGCACTATTTATCCTTGTTGTGGAAGTTTTATTTACACAATAGATAGGACAAACTCGATTTCTTTGGGGCGTCAACACGCTGTATTGGAAAGGCATGAAGTCTGGATTGCTGCACTATGTTAGATATATCCAAAGACTTTTGTTCTCTATGTTACGATAAATTATGGTTTTGAATTATCCTTC
Organism: Saccostrea echinata; assembly: GCF_033153115.1. Classification (NCBI taxonomy): domain Eukaryota; kingdom Metazoa; phylum Mollusca; class Bivalvia; order Ostreida; family Ostreidae; genus Saccostrea; species Saccostrea echinata. The sequence goes on from NW_026889803.1 coordinate 13,972,894, forward strand.
TTAATGTGAATATAGTGGCTGTTGCTAGGCAACGTATCTCTTTCTTTAAAGTTCTATTTAAAGAAAATATCATTTTTCGATGTATGCATAGATTGCTAAACATATCATATTTAATACAAAATCATTGAATATCTAGAAACTTTTATAACAATGAGATATATAAACGATGGAATTACTTCTCTGAAAAATACGTAATTCAGTAAGAATATAGTTGCTATTTTCCTCATTTTGATATTAATCTTATTTCAAGAAAAGAGACATTTGTTGGAAACAGAAACTTTAATAATGTGGGTTCAAGCCCTTCAAAGATTAGGCAAAGTTGACGTTGCTCTGAAAAAACTTGAAACGACGTCAATCATTGAGGTAAGCATTTGAGCTCAAGAGAGCTTTTCTGATCAGTTGTTGTTGGCCGTCCGTCAAGCAGTCTGTCCATCCATCCATTCATAAAATGTACACATTTCTGACTTTTCTAGAACTCTATGGCAAATTTAACCAAACATGCTACAAAGCATCATTGGGTAAAAAGATTTAGATATGTTTAAATGAAGATTCCACATCCTAAGTGGGGATAATTAAAAATGAGTGGCCTCTTTTAAAACTCTTCTAAAGAATAAAAAAAAATCCAAAAATTATGCGTACGCTGAATTCCCCCTTCATTGGTAGGCGGAGTCTCTCACCTATAAGATGAAGGCACTTTCTTTTACTGACACAGAACATTTGCTAAAAAGTGCAATTAAATGAACGGTTTTGTATTTTTTTTTTTTTAGATAGGAAAGATGATAAGAGATTAATAAGAGACAACTTAATGTAAACATCAAACTACAATTGAGAACAAATCAATTTATATGGAATTATGCATGGATATATATATATATATATATATATATATATATATATATATATATATATATATATATATATATATATATATATATATATATATATATATATATATATGTATATATATATATATATATATATATATATATATATATATATATATATATATATATAAACCAAAAAAAAACATTCTTCTTTCTATGTTTTTGTATGTTTTCAGTTATGGTTGATAAGTTGCACCACTAAGGTTTTATAAATGTTTTTTGTCCCCACAGTCTCTCTTAAGTCTAACAACATCTTATTAGCTAGTTTGAATTTCAAACATTATACAATTATTGTTGTTTTTGAGGTCAAAACGATGATTAAGCCACCTGAGGAGTGCAATATTCACCGAGCCCGAAGGGCTTCGAAGGTGGCTAAATCATCGTATTGACTGAAAAAATTGTTTTAATATATGATTCATTATAATTAAAAATGATGCAAACTCATTAAGCAATCCATGCCATAGTTTTTACTTTTTACATTTGCTGAAGTCCTAGTCAATTGCAATGGGAGAAACTGGGTTAAAATTAACATAACCAGTTTATTAATTTGTTATTCTTAAATCTATTTTAGATACAATGTAGAAAGAATAAATGTCAGGCACGTATATAGGATCGATTTTAAAAAGAGGGACATTATAATGAAAAAAAAAATTGACAACTTACCGGAAAAAAAATCTTTGACTCCCCCCCCCCCCCAAAAAAAGGAGGAGAATTCTCCCAACTCCATTATGGGTGGTGTTAGGTGCTAAGTTCCATTAATCGGGAGGGGGGGGGCACAAGTCCTTCAATGAACATTTTATAATACATAAAAATAGAGATTCACGTTCAGAAAAAAAGTGGGGGGAGGGGGCAGGTCCCTCAACCCCCTCCACACCCACCCCATTACCCCAGATTCTATGTGCGTGAATGATATGTTCACCTAAGTGGAAGTAGGTGCAAGTGAAATAATTTTCTTAAGGGGGACCGATCCTCTGATAAGAGAGATAACTTTCTCTTGAGTAAAAAATCCTAAAATTACTCATAGCTTTTTTTTTCTTTGGTCCATAATTGAGACCTTTGAGTAGTTAATTCGATCAAACATGAAATTTAATGGAAATATTAACTTCTTCTCCCTTTTGCCTATACTTTTCAAATTGTTTTATTATATTTGACAAAAAACATTTAAATCCAGTTTTAAAATCCCTATAAATTGAATAAAAATTGAAAATCTTTTTATTGACCATTTTAAAAATGCTTTAATGTATCAAGTGCCAAATGTAGAATTTTTATTAGCATCACATTTTTTTCCATTGAAAAAATATAAGAAAGATAACTCTTGCTGATGGGATGTATTCTTTTCTTACAAGCACCTATAACATTGTGCTATTCTGACTTAGGAAGCAGCGCTTTATTATGTTTTCTTATACGAATTAAATAGGTATGACAATAAATATTATTTTCATATACACCTCATATTTTTAATTTTATGTTGTGAAAATAAATTATTACTCTTCCTATTCTCTGACCTCATACTATTTTTCATTTGAATCTAATGCTATAGCTCTTGATGAAAATCAATGTTCGGAAGTTTTAAAAAATTATGAAATTTAGAAGCAGGGTCATTAGTCCTTAAACTATTTGTTACACTTTGGAATTTCCCAATCTATTTTTAGTCCAATGTAGAAAAAATAAAATGCAGGTGAACATAACGTAGTATTTTTCTAACATTGTTGGATCTCAACCAATCAGATAGATGGGAAATATTCAATTATATAATAAATCTTGTTGATATGATGCATAGAGTTCAGATGAACAGACAAAACAAATGGTTAAGAGAGTACACGGTGAATTGATAATGGACCAAGATGCAAATTTAAAGAAAAAAGGGGATTTAGATATGGACTGGTTAGAAGATACAAATTTTCGGAAACCAAAACAAGTAGGTCATTTTAATATTGATTGTTGTATTAGCTGTATAAAAGTAAAGATTTCTTTGATTTGTCAAAATCATATGACGTAAATCTTGTATTGAAAACTTAAGATGAAGAGTCATTCAGAAAATCAACACTTTAAAATATTCCTTTTCTTAAATATCAATACTTTATGGCTGTTCTACCTACGTTTTATTGTTAAAAATGCATGTACATGTTTACATTTGATATAGATGCAGGAAAGTGCAATGAAAATCTGGAAACAGCATAAACCGAAAAATAGAAAGAATCGACGTAAGTAGAATTTTATTCCCACACTTTCTAAATTCTTGTCTTTGTTTTAACAGAGACACTGATTATTAACAATAAATCAATTAAAGATTGTAGTATTTTTAAACATAAAAGAATCATTTTCATTCAGCAAAGCGACAAGAACAAAAGGATTGTAAACAAGCTGACAGAATGAGTGAGCAACGACCAAAAATGGAATTTTATGAAGATTCTGCGAAGTTTAAATCTTGGAAAGATGTTCCTCCATATATCCCTGAGCCAGATGAGAAAACGAAGAAGCGGAGACAAAAGAGACCTTCTGAATCTGTTCCAGATTTAAACGTTATTGAATGTGAAAAGCCTGATTTGGCTGAAATTGATTCAGGTCAAGAATCAGATGATGAAATTCTGCAACAAGAATATCAAATAACGATTTCAGATCCAAACTATAAGCATTCTAAAGGAGGAGAAGATTATAGTGATGAAATGCACGATACATGGTTTGAAAGTGCATCAGATGAAGATTATCAAAGCAGCGCGGAACTGGTTGAAAATGGATTGGAATTATCAGTAAAGTGTATAGAAACATTCAAACATCATAAACCAAGCTTCCAGTATCCCCCTGAAGAAAACATAAACACACTTGGGAAAAAATTACAAAGTAATAGAGATTCCTATAAGAAATGCATAATTGAAATAGATTCTGCTCATAAAGCTCTCTGCAGGAATTTGGATTTAGCTGATGATATACAAGAGATTTTCATATCAGGAAGATCGAAGTGTGGGAAAGCATTTTCAGAGGATGAAGTAATTGTAGAGGTGTTGGGTCAACCGAAGTCAGCTGAAAAATCTCCTGAAACAAACAATTTCACAAAAGATACTAAAGTGTATGGCAAAGTTCTTGGAATTCTGAAACGAAATCGATATCAAGACATTCGACATCCGGTGCTGGTGTGCGCAAAAGACGAATTTTTGCCTTTTATGATGAAACCCCTCTGCAAGACAGTTCCAAAAATACAAATTTGCCACAGGAAATGCGAAAGCAAACACCAACTAGACCTATACTCATTTGACAGGAATAATAAATGTATTGAGTATAGCAAAACGATACAAATTGATCATGTTGAGCAAAGAGCTTATTGTTATTTGGTTGCCATAATACACTGGGAAGATATGTATCCATTGGGTGTTACACTACAGGTGATCAATATCAAAGATGAAATACAATCAGGCATAGATATCTTAAGACTTCAGTTTCGTGTACCTGGATCATTTAGTACTGAAACAATTGAAGAAGCAAAAAATATTCAAAGAATTACCCAGACTGGTCTTCATGTCAATGAAATCTTTACTGTTGACAAGGGCGAAATTGGAGAGTTTGGTTTTAACATAAACAGGAGAGATTCAGATATCATAGAAATAGGTATACATGTTCCGGACGTTGCGTCAGTGATAGAACATGGAGGTTTTATTGATCTTGAAGCTAGGAAAAGAGGTATTGACTATGAAACGGGAGAAAAATTCAACTTTTCTTATTTTCTTCCACAGGGTCTTAGAAAAAAGGTTGGTTTCGTTATTGAAGAAGAGAGAAGAGCATTATCTTTATTCTTTTCATTTGAAAAATGTGGAGATGACATTTCAATAAATCCAAATACAGAAATAAAAACTACGGTAGTGAAAACAGTACGTAACTTTTCAATGCTCGAAGCAAATAGCTTAATGAAAAACAGAAACGTGTCAGAAGATCTAGGAATACTTGGGTTGTTATCGGAAAAATTGCGGAAAGATAGACTCAGCAATGCAATCTTTTATGAAGATGTAAGCACATACTTTCTCGATGAAGATGGTGCATGTGACTACATCCAAAAAGGGTTATTCGAGATTTTACTCTATGCCGATTCTAAAGTTGCAGAATTTTTGTTGCAATCATATCCAGAATGTGTACCACTCAGGTGCCAGAGTAAACCTTCAAAAAATGCTGTCACACAGTGGATACAATATCACGACTCACGTGTAGATGGAACTTTAATGTCTCTCCAAGGAATAGAGATGAATGACGAAAAGTACTCTGTTCTCCGAAAAATTCAAAAAAATGAAAATCTCATTCCTGTTCAGGTTTGTGCTGTTGAAAAGATTCGAAAATGCTGCGCAAATGTAGATGATCTAAAGGATGTTAAAAAACTACTAGGTGCAGATAGAATACATCCATTTCAATGTTTGGCATCTGAAGATTGGACATCAATACAAGAAAACGCAGGCTATAGATGCTCTTCGAACAAAATGGAGGACTTGGGTCATTTTGACCTAAGATTATCATGGTATACACCGTACAGCAAGCCTCTATCGAATTATTTGGGTATAGTTGTTCAAAGACTGGTACATGCAGTGAAAGATTCCCGAATTTGCCCATTTAAAAAATCAGAGATTGAGAAGATCTGTATGGAAATATCAGACAAAAAACGACAAGCTAGACAGTTTTATAGAAACTGTCAAATGATTATAATCGGGCACAAATTTAAGAAACACCCAGTCCTTCTCAATGGATTTTTGCAAAAAATTACCGAGTCTGACATACAAGCATGCTTTCCAGCGCTGACGTCACTGCATAAGTTGAGCAAATCCATTCCGTTAAATCTTATGCACACGAGACAGAGGCCTGTTCTTGATAATGGAGCTGTAACTATGAAATGGCAAAGTAGAATATATTCTCAAAGATTTAAAACTAAATCAACACCAAAAGATAATGTGTATCTGAAATTGGATCCAAATTTGTCAGTCACATTTCAGAGTTTAGTTAAATGGGCAAAACTTTTGCGTGCTTTAGTGAAAGGAGAGGATGACAAGATAAGAAAACTTGCATTTGAGCTTGACTCCAAAGTTTTCAAGACAAATGACACGGTCAATGACGTTTGTTCAGAAGTCATGGAAGGGAATTTTGCCAACCAAACTTGTACCTACAGTCTGTCTTTCAAATTTGGCCAGCTTCTCAAAATACAGATGTCTGCTACACCTGAAAGAGGAGTGTTGATACCGATACCTCAACTGTATGATATCAGTCCAAATGTGAAGTTCTGTCTTCAACATGTGCGAAATCCAGTAGAATATTTCTCACATTTTGCCAAAAATCATTCAAAAAATGAATATTCGTCCTGCGAAAATTACGTAGAGGTTTGGTCACCGATTATTTCTATGGAAATAGCATCACAGTGTGCCAGAGAACCTTCAATTACAATGTGTGATGTACCAATAGTTTTTAGAGAACACGGAGGTTCATTCGCTTTGAGATACTCTTACCTAGAAAAAAGAGACATTGAGTTCACAGCTCAGTCAGTGGATTTGCTTCCTAATGATAAAAACCATTTGTCGAGTGGACTGGATTTTCTGTGCATTAGATGTCCGTTGAACTCTAATCCAAGAATAACTTCAACTTCTGAAAATGATGCAATATGTTCCAAACAAAGCTATTGGATTGGTCATGCCAGAGTTGCCGACATCCAACACAAGTCTTTGAACAAAGACGTTGTCCGTGTGCACTTTGTCTGTCATAAAAGCAGTCCAAAAATTCCTGAAGAAATGAAAAATAAAAGACGAGAATGTCATTTAGAAGTTTTGCAAGTTTTTGATGTTATCAGGTATAGTTTCTTTCTCTTTTTCTCTAAATACTAATTATTTCGTATATTTCATTTAAAGCAAATTAAAACATTTATTTTGTGTGCACAAAAATTTCAGTTTTTTTTTTAAATAGTTTTGTTTGCAGGAAGTTGTGTGGACTTTATCATAAAACAATAAAATAATTTTAATAAAATTATTTAACCCTGTACCCTGTAGAAAGTGTTTTATTTACTTTGAGAACATTGTTGATTTTTCATCACTTAATGGTGTTATTAAAATACTTATATTAATAAATAAAGTGTGAAATAATTTTCAGAAAATTCAAGTAAAATTAAATTAGCTGAAGTACACTGTTAAAACTAATGCTGAATTTTAGCAAGAAAAAAGTTAAAAATTCTTTTAATCTTTTAAAGCTTGAAATCTTTCTGGGAATCGATTTTCATATATCTCAGATAAGAGAGAATTGTTTCAGATATTGATTTTGTTTTACACATGTAACTGTCAGTCCACATTTGACAAATATGAGTGATTGAGGTATATGTTTTAAAAAGAATGTTTCAACTCTTTTAGGAGAACAGAGATGTATATAAAAAGGTTAGAAACAGCTTCAAGTCTTGCACAAGCCATTGCGCAACGAAAAAGGACACCGCCCTTAGGTAATTATAATGCCAACTCCAATGTTTTCTATTACATGCAAACTGATATAAAGAATAATTTTGATCTGTATATGTGTGTATATTTGTAGATCCTGATTATCTAGATATCGTTAAAAAGCAGAAAATAACCGTTAATGAACTCAAGATCCAGTGCAATAATGATCAACGAAAGGCTGTGCAAAATGCTTTACATTCGAGTTTTTCTTTGATTCAAGGTCCTCCAGGTAATTTCAATCATTCATTCTTACGAGATAACACAATTTTTAACGCGCTTCATATTCAATTATAAGATACTCATGTTTTGAAATATTTACTTTAACAAAAATATATATATATAAAATTAGCTAAAGGTTAAATTAAAACATGAATTGAATACTTCTTTTGTATAAAAAAAAAAAAAAAAAAAAAAAAAAAAAAAAAAAAGATGAAAGATAGAAAATAAAAGACGGAATCTGCTGGGAATAACACACTTTACTACATGTAAATTTCAGATTGACATAATTCTAATGAATACTATCTGGAATCGATCTAGTAAACACTTAGATCAATATAACACATGATAATATATTTTACCTTTTAAGGTACAGGGAAAACTTTCACTGGTGTTGCTTTGATCAAATTGTTTTGCTCCATCAACCAAGACTTAAAGGACAAAAAACACGTCGTCTTTTGTGGGCCTTCAAACAAATCAGTTGATTTAGTTACAGGTATGCAAAAAAAAAAAAAAAAAACCCAGATTAATTATTTATAAGTAACCGATATTATATCGGATTTTAAATATAACTTAAGGTATTCTTAAAATAATTATGAAATTTTGATTGACAATATCTGAAAAATTAGAAAAGTGAAACTTGTTTAAAAATATCTCTCTTGTCAACCTGGTAGTCTCCAGCTCAAAGTCAAAATAAGACAGAAAAACCTTTTGATAAATAAAATATGGACTTCTATCTTGTAACACATATGAACTTTAACCTTGTAATATATATACATTAAACATCTTCAAATTTTTTTAAAGAACAAAGATTCAACAGTTAATTGTATATATATTAACGAATTTTAATGAATGGTATATATATATATATATATATATATATATATATATATATATATATATATATATATATATATATATATATATATATATATATATTTAATCTTGTCATATAAAATGTCAAATTATCAAACGATTGTTGGTCAATTTGATCTGCCAAAAAGGAATCACAGATTAAACAAGCAAAACTTTTTGGGTGGTCTCCTTTTTTAAGTCACTTGAGCTGAAAGCTCAAGTGAGCTTTTCTGATCACATTATGTCCATCGTTCGTCTGTCTGTCTGTCTGTAAACTTAACACATTTTCGACTTCTTCTCAAAAAACCACTTGGCCAATTTCAACCAAACTTGCCACAAAACGTCTTTGGGTGAAGGAAATTCAATTTTGTTCCAATGAAGGGCACTCCTTTTTTTCAAGAGGAGATGATTAAGAATTAGTGAAAATTTAGAGGCATCTTTTAAAAATCTTCTCGAGAACCACTGGGTAAAAAAAAATTGAAACTTATATGAATCCTTTTTTACATGGTGTAGATTCAGATTTGTTCAAATCATGACCCCCGGGGCTAGGGTGGGACCACAATTGGGGATAAAAGTTTTACATAAGTATATATAAGAAAATATCTTTAAAATCTTCTTCTCAAGAAAAGTTAAGTAATGTTTAGCCATATTGATATGGAAGCATCCTCAGGAAGTGTAGATTCAAGTTTGTTCACATCATTACCCCCTGGGATTGGGTGGGGCAACAATGGGGGATCAAAGTTTTACATAGGAATATTTAGGAAAAAATCGTCAAAAATCTTCCGCTCAAGAACAACAAAGCCATGATTCGTCTTATTAATAGGGAAGCATCCTCAGATAGTGAAGATTCAAGTTTGTTCAAATCTTGATCCCCGGGGTTAGGGTGGGGCCACAATGGGGAATCAAAGTTTTACAAAGGAATATATAGGGAAAAAATCTTTAAAAATCTTCTTCTCAAGAACAGCAGAGCCATAATTAGTCATATTAATATGGAAGCATCCTCAGGTAGTGTAGATTCAAGTTTGTTCAAATCATAACCCCGGGGATAGGGTGGGGCCACAATGAGGGATCAAAGTTTTACATTGGAATATATTGGGAAAAAATTCATCAAAAATATTCTTCACAAGAACAGCAAAGCTATGTTTAGTCATACTGATATGGTAACATTCTTAAGTACATGTAGTTAATATTCAAGTTTGTTCAAATGATGAACCCCCCTCCCCCCGGGGTTGGGTGGGGTGACAATGCACTATCAGGGTTTAACATATGGATATATTGGAAGAAAATCTTTTTCTCAAAAACAGGAAAGCCATGTTTAGTCATATTGATCTGGAAGTATCTTGAGGTAGTGTAGATTCAAGTTTGTTCAAATCATGACCCTGAGGGGTAGGATGGGCCAATCTATAAAAATCATGACACTGGGGGGGGGGGGGGGTGTCACAATAAAGGTTAAAAAATTTACATAGGAATATTTAATAGAAAAATCTGCTGATGAAGAACAACAGGGCCATATTAACTCAGGTGAGCGTTGTGGCCCATGGGCCTCTTGTTTAAGAGATATTGTAGCAACTGCTTTTTGTAGAAGAGAGTGTGTTACGAGATGAAGAGATTAGATGAGATTAGTAAAAGTTTGAGAAATCAGCGTATGACTTTCAAACTATGTGTAGCATTTTGTACGTAAATTAGCTCTTTTTGTACATGGCTCTGTACATCCTGGTCTCCAACCTGAATTTCTTTCGAATCAGCAAGCTACAGTAAGCCTTAGGTATTTAAGAAAAGCAGGGCAACAGTAAGTTAAATTATTTTGCAAGCATTTCAAAGTAGGTACATTCATTTTTTTTTTAAATCGTGACCTCATGGGGCTAGCATTGTATCATAGTAGTGTCTCAAATTTTGCCCATTGAATTAAATAAATATCAATTCACATTGGACAGAATACTTGATTGAAACTTATGGATCATCTCTAAAAGTACTCAGAATGTACAGTAGTGCTTTGGAGTGCAAAGAATTTCCGATCCCAGGAAAAGTGTTCTCTCCTAGACAAACAAATTACGTCCCTAACGAAGGAATACAAAAAGTAACACTTCATCACCTTATAAGAGATGCAGGGAAACCATATGCTGAAAAAATAAAAGAATTTGACAGAAAATTCAGCAGGCAATCTTCAATTGACTACAGAGAAATAAAGAAGTACAAAAGTTATATTGCATCAGCAATTCAAGAGGAGGTGCCTAATTATGACGTCATCCTTTGTACAACAGCCGTAGCGACTAGTGCTCGTTTGTTAATTGCAACGAAAAACTCAATTTTTCAACTACTGATTGACGAAGCTGGAATGTGCACAGAACCCGAATGCTTATCTGTCATAATAGCGACAAACGCAAAACAGATAGTCCTTATTGGTGATCATAAACAACTAAGACCAGTTGTGCTCTGTCAAGAAGCTGCCGAACTCGGTCTTCAGAAATCTCTATTTGAACGATATGCAGAATCAACTGAGTCTGTACTTACATTTTTGAGAGACCAGTATAGAATGGTAAGTGTCCTTAAACAACACAGATTGTAACGGGAATATCTGCCATTGATATGCCATGCATATGTATCTTGCAGTTGTTATTATCGCTATGTAGTGTAAGATTATGGTGTCAATTACAGGCGCTTCACAAAAGTAGAAATAGGGGAATATGTGTCAAGAAATGAAACAATTTTCATTTTTTTGTCCAACATTCTCAACTTTTAAGTGATTCTACCCTCAAACTTTATGGATCAAAATTATTATTAATGAAAAAAAGATAGTGATCAACCTTTTTCAAGATGCCATCTAGACATGATAGCGTAAAACTCAGCATTGAAAGAAATGCACATTTTGGAGAATAGCATTAAAATTGCCGCATTAAAAATGGGACAAATGACAATTTCAATATTGAAAGTTTCAAATACATAATTATGTATTAATTGTGGATATCAAGGAAATTATTTTACAGTGGAATTATAATAAAGGAAAGGCATTTATAAAGAAATATACGTAAGAGGTATTGTCGTTATAACTGTACTTTAAACCCACAGTGTTGCCATATATATTTGGCAATTCTTTTCTTTTCGATAAATATCTACTAGCATTAACAAACTGAGAATATGAAAATAATGTATAATAATTTTTTGTAACTAGGCAATACATTTCTGGCTTTATTTCACTACTTTCTTCACCAACATATTTAAGGATAAAAAATTGTTCTTTTTTAGCATCCTAGTTTGTGTAGATTTCCATCGAAACATTTTTATGGTGGCATGTTGAAGACAATACCCTCTCCCAAGTGGGAAGTGATAGAACCTCTTCATATGTGGCGCGATCCGAAAGATCCATGTGTATTTTGCCATATTGAAGGCGAGGAGGAATACTTGTCCTATTCAACAGACGAGGGAAATGAAATGTCTCGGTACAACATGGCAGAGGTCGACCAAGTTGTGAGTATCTGTAGAAGGAAAAAAAACTTAACACTCTGTTTTACTAAATATTTTGTTATCTCAGCCAACGAAGGGGGTAATCTCCAAGAAGTTCGGTGAAATTTAAAAAAAAAAGTAACTTAGAATAGGAGAAAACTTATTAAACTTTGATAAAATCTCCGCTTAAACACAGCTACACTGTCTATATTTTTAGTCCCCTATCGGTGAAACCGGAGGGGACTATAGGTTTCCTCTGAGTCTGTCCGTCCCTCTGTCTGTCTGTCTGTCCCTTTGTCTGTCTGTCAGTCTGTTCCACTTGGTTTTCCGTACTTTTTTCCTAAATGCTTGCAGATATTGAGCTGATTTTTGGTATGTTAGTTTATCTTGATGAGTTACAGATCAAGTTTGCATTTTGTTCCGCTTCATTGATTTTTGACGGAATTACGACCTTTTCAATTTTAAGGGTTTTCTGCATTTTTTTTCTAAACGCGTATAGATATTGAGCTGATTTTTGGTATGTGACTTAACCTTGAATACTTACAGATCAAGTTTGCATTTCGTTCCGCTTTAATGATTTTTGACGGAATTACGGCATTTTCAATTTTTAACGGGAACCAGATTACACTTGCCGGTAGGGGACTAGTATTGCTAATGCAATACTCTCAGAATGCTTGTTTTATTTTCTTTTCTTTTAGTGGAAGATTGTATTCTCTGAGCGCCCTCTATTTCATTCTTTCATTTCATCTTTTTGATGTCCTATTTTCTTGTATCTCTCTCTCTCTCTCTCTCTCTCTCTCTCTCTCTCTCTCTCTCTCTCTCTCTCTATATATATATATATATATATATGCTAGACATTTTTTTTCTTAAATAGGTGAAAGTATTTAGGCATTTGGTCAAAAAGGAAGGTGTTGACTATGCTGATATCAACATCATGTCGCAATACAATGCACAGTGCAGTAAGATCAGACTTGCCCTCAAAAAACAAAAGTTGTTCGTGCAGAATGTGAATACTGTTGTGGCGAGTCAAGGTAGTGTTTTTAATTTAGTAAATGAATTTGAGATTAATTCGTGGTATTTTGTTTAAGTACATGTATGGATTAGAAAGGGGATTTTAACGACAAAGAATTTTATCTCCTTTTAGGCGGAGAATGGGACTACGTGATTTTTAGCCTAGTGCGATCACTTCCTGAATACAGGATAGAACCAAAGCCCACCCATGGCTGGTGTATTGAAAATCTCGGTTTCATCACGGATATTCATCAAATTAACGTTGCGCTAACAAGGGCAAGAAAGGGATTGATTATAATAGGTAATTAAGCCTGAAAGCATCGATTTCAATTGGTTAGACAAAAAACTATATTAAATGATGTACATTGCTTTTCATTTAAATGATGTACATTGCATTTCAATAGATTATATACTTTGGACTGCAAAGGTGACTAAAATAGATTAAAGGTGTCTCTTATAGTCTTTCACATTTTTTATGGAAAAATATCAAGTTTTCGCTAGAATTTTCAATTTCAGTTCTGTTTGCATTTTTTCTTTCTTGCTATTGTCAAAATTCTGTTTTTATGTTTGGTATTATTATTTTTAGGAAATATGAAATTAATGGAATGTGACGATTTGTTTGGTGCGTTACTGGAAGACTATCGAGAAAACCGCTGTGTTGTCGACGCAGAGAATTTTCCTCCACTGCAAAGAGGAAAGGGACACAAAAAATAAATGCAAATTGGATGGTTTCAGCATTACAATATTGTTTGATTAACTCAAAAATGTTTTATTGTAGATGTATAATATTTTTCTATAACCATATGGATTTATACAAAGTCAAACTGTGATATAAAAATGTGGGTTTTTTTATTGAATCTTATTTTACAATTGTTTAACTTTTAAAACTTTTAAAAACTTTTTAAACTTCACATTATGCAATCGTTAGTGGTTGCAATATTTTGTTAGCTATTTAACCCCATGAACCAAAAGTTTTGACCAACATCTACCACCAGTCTCCCTGTTTGAAAGGCTTGTGGGGCTAATCTGCCATTCCTTGTTCGAAAAACATGTGGCTCAAATTTTTAACCAATGTTTGCATAAAGTATTATGTGAAAATGGTCATATACTCATATATGTGTATTTTTATACCCTCAACAGGAATACTTTTTAAACTGCAACAGTAGAGTAAGTTCACTTAACATTTCTCTCTTTTAACGATGATATATGTAGATATTAAAGATTTACATGTAAGCATATTTATTTAGATAAGTTTCAAGCTCACCTGAGCTGAAGGCATCTTTGGTTTTAGGGGATTGAAATTTGCTCTTATAAAGGGACACGCCTTCTTTCAATAATTAAGAATGGGCTAAAAGTTAATGCCATCTTTAAAAATCTTCTCAATTACCACAGGGCCAGAAAAAGATGAAACTTTTGAGAAAGATTCATTACATTGTGTAGATTCAATTTTGGTCTAATTATAACTCCGAGGCTTTAGGATGGGGCCACATAAGGTGATTAAAATTTTACATAGGAATATATAAGAAATTCTTTAAAAACCTCCCAACAACAGCAAAGTCATTATTACTCATATTTATACCAGTAATTGTATATTCAAGTTTGTATAAATAATGACCCCCCGGAGGTAAGGTGGGGCCACAATGGGCGATCAAATTTTTACGTTGGAATACATAGAATTTTTTTTTAATATTCCCAAGAACAGCAAGGTCATGATTATTCTTAAATATTTGACAGCATCCCCTAATTGTGTAAATTCATGTTTATTAAAATTATGACCTCCAGGGCTAGGGTGGGGCTAAAATGGTCAACCATATTTTTACATAGGATTACATTGGGGGAAGTCTTTTAAAAGTCCTTGTCAAGAACAGCAAAGTCATGATTATTCACTTTATATGACCCATTCCCAGGTAGTATACAATTATGTTTGTTTAATCTTAATCCCCGGGATGGAGTCACGGTTGGTGATTAAAGTTTTACATAGAAATATATAGGAAATTATATATATATATATATATATATATATATATATATATATATATATATATATATATATATATCAGGACCCCTGGATATGTGACCAATGGGTCTCTTGTTTCAGATATGCTTGTTATTACATAGCAAACTTATTGAATTACAATTGTTTTTACATTTTTCCTCAATCTGATAACATTTATAACTCTGTACAGTATAATTGATTTCACTGCATATTATTTTATCATTTATAAAAGATACTTTTGAGGATAAATATTATGTTGATTTATTACACGTTTACATATTTGAGCGTTTTAAGGTACATATCTTTTTTATGTGAAAACTATATTATTGTCTACCTATGCATAACCTTTAGAACAAATTTTAATTTTATGTTGAAATGGTTTTTGTGTTGTATTTACAATGAAAATTCTACTTACAACAACTGATAACTGTATGAAATATTCAACAATCAATGATAACTAGATTCTATTGTCAACAAAGGCCTATTTAGTTTCCTTTACAAAACTAGTTAGGCATTTTTTCAAAGATTTCTTTATCTCTTCTTAATTGAAGACCTGTATGTATGACATAAAATTTTAATTTGTATGGGAAAGAAAATACTGGTTCTTTTTTTTCAGCCGATGCAACTCTCAAAGACATCAACTGTAGTTACGACCTAGATCATGTTGACCAATTCCCTATTGTTTTTTTTATTATCTTAAAGGATTTTTATCACGTCTCAAAATGTTTTGATATGACAAAGTTTACATGTTATCAAATTCATGTTTAAAAATTCTTAGCTAGAAAATTAATATTTTGGATGTTTCAACGATCCAAAGTTTGAATTTCTCAATATGTATATTTTGATCGCCGATGTCACGCGTCATTGCTCTGTAATGCAAAGTTAAGTACCTATTGTTTGTCTGTTTATTGTTTAACGTCCCTCTCGAGAATTTTCACTCATATGGAGACGCCACCATTTGCCTGTGGAGAGCTGTAAATTTTTACCTATACTCGGCACTCAGGGCCATTGAGCAGTGAGGGATCTTTTTCATGCCAACACCTACTGCGACACGGGACCTCGGTTTATACGGTCTCATCCGAAGGACCGGTCTCCACGTCCCACAGTGGGATTCGAACCCGCGACGTAAGGATCAACTCCTTACTCCGCGACTCTAGAGCGAACGCTCTAACCACTGCGCCACGCTGGCGACCAAAGTACCTATTGTGTATACAAGACCGGTTTATTTGTTGCATCTATTAAAATAAATAAGTGCTTATTGGATAATTGACAACTAGTAAGGCATAATTTTTGGCTTTAGGATGCATAAATGTGCACAAAAAATGTTCTAAGAAGATTTTTTTTTTACATTTCCTGGACTTGGTCGAGAGCTGAAAGGGGGCCTTTATACGCGAGGGCTTTGACTCCATGCAGAACAATTGTTTATGCCCCATCCTAGCCTCCGGGTCACGATTTTTTCTGTACTTTAAAATATTTTAAGGAAATGGTACTTTAAAAAAAATCAAATCATTATAATAATAACCAACACGCATATTTTAAAAGTCGCACAAAATAGAGTAGGAATGCTGTAAACTTCGTAATGGCGTGTGGTGCCGTTGAAAAATGTCATTTCACTGCTGGAACAAATAGAAGATATACAGAAACTACCATATATATAATTTATTAAAATAATGAAGGAGAATATAAAATTCCCATATTTATAAATATTGAGGAAGTCAAACTTTAGTAATTCTTATTATTTGGTCGAAGTCCCAAGTTGTCAACGTCTTCAATGTCCCCTCCAATTGTCGGCATATTTTCTTGGTTATTTCTCTCTGCTAGACGCTCATATATAAAGGATTGACCGTCATAACTAAAGGAATATCGTCGATGTCAAAATTTCCATCGACCATATTGTGTAGTCTATTTATTTAACGTCAAAATATATTTGATATATTTTTTCTTATGATAAGCTTTACGAGGTCTAATTGACCATTGACACCTATGACGACTCAGTAGAACGTGACCCCTACCTAAATAGTGGAGATTTTTACTTCGAGGATCCTATATCACAGGCGTTTTATGGCCTACTTACGTCCGTTTTCACATATTATTTCATCATTTTTCATGTTTCGAGAATACAATAGTGTTTTCATTTTTCAGACATTTAGATACGTGATAAAAACCCTTAAGTGTATGTAACTCCTGACACTATTTATATGAAGGATTTATTGAAAAGTATATCTTAGGCGAAAGAAATTTAATTTTTAGTTTTACGGATTTTTTTTCAAAAATTTTGGGTAGGAGGAGGAAAAAAAGAAGAAGAAATTTTTATCATTCAATTAAAGTTTGATCATACCTTTATGTCTTTTGCCATTCATTGCAATTTGTGTTGCTGGTTGACACATGGAACTCGTCATAAATATTAAAGATTGACTTATAAAATATCACATACCAGTGTCAATTATTTGGACATGCCAATTTACAAATGGACAAAGTTTTCAGATACCCAAAGAATACCTGTCGTGTAATGAAACCTTAGCTAACACTTTCCAGTACCTGCATAGGTACATTTCTCAAAGACCATTAGTCTTTAGGGCATTATTATCATCTGAGTAATATACTAGCTATCAAGCTGGTGACACAAATTACTTTTGAAGACACAAAATGTAGGATATCAGGCCTTTCAAAATCTGCCAGTACCCAGTACTTTTTACCCGGCTGAAATTATGATTGTACCGGCCAAAATATTTGATGGAGAAAAATTTGATAAAATATTTAGATAAAATCGCTTTCATTAGATACCTCCTATTTTTAGTAAAAGTACTGTCTGTTTCTAATCTTCTTGAAAGCCCTAAGATATGAACAGAATAAATCAGAAATTGAACCTGTGTATGCAAGAAACTAGCTTTTTTTGCAAACAGAAAGGATCATCTAAAAAAAAAAAAGAATATGATTTTTAAAAAAGCAGCATCCATATAATGATCAAAAAATTTCATCCATGTATAAAGGAGTAGAATAAACAATACATGTATGTATTATTTTAATTACATGTAAATATGGCAGGGTGAATCAAGTAATTACTTTTATTCACAAGTCTAAGGTAATGTATATGCAGTAAACATGCCCAACAACTTAGATAATCTGATCTTCATATCAAAATTCCATCAAACTAAATCCAAAGATAATAAAGAGATTAATTGAAGACTGTGATTAAGGTGGACTCATTATGACAGAAGCCTTACTACATACCTTACCAAAATGCTATCGACGGAAGTTTCGTATAACATATTACAATTTACACACTGACATGACAATTAAAAAAAAAATTTTTTAATTTATTTAAATTTACATTTAATTTTTACACAAGGAATTAGATATTAGGTTATTTTTAAAACAATTAAAGGTGTGAATCAAGCTCTTGCATGCACCAAGAATTATCCGTTGGAGACATATTGTTTACAATGGAAGTTGAAAATGAATGTCGAAAAAACGAAGATTCTAGTATTTTCAAAGGGTCCTATGTTAAAAAGAAAATTTTATTACGACAACTTAGTTATTGAAAATGTTAGAGAGTTTAAATATCTAGGCGTTGTTTTTTCACGCACAGGTTCCTTTTGTAAAACAAAACAAAAACACTTATATGAACAAGCACAAAAAGCGATGTATGGCATTATAAGAAAAATTAGACAATTCCAATTACCAGTAGACTGTCAATTTGACCTTTTTGATAGAGTTGTAGTTCCAGTCTTACTATATGGCTCTGAAATATGGGGCTATGAAAATCTTGATATTATTGAGCGTTTGCACTTGAAGTTTATAAAATATGTATTTAATTTGAAAAGTTCCACGCCATCGTACATGGTCTATGGTGAAACAGGTCGCTTTCCTCTGTATATTTCGGTATATTGTAGAATGATTTCATATTGGGCAAAGCTTTTTTCAGGCCCGCCAAATAAAATTGTAAATGTTTTATACAAACATATGTTTAATCTGTACTGTGATGGAAACTTAACAAACCCATGGTTAGATTGTATACAGAAAATATGTAATATGTGTGGTTTATCAAATGTATGGTACGAACAGGGTGTCAATATGAATTATAAATGGATAACTGCTACTGTAAAACAAATATTACAAGATCAATTTATTCAAAAGTGGTCTAGTGACGTAAATAATTCTTCAAAATAAAGGACAGATTTACAGAATCTTTAAACAAAACTTTGGATCTGAACATTATATTGATAAGTTATCTCCTAGATTTAGAAAAATATTTATAAAATTTCGAACTGCAAATCATCATCTGCCAGTAGAGACTGGAAGATGGTATGGTATACCACTGTGTGATAGAATCTGTACACTTTGTAATAATAATCAAACTGCTGATGAATTTCATTATATCTTAAATGTAAAACTTTAGCTAATGTAAGAAAAAATTATCTGGGCAATTATTATTCCCACAGACCCAATGTTATTAAATTCAAGGAACTAATGTCAACCAAAAACGAAAAAATGCTGAAAAAACTATGTATGTTTATTTTAAAAATTTATGATGCTGTCTGTCCTCCTTGACATATTTTTCCCTCTCATATTTATTTATTCTATTTTTCAATCATTTGTCATGTTTTGTTATGTATATGTACCCACGACCAGATTGTATATAATGTATATATGTTATTAATGAACCCCATGTACCAATATTTTGGTTTGGGTGAATAAATTGAACTTGAACTTGGAGGCATCCCAGGATTTTTTCCTATTTGGAATAGTGTTATTGTGTATGACAAATCTTTATAAATGAAATAAATCTTGTAAATCTTGTTAAATACTTTTAATTGACCCTCAGGGTGTCAACCCTAAAGAACAAAACATCATTCAAAGAAATTCACTTCATACGTTGTTGTTTCCAAGCCCATTTCTCATATAATATTCAGTTTTGGTGCAATACAAGTTGAGTTAATACAGATTAAATGAGCAGACTGTTTTACACTTCTCATCATCAACTATGTTTTTTTCCTACTTTCGGTTTAAAAAAAACCGATTCTTTCTTAATTTATTTAATTCACAAGTTCATCTATGATTAGACATTGTGCTAATTCTTGCATATTCAATGCAATCAAATGATGCTTTTCTCATGTTATCTCCTATACCCTAACAGCCTGAGGCATGTTACCTGGCCAGATGGCTGTGTGCATTCAAGCGAGAAGTAATTTCCTGCCGTGAATTCACACCTTTGAGTACCCATTAAATAAACAAAGGGCTAATCAGCATGCACTGAATAAACAGAGCCTAGTCAATCTCCACTGCAGGGCATATTATTTATTTTTGGCAAGCAGAAAAAGGGCGCCACGCCATGCTAGTTTGCTTTAGATTTAACACTAACGAAACTCTCTTTAATGAGCCTAGTTGAAATGCAATGCAATTAACTGACCAAATGCCTCATTATAAAAGTGTAGGGCTTGAAATTAAGACATTTCTGAATGCTGAGGATGCTTTTGATTTACAAATATCTTCAGAATAACACTGATAACCAAACCAAGCATGGCTTGTGTCTCCATTTTGCTTAATATTCCGTGTGAATAAGACACTTAGAATTACTAATTCAGTGCTTTCATTGTCAAACGTTTTGTAGATTTTAATTTATAAAGATAATTTTAAAACCAGACTTGGGTGGATATGAAAATTCCGGATTTTTTTTTTTTAGAAATCGGAAAAAAATGGGTAGGCGGATCCGTAAAACGAAAAATTAAATTTCTCTCGCCTAATGTATCTAATCGCATATAGCGTAACTCAAAATCGTAAAGAAAATAGGGGATCAAGGTGCACCTAACTAGGCAATGTTACATTTAATTTGATTTTATTTTGAATTTGAAAAGTATTTTTACTGTAATTACGTTAACCTCAATGCCTCCGAACTTATTCGATACTGAAGCATGCTCTGAATACGATCAAATTTTTTAAACCAAGGCAGACTTCTTACAAATGAATTGATGTTACAAGAATTTCAACAAACTCGTTCAAAGTTAGCATTTCGTAAATTTTATGATCGTTACGAAGACCTTGTTAGCAAAAAATAACCTATCATTTGGATGTATTTAGACTGACATATTTCTAACCAATTATTAGGCCTTTGCTTTTTTTAATACTAAATTTGATTACGGATTGTTCCGTCTACCTATCAACACAGGGCTCAAGACGAATGTAACCGATCGACAGGATATGCTTACTCCTCCTAGGCACTTGCTCCCAGCTCTGGAATTTCTAAGGGTCCATGTTTTATGCCCTGATGACTGATTTGTATTGTTTGTATTTTTTTTTTAGATCAATCACTATTCGTCCATATTTCATCTTCTTTTTCCAGATAAAATCATTGCAATAGATATACATGTAATTTTATATTTTGCAAAATAGTTTAAATAATATATATATTTATTATCATTTTCTCCAAACTAGTATTTTGAATGATATATGAAAAATATAGACGCAGATAAAACTAGCTTACTAATTCAAACTTACTAGTCTAATTGTTGGTCTTTTTGAGGGACTGCATTACACATATGTTGCTGAAACCTTTCTTGTTATTCTTTTCATAAAATTAAAGTATTAGAATGTTTTGCTATTGATATCTGTTTTCATGGAAACGAACACTTTGAAAAGATTGAAATTTTAGCTATTTTGATTTTTGTGTAGACAAAAAATGTAAATGACCACATACATTCATATGGATAAAGATATGTCACTCGTTTTATATTTTATGCAACATTTTATATTATTCATATATTTTTACTTAAATATAAATGAAATGAAATTGGAATTGCATGTTCATATCATCCTAGAAAAAACTACTAATACTACAGATGCAGGTACCTAGGTATATAGTGTATTGTAATAAAAGATTTATTCAACAAGAGGCCCAAGGGCCTTAACTGTCACCTGAGTAAAATACAACATTGTAAAGGATCCATAGAAGTATAAAACAAAATTAACTGATAGATGAAGCTATGTTGCCCAAGAATTTCAAAAATCTGGTAAAATTACCCTTGCTTATTGTCACATATGATCAAGCTATTTTTATATATAGTTACAGATCGTTAAGATAAACATTTTTGCTTAAATTAAGTAAAGTATCACATAATATTGATCTTTAAAAAAATATACCATCTAGGTCCCCAGTATGAAGAGTTGGGCTTTTTGCTAGTTGTCATAAGAAAGATCGATCATGCCAATTTTAATAAGTTTTCTTCAATAGTTTTAACAAAATACAAATTAAGAGATGTGATAAAAGAACAATTCCTCAAATTTCACTTATGATTCGTGACCTGAATTCCGACCCCTTCCATACTAGTTAGGCACTTCAGGAAAATTTTAAAACCAAGGTGCAACACAATAACATGTGTATCATTGCTGAAATTTTCAGTTCTCTAGCTTAAGCCCTTTTTGAGCACCATTGACGACATGGAGGTCCTTTAAATTTGGATGAAAGGGTGATAACTACCAATCGGATGTGAATTTCATAAAATTAAGAAAAACATACAACGTTCAGAGAAGGATACAGATAAGGATACACAATTCCTGAAAATTTAAAGTCAATCGGTTAAACCATCTTGTCGTTCATGGGTACATTAAGATTATATAGTGTACCTTGAATGTATGACCTATAGAAGCGTATTAGTGCCACGTAATACTTTTTAAAGTTGGTAATTCCAACCTTAAAGTTGTCTTGTTAAACTTAAAAGTTGGTAATTGATCACCCTTTAAAGTTTGTAATTGATCCAACTTTAAAGTTGGTAAGTTGGAATTACCAACTTTAAAATTGGTAATTTCAACTTTATTCTTGACTTTTCGCACTTTAAAGTTAGTAGTTCAGACTTTAAAGTTGGTAATTCCAACTTTGAAGTTGGCTTTTCCAACTTTAATCTTGGCTTTTCCAACTTAAGATTGAACTTTTCTAAACTTTGTTTTTTTTTTCTTTATATAATAATATTAACAACTTTATGAATCCAAAACTCTAGCCCTTTTTGATTGTGAACATGTCCAAATACTATGGAAAAATCTGAGTTCTGTGTTAAATTTTGATGTACAGTGGAAACATGTCATATTATGGTTTTACTCTGAAAAGAATTCCAAAATACAATTTTTGAATACCTTTGTGTCTTTCTTAGCATATAAGATATATAAATTTAAAATGTTTTGTAGATGTCAGAAGAAAACTGAAACAAATGATATGTTACTTTCTTATGTAAAAAATAATATTAAAAACAACATGGACTTAATAATGAAGTTAGCGAAAACTCATATGTTTAAAAATAAGATAGTGTCATTTGTAGAATTGCTATTAATAATAAATATTTGTTACTCTGTTATTTATGTTATACTAAATATCCTGACCCGGGATAGTTAGAAATTGTAAATGGGTTTGCATAATGATTAATAAATTTAAAAAAAAAAAACTCTAGCCCTAAGGGAGATATGATTTAATCAAAGTTATATCCACACAACATCGGGATACTTCAAAATCAATATGATCAACATGGCCCCGCTGTTCTGGAGAAGCTTTTTCTCTGTACACATGCACTATGTAAAACACGGATTTCTAATTTTGGCCAATCCTTATCACAGGACTCATAATAAAAAAAAAAATAAATGTTTCCATATATAATATAACCGAAGTATATTTCGCTAATTAAGATGATTTACTACCGTTAATCTGGAAATTTTTACGTCGATTTATTTTTGCGAATTTGGGTCAAAAAGCTGTTGATTAATTTTTACGTTTCAAAATTTTGCGAATTGTAATTGGCGCTAAAATAAAAAAGCGTAAAAATTTTCATAACAGTTTATAAGTTACGCATGTAGATGTACATACAATAAATAACGCATCTACATACAATATTAAATGATCCAAAGGTTCAATAATCAGATAAAATGCTTAGAAGAGATAATACATCTAAACTGTTTAAAGTTTTCCTACACTTTATTAAATCAAATCTCGTTAACAATCTGTTGTAAAAGGGCTTCTTAAAATGACCACTGCTTACGAACACTTGTTCACCGGGTTAAAAATAGACATCAGCTGTGAGCAAAATTTTTGTTTACATTTTTTGTTGCTGATTTATTTTTAAGAAAAATACTTTTGCGAATGCACTGCACGCGCAAATTTGCTAAAAATTTATCTACAGTAAAAATTTCCATTTACGGTTTGGTCTTGCCACTCTTGCAAAAATTTTCCTATATACATGTACTCCCTTTTAACACAATGATCCTCTATTGTAGCCTCAACCTATTCAGAGGTCTTGAACCTATAATTTCTGAGGATGCTTGCATATCAATATGCCTAATAATGACTTTTTTGTTCATAAGAGGAAGAATCTAGAAGATTTCCCCTATATATTCATTCATGAAACGTTGGTCTCCTATTGTGGCCCCACCCTGCCCCCAGGAACCATGATTTAAACAAATCTGAATCTACACTTCCTTAGAATGCTTCCAGCTATATATGATTACTTAATCATAGCTTTGCTGTACGTTCTTGAGAAGATTTTTCCTATATGTATATATTTCTATATAATACATTGATCCTCTTATGTGCCCAACTCTATCCCAGGGTCATAATATGAACAAATCTGGATCTTCATTACCTTATGATACTTCAATATTAATATGATTAATCATGGTTAGCTGAAGGATTTGTAAAGATTTTTTTTCAAAACTTTGAAAAATCGCCTCGCTAATGTCGCATGACCCTACCCCTGGGGATTCATGATTAAAGAAACCTGAATCTACAGTACCTAAGGACGCTTCACATATCAATATGACTAAACATGGCTTTGCCATTTTTGATAATATTTGTAAATTGTTGTCCTATATATTCCTATGTTAAAATTTTAATCGCATATTGTGGCCCTTCCCTATCACCATGGGACATGGACTGAACAGACTAGAATCTATAATATCTGAGAATGCTCCCATATAGATATTATTATTCAAGGCTTTGCAGTTCATGAGAAGGATATTCTAACGATTTTCCCCTATATATTCCTATGTATGTAAAACTTTGATTGCCTAATGTACCCATACCCCATGGGGGCCTTGTTTGAACAAATCTGAATCTATACTTCCATAGGATGCTTCAGTATTAAAATGACTTTATTGCCTGTTTTGGGCCCGCCCTACTCCCGGGGCCCGTGGGTCATGGTTTAAACAAACTCCAATCTATACCATGAAAAAAAGTGAAAATAACGAACTGTGATCGATCTCAAAAGAATCAATAAACAGTACAAAACTGTGAAGAGGGCATAAAACAGGGACACTTGGATATTCTAGAATGTGGGATTAGGTGCCAAGGAGGAGTAACTATGTAATGAAGCTTCTATATGATTCATCTTTTTCTGGCCCGGTTGTTCTTGAGAATATTTCTGAAAGCTAAAGATACCATGGAATTTCACTTATTCTTAATTATCTCTTCGTGAAAGAGGGCTTGGCCCCATGCATCCCTTTTAGCCAAGGATACACTGTGACAAGTTTGGAGGAAATTAGTTTGATGGAAGTAGTTCTGGAGAAGATGAAAATGAGAAAAGAATGCAACGCCGACCATGACGGAGAACGGACAAATTTTGATGCAGAAAGCTAACTTTAGCCTGTGGCTAAGTTGAACTATATAAACATCACACCTCTGCTGTATCTATCCTTCTAATGAAGCCCCCCCCCCCCCCCCCCGCCTAAAAATTGGGCTTTACTGGCAGTATTTTAGATGCAGAGAATATAATTATTATACGTTTATTTTATGTTTATCAACATCATATTCACATATGGTTTGTAATGATTTTAAACGCATCAATTTTATGCATAAAACAAGAGGTTGATGGGCCACATCGCTCACCTGTGTATTTTGACCAAGGAAAAAGCAAAAATCTGCATTGAAAAGTTTAAATATGTAAGTGGTATCAGTCTTTACCCCCTAGAACAAATTTGAGTTTACACTGACTGAGGATGCTTCCATATGTCTTTGACTAATCGCGGCTTTAGATTTTTTTTAAAAAAATTCCCATATATTTCTATGTAAAAGTTTGATCTGTTATATCCCCGAACAACCATGGCTTTACTGCTCATAAAAGAAGGTTTTAAAAGATATTTTCTGTATCTTCCCATGTATAACTTTGATCTCCTGTTGTGGCCCACCCTACCCTCGGGGTCATGAATTAAACAAACTTGAACCTACACTACCTGAGAATACGTCTGTATTTATATGACTAATCATGGCTTTGCTATTTTTGAGTAAAAAATTTCAGGATTTTTCCAATGTATTTCTGATATGTAAAACATTGATTACCTATTGTAGCCTCACCTTAACCCGGGGTCATGATTTGAACAAACTTGAATCTACACTACCTGAGGATGCTTCCA
This sequence comes from Saccostrea echinata, assembly GCF_033153115.1. Classification (NCBI taxonomy): domain Eukaryota; kingdom Metazoa; phylum Mollusca; class Bivalvia; order Ostreida; family Ostreidae; genus Saccostrea; species Saccostrea echinata. The sequence goes on from NW_026889803.1 coordinate 13,999,122, forward strand.
TACATGTATATATATGAATTATCATGGCTTTGTTCTTCAAAAGATTTAACATTTTTCCTTTATATTCCTTGTAAAAGCTTGATAGCCCATAGTGGCCTACCCCTATCCGAGGGTTATGATTTTAACAAACTTGAATTTACACTGTCTAAGGAAGCTTTCACTTGTTTCATCTTTCTGGCACAGTCGTACCTGAGAAGAAGATTTTTTTTCAATTACCTCATCCAATTTTCAATATTTCTTAATTATCTCCCCTTGGAAGACGTTGTGGCCCTTCATTTGAACAAAACTGAATGCCATTTATTCAAGGATACTCTGTGCAAAGTTTGATTGAAATCGGCCTGGTGGCTCTAGAGAAAAAAACAAAATTGTAAAATAGTTTAGAACACCAATAACGATGTCGACGAGAAAAATTTCGATCAGAAAAGCTCACTTAAGCCTTCGGTTTAGATGTGCTAAAATACAAATAATGATGGATTCTTCATTGGTAGATGAAATAGGACTTGGTTTGCTCAAGTTTATGAACTGATTGTAAGAAGGTACAATCACATTCTTTTGAAATTTGGGGTATATTTATGTCCACTTCCTCTTTCCCTATTTTTTGGCCATCTGAGTCACTCAGGTGACCTATTGCTATCCATTTTTGTCTGTCGTCGTGCGTTAACCTTTGAACATTTTCAACTTCTTCAACCGCTAAACCAATTTCAAGCATATTTTGCATATACATAGCAACTATGGGTGAAGGTGAACAAAAATTGTGAATTTCATGGTCAATGCCCCCCTGGGGCCTGAGGGATGGGACTAAAACCACCAAAATTGATGCAATCTTTAAAAATCTTCTTCTTTACTCCTGGACATCAAGCAGTCAAACTGTTGGTATGATTGTAATAAGCATTGGGCCCTCTACCAAAGTTGTGAAATTCATGGCCCTAGGGTCAGGGGTTCTGGTGCTAGTGTGGAGCTATATGGATCATATAGTGAAAGTGTATTATTTCTTTGAATATCTTTTCCTCTCCTCCAGGGTATTATTTAAACAAACTAAGTGCATGGTTATGATAAGCAATGATGTCTTTTCCAAAATTGTGAATTTCATGGCCCCTGGGTCAGGGATTCTGGTGTTAGGGCAGGGCTCTATTGATTATATAGTGAAAATGCATTAATTCTTTGAAAATCTTCTTCTCTGCTCCTGGGTATTATTTAAACAAACTAAGTGGATGGTTGTTAAGCAATGATGCCTTTTCCAAAATTGTGAATTTCATGGCCCCTTGGTCGTGGGGGGTCTCTATTGATTATATAGTAAAAATGCATTAATTCTTTGAAAATTTTCCTCTTTGCTCCTGGGTATTATTTAAACAAACTAAGTGTTTGGTTATGATAAGCAATGATGCCATTTTCAAAATTGTGAAATTCATGGCCCGGGGGGGGGGGGGGGGGGGGGGCTCTATTGATTATATAGTGAAAGAGCATAATTTCTTTGAAAATATTCTTTTCTACTCCTTGTTATAAAGCTAAGAAACTAAGTGTATAGTTATGATGAACAAGAGTGTTTCTTCCAGAATTATGAGTTTCGTGGCCCCTAGGTCAGATGCCCTTTTGTAAGGGTGGGGCTCTATTGATAATATAGTGAAAATGAATTATTTCTGTTAAATAATCCTGTCTGATCCTTAGTGTTGAGCAGATAAACAAAGTGCATAGTTATGACGAACAATTGTGCTTCTTACAATTTTTTTTTAAAACTTGTGGTCCCAGCTGGTTTCGGTGGGAGGGGGGTTGCTATATTGATAATATAGTGAAAATGTGTTAATTCTTTGAAAATCTTCAACTAAGTGCATAGTTATGATGATGAGGGTACCTCTACCAAATTTGTGAATTTCATGACCCTGGGACATGGGTTTTATGTTAGGGTAGGGCTGTATTGAATCTGTAGTGAAAATGCATTATTTCTTTTAAAATTTTCTCTGCTCCTTGGCATATCGAAGGCAAACAGTGTTATGGATTATTCACGAGTTTATGTAACGTTAACTTTGTTGTGACGTCATAATACCTTACGTTACGTTTCTATAGATAATAACAAGTCTCAAATAAACCACTTTTCGATTAAGACGTCTTTTATTTCATTCCACAACATTTTGGTGCCGTGACCGACGGAATTCTACGTAGTACATACAATGGAAGGAAGACTAAAAGCTTTATGAGCCGGCAACAGATCAGCAGTTACGGGCGGTTTTTGGACTTGAAGGAAAATCCAGTGAAGAAATTACCGAGGAAATCAACATAATTAGAAAGTCTCTCGCACTGAAAAGGCAAACTCTACAAGAATTGGACGACCGTATTTTGGAGGCCTTATCTGAAGAGGACATCGAAACAGAAATCGCAAATACAGATGAGTACATGTATGAATTAGATTGATTAACTAGGCAAACTGAAAAATTTACAGAAAAAAATCCATGTAAAACTTTGAACGCCAATGCTGAGTGTTTTACATCCGCCACAGAAATTCATGATAATAACGTTAACACGTCAGCTACGATTAACTCAAGTGAAACGGTTTGTGAGAATATTTTGAACAATTTCCCTGCCTCTGATCTCAATGCACAAAGTAGCCAGGAAAATGTTTTGTTATTACCATCCCAACACGCCACGAATAATCACCGATTACCAAAGTTAGATCTTCCGCATTTTACGGGGATGTATTAGAATGGAATACATTTTGGGATTCCTACGAATCAACGAATCATTGCAACTATACTTTGACACCAATTCAAAAGTTTAGCTATCTCAAAGCTCAATTACGCGACGCAGCAGCACAAACCATAGCAGAATTTGCTCTTACAAATGCCAATTACGAAACAGCCGTAGATCTGCTCAAAGAACGGATTGGTCACCCACAGAAAATTATTAACGCTCATATGAGAGCACTCATGGAACTTCCTGTTCCCAGAAATGACGCCATTGTTTAAGAAATTATGGAGACTTCTTGGAATCTCATGTCAGGAGCTTAGAGTGTCTAGGGCAAAGACAGAAGATGTATGGAGCTTTACTTATTCCAGTCATAATCAACAAGCTACCAGCTGAAATTAGGAAAAACATTGCATGTGAGTACGATGGTGACAACATTTCACTACAAAAGAGATTAAGAGCCGGTCATGCATTTATTGTTGCACAGAAAATCATTTTCCAGGGGATTGTAAGAAAGTCACGGACGTAAGTGCAAGATTCGATATCTTAAGACGGAAGAAATTATGTTTCAACTGCTTGGGAAACCACCGCGCCTCAGAATGTAAATCCCGCAACAGGTGTGAAAAGTGTCAGAAGAAACACCACACAAGTATATGCGACATGAAACTAACGAGGGACAGAGACGAGCCCATCAAATCAAAAAGTGTCAACATCAGAAACGAGCAATAAACCAGAAACCACAGTACTGAACTTTGAACATCAACCTACAAGTGTTTTACTGAATACTGCTAGGCCTATCGCTCCGTTAAGTTGAACCGTGGACTCCGTGCAGAAAGAACGTAACACGTTGACTAACGAGATACAAAAGCTAAAATCAGAGTTGAAGACTCAGACACAAAGGAGGAATGCGTTTGGAGCAGGAGAATGTCACCCTGCTAGAGAAAGTGTCACAATTCGACCAACAAAGAGAATTTCAGACTCGTGTAGAGAATGTGAAGATGATGGAACAGAAAAATAAACTGGCGTACGAAACCGGACTTTTGCAGACAGAGAATCAGGGATTAAGGGGTCAAGTTGACATACTCAAAACAGCCAGCTATGACTCGGAGCATCACAAAGCTAAAAACAGCAGTCTTCAATCACGATGTGATTACGCTCAAAGGGAAATAAGCGATCTAAAGATCAAAGTACAGAGCTTGGAAAATCAGCTGCAAACCTCACAGGACTCCGTGGAAAGGAGGGAAAAAGATTACACGTTCGGTGTAAAGACCCGTGATGAGGCACTAAAGGAGAAAACTCAACAGCTATAAAAACGTAAAGAGGCCGAGGAGAAGGAAAATAATAAGTCACAGAAAAAGAATCTTAGGGAAATAGCAGAGATAAAGAAACAAAATGCCAACCTACAGACTCAGAACATGGAGCTGGAGAAAGCTGACACAGAACTACTACACAGAATTATGCAAAAAAAAATTTATAAATGTATAATGCAATAAGTACTTTCATAGTTTTAATGATCAGGTAGGCTTGTAAATAATAAATAAATAAAAATGAGACAAAAATAACTTATCTCATTAAATTTTCTTAAAAGACCAAGAGAGGCCAATGTGAGAGGTCACAATATGGGGTTAAAAGTAGTACAGAAGAACTAATAGTTTGTTAATAGTCTGCATGGTGATAGTGATAAATGGGGGATAGATTAGAATTTAATTCATGAGCTATTACTGAATACTAGACTAATTATTTCCTTGGTCCTGATCATCCTATTTCTCTTGCTTTTGGGCAACAAAGCTTCATCTATCAGTTTATTTTATATACTCTATGGATACTCTAAATTGTTGTACTATACTCAGGTGACCGTTAAGGCCCTTTGGGCCTCTTATTAGACATTGGATTATTTTAATAAAAATATGTATTTACATAAAAAATTTCACAGTTAATTCCATCAAAATATCATATTCTTTATCTTTATTAATTACTTCAATCATAATCTTTAATCTTATTCATACCTGACTGTATTTCTGCTAACTTCATGAACCTAATACTTCATATATCATTTTGATTTTTAAAAATGTCTAAAACTCTCGATATAGCCAGATTGTATTTATCCGTTTTACATTAAATATGGAATTTTTATTCCGCAGCTTTGTTTTCAAAATTACTATTACTAAGAAGTAGTTCACTTGTTTGCCAGGTATTGTTCTTCATCAAAATATACACAGTTTATCATTCTAAGAGATACATACAAAATTCACAACAGGATCTTAAATTTGCTCATTTTTCAGATTTTTGATTTTTACACTTCACATTTTATGTTCATCGATTTAATGTAGATGTTTGCATTAGAAAACACAGAGCGTGTGAACACAGAAATACAATTTTACTTCCTCCTGCCATGTAGTCTATCTTGGTTACATGTTTTCGAAAAGGTAAGTCTTTTACCGATGAATTCTAGCTTGCAAAAACCCTAAATTAAAACCTTATCAATTTTCAACAGGAAAATGCTGAAAAGAATGCTCTAAAGAAATGCATGTATGCTTTGATAAGTTTTTTCATGAATTACTAATTTCGTTCTCTTGATCTTTTATTGGCAAATGTTGAATATCCCGCATATTCGCCAGAGCGTCGAGAGCGAGAGAGAAGCATAGTTTATATTAGAACCCTAATTATACTTGATAATATATGTGTAACAATAAACATTTTCTTTTCTTTTCTTTTGCGAACTGTAGATAACTGCATGTGTAATTTTTGCGTCGCCTCCAAAGCATAGTGACATTTACAACTTTGTCCGCCGTCTATCTGTTCGTCTGTCGGTCTATATCTTGGGAACTGTTCAGAGAAACATTTTGCTCATACATTGCTTGAATGAAAGGTTTTATGAAATACAAGGGATACTGACATTGTGACCTTGTCAGAAGACCTTTTTGAAAAATACCAGCTACAGTTCAGGAATATTACATGTACAATTTTATATTACATATCATGTATTATCATATTTCTATTTGCTACAATCTATATTTTAACATTTATTTATAAATTTAAATATAATTTGTATAAAAAAATTAAAATTCTTAATTAACATGACAACAATTTTAAAGGTAAATAACGAGAATATAATTCATGTTGTCCAATGTCTGTAACCTAAAGTTTTAATACGTTTACAAGTATTGCGAATCAAAGACCCTTGGGTCCTGTCTGTCACATAATTATCCACTGAAGGCAAATGTCACATATTCTACATAAAACATACTATTAAATATATATCACAGATATTCTTATTAGATAACAATTGTTATTTATAACTCAAGGAAGATTATTATAAACATCACAGACACTTGAAGGACACCAACTGTTTCACTATCGCCACTTTTCAACATATGTTCTCTTAAACACGAATACCCGCCATATGGAGGTAAATAAGGTTATTAAGAAGAGGTAAAGACGAATTCAAAATTCTAACTTTTCTGCATGTTTATGACTAGAGCTGCTTCGTCTTTTACTTCTACCACTGGGTGGAAATTTTTCGGCATCTTCTACACAACCGTGACTTCCGAAATCGTCAAGTAAGGACTTTAATTCTTTGCTACATTTCATCAATTCCTTGTTTCCTATTAAAACCAAAGTTAAAATTCAAAATATATACCTTTTTAGAATATTGATACTTCTATTTAGCACTATTAACTGGCCTTACCTATGATAATCAGCCCTTTCTTAGCTCTGGTAAGAGCAACGTTAATTTGATGGACATCCGTGATGAATCCAAGGTTTTCAATGCACCAACCTTTTGTAGGATTAGGCTCAATTCTATAATGTGGCAGGGATCTTACTAAGCTAAATATCACGTAATCCCATTCGCCTCCTATGACAAAATATAACAAAATAAGCAAAAATGATCAGATGGTTCAGAGAAAGACATAATTTCCTGTACACACATAATTTCCCGTACACACATATAATCAGATTTTCGTCAAATGTATTTTTGCTTAAGTATCAAAAAAAAAATTCTGTCCCAACTATATCCTGCTCATCCCCATATGATTTTGCTACGTCTTTGAATTAATATAACATATCTCATACAATGATTAACAACTCGCACCGGACTACCGTATATACTCGCTTATAGGTCGATCCGCCTATAAGTCGGTTGTATTTTGAAGGGATTAGCCAATAACCCGCATATAAGTCGGTACAACTTTTGCCAGAATTGGTTGAAAATTTCTATTCAATGCTCTGATGTTTTAACCTGGTTTCAATTAATATTTTTAAAAATGACGCCCATATTTAATTTAAATCAATTAACAATTAAGAAATACACACTTAAGGTTAAATTAAAATTATTAAAATATGCAAATATTTGTACTTTATGTATAATCTTAGATTGCATAATGCTATAATATATCCAGACTTTGTTAAACGATAATCGCAGAAATGTTTGTAAAAAACATGCCTTTTTATGATTCGCCTATTAGTCGGACAAGCGCTCGGTATTTTGAAGTGCAAGTTGTGGGTCCTTCGGATGAGACCTTAAAAATCAAGGCCTCGTGTCACGGCAGGCGTTGGCACGATAAAGATCCCTCACTACTCAATGGCCCTGAGTGCCGAGTAAAGATCCAAATTTGAAGCCTTTTTTTCTTTAAAGAGCTGGGTACGTTAAGACCGATTTACGGCCCTGTAAAATCGGCAAAAATTAAACGCACGATTACATTATATCAATTGTATCAATTAACTGTTAAGGTTTCCCTGTTTGTGAAATAGTAATAAATTTTTCTCAACTCACGTGCCCTTTCATTTATATAACGTTCAAAACCGGCCTAATATTCCGGAATTCCCCTATTTTGGACGTTTTCCTCCTCTTCAAGTCTATATTTCGATATGGCCGCATCCGAGTATGTATGCGAAACTTTGCAGAAAGAACAAATACACTACCATTTTTAATATTAAAGAGAAAAAACAACCTTACAAAAGTGCGGCCACATCCGTTTTTACAAAAATTGAAGTAAAAAGTGCTGAATTTTTGGATAGACGTCACCTTTTCTCCACAAAAAAATCTATATTTTTAAAGAAATTAATTGTTTAATTCTATATCTGAAGGCTTAATTATTTCTTATTGTCTTTTAAATTCAATTCTGCATTTGAAAAAAAATAATTCAATACAATTATTTATGCAAATGAAAACCATATGAACCTTTCTCAGTGAAATTTACTATGGGACATTATATGTAAATTAGTGACGCAATGCACTGAAAAAAAATGACGTCACAAAGAGCTATCATGTTGAAAATATGTACTTGAAACAAATTCGTCAGTCTTTGCAACTATGATAAATATTCAATCAATATTTACAGCGTGAAAAAATAATTTAACGACATAATTTGGGATGGTTCAAACAATCAATTTACATTTAACCCTACATGTACCTCCAATTAAAACGCGCGTCTCCTTCATAGTGGACATTGACTTTATTTGACTTCAAGAAAAGATTATTTTTATCATTTTTATTGAAAATCATCAGCTTTCTTAGGTATGTTTTTATATATGTCTGGGATTCATGAATTTCAAAAGACAATAGCTAATGATTGGGGCGGGGAAAGGGGGAGGTAGATGGGAAGCTTGGCTATAGCAGTCACCATTTGAACATTTCTTTTCAAAACTTTTTATCCTTGTCACTGTATTGTTGCAGTTTTTATTTGACAAGATTAATTATATCAAAAAGGATTCTAGTGTTTTATCGCATAACCAGGAAGTGTTTTATATATGACTAAATACTTCTAAATCTTCCACTGCCGACCCACATTTACATATTGAAGGTCAGCAACTTGGAATGGAAAAGTTCTTACATGTATTTACACTTATTTTATATATACATTTATCATGCTGATCGGAATATTGACATCAGTGTTTTCAAGTAAAATCGGGTTTAATTTATAATTTACAAGGAATTTTAGATAATTATGTTGACCAAGTTTATAAGGCTTAAAAACGTATACATTGGTGTACGCTTTCGGCATTTTCTACGAAAATTTAAGTGAAACATGATACAATCAACCTATTTTATTGTCTATAAATAAAGATATCTGTTCCCAGTTCTGTAAGACATACAAACACGATCTTGCATTACTTGTGGACATCACAAGACACCTCCATAATCGATGGTTTAACTCGTTAATTCTTTCTTCAGAAATTGTTTTCCTAATACATTTTTAAGGCATTCCAAGTCTTGAAATGAAAAAAAAAGAAAAAAAAAGATTATTCTGTAGATATTTATCTATATAAAAAACGAATGTACATATTAACTACATGTACACTATTGTTAATCTTGAAGTGAGTATTTTTAAAAGAATTTTATCCAGATTATCCATGAAATGATAGCAATATATTTCATAGGAAATATGTATAGTATTCCAGTGGATGTTCATCGGGGCTGGAGGAGCGTCCTGTCCGACATCGCCTCTGTGAAAACGGTGCACATTATCGCTAAATTTTAAAGATTCAACGTCCGTCTATGATGACAATCCGTTCCAGAAAAAAACCCCAAATTAAAAGTATTTTCTCGTTACTACAAGGACAAATGCACAGAATTGCGAAGGAAATGCCCCAGAGAATTAATGTACCCAAAGGAAGTGATAAAATTATCATTGTCACCGAAATATATCAAATATCTTACCTACGGCTGTGTAACATGTAAACATAGGGAGGAGTTCTAAAGAAAATCTTTATCTATTTTAATGCAGTTCTTAGTAAATGACTAGATGCATCGTCTCGAAATTCATGTCAGCAGTTTGTTAGGTATATTTTTTAAGATTTTTTTTATGAGACACTTACATGAAAAAGAAACATTATCAAGCTAGTGTTATAATCCGGGAATGGCAAGGATAACTCTATAAAGAAGCAATGTGACGTGTTATGCGTATTGTTCCCACAAGTAACAAAATAACATCAGATTTCGTATAATTTGATAACTGAACTAGAAATAAAATCTCTATGTAGCTTATAAAAAGGGACGTGAAGGTGAATTTTGATTCTTCTATGTGAGTGTTCTGTTATTCTGCATTTCGATTATTTGTATTTTGTCTCTATGTAAATAGAAGTGGGGTGAGGGGGGTTACTGATAATCAAGTTATACATGTACTGTAATGAGTACCAATAAAAAATTATATCAAGAATTTGATTTAAAACTAAATACATCCCTTTCCAATTTTTTTTGGCTCCCCACTCGACTGTGACCGTTGGTCGATCTTTTACTGATCGATATCAATGCAAGTGTCTGCCGTTTCATGCTGCATTGCTTTGAAGACGACATGCGCATATTTTCATAGCTGACGTGGTTAAACTCTATATGTAATCATACACATAATATTATATTCTTATTTTTATAACTTTTAGTTTTAGGGAATTATGCCCGTTAGAGTGTACTACAGGCTTCTGAATCCCTTCCCGAGAATTCGTGTGCATTTCTGTCGAATTCACTACGCAGATTTAGGCATATAATTTTCGATTTTGTTTATCAAATAATGAGTATGTACATGCAAAGTACTGTGTTCGTCTCTAAAATTAAATTATTAGCATTGGCTATATAAAATATTTTGTTCTTCGAAAAATGGATCTAAACAAATCGCACACCCTTTTTTTAAGCCTTCGGAGATTCACGGTTTTTATCTGAAGCAAAATTTTCAAGGTCTGTAACGCAAGTTATGATAAGGCCATTCCAAGTTTTTTTTTCTATGTGCAGTGTACGCGGACGAATTGGTTTTGAGGTTATGAAATTAAAAACAAACACAAATTAAAATTGATAAATACAAAGCTTTGAAACGCAAACACAAAGTTAACTCAAATTAAAATCAACAAATACGAATCTCTGAAATGCATTTAACTCTTTTGGGATTGACATCTCTCTTTTTTAAGTGGTGAAATATTTTTTTCATTTCAATAAACTATAGTAGTTTAACTAACTTTCATGGCGAGGAGAGGTCTCAAATGATAATAAGAAATTCTAGAACTGTTCTGAAAATGCTGCGTTTTTCCCCTTTTGGTTTGTGTGTTTTCTCGGATAGGAAGATAGGTTTTCGAATTTAGGATGGACGCTAAACAAAGAAAAAACTTGGAATGGTCTCATCAATCAGGACTCTTATAACCGGTCTCCTCTTGTGGTTTTAACATAAAAAGTGATTGTGTGTAAGTATTTTGGGGATTATTCCTGGTTAGTGTATTTTACATAAACCATGCAGTAAAGCGGATCCACTGGAATGAATAAATAACAATCTATAAAAGAAATCCTAATATCAAAGAAAAAAAAATTAACGCAGTTTAAGACACCTCGTAACCCCGTAATAGTGAGTAATTTATAGGTTTAATATCAAAAAAAAAAAAAAAAAAAAAAAAAAAAAAAAAAATACGAAATTAATAGCGCTGCCATTTGTTGGAATGGAAAAGGGAATCGGTGTTGATGGCTTTTTCATTGCCAAAAATCCAATTTTGGCAACTTTATATGGGACGTTCCAATTTTATTTTTAAATGTTGATTCATGTATCGTTAAGAATTTTACTGTAACTTCATAGACAATGCGAAAAATGATTGAAGAAATCATTAGGACATTTTTTCATAAAAAAATGATAAATTTGATATGAGCATAATTTTAAAAGAAGTGCTAGTTTGTCTCGTCTGTATAGATGAATCAAGCTTCATTACTTGTCTGATGAAATCGTTTGTAATAAAATTATATTTTCCTTTAAATTATTATACTCCTTCCAGCTATCAAAGATACATTACGATGAATTGAAATAAAAGTTCAAAAATTTTTTCGGGAACATAAAGCAGGTTTAAGTAAAAATTTTCCGGTTCAGAGAATTTACAGATTTCTTTTAACGTAACGTTAAAATCAGTAACGCCGTGATGACGTTATCACGTCAAAATTTGTAATTTCGAAAGAAAACTCCCCATTTTTCGAGACCTCTGCTGGAAAAACGGTTTGTTATATTTTAAAAAAAATAAAATGATCTTGAAAGGACACATCGTAGGCATGTTTGTAAAAAACTGAAATCAAAGGACAAGGTTCATTTGATATAATATTTGGCCCTGAGAATTTCTAAAAATTAAAGTTTATGCTGAATCAAAACTTTACATTGAAAATAAAGGTTGGATATACATGTATGCTTGTTAAAAAAATAAACCCAAACTTTGAGAATATGTCCCCTATACTGTTTATTCGTGGTCAAATCATGCACGGAATGCGTATTTCCGGAAAAATCGTTAAAAATCAGGGACTTAAAAGCATTTTTCGATAGGTCCGCATCATATCACCACTTGTACCATAGGACTGGCGGTAAATTTAGATTTTGCTTTGATGTTGCTGTGGTGTATTTGCCAGAAGAATCACAGTTTTTTTTAAGTCACGCCCACCTTTTGGCATCAAGCCATACTGTGACAAGACCTTGACTGATGAATAAATGATGTCAATTTCCAGACCTGGCTGATGAATAAATTAAGTCAACATTTGTAATTTAAAAAATACTAACATTACCTTGTCGATGTTCGTTTCTTAAATGTTTCTGTATATTTTCTCCGCGTATCCTTAATCAGTAAATGATACGTCCTATCTCGAGTTCTCGTCATTCTCTTTCCCGTCTCCAAATACAAATAGCAATATCACATCAGAAGTCCCCTCGCTTTTTTAAATTCCAATACCATTTCAAACTTTCATTAAAATGTCACAAATCATTTCATTTTTTTCTGTACGCCGATTGCCATATAGAGAAAGTTCAATGGTGATGTTTCCCATACCCATCCCCCTTTTTTCAAAAAAAAAAAAAAAAAAAAAAAAAAAAAAAATCTAGAAAGATAAATTTTCTGTCAGAGTTCACGGATTGAATATAAAAGCCTACAATCGCTACCCTGTATCTGACAAAAATCATGTTTTCTGCGTCTTCAACATTCCAAAGGTACAATATCTTCACTCGTATCAATTCCGAATTTTTTATCAACAATTCGCAGTAGCAGTGACGCAGCTAACTATGATCCTTGCAGATGGAGACAGCTATTTATACAGACTCCGGACCGTGGCTTGACACCTCGTAGTAGGCGGTGCTAATTATCAACATGCTTTTCTCTCATTGGTCCTCTGGTACAAGTAACTTACACAATAGATATTAATTGGTTAGCAGTAAATACACTCACAGTTTTTATTCACTCGGGGCTCCGCCCCTCGTGAATGAAAAACTGTGAGTGTATTTACTGCTAACCAATTAATATCTATAGTGTAACTATAACTTTGAAATTTTCACAAATGAAACATCGATATGAAAGCAATTTATATGTAAAAAATTACAATGGTGATATTGTGCGGACCATGTTTATTTTCAAAATATGTGTTCATTGTACCATAGGACTGGCGGTAAATTTAGATTTTGCTTTCATGTTGCTGTGGTGTATTTGCCAGAAGAATCACAGTTTTTTTTAAGTCACGCCCACCTTTTGGCATCAAGCCATACTGTGTCAAGACCTTGACTAATGAATGAATGATGTCAATTTCAAGACCAAGGCAATGGCTGATGAATGAATTAAGTCAACATTTTAAATTTCAAAAATACTAACATTATTTAGCTTGTCGGTGTCCGCTTCATAAATGGTTCTGTATGTTTTCTCCGCGTATCCTTAAACAGTAAATGATACGTCCCATCTCGAATTCTCGTCATTTTCTTTCCCGTCTCCAAATACATATAGCAATTTCACATCAGAAGTCCCCGCATTTTTTTTTACTTCCAATACCATTTCAAACTTTCATTAAAATGTCACAAATCATTTCATTTTTTTCTGTACGCCGATTGCCATAAAGAAAAAGTTCAATGCCGATGTTTCCCATATCCATCCCCCCTTTTTTAAAAAAAAAAGATCTAGAAAGATAACTTTTCTTTCAGAGTTGACGGCTTGAATATAAAAGCCTACAATCGCTACCCCTATACCTGTACCTGACAAAAATCATGTTTTCTGCGTCTTCAACATTTCAAAGGTACAATATCTTCACACGTACCAATACCGATTTTTTTATCAACAACTTGTAGTAGCAGTGCAGCAGTAAAGTATGATCCTTGCAGATGGAGACAGCTATTTATACAGACTCCGGACCGTGGCCTGACACCTCGTAGTAGGCGGTGCTAATTATCAACTCGCTTTTCTCTCATTGGTCCTCTGGTACAAGTACATGTAACTTACACAATAGATATTAATTGGTTAGCTGTAAATACACTCACAGTTTTTATTCACTCGGGGCTCCGCCCCTCGTGAATGAAAAACTGTGAGTGTATTTACAGCTAACCAATTAATATCTATAGTGTAACTATAACTTTTACAGCATGCAATACACATCCCAGTAGACGGTCATTTGCTAGATATAAATAATATTGATAATATACCTCGCCACCATCGCTAAAAAATCCTTTAATATCAAGCATAAAATCATAACATCAATATTATGAAGATCTGGTATGTATTAATTCTTTACATGTTGTTCGAATTCACATACATTGGGCCTATATTAGTCTATCTATAGCATCTTACTTCCGCACCCCTTAAGTAAGCGACAGTGGTCCGAGTTAGACTATAATCTTAACGTTAGGTGGTTAAAGAAAGTAGTAGTTCAGAAAAAAATGCAGTATTTACACTTGTCGTATTTATAAATATTATTTTACATTCAGTTTATACCCCAGTGCCTGTGTCCATAATCATGTCAAGCTGAACATTAAAACAATTTATACGTCATTTTTTAAAATTGACGTCACAATGGTTTCGCCGATCTATTTGGCCTGTTCGGAAAATGTATATGGACATGGACATGAATATTTTGAGGTATTATAGTGAAAATTAGAGGCTAACTTTCTAAGATAGAAGACAACTTGGCAAAATATCACAATAGATTTAACAATGCGCCTCTCAGTGTAAAATATGTGAAATGTAGATAGTTCCGAACATAATCTAGATGGTCATAAATCAATGACTTCAGTTACCTTTTTGGAAGAGTTCCATAAAAATTACCCGTAAAGCCATATACATCACATAAATCACGTTAAATAAAGGTTAGGTGTAATGTAAAATAATAGTAATGTAAAAAAGAAGTAAACAATTAGCTTGAGGGGGGGGGGGGTGTTATAAAATACGACATGAGTGATGATATCGGATGAAAGGGGGTCAGGTCCAATTGCTTCTCTTATATTCTTAACATTACTATATATAGATTGACAGACCTATGGAAACTGTATATAGCATGAAAACATAATGTAGCAGTAATTATAACGAATGGCAGAGGATAAAAGAATGTTTTCTTTTGATTGTCAAGAATCACATAGTTTACTTGTGCTCCTTCTGTATTAATATCCAAAAAAGTCTTGCCTTTTTGCGCGCACATGCAAAACTGAAATTCTGATTTGTTTACTAAAACAAATATTAATCTTTGCTAAGAAATGATAAGTATATATCCACAGATCTCTGTGGATAAGTGAAATATTCTCGAACTGTAATGCAGTGATCGTAGAAAATATAGCTGATTTTATTCTTGTTAATTGTTTCAACTGAATGGTAAATTTGAAATAAAATATAAATAGGGTGTCATAGAACATAGAAAATGATTAATGAATGCACATACAATGTATAAGCATCGGGTTTATTGTGAAATGGATTCCTCGGTGCTGGATTTTGTAGAAAATGTCGTTCTCATACATGTAGCTTATTGAAATAATGACTTCCTGGATATCAATATCAACAATCTAGTACGTATTCAAAGGCGGGTCCAGCCCCCCTCCCCCCCCCTCTCATTCGAGTTTTTTTGTTTTTGTTTTTGTTTTGGTTGTTGTTTTTGTTTGTTTGTTTGAGTGCATTTTCTTTGTTTAACCTGTTTATACTCTCAATTTATCCATACGTAAAGTTCAGGCACGTAGTTTCAGTGCTGATTCCGATTCGAAAAATGTTTCATGTCGAAAAAAAAAAATGTGAACCTGCCCCCTACATGGATAAATGGTAAAGTTTTACTTGAAATTTCATTACCACGATGAACATGATACTTTATCCACGTCAACCTTTTTTTTTTCCTTTTTTATTTTTTGTCATCTTGAAAATATACAGTTAATTATCAATAATTATTTACTAAGTAATTACTAATTACTTATGCTTTAATTTCTACGCCTACTATACGTGATATAGGAACTATAAATATTTCATGTAATCAAAGTTCTCTTTGAATAGCCCCCCCCCCCCACCCCCACCCCCCCCCACCCCGAACATGTAAAAAGTATCAACTGTACTGCCTGCTTCCTTTCCACCGAATTACAAAATAAAATTAATATTGGTTTCTGTTTGTTATGAACAAAGGGCCATCTATTTTCAAGAGTTCAGATTCACAATATTAAATTGACGTATTCTTAATATTATATTAGTATACAGTTAAAGTATAATAATCATTGACGGAGTTAGCAAGTTCCAGTTCCCCAAGGCCAGGACTATTTCCCTCGGCTTCACCTCGGGAAATAGTCCTGGTCGAAATGATATACTTTTAGTCCTGGTCCAGATGATATACCTTTAACTGTTTTTCATACCGATACAAACGTAAAATGTAGAGGATTCAGATAGCCTGATTTCAAAGCAGGGATTAGCTCACTGAACTAACACATGGACATTAATCCATTCACATATCATACCAATGTAAAAGTAAAATCTAGAGGATTACGGATAAGCGTGAATTAACTTTCGAAGCAAGGATTAGCTTCCTTGACTAACACACGGGGATTAGTCCATTCTTAACGATTTCTAGGGAATTAGTCACATCTAACGATATAATGTTATATAGGGAAAAAATCAGTAGAGGTATAATAAACCAAGATAAAGTAATTGAATACAGTATTTTCATATTGATTACCAATTTAAGTAAACAACAGTGATTTCTGTTCACTAACACTCGATTGTCTTTGAACAATTTTCCTGGGGAAATAAGGCAGGCACTTTATCCTGGAAATGAACTAGATTAGCTTATAATGTACACCTTAATATGATAAAATGTTCTCAGAGTCTAAATAATGTTTTCCCTTGGTGTTTAGAGCTTCCTTAAAACACACGCTTGCATAGGTTGTCGTTACAAATGTATATCGATTACTTAGAGGAAGCAGTAAGGGATCTGCAGGGGGGGGGGGGGGTATCCGGACCCCACCCCGATCAATACCCACCACTTGTATAAAATTCATATAGCAAAATACCAAAAATATGGAGGGGGAAGGGTCAAGTAAACTTTGTAAAGTTGGTAAGACTTGTAGGAAGGTAAAGTGACATCCCCCCTTTCAAAATAGGTTTTTCAGGTTTAGGTTAGTTATCTTTTTTTAAAATAAGGTTTTTTCCTTTGGGTCGATCTAGCTGTTTTTTGGTTTGTTTTTTTTAGTTGGTGTGGAACACCTTTTCCTGGGAAAAATTACAGGAAAATTCCTCAATTGCGCTGTTAAATTTTTCCGCGAGTCCACATTGCTTTTCCCCGAAAAATCCTTCTTTACCGTGAAGTACTAGTTTTTTTTTTCTTTTCCGCGAAAATCTTCTATTAACCAGGTAGTACATTTTGCTCCTTGTCTACCACGGGGATGAATTTTTGTAAAAGTCTCTAAAACATCCTTAATAGACCTAGTAGATTGTAGGTCATCTACGCAATAACCTATACATCTTCACAATGTCAAGGTTTTGTGAAATCGTTCCTATTTAAAAAGGTAGTGAAGAGAAACAATATCACAAAACCTTGACAATGTGAAGATGTTAATACGTATAAAATGTCGTTGAAACATGCTGTCTGTTCAATAACCCATAGATCCTAATATATTCATGTGTCGGAACAAGCTGCAATTTTGAAGAGAAAAAGGTTAATTAATTGCTGATAACTTCGACGTTGGAATATTTCCGAACTGCATGCTGAAAGAAAAGAATAAACGAAGGTTCACATCCTTTCCTTTTTTAAGGATGGGCTCTACCTCTGGACAGCGCAAATAAAATATTATAATAGGTAGACACAGGTAAACTTATGTAAATCAAACCACAGAAAAGCAGTGTCAAGTAGGGAGCGGAAACTGTTTTTTTTTTTTTTTAAATATAATGCAGATAAGCAGGAAGACCGAAATCTTGCGAGCCTTACTGATACATGTATATTATTACACACAAAATCATTTCCTTGAATACATGCAATCAAAATCCAAGAAAAAGTTTAACGGTCCTTTAAGTCTTTTTTTTTTTACAAATCTTGGCAATTACGGATCGTCAAGTTAAAAAAATAAAACTAATACTTTGCTTGTGCCAATGCGGGGCTCGGAAAGTCAGAAATCCGCTTAAAATGTACTGTACATGTACACCCCTTTTTTCCTTATGATTCAAAATCTTTCAAAGCCAACCATACCGATTGATTTAAAGATTTGTCTTTAATTATGAAAAATAGTTTAGTAAGCATGGAACTAGTATGTTATCACATGTATACCAATACACCGAAATGTACGTTTATATGAAAATGAGATTTAATACACGTACATAGTAAAATATACATGTAAGCTGGATTTATTTTAAAACATGACGTCTCATTTTTGTTCATGACGTCGCAAAAAGCAACGTCAAAATATCACAATGTTATCGTGAACTATGCTACTTTTACGTTTATATAAAACATAAATAAAGCTTTGTACATGCATATATTGATAATTTCATGAAAATATACACTCTCTCAAAGAGTTTTAAGGAATATTATTTAATTTTGACACGGGGCCAAATTTTGTACCAAACGCACCTTGTCCTTTGGAGACAGGGCCGCTCTGTTATACGTAACGTACCCAGTTCTTTAACTCCCAAAAAAACGACTTATGTAAACTTCAGACAATCTTTCCTTTCATATATGATGTTTAATCTGGGTCATGGTACACTTTTGGGCCACCAGCAACGCAATATACATCTCTCCCGGGGGTACTGTCAAACACATTTCATTCAGTATCCTCACATGAGCCTTGGAAGTTCGTATGATATCAGTAAGTGATCTAAACGCCGAGCGTAACCGTGCATCTACATGCATACATACATGTACATCTACATGTATGGATAAGAAAGGACAGGTGATTTCAGTATACTAAACACTCCATGGGGTTCCACCCAAATACAACTTTTTGGTGGACGGTATAATACATTTTTTCAAATATGTAGCTAGAACACAATTTTAATATTTTACTGCCATGCAGTTACCACTTGTCATTTGAGATATCTTCTTTAATTGAATATGAAACATAACTCATCTTTGGGTTATCAGCAGCAATATACTCCGAGGGTTCCGTGGTTAAAGACCAAATTAAACGAATTTAAGAATTTCACTACCAAGTGACCTTGACCTCATATTAAATTGATACCAATTCAGGATGAACACAACGCTCTATCTTACAAGGAATGGTTTAATTTCAGTGAACTGTTCAAAATCTATGGCTTGGGCATTATATAGACAGACAGATATATATGCATCCAGGCAGAAATTATAACATTAACTGACAGAAGGCGGGAAAGCAAATGCTACATGTATATTCACACTGTAAGACAGGAGTAAAAAGATATAGTTACCTTGACTTGCAATGACAGTATTTACGGGACATTTTGGCAATTGCTCCCTTTTGAGTTCCTGGGCAATTTTGCTACATTGAGCATTATACTGTGACACAATGTTTATTTTATCTGGTGGTACCAGTTCCCGTTTCACCATATGTTTGAACACTTTCACCTGGGAAAAAAATTCAAAATACTTTACAAAGAAAATATGAGACTTCACGGTTTAAAAAATATAGAAAACGGGGAAAATATTCCATATATACATGCATATTAGTGTTGTCAACGAGTACAAAATTGACCAGTGAACCATCCAACGATGCGAGTAGCGGTTAATAAAACTGCTACTCGGTTACTCGGATATCTAGATGTTTAATTAACAAAGTAAATGAATTAAAAATGTTTACTTATTTTTTTTTAAATATAAACTACCATATGTCACAAATTTTATTTACCGTTAATCTTGGCTTTGCGTTAAAAAAAAGATCGATTTGTTTTGATTGGTTTTTTACAGTTTATCTAATTATTTTGACTGCCAAGAGTTTTTACAAGTTTTGAAGACCCGAGTTGATATCATATTTTTAACCTCTACTAGTCAGCAGTATAAGCAGGATAAATATGCCACCCTTAACTTCAAAAGTATGGAAATATTTAATAAGAAATAACGGTTTTAAATCGTAGTTTAATTAATGTGAAAAAATAATAAATTCTCAAAACAATAAACCATTATACCGTGAATTCTGTTGAGGAAAAAAGCTGTCCCATTCAAATTTACAAATTTAATTAGAAGAGATTGCAAATAAGATATTTATTGATTTATCAGTTTATTTACTTATTTATTTATCCTTTTATTTATTATTTTACTTAAGTATTTATTAATTTTTTATTTATTTATTAATTTTTATCTATCTATTTAATTATATACCTACCACTATAAAATAATATCCAAAAATGGATATAGAAAGTGTAGAGTTTACGTATTTTACAGATGATATTCAATTTTTACCTCAAGCAAATACGTTAAGAGTTTACGTATTTTACAGATAATACTCAATATTTACCTTAAGCAAATATGATAAGATGCAAAAAGTAAAACCTTCCGAGTAACCGGGTACTCGATCGGAAATGAAAGCGAGTAACCAGTTAGAGAAAGAAATTGTCCGATTGAACAATACTTATAGGTACTAAATGACTTATTTTGAAAATTCATCATTACAAGCCAATTTAGACTTACCACTTGTGCAACCTCCATCATATTAAACCGTGACATTTCTTTCCCTTCTTCGGTGGTAAACGATAAATATTCCTCAATGCCTTCTAAATGGCAGAACACCATGGGGTATTTTGGATTGCGCCACATTGTCAAATTGTCGTCTTTCCAATTTGCTGGATTTTTAGTTTCAAGTTTGTTTTTGTAGAACAACCGCGAAGGAAGACTGCATAAATTGGGATGCTTGAACGAAAAATCAAAGGTACGTAAACGTGTATGAGCTAGTGGATATGGAATATTAAATTATTACGATATCTTAACACATATATATATATATATATATATATATCAATATTATGAAGACAATTAAGGAATGCTACATGAAATGTGCATATCTAAAATCTAGTTTGATCGATTACAATAATTTTGTTTGTTAAAAATCACATCTTATTAGAAATTAAATGGAAATTGTATTCACCATTCTGTATTGTTGACTGAGAAAAGTGAGTGTTTTCAGTTTAGGATTGGCATATCTTTCAAACAAGGATTTCTGCAGGCCGAGGTCTGCGGCTTCTTTAGACATGATTATAGGTTGAAGTTGTTTATGATCCCCTATCAAAACAACTTGTTTTGCACCTGTTGCAATAATTGCTGCCATGCATTCTGGTTCTGTGCACATTCCAGCTTCGTCTATTAATAACTGGTAAATAGATCCTTTTATTACACCAAGGAGCCGGGCACTAGTTGCTACTGAGGTAGTACATAGAATAACATCATATTGCGGAATTTCCTCGTTGATCGCATTCCTCAGACAATCTTGATACTCAGCAATATCTTTATGTTCAAATTTGTTAGATTTGAATTTTTTGTCAAATGATTTTAGTCTGTCTTCATAAGGTTTTCTAGGTTTTCTTACGACGTGATGCAATGTCATACTGGCTATTTCTTTATCTGGTGCTTGTTCCAATTCCTTTGATGTGAAAACTTTTCCGGGGATCGGAAAGTCTTGACATTCCATAGCTGTTGAGTACATTCTCAGTACTTTTAGGAAGCCTCCGCACATTTTTGCTAGATAACCTGTTGAAATATTTCATTGATTTCTTGTAGTTTATTTCCATATGACTTGCTATGATATAGACTTTACAAGAACATACATCCCCATTTTTCTTGTGTTAATTTTCTTTGTACATAAATCTGTGGCTAACTGGCCTGAAAAAATGGGATGGACAACCAGAGAGCTATAATACCAACAGACAAGAAAAAAATATTCAAAAAATCAGAAAAAGGTCTCGATTTTTTTCTCCGTTTTAAAAGGTATATATCTTTATATGGATTCGAATCCCACTGCGGGACGTGGAGACCGGTCCTTCGGGTGAGACCGCATGAACCGAAGTCCACTGTCGCAGAAAAAGATCCCTCACTGCTCAATGGCCCTGAGTGCCGAGTATAAGTTTGCAGTACTCCACCGGCAAGTGGCGGCGTTCGATATGTGTGAAATATTTTCAAAAGGGACGTTAAACAAACAATATCTTTATGATTAACATGATCTTGTTTTTCAGGAGGAGTTTTTCGCCAAACAATTACTGTAATTACATGTATGAATTATTTAAATTTTGCTCCCCGATTTTTGCCCTAACCTTACATACACATGTAGTGTCGGTGATTAAAAAACTTCAAGCCAAAGAACTTGGAAATAATTGTATATGCATAATATGATTGTAGTTTGGCCAAGGTTAAAAGTTGTTTTTTTTTTTATTAAATTTAAAACATTTATTGTAGTACCTTAAGTTCCCCATGGGCCATGATTTAAACCAGTAATTATGAATCTGCACTACACTACTTGCATATTTTGAAATATTTATAATCATATTCCCTAAAAAGATTTTTTAAGATGTTAATAAAAAAACTTGTATCTACATCACCTTAGAATACTACCATATTAATATGGTATTTAGAGTCCGTTCGTCCTTAAAAAGGTTAAAAGTTTTTGGGGTTTTTATTTAAAACATTTATTGTAGCACCACAAGTTCACCATGGGCCATGATTTAAACCAGTAATTATGAATCTGCACTACACTATTTGCATATTTTGAAATATTTATAATCATATTTCCTAAAAAGATTTTTTAAGATGTTAATAAAAAAAAACTTGAATTTACATCACCTTAGAATACTACCACATTAATTTGGTTTTTAAAGTCCGTTCGTCCTTTAGAGATTTTTAAACAAAATATTCCCACATACAATTTTAATTACCTACCCCATTCTATAGGTTATATTGGCCTAGTTTTTTAGGAGAAAAATGCGAAAATACAAGTATGAAAATTTGACAGAAGGATTAACAGACACAAAGCTGAAAGGCGACAGAGATCAGAAAAGCAAATACAAACCTTTAGTTCAGGAGAGTTTCAAACAGCATGTGCTTTATCTACTATATCTTTAGAATATATTGCATTTTTTATTTTATGTTACTGATGATATGCATTTTCATTGAACAAATACCTTAATGGCCTGCATGAAAATAATAAGGTAGGTTTTATTGCACTCTGGATAAAAAAAAAGAAATTCAAATGGTTCGAAAGTTTGAACTTGAGGGTCAGCATGGTAACCCTTTTCGATAATAATGCTACAATGTACAGTTTCCTCAAAATCATAAGAATTTTATTTTATCCTTATGACACAAGCCAATCAGTTATTTACAAAATAATACAGCTGCTCAAATAAAATCCTTATGAAAATTTGAAAGCAGTTTTATATAAAATTATTTGGAAACCATGAATAATACGTGTCTGATTCTTATCCAATACCAGTAACGACATCCACAGATTTGTTGGAGGGTCCACAAAACACAACATAGTTCTTCTTTGCTCCCTTATCTTGTAATGTGTTATTTATCTTGCAGAACAGCTGTAGTAAAGTCACTCCTGTGAATGTTTTCCCTGTTCCTAATAATCATGAAAAAATTTAATTACTAGTATTGTTTTGGTTGTTAAATATCATAACAATCCGAGTACATACGTACAATGATATTTTATTCTTTAAAACACTATGCAAACAATGTTTAAATAATCACCTGGAGGACCTTGTATCAACGAAAAACTTGATGTCAATGCGTTCTTTATGGCTGTTTCTTGATCTTTGTTGTGAGTGATACTATATGAAACCCCACATCTATGTAAGCTACCAATATCTCCTTCGCTTTTGTGAGCAATATCTGCAGGTAAATTAATATGTGCAATATGTGAAACCGCTGAACCAATTTCAACCAAGTTTGGCATTTATGGGATATATGAAGATAACGAACAGTATTCAGGCTCAAAAGTCTATCAAACAATACAAAATAGGAGCAGAGCAAACATGGACCTCCAAACATCAGAGGTGGGATCAGGTGCCATGGAGGAGTGAGCATCCCCTGCCGACCGGTCATATCCGCCCTGTGCTCCTTGTCATGATCGGGAAATAACGGGAAAATCCGTCGACAATTCAGTGTGTAAATAATGGCCTAACAATTAGTGTGAAAAACGTCAGTCAGCATTTGTCTCAGTGATAAATTGTATTTGCTGACAAGGTCATTGTATCGACCATAGAACTTACGAAATGATGGCTTTAAAGGAGACTGCTGATATTATTGTTTCAGCAACTTGTTTGTCAATAATTTACCTCGTTTTAGAAATTGTACATACGTAGAGCATGCTCTTGCGTATCAAATCAACTGAGAGATATATACCCCGTATGCAGGTGATGAAGGTATATTGCTGCATAAGTAAGGGAAGTTGACGATTGAAAAGTTAAAGTCATCACGCTTATCATAAAGCTTGGTTGTTAGATTACCATTAATGTCTTTTTCAAGTAAAATATCCAAATATGAAACAGATGTGTCAGACTCTGTGGTATCTTTTATCTCAAGCTCACAAGGATATATCGTATCGACATAAGAATGGAAATAGCCATTGTTAATTGACAATACGTCGTCGATATATCTAAATGTCGAGTTGAAGGCCACAGCAAGTGTTTTCTTCTTTTCACGTACAAGATTTTGGATAAATTCTGCTTCATATGAATACAAAAAAGGGCTGCTAATAATGGGGCGCAATTGGTACCCAAGGGAATTCCAATAGATTGTTGGAAGACCTGGTCTCCAAAAACCACATAGATATAGTCAACCAGAAACTCAAGCATCTTTTTAATGTCAACTTCAGAGTACTTGTGTGTACAATCAGAATGTTTTTTAACAAAATAATTTTGCAAATGACCAGTGACAAGGTAAGTAAATTTACGAGTTCCATTTTTATTGAAAAAGCAGCCGTCAATGATATCAAAAAGCCTGGACTTTAATTTATCGTGGGGAATGGTTGTGTATAAAGTTGAAAAGTCGCAAGTTTTTAAGCTGTTGATTTTGGTAAAATCTTGTGATTTCAAATTTTCCAAAAGTTCCTTGGAATTTTTAAGTATCCACATCTGATTTACACCACTTCTCGAATATATTGTTGCAAAGTACTCTTGAAGTTTCTCCTTCACTACTGTTAATATCTTAGTGAGGAGTAAAGAAAGAGGTTTGGTTGAACATTTACTGGAACCCGCTATGTATCTTTGTTTGTAAGGGTTTTTATGAAGTTTTGGAATCCAATATAAATATGGTAATTCAAATTCATTTTGGTTGTTTGGAATATTAAAATTATTCAAAACTGACATATGATTTTGAAGAATTTCTTCCTTAGAAAGGGAACTATGAGTATAAGTTGGATTACCACTTGTAGAATTAAATCCAAGTTCCTCTAAGATACATTTACTATAATGCGCCTTACAAACAAAGACAATGTTGTTACCTGCTTTGTCAGCATGGGTGAAGGGAAACAAAAATTATGAATTTCATGGTCTCTGTCCCCCTGGGGCCTAAGGGGTGGGGCTTAAACCACCAAAAATAATGCAGTCTTTAAAAATCTTCTTCTTTACTCCTGGACATCAAGCAATCAAACTGTTGGCATGATTGTAATATTAATAAGCATTAAGCCCTCTACGAAAATTGTGAAATTCATGGCCCCAGGGTCAGGGTTGATGCTAGGGTGGGTTATATAGATCATATAGTGAAAGTGCATTATTTCTTTGAAAATCCTCTTCTCTACTCCTGGATACGAAACAAATCAAAAACTAAGTGCATAGTTATGATGAGCATGGTTATCACTTCAGAAATTGTGTATTTCATTGCCCCTAGGTCAGTGGTTCTGGTGTTAGGGTGGGGCTCTATTGATTATATAGTGAGATGCATTAATTCGTAGAAAATCTTCTCTGCTCCTGGGTATTAAATAAACTAAGTACATGTACATACCAGTAGTTATGATGAGAAAGGCTGCCTCCTCAGAAATTGTGAATTTCATGTCCCTTGGGTCAGAGGTTCTGGTGTTATGGCGGGATTCTATTGATTACTGGTATATAGTAAAATGCTTTACAGTGTATCTTTGAAATCATCAAATACCATCTATCACTAAGCCAAAAGCTGACTGACTAATTTCATACTAATTGTTAGGCCATTTTTTAAACACAGAAATTTCTACAGGATTTTTCCGTTATTTCCCGATCATAACAAGAAGCACACTGCAGGTGTGACCGGGGATGCTCAGTCCTCCATTGCAACTGATCCCACCTCTGATGTTTCAGAGTTCCATGCTTGCTTTGCTCCTGATTTGTATTGTTTGAGTAGACTTTTGATCTTGAATACTGATCGTTATCTCTATATATGGGTGAATTAAAAAAAAAAGACCAAACCCATATTTTTTAACCTGCACTAAAAGTACAGGCAATTTGAATAAATTTCTATGTCTCAGCATATGTCTTTAGATAGTGTCTAAATACCTGCCAAATATCTTATTGATATCTCAATTTACTAAAAAGTTATGCCCAAAAATGATGTTAAAAATGTCAGGAGTGCAACACCTTTTTGTGACATTTCGAAAATTCAATATATTTTGAAGATCTATTGAAGTATTGAGTTTTAAATGTAGACTGTAGCAACTTTTGTTTGACTAAGTTGTGGTCATGGCTGATGTTGAAAAAAAGTTATACCATGTCAGAAGTGCAACAGAAAAAAATGTGGTGTTGCCAAAAAAATTTATTTTCAAAATCTGAAAGACAAATTCTTTTCTGACTTAATAATGATATATTTGAATAATTTAGTACTAAATAATTGATAGTTTTATTATTAAAATTCTTCTTTTTTTTCAATTTTATCAATTCGGATGTTTTTATCTTTTCGTTGATTTTTTTAAGAATGTGAAAAATAAACACACTGAAAAATTATTATAAAGTTCAAAAAATTCCATCTTAACTTCACTGAAACAACAGAACAAGTTCTGATATGATTTTCGCTTCACGATTCTACTTTAAAGACTCCCATGCTCTTGGTCAGGAGTGCAACAAATATGTTAGAATTATTATTGATCAAATATGAATCAATAAAAAGAAAAAAAAGTGATGTGTAGAATGTTTCTGGTTGACCTCAGTTGCTTATAGTGTTTGTCCTGTGAAGGAAAATATACTATAAAATAATTTTTATCTTCTAAATATATATTTTAGCTTGTTTTTTGTCATAAATAGGGAATAATTCAAGATATAAAGCCAAGTTTAATTACATCAATGTGTTTTCATTATGAAGTATTGAACTATAAATATTGCACAATTTCGTTATCACTTGATGATGCCAACACTTTCTGAATTTTTGTGTTCTGTAGTTTTAATTTTACTGCAGTTCAGGAGTGCAACAAAACTGTTCTATAATTATCAATGATCTCCATCTGTCTTTACTAAAAAATAATTTGAAAAGAAACGCTTGATACTACATATATGTATTTGATGTTCAAAACATTATATCTATCAACTAATTACAGTCATACATTTACAGTCAATTCAGAGAATAGATTTCATCAATTAACACATACTTTTAAATACAGTGTATATATATTACATATTGCAAATAACAATGTTTTGAAGTCTTGAAAATATGAAAAACTTGCCGTAAATGATAAAAATATCAAAACGACAAACTGATTCACAAACTAAGAATGGGTTATTGTGTGTTATAATTTTTAAAACAATGTTGAATAAAATTAGATATCAGAGGTCAGGAATGCAACACAATAATGTCACTTTAAAATCTAGAATTTTTTGTCAGAAAACTTGTATGTCAAAATTCCCTTTTAGGTTAAATCTAAAGAACAGACTTAAATGTACAAAAAATGACTTGGGGGAATTTTATTGATAAACTTGACTAAGAGCGTCCTTTGGGCAAAGAGGATTCAAAATTATTCAAATAAAAAGCCACACCCTCATTCAAGAAGAGATAAGTAAGAGCTAGTGAAAAATTAAATTTTAAAAACCTTCTCAAGAACCACTCAGCCAAAAAGACGAAATTTATGTATACTCTTTTACATAGTGTAGATTCAAGTTAGTTCAAATCAAGATCACTGGTGTACATGTAGATTGGGACCACAATGGGCAATCAAATTTTAACATAGAAATATAAAAGAAAAATTTACTTCTTGAGAATAACAAAGTTTGTTCAAATTGTAACCACCAGGGGTAGGTTGGGGCCATAATAAGATATCAAAGTTTTTCATAAAGGTATATATAAAAAGTGTAGAATACATTCCTTTCATCGAGTAAAATTATTTTTTATACATTAAAGAAATTACACGTAAAATCTGATAAATTATGAAATGAGTTCTGTTACAGTGAAAAAGCTGTCATAAGTAAGATAAAAACTATTCCTCCTCATTTCTAGAAACATTTTAAAGACAAACAATTGTTAGCCATTGAATGGTAAGAAGAGAACCAGAGAACCTAATATTTCTAGTTCAATTTAGTCATTTGTCATGACATTTTAGATCTGTTAACTGTTAATCACTTTTTATTCACGAAAACTTTATATTCGCGCAATTATGGGAGACCACCTGCTCTCATAAACACCAAATGACAATCCTGTGAAAGTAAGTTTAGGGAATATTTGGTGATTTACAGCTTCAGTGATTTATGCAAAAACAACTAACAACTGATGTTTTGGATAAGGCATGCAAATTTAAGACAATCAAAAATAATCATAAAATTACCTAATTCAGGCGTAGGATTTCTCAAGGCTATAGACTTCGCCAATTGTGACGCGCTCTCTAACCATTTTACATACAGTTCTGTTCTCCTAAAAAGATAAAATGCTTAGAATATAAATTGAGTATGCATGTGTGTTTTTATCCCCCATCTTTCAATAAAATTGTCAACTACATTATAATCCCTTCCCTTCAGGGTTTGTGCGTTTAGGTTGTCATATACTTTGTGATTTTCAAGACACTAGTTCCCATGAGAGGAAAACTTCTGTTGATTTCTTATAGTTGTTCCTTATTATATGATTATTAATGTTTGAATTTATAATATATTGTATAATGTATGGCTGGAACCCTATTATGGTCTGCATTCATATACGCAGTAGTCCGACTTATCTGGCGGCAATAAAGTGCTTCAGATAAGATAAAAACTCAGTTTTACTTTACACTACAACTCCATTATTAGTAGGGAAAGAAGTCCCGAAGAATTGACGCTATATATGGAGTATGCATCTGCAACCGAGTTAAATTTGAGCCTTTGGCTCAGATGAGCTAAAATATGAAAAATGCAAAAATAATTAAAATTTAAATTCAAAATGGATCTCAATAAAATTTTGATAGAAATTTGCAAGAAAAAAATCAATTGCAAAATAAAAAAATATATAATTTTAAATTAAAAAAATCACCTGCTTGCTCCAGACTTCGGGAGAATTTCCACATTGCATTCTATTTTTTTGTCAAGAATTTCTGGTGGGATGTTTTTACACTTGCTGTGAAACAAAAAGTTGACTTTTAGCATCTCCGATTTCTTGCTCTTAAAGACATCATGGCATTTGGCATGAGCTATCCAGTAACTGCTTGATGAACAAATTGCACCTTTACCAAAGTTTGTCATATTCCCGTTTTCAAATGGCAATGGACACCGGACACACAAAAAATCTGAGCCGGACATGTAAAATCTCTCTTTTTCGACTTTTTTCTTTTTCCCTTCATAGCTCGATAGCATATCTGTTGGGTATGTGTAGAAGAATATGTCTCTCTTTTTAAGATACGAGGATTTTAATTTGAATGATCCTCCATGTGGTTTAAATGTAACTGGAAGGTCGCTTATAATAATAGGATCTCCATCAACTGTTTGAGTAGAAACTTCCATTGAAAGAATAGGTATCCATGTCTCAATATATTTTTTACACGATTCATATTTTTCTTTTGTGTGTCTTTCTGCATGGACCGCAAAGTTGCTTATAGGGTCCCTTATGTGTTGCATACAAATTTTTACATTTTTGGTGATGTCGAGTAATTGCAGCACTGGAAGCATAATTCCGCGAATAGGTTCTGCAGACAACTGTATACGAAGCATTTGACCGTAGTTTATAGAAAAACTGTATTTGCAAATCTGATTTTTTAGATATCCGCCTACCACTTCTGAGCAAACATCATTTACAGTGTCTGTACACTCTGGTACCTGGTATGTATGTATTTTTCTTTCATTGAATAATGGCATAAAGTTTGTTCGTTCATTCATCAGAACGCTCTTTAACAAGTTCATCCATTTTCTGGTGGACTGAAATTCTATCATTTGATGAGGATTGAGTCTCAAATAAGCATTTTCTTTCGGTGGATTTCTAGTTTTCATACTCAGTGAATATATTCTGCTATGCCATTTAATCGTCATTATGTTTCTATCATATTGAGTGTCTTTATGAAACATCGGACTCTTGTGGAAATGCAAATGCTTCAGAGGTAATCTTTTAATGGACTGAGGTAATGACTTCAACAAGGGAAAGAATAAATCAACCTCATTTTCTGAGACATTTTGCACGAAAGCTTTGAATAGAATTGCTTTCTTATAGAGTGACTGTCCGACCAAAAGTGAATATCGCTTACTTCTATAACACTGCCGTCGATCATGCACTTCATTCATTTCAGCACAAATTGTTTCTATTTCTTCTCTTGAATACGGAGGAGCTTCACTGTTAAGAATGGCGTGTAAAAGTCTCTGTACTACAAGATCAATGAACCCACTCATTGGTGAAGTAGATGTCGTATAAATAGGTAGACGCAATCCAAAGTGTGTTGTATCAGTCTTTCCAAATGGACATATAAACTCTTCCTTTTCTTGGATTTTCATCCATTCATCCAAAGCAACGGCTTGACGAGGATGTATCTCATCAGCTCCAAAAAGATTTTCAAAATCTTCGTAATCTTTGGATTCCAGTAGTTTTCTGAAGGATTGCCAAACACAATTTTGGACTGGAATGCACGATGTTTTCTTTATCTTTCCAAAATCATACTTTAGCAGAGAAGTCGTTTGTTGATTATTCAGCCTGCAGTCTTGAAGATAAAGGAGTAAATATTCTGTGAAATCCTCGTGTCCTTTCCTCCATTTTTCAATCAAATATTTTCCCGGAGGACTTTGTTTAAGACATGGTGTGCAGTCTTGGTAAAACCCGTTTACATGACTTGCAATTTCATAGTTGGCTTGTATAAGTAACTCTTCAATCAAGTGGAAGCCACCTTCGTCTTTTGTGATACTGCTTCCTTTACATTGAAATAATTCTTCGATGTCGGTATAAAACACGGAGTTTCCTAGTCTCTGACGTTTGAGCTTTTGAGACACTTTTTTCAAAATATTAATATCTTCAACATGCCTTGTTTTGCTTTTACCATTTTCTAAGTCATACAATTCAGAGACTCTGTATTCCATTACAGATTTAACAACATTTTTCTGAAAGCTTACTTGGTGTTTCTTTTCGTTACCAATTCCATCTTTGTCATCAAGACTTATTTCAAAATACACTGTCAATGCACGCCTCAGTTCGCCCAAATCAAAGCTGAACATTTCCTTTGATAAGTTTTCTGGTATCAACGATGTTCTACAGCCATTTAACTCATATACCATTCCTCTTTTTCGCGCCTCCTTATCAAGGGCATCATTTTTCTTTATTTCACTTGCTAAGTCGGCAATGTGCACCCCGATTTTGTATGTACCTGCGTCAAGTCTGTGAACACTAAAGGCATGTTCAAGTATATTGTCTTCGTCCCCACAAATTGTAAACACAGGGAAAGCATTATCAGGTTCTATGTCTTGGATTCCCTTACGCAATAAAAATGTTGAAGCCTCTTCTACATCATCGTCATATGGCCAGGAATTGAATATTGGAGACGAAGAATGTCTATTGCAGACTCTGTGTTACCTTCAGTGTTCATTACCTGCAAAACAACACCCAACGGATACATACCCTTCCAACTCATAATTGCAACGAGGAAACAGTATGCCTTTCTATGACAAATAGGATATGGCTCTTGATATTCAACGACGTGTCTCTTTTCATCGTACTTATACAAGTCAATACTTGATTTGTTTTTTGAATTTTCGTGGGAAATGTTTATTTTAGGAACTGTCTTACAGAGTGGCTGCACAGTAAAATCTGCATAATCATCCATTGCGCATATTAAGACAGGATGATGTATATTATTGTACCGTTTTCTTTTCAACATTCCCAGAACTCTTCCATAAACTGTGGTATCTATACCTTCTGCTGCTGTTCTAGAATAGGAGTACGAAGAGTTGCCTATTCTTATTGATTCTCCTAGAATCTCAACAACAACTAAATCTTCTGTGAAGGAGTGCCCACATTTTGATCTGCCTGAAATAACTACCTCTTTAATTGGGTCATTAAGATCAACATTCTTACAAATAGCCTTGTGTGCTGATTCGATATATATATAACATTTTTTGTATTTTTCCTTGTTCCGTTCGCACATTTTAAGTTTTTCTTGACTGAGCTCGTCTGGATACGTAAAACGTTTTTTACTTACTGCTTCAAATTGTGCTTCACAGTTAGGAGAAATTTTTAAACCACTGATTACTAAATCTACTGTTTTTCTAAATTTTTCTGACGTCAAACTATGTTCCATCAAGGATTCAACATCAGATGTGTCGACAGTGTCAAATCCACTGTCTGTATTTGTGTCCGCTTCCGATTTGAAATATTCCTTTTCTTGGTAGGTAATGGGTCTTGATCTTTGAGTGTAAGTATCATCTGGGGATTCCTGTCCTGAATCAGAATCTTCATTGTTATCCTCTTTCCAATCGATAACGTTATAATCTTCAGTCTCATCCGTAACATCATATTTCTTTTTTCCCTTCTTTGATACCCTCTTCATTTTGTCAAAAGGATCATCCTCAAATGTTTTTAATTTCGTTGAATTAGTAACCGCTTCCCTTTCT
Organism: Saccostrea echinata; assembly: GCF_033153115.1. NCBI lineage: Eukaryota > Metazoa > Mollusca > Bivalvia > Ostreida > Ostreidae > Saccostrea > Saccostrea echinata. The sequence goes on from NW_026889803.1 coordinate 14,031,903, forward strand.
AAGGACTGGTGTCCTTTTGGATAATTTTCTGAAAAGAAGTAGTTTTCATTTATCTTAAAATTGAAGGATTTATTTTAATTTTTTTAAAGTAAGCATGAGATACAAATGATATCACCTTGTTTATGGAGTTGACGTTTCCTAACAAATTCGTTTCTCTTTTCTATCTGCATTTCTTTCATCTAAATATAAAGATAAAGGAAATTTAAGAAGGATAATTCGTTTTTTGAATTTGATACGGCTTTTATGGCTTTTCCAAACGCAATATGAAATATTTTAAGCACTTTTAACAATAAGCCGATACAGATTGTAAAGTACGGTGAAATAATATGAATTCAGAGATATTGTATCAAAGCAAAATACATGTTTAAATCAACTCTTAGAAAGTTTGCTAAACGTTTTCTGTGTTTGCACTTTATAGCTTAGACAAGTCCTTCAATCCGTATCAAAATATCTAACGCAAGAGTTATTCTCAGCTATTTTTTATATAGATGAAGGACTAAACATACTCTAATCGATGGTTAAAAATTAATATGGTTGGTATAATTAATGCAAGAGTTTCCTTAACCTTTTCAATCATATTTTAAATCAGTATCATGGCCAATCTAAATAGAATTAGATGTTCCGAATCCGCTACCTCTTCTCAAACATCTAACAACATCCCATTAGGGGTTACGTCAGAGCGACCTTTCGATTACCCAATGAAATCGCCGTCGCCGAAATCTTGGTTTATAGTTCGGATGCGTTTCTTTTTTTACTGCCAAACTTAAACGCCCGAGGGGTTTTGTAGTAAACAAAATATGCATGGTAAAGACCGTGCTATATATGAATGTGACGTGCGGGATATATAGTAGTAGGTTGTGCATTTTCGTTTGCGTTATTCAGGTAAGAATGCCAGACTGGTGGACTATACGTTCAATTTATACCAAAATTACTTTAATTCAATGTAAGACAGTCTACTGAGCATCAATAATGTAAAGATGGAGCCGTGAAAGTAATTTTAGAATTGTATACAGAAGGTTGAATCTGATTGGCCAAAATTTTTATGTTTATTCATAATCGAAAGGTCGCTCTGACGTGACCCCTAATGGGATGTTGTTAGATGTTTGAGAAGAGGTAGCGGAATCGGAACATCTAATTTTGATTAGATTGGTATCATGGCATAAGTCAACAGCAACAACATATGTAACAATGACTGCAATGAAAGTACATGTATTTGTCACAAAAATCAAGTCACTGTGAAATGGGATAATGAAATAGCTGAATCTCATTCTGTTGAAATGGACTTTAAACTGAGCAAATTCGCAATGATAATTCACAGAGGTTACTAATCTTCACTCAAGAATAAACAAAATTTTGATAAAATATCAATAGACCTAACATGGTAATCCTTAACTGGAACGATACAAAAATGAAGTATATTGTACATCTCGTAGTACCATATGCTTGATTAAACGTCATGCCTTACAAAGTTATACTTAAGTTATACACATCGTTTTTCGATATTTACAGTCGATTTGCTTTTCTTGAAAACAAGGTACGGTTGACGGAAGTTTCATGGGGTCTGACTATTGCATTGTCTAAATACGGACAATGGCAACGACAGGTTTCTGTGCAGTTTGTTGTGAATTTTTCCACAACAGAACGTCTCACCCGTCCTCAGAGAGGGCATAGAAAGATTTCCAACCAACTGTGACGATGACGTTGACGCGTAACAGCGTCACGTAAAGATCGGGCTATTCATCCTGCCACCTGTATAATCACCATCACATAACCCTAAAATTGCTATTACAGCAGGCTATCATAATCGTTACATTCCCCCAAAACTGAAGGAAATCACGCGATTTTGGTTTGCGTCGTTTGCCTTTTTTTTTGGCTCAATAACTCCCCTACCAATGCTGCCAGGGTTTGTCAAGATTTTCTCGCAAACAATCACATTTACCCACTTGACTGGTCTCCATCAAGTTTTTTTTTTCGTATCAAACGTCTGTGGGACTACGTGGACGATGTGGTTTAAAGTGTCCAAGCTGGTCTCAATCAACTAAGGGCTGCTTTCTCGGAAGAGTTGAATAATATCCCTCTTAGAAGGATAAACACACTGATGACCTCCATGCATAGGAGAATCAAGGCTGTGACAGATGCGTGAGGGAGGCATGTGAGATAATGAGAATTTTCATTTTTCACTTTTGGGGGGTACCGTCATATAAGTTTCAATAACTCATGAATTATTGGGGAAAATCAAATGAGATTCTGGTTACATCTTTATTAAAGATGATTTTAAATGTCAGATAGGATAACTGGAAAATACATCTGAAATATATAACCTTATTTCACGTAAAAAGTTTACCCTGCATTTCTTTTTCCTTTCAGTATAAACATACATGTATATATATATATATATATATATATATATATATATATATATATATATATATATATATATATATATATATATATATATCACAGCATCCTTGGGTGATGAAAATTTAAGTTTGTTCACAGGAAGTGCCGCTCCCTCTTTCAAGGGGAGATAATAAAGAATTCGTGAAAATATGGGGGCATCTTTTAAAAATCTTCTTCTCAAGAACCACTGGCAAAAAAAGATGAAACTGAAGTGAAAGCTTCATTACATACTTTAGATTCCAGTTTGTTCATATCATAACCCACGGGGGTAGGGCGGGGCCACAAGAGGAGGTCAAAGTTTTACATAGGAATATGCATGAGATGTCTTTAAAAATCTTCTCAAGAACAGCAAAGGCATGATTAGTCATATTTTAATAGAAGTATGCTCTGGTATTGTAGATTCAAGTTTCTTCCAATCATGACCCCTGGGGGTAGGGCGGGGCCAAAACAGTGGGTCAAAGTTTTACATAGGAATATATAGGTGTAATGGTTAAGGGGCATTTGAGCAAAATGCATCGAAGACTTCAAATAGTGGAATGACCTGACAACCCTTGGAATGGACTAGCAAAACCAAAGGATATATAAGGCAAAGCTTTGGGAAAGTCAGGTATTCAGGAGCTAGTTGAAGAAGTTGGATGTTGAATCAGCAATAAAGAAGTTAAGGTATTCCATCCCTAATAGCAACAGATTCAATGAAATTGAATACATAGCAGATGTGTAGGTGTTGAATACTCATTATATTTAGACATAATTCCCATTTTATTTTTATTTAACATGCAAGGGTGGGATGTGTCCTAATTTATGACCTTGAATTTTGGTAAGAGTTATCTCCCTCTGTTTTTAATTTTAAAAAAAATATTAAAACACTTATCTGGTAAAAAAATCTTTTTCAATTGTCATTCTATTTCTGTTTTAATGCATCTTTCCACCTCAGTATTTATTGATATTCTTACTATTTGAATTCTTATTTTTCAAAAATCACTTGTCGCCATAGACTTCAATGCAATTTTTGTTAATTAATTCCTGTTTAGTTAACTACAATTTTGAAACTTTCTCTTTGTAAATTCGTTTCTACTGTAAAATGCTTTAAATCAATATCGAAGTATAATGTATGTGATGGACATTTAAGGATAGATAATTTGGTCCTATTAGGGATGGAAAACCTTAAGCGTAAGAGCAAAATAAAAGTATAAAAGTTACAAACAACTGTGGCAAGTATCCTAAGGAATTGATGTTAAGTTCTGGGTGTAGTTAATCTGAAGAAGATTGAGACAACCGGTTCTTATCTATCAATGGGAACCTAGGGGAGAAACATGGTGCAAGTAGTACCTTACCCAATCCCCATCTCTAGATATGAGAAAATTTAAGCACTGTGTGATATACCCTCAGATAGAGCTGTCTTAATAATCATTCCAATCATTAACTCAAACTGAGTACAAGGAAAACCTGTATAATCCTTGTAAGAACCTGATCACACCATTACATAGGAAATATCTTTGAAATTTTCTTCTCAAGAACAACTAAGCCATTACGAGTCATATCTATACAGAAGCAACCTTAGGTATTGTAGAATCAAGTTTGTTCAAATCATGACACCCAGGGGTTGGGGCACAACAGAGGGTCAAAGTTTTGCATAAGAATATATAGGAATCATCTTGAAAAAAATCTTCTGCTCACGAACAGCAAAGCCATGATTAGTCATATTATTATAGAAGCATCCTCAGGTAGTATAGATTCAAATTTGTTCAAATTTAGGGTGGGGCCACAATGAGAGATCAGAGTTTTACATACGAAAACATAGGGGGAAAATCTTTAAAATGCTTCTGTTTAAGAACAGCAAAGCTATGATAAGTAATAATGATATGGAAGCATCCTGAGGTAGTGCAAATTAAAGTTTGCCCTCTCCCCTACCGTTCAATATTGAACCGATTCCTGCTTCTTCTTAGGTCAATGTGCTCAGGTGAGCGATGTGGCCCATGGGTCTCTTGTTTTTTTTTTTATTTTAATAATCGATATTCGGGCCTTTTGAAGAGTACTAGAGTAATCGGTTACTCGTAGACAACCCTATTATAAAGTAATGACCAAGGATATTGTTTTATTAGATAATTGGTTTGAGATATTTGTTAGAACAGATATCTATTTAGTTACCACTGTTTTAAATGATTAAAAGGCATTTTCAAGTCTGCACATAAGTGATAATTATGATTATTAATGAGTAGGAGTTTTTTCGTGAAAGAGAAAAATTTGGATTTTTGATGAAGCTGTCGACATTACAATATTAACCTTTTGATGCTGTTTAAGTCTTGCTTTGTGTTCTTTAAGCCAGTTTTCGTCGACTTTACATGGTTTCTCTGTTTGAAACTTTAGTCTTGTTAAATCTTCTCTCAAATGAAATAGTTCTTGGCTTGTTTTTTCACTGGTAGATACCTGAAAAATATAAACAATAATGAAATAAAATCTTCTTCACTAATCTATTATTTATAAAGTCTATAATTGGAATTTTAGTACAATTAATATGAATACCCAGCTGCAGTCTAATAAAATAGCTTCCTCCACTTTCTCTAAAGATGTTTCATATTCCTTCAGTTCCTTTAATGACTTTGCCCAGAGGTATAAGTTCTCTCCATCAAGTTGACTTTCCTTTGCTGAAAATTATCCAAATTTGTATTGCGATATGATCTAGTTCATTCCCTATTGTGGTCCATGGGATTTTTTTAGGCTTGTAATTAATTGCTCAATGTTGTTTTTTTTTCGATACTGTAGACAAGGCACTCATAAAACATAACTTAGCTTAAAGGTAAAATAAATTGCTTCTGAATAAATTCTGAGAACAAGTGATTTATTTATATGTAAGCTTGGGATATAAGAAATTATCTCAAGTAATAAAATTGACTTTACCTCTATTTTCATACGTTTCACAAACGACTCCGTAACTACCCTATAAAAGATTATTTTCTTTAAATCTCTTTAGTTAATGTACCAAAATAAAAGCAAGAGGCCCATGACCCACAACGCTCATCTGAATCACTGTCTCTAATGTTCTTAATCAGTAGATTTTTCCCCTATGTATTCCTATATAAAACTTAGTTCTCCTATTGTGATCTCACCCTCTCTCAATGGGCCATAATTTAAAAAGAAAAATAACAAGTCTTCACTACCTGTGGATGCTTCCATATAAATATGATTGATAATATATTTTTAAAGATTTTTTTTTCAAATGCATTTCTATGTAAACATTTGACCTATTATTGTACCCTATAAAACCGCTAGAGAAATGGTTTGAACAAAATTTAGTCTAAACTAACCGAAGATGCTTCTATACAAATATGATTAATCGGGATTTTGCTGTTCTTTAGAAGATCTCTTCTTATACATTCCTATGTAAAACTTTGATCGCCGGTTGTACTTCCTTACTACGGACCCAGGGGGACATGATTTGAACAATTTTGAATCTACGCTACCCAAGAATGATTCCGTATTAATATTACTATTTATTACTTTGCTGTTCTTTAAAAAAGCATACATTCTTATGTAAAACGTTTATCTCCTATTGTGTCCCCATCCCTACCTCTAGGGGTATGATCTGTATATACACTCCCTAGGGATGCTTCCATATACATATTACTAATCATGGTTTTGCTGTTTTTGAATAGACAGGTTTGGTTGAAATTTGCCAAGTGGTTCTTGTTTGTTTCTTTGTTTATTGTTTAATGTTCCTCTTGAGAATTTTTTTCACTCTTATTGAAACACCACCACTTGCGGGTGGAGAGAGCTGCAAATTTTGACCTATACTCGGCACTCAGAACCATTGAGCAGTGAGGGATCTTTTTTGTGCCAGCACCTACTGCGACAGGGGACGTCGGTTTATACGGTCTCATCCGAAGGACCGGTCTCCATGTCCCACAGTGGGATTCGAACCCGCGACGTAAGGATCAACTCCTTACTCCGCGACTCTAGAGCGAACTCTTTAATCACTGCACCACGCGGGCGACCCAAGTGGTTCTGGAGAAGAATTCAAAATTGTAAAAGTTTACAAAGAAAAGACGACAGACGCCGGACAAAATGTGATCAAAAAAGCCCACTTTAGTTATAAAAGCTCCAGTGAGCAAAAAAAAAAAAAACAAAAAACAAAAAAAAACAAAAACAAAAAAAAAACAAAAAAAAAAAAAAAACAGACAAACAAACAAACAAAAAGACTCTTTTAATTCTACATTAAATTAACAGAAATCTCTGATGAGGCTGTAGCTCTACTGGTCTGTACGTATAACAAAGGAAAAGTAGCACTTGGATTTGAAACTTTGCAACATGCAGCAATAAATGGAATTATGTATGTTAATGTTGTCTACTTGTGTGCCAAGTTATATTAAAATCAAACAAAAACTTAGGAGGAGTAACATTTTGAAAGTATTTCACAGAAATTTCTATTTTAAGTAACCATAGCAACATCATTCACTGAAATCAAAAACCGATAAACACTATTAGGTATCGTAGTGAAGTCTTACTGTGTGCCAAATTAGATTGAAATCAGACCAAAACTGTAGGAGGGGTAATGTTTTAAAGGAATTTTACATAAATTTCTATTTTTAGTAACCATGGTCAAACCATTCATCAAAATCAAAAACCAATTTATCAAATTATGTATCTTAGTGTAGTCTACTTGTGTGCTAAGTTATATTAAAATCAGACTAGAACTGTAGGAGGAATTGCGTTTTCAAGGAATTTCACAGATATTTCTATTTTTAGTAACCATGGCAACACTGTTCATCGAAATCAAAAACCGAGGCACTAAATTATGTATCTTAGTATAGTCTACTTTTGTACCAAGTTATATTGAAATCAGACCAAAACTGAACGAGGAGTAGCATTTTGAAAAATTGTTTACGGACAGACAGACAGATGTACGACGAACACCTTACTATCGCATAAGCTCCTCTGGTCTCTGACCAGTAGAGCTAAAAATAGCAACTTGATCATTTATATATTTATTATTTATTTTTTATCATAACAAATGACGCCAAATGAGCCGAGTTTTCAGTTACCCTGCACATGCTGCAACAAATATTACCTCTTCAAGTAGCTTACTGCAGATTCTCCAGTCTATGATATTTAGTCTATGATCAATTTCAGCAATATTCGACTGGTCTTGGTGATTTGCCCTAAGGTGTCTGTATGCCATGCCAAGTTCATAACAAATTCCTTGAACAGAAGCTGAATATTCCTTCTTTTTCAAATATTCAAAAAGAAGCAGTTCGATTTCAAGGAAAAGATTCTTGATGCTCTGCAAAATCAATATATTAGTAGATGCTAATAAATATTTTTATCGGGACGTATAAGATTGAATATACTAGTACAGTAAAATAAAATAAGGCATTTGTTAAAAGAGTACAAATGAAATTGTTAATTTTAATCTTATATTAATTTTATATGACAACTGTAGTTTTAGAAATTAACATTTCATGTTATTGTGATCGGCTTTGGCCGATCACTGTCGATTTCATATGTGGCATCCGTCAGATTTAACAATCTGCACACACATTACGCCCTGCGCAACTCTGTTTACTATGCACTGATAGCTTCATAAAAATCTTTCAGAGCATGTCAAGTACTTACGAGCATTATTTTGATCCATTTACCTTGAGATGCAAACGTTTATTCAGTTACCTGCTGAATAAATTTATTTTTCTTTGTGTACATACGTAAGAATTTCAATCATTTCCCATAAGGACGAAGTTTAATCGTTCATTGGTGTTTCGGAAAGGAATAAAAATATTCAAGTCAAATCGAATTAAGAAAGCACGACGCACATGTTTCCTTTTCTACTTATAGAATACGTTCTATTTCCATTAGTGAACTCTTCAAAATTAGAGGCGCATTTGGTCGTCTGACTGGGACAGCATGGCGTTGCGGATAATACAAAACATGCCAATCTCAATCCAATTATAAATGTTAAATGTATTTGTCATTCCAATTAAAGAATAGAACTAAAAGACATATGTAAGAGAGCGAGAACCCTAAATTTATCATCCATTAATAAAAAAAAAATACGACATTTCCGAGGCATGTGTATTGTATTTAGATGTGCCATACGATAAATAGATGCATACATGTACGATCAACAATAGATATAAATTGATATCGTTGTCATTCCTACTCTTGATGTATATAAAGTCCACAACAATAAAATATTTCATTTGCATTTTTTTAGGATTTGTTCATCTACATTCAACATATTGTTTACATGTTTATGTTACGTTTGTCCCAGAAATCCCGCGAGATTTGTACATTTTCCGACTTTTTCACAAAAGAGCGCATTAAGAAGTATAACTCTTCCAAAGTGGAAATAGAACGTATTGTGGACTTTCAGTATATTATCGTCTATTAAAAAAAATAAATTTCACCGATTTCAGAAAATTTACCGTTATGATGAATTTCTAAAAAAGTGTTCGACACATCACTTAGCCATAACATTACATGAAATCACATTGCCTCCATCTACCAAGAATATTTTAAAATCAAATGACGCTCTGAGGCCTAATTTTCTAGGCATTTGTCCATAACCAAGAATATTTGAAAATCTAGTGACGCTCTGCTCTGTCATTATATATATATATATATATATATATATATATATATATATATATATATATATATATGTGTGTGTGTGTGTGTGTGTGTGTGTGTGTGTGTGTGTGTGTACGTGTACAACCGCAATTCTCACTACACGAGGTTTTACACCTGAAAGTCACTACACTATGTTCTAGCAATGCTAACAAGATAAACAGACCATAACTGTGATTCTATGGGTCTTTGTATATGCAAATGAGGTTCAGAAAGATGAAAATTCAAATAATGAAAAAATGATTTTTCACCTAAAAGTCACTACATTTGGTCACGTGATTTTGCTCAATCACACACCGGAAGTTGACAAGTCACTACATGGCTTTACCAGGACACACACAGGAAACTCAGTACATAAACACTCTTGTAAGATATTATACAAGAAAATCACTACATTCAGTAAATTTTGAATGTGTTTCCCATAAAAACACCAATTTTTCCAAAAAATTGTCGAAAATACATGACAATGTCTGCATGAAATCTGTATGCTATAGAAAAAAAATTGTCAAAGGATATCCGACAAAGTTAAAAGATAAAAAATTGGCTTTCAGCATCTGTATATTGATTAATATAAAGCAAATGAAATGAGAAGAATAAATTAACAGTCATGACAAAGATTTAAAAGTATTAACGGCCAGGCACGTAACATCGTTTTTGAAAGTCGGAGGGGGGGGGGGGGCAGAAAATACAACTTAATACCCGAAAATCTTTGGCAAGCAAGAAAAATAGGTTAACTTCAAAAAGTCGAAAATCCTATTGGTGGGTTGAACTTTTGTGAACCCTCCAAAAAATTTCTTTACAATAAAATGACCGCATTTAAATACATAACAAAAGTGTGTGTAGGGGGGGGGGCTTTTAATGAACACTTTCACAATAAATTAAAAATAAAACTTTTAAGTTTGAAAAAAGGAGGGGCCAAGCTACCCCTCCCCTCTGCTTTTACGTCGCTGACGGCAATGAATTGCCGAGTGTGCGTTGATTCAAGACTTGTTTCGTCAAGAATATTCGTTTTGGGTTTTTTTTTCTGTTGCATTGAGTAAGACAAGTAGAAATTGAAAATCGTTCCCCAATTTTAAATGCAATCATTATGTTTTTTATGATCTTAAAGAGTTTATTTTTTTCTTAACAAGAATTTTATAGGATTACAAATTACTTAACTACTGTTCATGTAATAACATCTCGTTCTTTTTTATGTGGATGACACCACAACCAGCATTCAAAGGAAAATTTACAATAGCAATATAGTATATTCAAAAAAAAAAAGGGGGGGTGGCCTCCGCGTTCTACGGACCTGAAATAAGGGGGAAAATAATGATCCCTCTTACTTATTCTTGCAATTTAATGACTTCAAAAAACTGAAATTACTTTGGTGGGGAAAGTCCACTTCATTGTTTTTCTTATGCATAACATTCTATCATTTCATATTCATCATTTCATTTTCCAATTCAGCATTTAAAAATCCCATTGCTCAGATATGTTGGTCTCTAAAACCATGATTTTTTACGAAATGCAGTTCATACAGCACCCTTTAGTTCTCTTATCCCTTTGCTCAAATGTTTTACAACATTTTGAAAGATCAAACAAAAAAGACGGTTTGTTTGCATGAAACAATTTAATTGCATCAACTATGCAAAAAAAAAAAAAAATACATGAAAAGAATGCTGACATGAAATAAGATACACATGTATAAGCCAAGTGTTAATAGATAATTCTTGCTGTTAATTTTTAAGGTATCCAAAATAAGCTTATTTTCACAGAAGAACAATCAAGGACAATCAGTCAGTATTTGTGCAAAATATAGTGGCATTTTCTTAGTGCATTAAACAACATACAAGTTTCGAAATAAAAAACTCTCTAAGCTTAAAGCTGACAACCAAGCAAGAAATATAAATATCATGCAGTTAATAACTTCCTGTGTTTAAAATGCAACAAAAGGCCCTAGGCTTTGACTATTACCTGAGTATTATGAATTTCTCAGGCTGTGGTCATTTCAAAACCGCCTGGATCTAGAAATCTAGACCCATGTAACAAAAATCGTAAATTTTCACAAGAATTCTATATTTATTATCATATTGATGCAGCTGAACTCCTAGAAGTTCAAAGGTAAAGAGGATAAGGTATACTGGCTAATACTGTATAAAACATTCTAATTTATGACTAACTCTGCCTTTTCATGGGCCTGAAACATGAAGGAGCCTTCAATTAGAGGGCTAAGCATTAATTAAGATTAATTTTAGAGGTCCATGTTTGCTCTGCTACGAATATGGATTATTCTAATGGACTTTTGAGTTTAATTACTATTCATAATCTTCATATTTAATTTTATGCCTGCTAGTTTGCCTGCTAGATGTTCACCAGTGAAGGATTTTTTAAAACTTCAATTTACAGCCCATAGCAAGGGTTTCAAAAGTAGGGGGGACTTCAAAAAATATCTGACAAGCAAAAAAAAAACATTATTTACTGAACCGACCTTATTGCAACAAAGGGGGGGGGGGGGGCAACCAGGATATAAAGGATACTTTACTACAGCAAAATACTATACTCAGAAAAAGTGGGGGGGGGGTGTTCTATGGGCCTGTTGCAGTGTCAATATAAATAGGTAAACCTTGCATGAACAATGGGTCATGAGCGATAAATTTCACAAATTTTGGTTAAAAAATAATTACTTGCTTAAATTATGCAAACAGCTGTCTGCTACATGTCCATGAAAAAAAATTTATAGGATATATTTTTTCAATATTCAGCTCCATCCTGAACCTATATGCAAAAATGAATCTCACAATTTTTTGTACTTAAAGAGCTATGGGCTTATATGATATGCATACCATCAATTGGCCTGCTGGCAAAACTTCTCACAAAAGAGACATGAATGTTTTTTATTATCATAGTTCCCAGACGATGTTTTTGGCCTCTAAAAAACTGGTCTTTCGCTTCTCTGACTGTGGTAAAACTTTGCTGACATCATCATGATCGTCTTCACATTCACTGTCCTTTTCGCTGTCACTTGCAAGTGCAGCTTGTTTCTGCTGCATTTCAGATTTGAGAGGCTTACTGGGCATATCTGAAATTATTATATATGTACATGTATTGACAAAAGGGATTCATCTTTATTTTTATAGAAGAGGCCAATGGGCCACATGGCTCACCCATGTCACAATGGCCCTGCACATTTCCCCCCTACATATTCCTATGTAAAGCTTTGATTGCCTATTATGGCCTCATCTTACCCATTCAAACCTAATGAAGAGGTATGAAAGTTGTTTTTCCATACTTCAATCTGTTAGGCATGATTGAAACACTCTAAGCTCCTTATGGAGATATTTATAATTTATAATGCTGGCTAATGAACATCATGTTAATGTGATGCAAAGGAAAGTAATTTATTTAAAATGAATTTTGTCAATTTATCAGACTGTGATCATGTCTGGAGAAAAAACAACTTATGGAATTAATCCTTAACTGTAATAAAGAAACAGTCATACTTAAAATTCAAGACAGAAATTCTGCCAGAATTTTAATTCACTTTAAACAATCTACATATTGTACAATGTAATACATAACACCTTATACAAGAGGCCCATGGTCCATGACACCTGAGCCCTTTTGCAAGAGAAAAGCAGAAATCAGTTCAGTATTGAAAAGTTTGAGTAATTATACAATTGGTGCCACCCTAGGCCCTGTGGGTGATGATTTGAAGAAACCTGAAACTACTTCTCCCATCCTACCCCTTGATGTTATGATTTGAATAAATTTGAATGTACACTACCTGAAAAATACTCCTGTATTAATATAACAAATCATGGCTTTGTTGTTCTTGAGAAGGCCTTTAAAGACATTTTCTATATAATTCCATGTAAAAGTCTTATGCCCCATTGTGTCCCCACCCTTCTGCCAGGGGACATTACTTGATAAAACTTCAAGCTACTTTACCTGAGTATGCTTCTGTATTAATATGACTTGTCATGGCTTTGCTGTTCTGGAGAATAATTTTTCTGGCCCACTCAGACCTGTTTAACTTTTCTAACTGATGTCAGTATTCTAGAAGTTGTCAGTATTTTGAAGAGTTTGTCAGTAAAAATACAACTCAGCTTATTAGACATTTTTATATGAAGAACCCCTTGTTATACAAATACTAAGCACTAACTACGCATGTCACCGTATGCTGTCTACTGTTGCTTACATATTTTACATTTACCTTAATTATATTGTTTTTAGATCATTTTTGATAAGACCACTTCAATCAACAAGCTTCTTTATCAAACTGATTGGCAAATTTCGGGAACGACTCTGATTTTTTTCCGTCTTTAGGGAAAATTTGTATATTTTCAACGTGAATCTGTAGAGCACATTTTTACTCGAAGATTCATGGGAAATACTAAAAATCTGTACAAGTAAACAACTCTGCCCATTGTTTCTGGAGAAGATTTTTTTAAAGATGCCATCAAATTTACACTTATTTTTGATTATATCCCCTTAAAATAGGGTGATGCCTTTCATGTGAACAAACTTGAATCCCCCACCCAAGAATACTTTGTGGCAAGTTTGGTTGAAATTGACGCAGTGGTTCTTGAGAAGGAGCTGAAAATTTGAAACAACAATGACGCTGGAGATGGACAATGGACAAACTTTGATCAGAAAAGCTTACTTGAGCTTAAGAAAGTTCTGTTTTCAGCTTTATTACCAAGATCATTAATGGTATCTTCATCACAGCTTTTTTCATCGCTTGAAGGATGGTATGATTCATCATCATTACCATCATCATACTCGTCTGCTTCATCACTTAAAAGTGGCCCTGTATCATATCCTATTTAAAATTCTAAAAAAGAAATTATCATTTTAAGACTGTTCATTTTTATGGGGTTAACTTTTAATTTGTAACATCCAAACAACATCATAAATATAGATTACCATTCTCATTGACAACATCATGACTGCTGCTTTCATTTACAAATGATTGGTGTGATTCCTCATCCTGCTCAATTGCAAAAGACTCTGTCAAAACATTCAAATTAGATATTAAATTGGAAAATAACACTTTTCTTAAAAAGTAAGATTCAAATTTATGAATACAATAGGAGTTATCTATTTTTTTTTTGCCTTTACTATGCATGCAAAGAAGAGTCCCATGGGCTACAACATTTCCCATGTAACTTAAAAGAAGCTTTTCTTAATGTTTATAAACGAAGAGTTTTTCTCCTTAATTTTCCCATGCAAAATTGTGAACTCATATTATGACCCTATCCTAACTCTAAAGGGTCTCTGAATCCCCCCCCCCCCCCCTTCTTCCTTCCTCCCTTTGGCCATGATTTGAACAATAAGGAAGCTACAAGAAGGTTTAAAAATACTTTTTGTGGTCCAGTTGTTCTTAAGAGGATTCGTAAAGATTTTAACCAGTACATAAATGTATGTATATATTTCAAGGTAAATCTTTGATCCCCTATTGTGGCCCCATCTACCTCAAAGGCCATTTTTTGAACAATTTAAAATCTTTATTACATCAGGAAGCTTTCACATAAATTTCAGCTCCTGACCAGTAAAGTGAGAATATTATGGGCTTTGAGAAGAAAATACACATTATGGTTTAATTTGACCTCTAAATCTTTTTTCTAGTACCATAATAATGTACGATGCATTTATTAACTTGACAACATACCAATCTTCTCCTGGATTTTGTATGCTGGTGAGCACAGACTGGGCTCACAGTTTCCAGCAAAGTTAACAGCTGTAACTCTAAACTCCCACTCTGAGTCCTAAGGAAGATCGGTGACAGTAAAGAGGGGTCAGTGCAGGGGTACTCATTACACTTACACCACATCTCTGCTCCCTTAAACCTCTCTTCCACAAGGTAGTCTACAAAGATAATCAATATTATCAACTGCTACAGTGTTTATGTGGTTTTGAACAGAGATCAACATTTCCCTTTTTTATTCTACTTTTAAATTAGTACCTGTAATTTTACAGCCACCATTATGTTTAGGTGGTTCCCATTTCAGATAAGTTATAGAATTGTTGACAGCCTCTGGTACACCAGGTGGCAAAACCTTGGCTAAAATAAAAGTTTAAAAATGTGAAAGAAAAAATAATTGAAATTGAAGTACAATATGGTAATTGTTTTTTAAAATGTTATAATTTTTTTCAAATATACTTACTGTATTTGGGCTTGGGAGTTATGGGACCAATCACTAGACTCACTAAAACCTTCAAGATTCTTGGCCCGTATGTGGAAGTTGTATTCCTTGTCCTTTTTTAATCCCTACACTGATGAAAAAATTCTCAAATTCAAGTTTTGCAAACAAAACAAATTTCAAGAATCACTTTTGTAAAACATCTTTTCACAGTTTTCAGCCATAACATACTAATTACATGCAACAAAAGGACATGTAAATCCACTTACTAGTTTATAAGAAAGATACATGTGTCAACAAGTAATCAGTTACTCACCCTCATAAACACACTCATCTACTGGGTAGTCATTAGCCTGCCTCCAGTGGTGGGGTCTTCGTATTCTATGACATATCCTATAATCTTCTTAAAACCATCTGATTCATTTCTTGGTTTGGTCCAAGAGAGAGAGAGGGACAAAATCTTCATCAATGTCGAAAACACTTGGATGTCCAGGAGGATCACAACAAGCTAAGGGAAACATTTAATATTTTCAAAATTTTTCAACCCAGTTCATCATGCAAGCACAAAGACATTCTTTTAATTGTATACACCAATCAATGCTCTAATCTTAACATATCCCTTCGTATTGAAACGAAGTCTTAAAGTTTGGAATTCATTTGATATCTAACAATTCATGTTCAACAGAATTATCACTTCACTTCAGCTTAGCTTCAGGGGAGAGATCAAAATTCATACACATCTACAAAAACTAATCAATCACCTGAAAATGAATTTCTTTGGCTACCACTTAAATATTTAGATGACTTGCAAAATAAAGTGGACAGACAGGACAGTATATATATATAGGTTGAACAAATAGGGATATACTAAAATACTTAACTAAATGTGCATTCTCAACCAAATTTGTGCACAGTGCACTATTTAAAGAATGTCCATACAAAGTAGTCAAAATACCAATCCCAAAGATTTTGAACTTAGCATTTTACAATTTTTTCCTCATAAAAATAGATGAATTCAAAATTTGATGAAAAATATTAATGCTCTCAAACTAGGAATAATTAACATTTTTGGTGGAATGGCTCTGTTCAATGGTACCAGTTATGGAAGAAAAAAAATGCTGCTGTTTGTTCTTTATCACAAAATACATTGTATTTAAAAAAAAGTTCCATTTCTTTTTTATTTTAAACATTTTTTCCTTTATATTCCCACAAAAAACTTTAGTCCACTATGTTGTGCCACTCTACGGGTACCTCTAGGAACCATGATTGGGAAAAAAATTGTACAGCACTTTCTGAGGATAACAGCTAGGACATTAATATCACTAATCAATGTTCTGTTGTGACATACATTCCAATGAAAAACTTCAATCCATCATTGTAGCCCTATCCTACCCCACTGTAGATGCACTTCATTTATTTATTTTTAATTACAAAAAGACAATTGAACAAACTACCATGTTATGACTGCATCTTATTATGACATTTTTTTTATATGTTGATGTAAAAAAAAATACTGATTCCATACTGGTTCCACCTACCCCATTAAGTCAGATTTGAACATGCAAACTTGAATCTATACCATGTCAGGACACTTCCACATAAGTTTCAATGGTTTATAAAAAGGAGATTTTTATATGAATCAAATTTTCACTGTTTCATAGCTATTTCTTCTTGAAAAGTTGGTCACCTTTCATTTAAACAAATTAAAATTGCCAAGTGGTTCTCCAGAAGAAGTAAAATGCTCCTGAGCTTTTGAGCAGATTTTTGTCTTAACCTGTATTTCCACTTTTGCATAATGTTTTAGTTCTTACAATAAATTTGGATTCTACAATACCAATTAAAATATATTCAGTTAAAACTCCATACCAAAAGCATTAAGTGAGGAACTACTGTATGTGTACTTAAAAAAGCAGGCTTCATATTTTAGGGGGCCCTTGGCGCAGACAACAATGCACTAATTCATGAATACCACTAAGAAATCATTTATAAATACAATATACGGTACAGACATTTATAGCGCTAATTCATAATGTCGCCAACACCTCAAAACCCAGTGATTTCGCTAAATTTTGAATACGCCAATTTATGTACACGTACAGTATATTTTGTGGTGGAAGGTTTTTTTTAGAAGAAAATGATCATTTCTTTCTCAATCAAAGTATTTAAAGTATGTTAAGTTTGGATTCCTATTTTTCCATGCAGCGTACACACAGAGTTATTCTGAGCCATGAATTGTTTTATGCTGGTCCTAAATTATATATCAAATAAAATATCATGAATTCTATCATTATATTTGATAAGTATAGCATATATATTGTGAAAATCCAGAAAAAATAGCCGTAATTTAAATTTAATAAGCTTAAAATTAGCACTATTTTGGTAATATCTAAAAATTAACATCACAAACCCCCACTTTTAATTTTCTTTTCTGAATATATAAAATACTTTTAACCATTCTTCTTAAATTCAGTAAAATGTCATTATTATTGCTTGTTAAATTTTTTAATACCAGAAAAATATTTTCTGAGTGCAAAAAGGTCAAATAATTGAACTTGCGAAGTAATTTGAAAATTTTTTGTTGTCACAAATTTTAATACACCTATTCAAGGTGAAATAAGACTGCGTTTGTTCCCATAATTTATTTGAAAAAAATATTGGAGGAAAAACTTTAAAAATTGATTTATGTGTAAGACGTATTTACAGTGCAAAAAAGTCAAACTAAATGCTCTATAGCGCAAAGAGAAGCACAATAACCCCCATTTTTTGTTTTGATTTTTAATTAAGCTAGGTGTGTAGATTCTAAAAATATACTTGATAAAAGATTCTCATTACTTTTGAATTTAAAATTTCAAAATTATGCTTTGTAAAGTAGAAATCTGGTGTCTGATTATAATCAATAACATTGAAACAGAAGCTGATTCCAAACATTGATCGAAAATGAAAATAAACCAATGCAAGGAAACTCACAACATCTGTGTGATAAATGTATACAGACAGGGAAACTCACTACATTTCGGTAAATAATGCACTCTGGCAAGGAAACTCACTACATGTGTGTAAATAATATACTCTGGCAAGGAAACTCACTACATGTGTGTTAATAATGTACTCTGGCATGGAAACTCACTACATGTGTGTAAATAATGTACTCTGGCAAGGAAACTAACTACATGTGTGCAAATATTGTACTCTGGCAAGGAAACTCACTACATGTGTGTGATAATTTTAAACAGACAAGGAAACTCACTACGTGTGTGTAAATAATATACTCTGGCAAGGAAACTCACTACATATGTGTAAATAATGTACTCTGGCAAGGAAACTCACTACATGAGTGTAAATAATTTACCCTGGCAATGAAACTCACTACATGTGTGCAAATAATGCACTTTGGCAAGGAAATTCACTACATCTGTGTAAATAATGTACTCTGGCAAGGAAACTCACTACATGTGTGTGATCATTTTAAACAGACAAGGAAACTCACTACATGTGTGTAAATAATATACTCTGGCAAGGAAACTCACTACATATGTGTAAATAATGTACTCTGGCAAGGAAACTCACTACATGCAGTCTTCGACAAATTCCAGGAGTCTGAAGCCTGGGACCTGGTAAAATTGGAAGCGGGCATGTGGAAATTGCATACTTACAAGCCCGAAGGGCATGTAAATTCTGAGGCCTAAGCCTCCATATTATCAACTTAAATAATACCAATAACATTAAATGTACTTAAAAGTCTGATTTTTCATCTAAAGTGGAGCACCAAATAAAATATTAACGATAGTTTATTCTACCGCAATTTCCAAAGAACTCTTTTGCAAAGGAGACACAAAAAGTATACGCATTGAAAACAATACGTGACTTCCAAGAAACTCTTTTGCAAAGGAGACACAAAAAGTATACAGGTAGAAAACAATATTAATGGCGAGACAATAGATCTATAGAAATGGATTTCAGATCATTTCCTTGGCATGAAAAGGCAGATAAGATTAAAATTACTTGATAAAATTCTGGGCATGTAAATATTTGTTCGGGCTAGCATAATAAGTGGTTAAACCTGCCCGAAGGGCATGTCCTGAAAAAAAGATTTGGTGAAGACTGTACATGTGTGTGTAAATAATATACTCTGGGAAGGAAAATCACTACATGTGCAATTACTGTCCTCTGACACGGAAATTCACTACATCTGCATGATAAATTTTAAAGTTAAAGATAGAAACTCAAAACGTTGACACAAATACTGAGGTATGTGACTAATGCAGAGATTATTAGATACTGTACATGGCATGAAAAAAATTGCTGGCTTCACATCAATGTTGCTATGGAATGAAGGAATCAAAATAATCATCCCAAATTAAACATACATGTATTAGACCATTAGAGAGAATCTAGGTATGTCACTCCAGTTTGTTTACTTTGTACCCCACTGGTTTTTCTGAGTTGAAATCATGTTTTTATTTCAAAATGAAATGCCATTTCACATTCTTTGGACATATAATTCAGTCGGTCTTTAATTTGATGAAGCTTTTAAATTGGATTTGCATCTCATAAGAATACTACAATTTATTCTCAAATACAAATCAATCAGTGTTTTGGAAAATCCTTAACTAGAAAAGCAAAAGGCCACTCAATCTCATTCATAACAGTATGTCACTTCTTTTCATATCCATGCTCAATACATTTCACTCTGATTCTTATTCTTCATAATTTCAATACTTTGCTGATGCTTTATTGTGTTAGCTATGTATACCAGTTCTTCTTACTTTTATACTAATTCCAGTTCTTAACTACTGTAACATTATTTTTAAATTTGCAAATTAAATCTCTGTTACAAATATCAATTTAAATATTTTTGTTGTAGACAACCAAGAATTCAAGTAATGTGAGAAAAACAAAATGCCAGTAATATGTCTTCAATTATGCGATAAAAATGACTCTGGCCATCCGAACCGAGCAGCATCCAATCTTATAATTATGTGTTGATACTTAAGTGTTGTCAAATCGGACAATTTTTAGTAACTTTTCCAATCAAGTAAACGGTTACACTGATGGATTTTTTTTAGATAATATATGTAACGTCATTACAATTTCCATGTTTAACATTTACATACTGGCCAATATCAAATGCAAATGCACTGTAGATGCATTTCATTTATTTATTTTTAATTACAAAAAGACAAAATAAAGCTTCTTAATGAATTTGTTCTTGAATATCCTGTAATAGTTGGCAATTTTTGCGGATGTCCTAAATATAATGTTACTTTAGTTTCGTTTCTGTGTATGTTAATTTCATTTTACATATTTTACACTTTTCAGATTTAAATTCTTTTAAAACATTTCGGAATCTATGCTTTTGATGGCTGTGGAGGCATCTTGTTTAAAATTAATCCTGTACTGCGGACTAGCACAGTATAAGTGAGTTAATTATAATTAACCCAGGTTTTCTACATTGTATACCGCTTGGCAATCAAAGCCATCAATTAGATAAACTGTGAAAACAGTGTTATCAAAACAAATCGGTCATGTTTGTCAAACGCTAGATCAAGTCTAACGTTAAATAACGGTAAATAAAACGGTAGAGGTGTACATTCATTTCTGAACAAAATAACATTTCTTTTCTACTTTTGTCTATATATCCGAGTAACTGAGTAGCAGTTTTACTATCTGATACTCGCATTGTTCGCCGATTAACCGGTTAACCAGGTACTCGTTGACAACACTAGTAGATATGGTTAAAATGGCATCACACAAAATAAAGATAAATTAATTATTCAAACAACAGGGAATAATACAGTAAAACATGCTTACAATAGCAAAGAGCCGGGGACCAAAATATTTAATTCATTATAAACATAAACTTTCCATTTACAACACTTTTAAATCTCTGGGGAAGGAAATCACTTCAATGTAAGCATATTAATTCATTTTAAGCATGTTTGCTATAACAATGTTCTGGCTGATTGATTTGAAAATTTTATAAATGGTTCTTCAATGATGTGCACAATTTAGGAGACACTGCAACAAGTGGAAGCTAGACCACTGCTCCTTGATGAAAATATATCCTTGTTCATAACCTTATTATAAATCTAGCTTAATAGTCAGACCGGGTGAAGCCTATCTTTATGAAGTATTGATACTGATGGTGGCATTACATAAAAATCAAAGTACTGAAAGTACTCATGGGAGTTGAACATTGTAATGTGAAAGATTTAACAGGAAGTAAAGGAGCTATAATATCGGAACATTTTTTCATGCTTTAGATACAAGTCAACTATTGCAGATTTGATAGAGATACAACATCAAACATAAGAAATAATTTCAAAAACATTTGAATAACGAAGATCATGGGCCACAATACTCACCTGAGTAACTTTAATGACTTTAACCGTGTTGTTCTTATTCAGATTTTCAAAAACTTTTACCACTTAATATTCCCATGCAGGGACGTAGCATCGTTTTTGAAAGGGGGGGGGGTGGGCTCGAAAATTCTATTTTTTGGGTGTGGGGATAGGTTTCAAACTTCTTTCAGTATCAAATTTTACTCATACACTACTACATCACCCCTATTTGAATATTCTGCAACAAACAGTAGGGGGACGGACTTTCAATGAACATTTACAATATTAATTTTTTTATAAATTTCATGTTTGGAAAAAAAGGGGGCAGACCCCTCCCCCCTCCCCTATGCTACGTGCCTGTCATGAAAAAAAAAATGTGTCAGCATAAATCAATATGGCGATATCAAACTCTGAGGGGTCTCTAAATCTACACAATATTAATAACATTGTTTTGCAATTATGAAGATTTTTTCCTGTACACATACATTCAACTTAAATCCCAATTTATTTAATTCATTAAATATACCAAATTAATTTTTAGCCAATTCTCACATAGAATCCATATAATATAAGAGTGCAGAACATTAACTGGCGAAATTAGAAATATGCAGCTTACGTCATTTAAATTTCCATCTGTTACAATCAGAATGTTTAATGAGAGACAATGAAATGGGCGGGTACAATTCAACACGGACGTCCGAGAAAACACTGGATTGAAATTCTAGTTTGAAATTCATTTTCAATCCACCTGAGCTGTTTTCAAACCTAAAGTGTGAATGTATGATCCGAAAGACAAATAATTTCAATTCCCAAATACATGTTGTTTGACATTCATATTTATATGAGTACTTTAGCATATACTTTTAAGGATACGTAAAAGTAAAAGAAGACAGAGATTACTTTTTCAGGGGACGACCATTTTACTCTAGAAGGGGAGGGGGGCTCAAAAATTGTCGAGTCAGATCATGTCTCCACATGATAGAAGATATTTATTTCTAGGATGACAAAGCTTTTTTTTTTAGTTTTGTCTTCACTGAAAACTGTTTGACAAACAAAAGCAGGGAGGGGATGTCAATTTAAAAGAAAATTTTCATATTTATTCCAAGATCGTCAGCCCCCTCCCTCCCAGCACACACATTCACATACCAAACAGAAATCAAATATTTGTCCCTTTATATTTCTTTAAATACACTGGACAGAAAATTCTGATTTATATAAATTTCAAACTATTCCAAAATTGAAATTATTTGTCTTCTTGGTCAATCAGTAACACCGTACGTTCTTGCGTAGCTGAGGTGGATTGAAAATGAATTTCAAACTAGAATTTCAATCCAATGTTTTCTCGGACGTCCGTGTCAAATTGTACCCACCCATTTTATTGTTTATCGTTTAACATTTTGACGGTAACAGATGGAGATGACGTAAGTTGCATATTTCCAATTTTGCCAGTTAATGTTCCGCGGTCTTAATTTGTTAAGCAAACTGAATCAACACAACTTTGAATGGTTTGCATTCTAATGGTTCTATTGCAGCAAAGTTTTCTCAAAACAAACGTAACTTTTTTAAATCATTTGGAAGTAGTATATGAATCTGTAAAATATTAATGGACATGCTGATACAGCTCATCCCAATTTCTGAAAATAAAATCTTTATCTTCTGGGCTCCTTTCTTTACTTTTTCGGACATTGATAATCTATTTAAAATACCTATGAAAGCATTTGAAGCACAAAGCCCTCCCTACTCTCTTCTAATATATACAAGATCCTTGGTGCCAACAACCAACTGGCACTTTATTTTCAATGTTACCATCACCAGACACTAAATCGTCATTTTTTTCTTCCTCTGATTGGAACAAGAAGTTGATATTATCTTTTGGGTATAACTGGTTCTTTTCGGACACAATAATTAATTTTTATAGAATTTTTGTATTTACTTTTTCTATCAAAATGTTTTTATCTTTATAACTCAATCATTATGTATTTTTTTTAAATCCCATAATTTTTAATTTCATGTCAAGAAATTTCTATACAGAAGTAAGTATCTCTGAATACTTTGCCTTTTGTTTGCTTGTTTTACATCTCTTCGAGAATTTTTACTCATGAAGAGACACTACCACTTGCCAATGGAGGCTAGGGCTGCAAATTTTTACCTATACAGGACACTTAGTACCATTGAGCAGTGAGGGATTTTTTGGGAGGTGCCAGCACCTACTGCGAAATGGGATCTCGGTTTATACGGTCTAATCCGAAGGGTCCGTTTCTAAATGCATACCGCAGTTGGATTCGAACCCACGACGTAATGATTAACACCTTACTTTGAATCTCTAGAGCAAACGAAGTTGAACAACTGTGCAACGCGAGTGACATTTACTATTTGTGATTTTGGTTTGATACAAATTTCAATGTAATTGAATTTCAGGTATACTATATACATGTAGCTGAGCTGGACAAGTTTTTCAAACTTTCAATGAATTAAAACGATCGACTTGAATCTGTTTTGATTTTTTTAATTAAAAATCAGACGTAGTTTAACGAGCTACTGCAAGAAATAAAACTGTTGTAATTATGAGGATCGATCTTTCTCGCATATCGATCACTGGTCTTAATAAGCCATTGTATCCGCACACGCATGCATTCATTCATTTTAATTGTTTTTATTAATAAAATCAAATGAAACATTTTTTCAATGATGACGTACTACTGCAATACACTTTTATATGCAGACATGTTGAAATGCATTAATTAATGTAACACATCATTTTTCAAGTCCAGTACTAGTGTTGTACACGTGACCCACTGAATGCCGATAAATTCATGAAATTGAGGATTAAAAATTAATGTCATCTGAAATTGTCACACATTTACTTCTTTCTTTATAAGTAATTCTTATCTGCAGAGTTATCAAAAACACTCAGTCTTGTCGGCAAGGTCGATAAGGAATTTTCTGGACCGATAACGTACAAGAAAACAGTGGTCCAAACGACCGTTTAAAACATTGAACGTGATGCAAATTCTGAAACGCTGTGCCTAGGTAAGGACCACAAAACACCGAAATCGTCCGTATGGTGACGATTGTCGATCAAAATTGTTAAAGCATGTCTCTGATTAGAGACTCTGTATCATAAGATAGGACTTTTTGTGAGATCGAATATCATAAAACTTAAAAGGCATCTTATTTTAGTGCTATTATTTTTTTCCCTTTATCAGCGATTCAGCGTACAAAATAAGATGCATGTATCTGGTCTGACAAAACTTTGTCCAGTCAAACAGATCATTTGACTTTGTCAGACCAAATGTCTGACAGTGATTCAAAAATTTTGACAACTCTGCTCCGAAAATCACTGCACAGTAAATTCATTTACAGTTGTATAGACTTTACATTTGTATCTGTCCTAATATACTTAGAAGCATAGGTGAAATATTTGCAAGATTTTGCCATGGTTTATTTCCTTCATCACATGACTATTAATTGTTTGGAACTTTGAAAAATAACAATAAAAAAAGTTTCAGCTTGTTAGATGATCTAACGTAAACGGTTATAATTTGTTGTTTTTCCCACTTAAAATTTACATACGTACATGTAGTTCGAATGTCAGACCTGGCTGTTCCGACTTATTTTATCAAGAATTTCATATGTGAAATGCTTATAAATTTTATGCCACATGAAAACAACTTGAAAACTCAAAAAGCTTAATCTAGTAATTTATCTTAAAGTTTTATCTTTCTGTGTACGTTAATCACCTTCTCTTCGATTTTCTTCCTCTTCGATGTTAAACGTGTTAGGATTCAATATTAAACGAACAATTGTTCAATTATAGCCAAATCAATGTAATTTGTTTATTCTTTTGATGTTTATTGTATTACCAAATAAATATTGTTGAAAACTTCGAATATTTATGGCTAAAAAAAAGGTATAACTTTGATTGTGAAATAATTTTTACCACGCGTCAGTCAATGCAAAGAGGTTTCGCGCAGTCATATAGTCACATGTGCAGAGTTGTCGTTAATTTCCCTCTCATTGTTTATAGGTGCCGCTGTTTGTGCTGCAAAGGAGGTTTGTGACGACAATTTTCAACATTTTTTTTTAGTTCTGTATAAATCAATTTTAATTTAATCAAAATATAGTATTCAAATTAAGTTAAATGAAATTCAATTGTATTTAGTTTCATATCATTTATCAAAATTAGATAAATTCAGAAAATTGAAATGGACTATTTTATGGCGGACGTTTATGCAAGTTTACATTGAATATCACAGGAGTAAATTGGTCGACACAGAAGCCCCACGGAAGGCCACTATATAATCAATACAAATTACTGCGCTTAGAAAGCCCGTGATGACCAGGGAGATTGAACATAGTTCAACTCCCAAAAATAGTTTGTGTCCAAAAACATGTGAATAAACATGATAAATATTAAATCCCTCTTTATGACATTATCATGAAATTAGCTTAACAGCAGACTGGGTAGTGCAGCTTGTATAATTATATTTATATATATTACCTGAATTAATCTCATCATCATCATCACTGTCAAATGAATTTCCCATGGAATTCCTGACTAAAAGGGTCCGATTCCACTTCCACATCTGAGCTAGCCGTTTGGATGTCTAAAACATCAAAGCATTTAGATTCAACATCACCTTTTAAAAATTAAAACTGTCTTCAAACAAGAGGCCCATGGGCCACGATGCTCACTTTAGTCAAATAGGTTCAATAAAAGACTTACTTATAGACACAAAATATTACAAAAAAATTTATCAATTCAGATTCTGAGATCTTATTTTCCAGGTATAAGTCTTCTGTTAAATGTGTCTTTGTGTGACATCATATTGTAACTAGGGGATTACTCTAGAATCAGTCCCAGTATTTCCAATTTGTTTAAACATCATTTATGTTAAAAATTATACAAAAAATATTTTTTGGAAAAAATATACAAACTTAAATTTAAATACAGATCAATCTGGATTTTAACTTTTTTGCACAAAACTATAAATTAAGAGCATATAAAATTATAATCATGTAATGAAAAAATATGAAATTCAAGCAATATTATTCTTTCTACATCCATCCACTTTACAAAACAAAACCACAGATGTTGAGAGTAAATTAATAATATAAACTTACTTTTATAGTCTGATATAAATTTGATCTCAAAACCTTTTTGGTCAAAGCCAGCCTGGCAGTAAAAATCTGCTTCTGATGAAGGTGACATTCGTCTTCTCTGAAAACAGATGTGATCAGGGAATACATAAGCTTTAATTCATAACATACTATATAAATGGTGCCTGTTTTGGAGGATAACAAATGAAATTGACACCCTTTTGAAAACCATTGTTAACCTTTTGTTTTTTCATTGAAATGATCCCTCCTGAAATATTTTATCGACCAAATATTAGAAGATTTTTTTTAAATTTTAATCAATTCTTTGCCTGTAATTAAATGACCACCAAAACTTGTGTTCGATCTAAGGGAAAACAAGTTTCTTGGTTGACTAGTGATACTTTTTACAAACAAGAGGCCCATGGGCCACATCGCTCACCTGAGCACATTGGCAAGGCAAAAGCACAAATCAGTTCAGTATTGAAAAGATTACTGGGGGGGGGGGGGGGGAGGAGGGGGGGCTTGAATTTTAAACTACCTGATGATGCTTCCATGTCAATATATAATTTGTTTTAACAAATGGCTTTGTTGTACTTGAGAAGATTTTTAAAAAAAATTCCCATATATTCCTCTGTAAAAATTTGATCCCCCATTGTGGCTCCTCCCTATCCCAGGGGTCATCATTTGAACAAACTTGACTCTACACTACCTGAGGATGCTTCCATATCAATATGACTAAACATAGCTTTTCTGTTCTTGAGAAGAAATTTTTTTCTATATGTTCCTATGTAAAACTTTCCATCCCCTTATTGGGCCCCACCCTACCCTCGGGGGTCATCACTTGAACAAAATTGAATTTACACTACCTGAGGATGCTTCCATATCAAAATGACTAAACATGATTTTCAGTTCTTGAGAAGAAGATATTTTCCTATATGTTCCTATGTAAAATTTTCGATCCCCAATTATGGTCCATCCCTATCCCCTGGGGTCATCATTTTAACAATCTTGAATCTACACTACCTGAGGATGCTTCCATATCAAAATGACTAATCATGGCTTTGCAGTTCTTCATCAGAACATATCTTCCTATATATTTCTATGTAAAACTTTGATCCTCCATTGTGGCCCCGCCCTACCCCCGGGGGTCATGATTTGAACAAACTTGAATCTACACTACCTGAGGATGCTTCCATATGACTCATCATGGCTTTGCTGTTCTTGAGAAGAAGATTTTTAAAGATTTTTCCTATATATTTCTATGTAAAACTTTGATCCTCCACTGTGGCCCCGCCCTACCCCCGGGGGTCATGATTTGAACAAACTTGAATCTACACTACCTGAGGATGCTTTCATATAAATATGACCAATTAAGGCTTTGCTGTTATTGAGAAGAAGATTTTTAAAGATTTTTCCTATATATTTCTATGTAAAACTTTGATCCTCCATTGTGGCCCCGCCCTACCCCCGGGGGGTCATGATTTGAACAAACTTGAATCTACACTACCTGAGGATGCTTTCATATAAATATGACCAATTAGGGCTTTGCTGTTCTTGAGAAGAAGATTTTTAAAGATTTTTCCTATATATTTCTATGTAAAACTTTGATCCTCCATTGTGGCCCCACCCTACCCCCAGGGGTCATGATTTGGACAAACTTGAATCTACACTACCTGAGGATGCTTCCATATAAATATGACCAATTGAGGCTTTGCTGTTCTTGAGAAGAAGATTTTTAAAGATTTTTCCTATATATTTCTATGTAAAACTTTGATCCTCCATTGTGGCCCCGCCCTACCCCCGGGGGTCTTGATTTGAACAAATTTGAATCTACACTACCTGAGGATGCTGCAATATAGATATGACTCATCATGGCTTTGCTGTTCTTGAGAAGAAGATTTTTAAAGGTTTTTCCTATATATTTCTATGTAAAAATTTGATCCTCCACTGTGGCCCCGCCCTACCCCCGGGGGTCATGATTTGAACAAACTTGAATCTACACTACCTGAGGATGCTTCCACATGAGTTTCATCTTCCCTGGCTTTGTGGTTCTTGAGAAGAAGATTTTTAAAAGATGCTACTAATTTTTCACTAATTCTTCATTATCTCCCCTTGAAAGAGGGCATGGCCCTTCATTTGAACAAACTTGAATCCCCTTCACATAAGGATACTTTGTGGCAAGTTTGGTTGAAATTGGCCCAGTGGTTCTTGAGAAGAAGTCGAAAATGTGAAAAGTTTACAGACGGACGGACGGACAGACAGACAGACGGACTACAGACAAAATGTGATCAGAAAAGCTCACTTGAGCCTTCGGCTCAGGTGAGCTAAAAAGTTAACTGTTTATTGAGTTTTTTTATCAACATATAAACATAGGTAATCAAAGATTACAAAGCTCAATGAATGGTACATGTGTATCTATAAGTAAGGTAAATCTTGTACCAATATTGTGTGAGATCAATCATCAAATGAATGCAAGTTTGGTTAAAGTAGGACTTATAGTTGCATGGGAATAGACCTGCTCCAAAAACTTTAAACTCAAACTGTTTACTCATAAAGAAAATGTAGGTCAGTTCCAGCATCCATAGCATGTCTGGTAGTGTCCATCCCTAGTTTCATCATCCAGGCAAGTTTAGTCATAACATGTCATATAGTGATAGAGCTACTCCAAAGACATTACTCTGGTCACATATCTGAAAAATGTAGGTCAGATTCAGCATCAAAAGCAAGTCTTCTTGTGTCCATCTTTAGATACATCATTCCATGCTAGTTTGGTTCTGGTAAGGCTAATAATTACTCATCTGGAAAATAAAGGTTAGATCCAGCATCCAAAGCAAGTCTGGTAGTGTCTATCCCTAGGTGCATCCTCCATGCAACTTTGGTCCAGGTAGGGCTTAGTTACTTGGAAATGCATTGACTTGCTCCAAAAACTTTAACCTGGTCACTCATCTAGAAAAATTTAGGTCAGATCCAGTATCTGAAGCAAGTCTAGTATTGTCCATCCCTAGATGCATCATCCATGTAAGTTGGGTCCAGGTACAGCTTATAGTTACTTGGGAATGGACTTGCTCCTAAAACTTTAATCGGGATGCCGACACAAACGAAAATCAATAATTATGATTTGCCATCTAAATCACATGTTCTATTTCAAGTGTGATTTACAACATTTTCATAATTTTATTCGGTAAACAAATAAAAAAATTTACAAATTCATTTTTAATGGACCCAAATTATAGCTTGTATAGCCACTGTATTAGTGTAAAACGTGCACTGCGCCATTTGGCTGGCCCCACAAAATGCAAGAAAGCCTGATTTCCTAGTTTGTAAGTTCATTGCAGTCTGCACTCTTGCTATTCGTCATCGAAATTAAATGATATCCATGATGTATCATATAACAAGAGGCCCAAGGGCCTTAACGGTCACGTGAGTATAAAACAACAATCCATAGAGGATCCATAGAGTATAAAATAAACTGATAGAAGAACCTTAATTTGTTGCCCAAAAGCAAGAAAAATAGGATGATCATGATCATCGAAATAATTAGTCTAATATACAGTAACAACTCATAAATTAAGTTCTAATCTGTCCCCCATTTAGATTTTTTTTCCGCTAAGTTTCATTTTCTAATATGGCCCCACCCTACCCCCGAGGGTCATAATTTGACTAATCTTGAATCTACACTACTGTAAAACACTTTTTATTCACAAGAACTTTATTTTTGCGTAATTACGTGAGACAGTGTGCTCGTGAAAATTTCATTCTCGCTTATAAAAGTATTCCTAAAGATTATATACAGCAAACACATTTCGTGAATATTCTGTCTCGCTAATAAGGAGTCAGTGACTATCTCGCGAAAATGAAGTGTCCCGAAAATTTAGTGATCTACAGCACCTGAAGATGTTTCTGTATTAAAATGACTAATCATGGCTTTGTTGTTCTTGAGAAGAAAATTTTTAAATGGTCTTTCCTATATATTCCTAAATAAAACTTTGATCACCTGTTGTGTCCCCTCCCTACCCCAGGGGGTCATGATTTGAACAAATTTGAATTTACATTACCCAAGGATGCTTCCATATAAATAAGACAAATCGTTGCTTTGCTATTCTTGAGAAGAAGATTGTTACAGATTTTTCCTATTTATTCATATGTAAATCTTTGATCATAAATTGTGGCCCCACTCTATATTACCTGAGGATGCTTCCATGTAAATATAATCAATCATGGCTTTGCTGTTCTTGAGAAAATAATTTTTTCAAGATTTTTCCTACGTATTCCAATGTAAAAATTTCATTGTTCATTATGGCCCCACCCTCCCCTGGGATCATGATTTTAAGAAATTTGAATCTACACTACCTGAATTTGTTTCTACATCAGTTTCATCTTTCTTGGCCCAGTGGTTCTGGAGAAGATTTTTCCAATGTATTCCCATGTAAAACTTTGATCTCCCATTGTGACCCGCCCTGCCCCGGGCAGGGGTGTGCAATTACCATCACCCAACGCCCAGGGCTACCAATTTTAGAGGTTGGGCTATCATAAATCTATACTGCATTAGCCTGTCGGGCTAGTAAATCTGAAATGAAAGTATACATATATTTACATCGACTGAATTGATGTACGAATTAACTTTGTTGTAAAATCATAATCTTTAAATCTTTTCAACATATATGTATTGTGTGTTGCTATCGCCAGTCGTTTCAGTGACAATTATATTCGATAAAAATAGGGAGAAGTACCTGACAATAACATAGCGCAAACCATTATTTGTTTTATTTATTTCAACTTAAATTTTTTTTTTTTTACCTTTTTGTTATACTTATACAAGTATTGTTTTCGGTAGTTAATGGGCTAGTGATGATTGTCAACCTCGAGCTAGTAACTTTGTTACTTCCACTAGCCCAGGCAAGTAACTAATTTTTGTAATTGCACACCCCTGCCCAGGGGTCATGATTTGAACAAACTTGAATCTACACTACCTGAGGATGTTTCCACATAAGTTTTATCTTTCTTGGCCCAGTGGTTCTGGAGAAGAAGATTTTTAAAGATTTTTCCTATGTATTCCTATAATGTAAAACTTTGATCGTCCATTGTGGCCCCACCCTACCCCTGGGGGTTATGATTTTAACAAACTTGAGTCTAAACTACCTGAGGATGTTTCCACATAAGTTTCATCTTACCTGGTCCAGTGGTTCTTGAGAAGAGGATTTTTAAAAGACGCCATTAATTTTTCACTAATTCTTAGTTATCTCCCCTTGGAAGATGGTGTGGCCCTTCATTTGAACAAACTTGAATTACCTTTACCCAAGGATACTTTGTGGCAAGTTTGGTTGAAATTGGCCCCGTGGTTCTTGAGAAGAAGTTGAAAATGTAAAAAGTTTACGCAAGACGCACACCCGCACGACAACGGATGAAAACAGATACATGTAGGTCACCTGAGTCACTCAGGTGACCTAATAAAATCAGAGCCACCAATCAACATATTGACATCCACTGGCAAAGCAACAAACTTTTCCTCTGATGTGGTTCCTAACTCCAAAATATCAAGTCATTTTGCATGGCTGCACCACAGATTTATGAAATTGATGTGCATGGAAAATATTACCTTAGGCCATTCCAAGTTTTTTCTATGTTTAGCGTCCACCAATCTTTCAAATACCTCCCTACCTATTCGCAAAAAACACACAAACCAAAAAGTAAAACACAAGTCATTATAGTCATAAAAATGATGTCATTCAAAGGATATGATTCCATTAATCTATTTTTCTCATAGAAATATTTATTCTTCAGCAAAATCAAGGTATTAAATGCTTAAAATATTCCAAATATGGCATATTGTAGACAAATACTTAGAGAAATTGACAGAATTCAGTGATTTCGACCAGAATAAACAATTTCAGGACTCCTGATTTTGTTCGTTTGTTTTTTTTTTTTGATAAGGGATGTCGAAAAACCAAGGCACATGCGGACGCTAAACATAGAAAAAACTTGGAATGGCCTTACATGTACAATATAATACCATACTAATAAATTCTAATTAATTATCTAGGCTCACTCTTTGATCTCTAAAAGTTGGCATTAAAAAATGATTTTGGTTTAAATATATTTTATTCTAAATACTTGCTGTAATAGATGACAAATCTCCATGAAGTTCTAAAAACAGAAAATTAATTTCCACATATCTGTTATCAAGGTGGCAGGGGATAATTTTTCTTTTCAATGCCAAACATGTGCCGAGGGGGTAGGCATATGCATGAGGTCAATAAAAACAGATACTTTGGGGCAGTTTCTTGGGTGCTAATTAATTGCACTTCATATATCTAAAACTCAAAAAATGTGTCAACATATAACATGTAACCTACATATTAAAGTGCACATGTACTGAAAATGCACTTGGAGGTCTCCAAAGATTTTGGCTTGTTTTTCCAAGATTTGGGCCACTGTCGCACCTATACAGCCCATCCCATTCCCGATCGAGCAGGATAAAACACCCAGTATTCTGTAGAACAATGCATGCCCTAATGAAAATTCACCAATTGATCTGGGGCCATTCACCTTCCCTCTGAGATGCACACCACTGCTTTTCAGCTGAATTTCCTCTGCGACTGACCAAATGTCTTGGTTACGCATTTACAACTCTATATATGCTAAGCATCACAGTGACACCTACATGATGCACATCATTTTTCTCAGCAAGCTCTGCTACACTGCACATGTACATGTATCCCATAATTATTCTATTCATTTTTCTACATAAAATATCACAACAATCATGGGATACCTCAGTTTTTATAGAAATTTGACAGCTCGTACTATAGTATGAAACTATCCCCTGCCATCCAATGTCATATGGCCATAGTCAAGTCGTACCCAAGGCAATTCCAATCTTAACATGTTAACATACAAACATATATGGTTTTGAGTTGACACGGATAAATGCTGTTTTTATTCTCACGGATCAAAATGTTCCTTGATAAAATGGTTTGCTAAACGGATAAAAGTTATGTAATTGATCCTAAAAGTTTCCTTTTATTATATTTTGCTAGTTGTAAAGGGGTATATAATAAATTTATCATTATAACAGTAACTTGATCCTGAGACCCGTATCACGTCTCGTTGACAGGCACGGATCATCAGATCAAACTCGACACTTCGCGTCTCATTTGATCTGAAGATCCGTGCATGTCAACTTGACATGATACGGCTCTTCGGATCAAGTTACTATTATAATTATATGTATATATATACTGACCTCTGTTCTTCTTTCAGAAAATTTCATAGGCTCAATTTCATTGAGTCAATAATTTGGAATATCCCATAATTAGCTCTCAATTTGAATCACTTAAACATGTTAAATCAACACATGCCCCTGATCGGCCGAGAATTGCAAAATTTGGTGGTAATTTGCTTTCCATTTAGATTATTTTACAACGTATTCTTTAAAATTTATTAAATATCCATTCCAATAAACAAAAAGAACAGATTACATTTATCAGAAAACAAATTTTTTACTGAGAATAAACATAGTTTGAAAAACTTGTAGTGTTGTGTGTGACGTTTTGGGCGAGTAAACATGGTACTGAAGGAGATGCCTATCCCGTTAGTATATAGATCCCTGACTTAATGCATAGAATAATGAATATACGTTAAAAAAGTGTGCTATAAAATTTGCATTGTCTGTTTATGATATGGAATACAACAGATCTAGGGCCTATAAGTCAAAAAATTTATTTGTTTATTCATTTGAAAATTTTGTTACAATTCAATTCCAGGAAATGCAGACTTGGCTCTTCTTTATAGTAAAATTCTGCGCCAGATTTTCATTTTGCTCAGTAAAAGTTACCTTCAATTATAATGCCCTGTTCACACGGAGAGTTTAATTCGAATAAAACATAAGTTACTGCGAATTAAATTTGGACCGCGTTCACACAGGGAATTTAATGCGAATTAGTTTAATTCAAATTAATTAACTGCACATTAAATTACTTCGCATTAGCTCCGTATGAACGCTAAGCGAAGCTAATTCCAATTAAATTTTGACGCATGCGTAATGGCACAATTAAGTCACATGCCACATGTCTGTGGACAGATATGGATACTTATGCTATTTTTTAGTGGAAAACAAAGAAAAATTACGTTAATCACTGAAATGTGCATAGACACTATGACAGAATGTAATATGGGTTTGCTGCGCATAAGGTGATGTGATTTGAAAATGACGTCATAATAGCCTTACTGAATAGCCTTACTGTAGAAATAAAATTTTAATTCCCATTAGTTTACTTCGCATTAGCTGTCGTGTGAACACAATTTAATTCGCATTATTTTAATTCACATTATTTACTTCGCATTAATTTACTGTGAATTAAACTCTCCGTGTGAACAGGGCATAACAATTTAATGCATGTTACTGTCAATCAAAAATTGTTTTAATCAGTAAATCATTATGCAAAAACTTCAGAAGTCAGCATAAACAACTTCACTAGCGAATCAAGATCCCATTCAAAAAATATTGGTAATGTAATGCAATATCATGCACTCAAGTGTATAATATATAATTTTCTTATCGGTAAAATAAAACAATTGATACCCCATATGAGTTCCACATGATGAAAAGAAGGACCCTTGACATGACCGACTTGCTAACCAGACCTGACCTCGGCCACTATGTGGCCTTGGTCAGGTTAATTAGAATAATCTAACTGTGTCTTGGGACAGGCCCTCACTACAGTTAGAATGCCTCCCCTATACCAGTAATATAGCAGAAAATTGCAGAATCGCTCCGAAATGATTTTGGAGAAAATTAATGAAGTTGCATTGAAAATAACAGTCAAATTAATCATAACAAACCTTTTTGAGACTGTAAATACCTTTCATCTAAAAATTTAATCCATATAATGGAAGAATTCAACACTTTTTCACCAACATTTTTTACTCGTTTCAAATTTACACACCATGTTGACATTCAGAACTCTCAGGATTTTTCATAGTAAATGCACTAAGTTAGAGTTATCTCCCGTATTTTCTTTGCTACATAGACAATACACGGAATGCATTCTATCATTAAACAGGGTCCGTAGGACATTTATCATTTTAACGATAGAACATTCTATGTATGGTCAGGTCAGTTCACCTCGTAGACCAAGTCTTGGGTCCGTATTTCACCATGTTGACCTCAAAAGGGGTAATAAGTTGTTAATATTGTTAAGTTACGAGTTGTCATCAATTTATATAGGGGAGTCAGCTTGTAACAATTCTCCTGGTTACGAATTTTGTCGTTTCATTAATATGAGTTGACCTATTGGGTTTGATCTGATCTACTCAACATGCTAGAGGTTCACGGCGATATACTTTTGACTTGGCGCTCCGAGGTATATAAGGAGCGTAGGGACGTTTAACCGAGGCTCTTACTTGTAGGAGAAGATCTGACCTAGATACGATCATACGAGTTGACCAAAAACCCTTAAACAGACACTGTAACTTTTCTGTGTTTCCCAATCCCAAACAAGGATAGACTGTAATGCAGGCCCAACTGTGTTCATTGTACATGTATAAAAAATGAACAAAACGGGCACTATAAAGATTATCGTTCCGAAAAATTGACACATACAGCTGACCTAGTTCGAATTTTCTCAACTAAGTGACAACTTTCCAAAGTTCACAGTACTACATACGATGAACTTCAAGCATCTTCTAAATTTCCATCTTCAAAAAGTAACAAGAGAAGATTTTTATACTTTAAAGCTTACAAATACTTACAAAACTGTCTTTCATACGCAATGCAGTCCCGGTGATCAGTTCATGTTCATGTTGCATGTTGTAGGGTGTTACCTTCGCTTAACTGGTTCTTGTGAACTTCCGGTAACCAGCACATTTCTGAAAAATGAAAATCTTGTAATATGCAGGCAATATTTATGACTTTTAGAGTGGGACAGTTGCAAAGTATGATGGCAAAGGTACTTATTTTGGCCATTTTAGGGTGGGACAAGTCATTTTAACAACAAAAGACCCTACATACATAATCTATATAACTCAGTAACTGTAGGGCAGTGGCGGATCCAGAAGGGTGTCTAAAGATTAAGGGCCTGGACACAAATTATAAATGCAATATTTAGCAACAACAAAATAAAATTTCTTAATCTTTATACGAATAATTTTGGTTATAAAAGGGGAGTTGCCCCCCCCCCCCCCGAACCCCCTCCTAGTAAAGGTCCCTGCTTTTATTATGAAATGAGAAAAGACTCCTGAATAGTAATTCAAAACCATGAAATAAACCCTCTAATCACAGGTTCCTCCTAGTTTTTGGACAATTTAGACCTGGCCTTCAGTGCAAAACTGTCAAATTAATCAATTCAATCAAATTATCAGGAAATTAATTAATCAATTTAGATTTAGAAAGTATGCTACATTTAAAATTTAGACAGTATGTTAGAAGCATATAGTATACTTTTAGTCAAGAGTGTACAGGGATTTACCCTGGATTGTATTCCATACACCTTGAGGCTGAATCAAGGGTGTAGGGGATTTACTCTGTGTTGTATTCCATACATGTGTGCAGAAGGCCCCAGTGCTTTTCAACTATGCCTTGTGACATCACAATATTTAACCTTTGGCTCAAGCTGTACATAGTACATACTAAATTACACCAGCTGGCTTGCTATATACAATCAAATCTTGTATTACAAGTTAGCTTGCTGCTTCAGCCTCTGAGGATGTATAGAATACAATTTACCAGAGGAAAATCTCTTTACATCCTTGATTGAATTGCAGTGGATATATCCCTGCTAGAATTACAAGAAAAACAATCCATGTCATATTTCCTTAGAAATAAAAAAAGTGTCATGGTCAAGTAAGATTTTATACAACTTTCAAACATTTTCAGGTTGCATGATATCCAAAATCATGCACATTTAAAATTCCCAAATATTTCATTTAGAAAAGGAAATCACCAAATATTTTGCAACTGAATGGAGTCTGTACCCTTCAAGTAGTAGCCATCTATACCACAGCCTCAACATGGCTGATGAAGGAGAAATTTAAAGGTCATATTATATTGTATATATGTACAGGTGTATTTATGAACTTTAATTTACTTTGATTTAATTTTCATACAAAATGAGGACGGGAAATGTATTCTTTCACTGCAGTGGAAGGTATGGGACCAATTTATTTAAGACTTTATAAATCTATGTTTATGCACTGGTCCCACTCTGGTGAATAATATTGCCTAGTCTCTTATTCATGGACTATAAATTTGTGGAAACTTGAATGTAATTGATATTGCAATTCAAATTATCCTAGTAATTAAGAATACGAAGCCAAATAAACTTATTAAGCGGATGTTGCATTATTTTGTATGCTTTCTGTGGTTCATGACATTATGCTGAAAATTCTTTCCAAAAAATATTTACTTGTACATACGTATGTTTATCTAAAGTGTTCCAAGAAAAAATGTGTTGCCTGCTTATATAGACTCATAAAAGTTGTAAATAAATCTAAGGATGGTCAGGTATTTGCTGTACAGTGCATAAAAAAATACACAAATAGGAAGGCTCTGATAGAAATTGACAATATAATAGAAAATGTTGAATATGATTCCCCTACCCTCAAAACTAAAAAAAATAATATTACAATTAAATCAGAAATAATTATTATTTAATGCATGTTTCCAACAATCCTCTGAAAGTCTGACTTTCCCTATTATATTGACTTTACTACACTTGAATTTAACATTCAGCTGATTTTCAAAGGAAATACTTAGTATTCAAGATATCTTTATCTAAATTCACACAATGATATATTGTGAGAACTATTCAAATGTGTCCATTTTTTCTGTTCAAATTTTTTTTAATCCAAATACACATACAGTGTACTATCACATGTTGGTAAGAAGTATTCAAATGTGTCCTGAATTTTTTATTGTGACCCCTATGATATTGACCCAACTATTTCAATCTGCATTTAGCTCAATTTCAAAGAAATTATTTAAGATATTTTTATCTATACACATATCTGAGAACTGATAAACTATGTCAATTTTTTTTATCTTGATCTTCCCTTTGACCTTGACCTTGCTATTCCTTATTTTGTAGCTTAGTCTTATAAAAATCTTTTAATTTATTTTTATCTATGCACTTGCACTGACACATATTGGTGATAACATTTCAACTGTGTCCAAATTATGACCTGTTCCTTTTGTTAATCATTAATCTTACTATTTATTTTAGTTGCAGCTCTTTTTTTTAAAGAAAGTATTCATAATATTTCTATCAAACATACAATAACACAAACTTGGTGAGAGTTATTCAACTGTGTCATAATATTTCAAACCTTTATAAAGTTTCCTTTGACCTTGACCTCATCATTCCTCCTTTACTCTGATTTTGAACCATAGAAGCCTGATACTTTGTTCCTTGTTTCATCAAAATTTATCCTGGGTAAGGCATTCATGTCCTGTTATAGATTTTAATTTCTTTTGATGAAGGTTGTTATCTAGAATACTGATATCTCAAATACCAGGGATACATGTATGTCGAAGTGAGTTGGCACTCCCTAAAATCTTTTTTTCAGCATTCTTCATGTTTTTAACCCTTGTCATTTCCAATCTTTCTGCAAAAATTTCAAATTGTTATTAAAAAAATGAATTGCAATGTTTATGCCTTTATAAAAAAGATTTAAACAAAATAAAAACAAAATTTTACCTATCAACCCTATTTTTTATTAGCAAGTAATGGTACATGTATACAAGCATGTTTTTTCCCTTAGGCCTGATGTCTTATAGATTTCATTCCAGTTAATAAATCTTGTTGATCGATTGATTGTTTGTTGTTTAATGTCCCTCTTGAGATTTTTTCATTCATATAGAGATGCTACCACTTGCTGGTGTAAGGCTACAAATGTTGACCTATACTCGGCACTCAGGGCCAGTGAGGGATATTTTTCGAGCCAGCACTTACTGTGACAAGGGACCTCGGTTTATACAGTCTCATCCGAAGGACCAGTCTCCACGACCCGCAGTGGGATTCGAACCTGCGACGTAAGGATCAACTCCTTACTCCGCGACTCTAGAGCAGACACCCTAACCACTGCGTCATGCAGGCGACAAGAAATCTTATTAAAAAGTCTAATAAACTGTAGCTCTGTACATTGTATTTACCCTAAAATGTGCGAATTCAATGCATCACCAAACTCGATAAATCATGATATCTGTATAGCAACATATTGCTGTTTTCTAATTAATGAGAATTAGTTTGTGTATATATATAGTGCAAACATATAGGGCATATGCATATATGCATAGTGTATATGTATATAAACATATCAAGTTTTCATGCAATAATTACTTAAGTTGAACTTCAGTATCCATGACACTGATATATTGAATATCATGGATATGTTGAAGGGATTTTGAAGTCCCAAACCCTTATTCTTTGGGTATTTTGCCCTGGATATCTTGAATCCTCAGATATCAAGGTCTGACTGTATTTAAAATTTTTGGAGTTTCATTGTTATTTTGCTAACCCAGTTAAGCAGGTATTACTATTTCAATCTATACTATATGTCTTGTTAATTCCTAACCCATACTAATTATCAGACTAGTAATCAATGACTTCCCTACGTAAGTTGTGATTTATTGACCACTTTCAGGTACTTTAACAGTGGCAGATTCAGGACCCCCCCCCCCCCCCAAATATTTTTTTTTTAAATTGTCATTTTTACAACATATTGCATAAATGAGATTGTCTCTTTGCTATATCCAAACACATTGTTCTGTATTGTATTATATGTATTAAAAAACCCAAACATTTACTAATTGTAGTACTCCTAGATAGATTAAAGGCCGACTAAGTCATAATTTTTAATATTTTACTTTCATTTAAATTAGCTGAATCTGATTCGTCAAGAAACATTTGTTAAAAACACTATTACCCGCTGAATAATGAAGCCACACCCTCCAGGATAACAACAGTCGACATTACTTGACTACAGGTGATATTTCAAAAAAATATTGACTCTGCAGAATTTATGCGCGCAAGCTTCACTGTAATGTGTTTGTTTGTTTGTATGTTGTTTAACATCCCTCTCGAGAATTTTTCACTCATATGGAGACGCCACCACTTGCCGGTGGAGAGCTGCAAATTTTGTCCTATACTCGGCATTACGGCCATTGAGCGGTGAGGGATCTTTTTCGTGCCAGCACCTACTGCGACATGGGACCTCGGTTTATACGGTCTCATCCAAAGGACCGGTCTCCACGTCCCACAGTGGGATTCGAACCCACGACGTAAGGATCAACTCCTTACTTCACGACTCTAGAGCAGACGCTCTAACCACTGCGCCACGCGGGCGACTCACTGTAATGTGTATTTGTATAAAACATTCAGTATGATATAAAAAATACTTCATGTAGTTGCAGTTGAGGGTAACATTGAAAATTTTCACCCCAAGAAAACCATTGTCAACCTCAGCTGTGCATCAGTTGACAATGGTTTTCTAAGGCTGAAAATTTTCAATGTTACCATGGTTACACTCAACTACATGCAGTATTTAAATAATACAATCTCAAACTTTATATTACTGAGAAAGAACTTCAAGATTCCCAAGGATTCAGGATATCGAGGGTTAAATTATATAAATATTGCATGAAGTTGAGTGTAACATTGAAAATTTTCACCCCAAGAAAACCATTGCCAACCGAGGCTGCGCCTCGGTTGACAATGGTTTTCTTGGGGTGAAAATTTTCAATGTTACACTCAACTACATGCAATATTTATTATATTATGCTGAATGTTTTATGCGAATACATATAAAAGTGAACCTTGCGCACATAAATTCTGCGCAGTCACTATTTTTGGAATATCACCCGTCATCAAGCATTGTTGACTGTTGCTATGCCGGAGGGCATGACTTCATCATTCAGTGGGTAATAGTGTTTTTTAACAAATGTTTCTCGATGAATCAGATTCAACTAAGTTACATGAAAGTATAATAAACTTAAATGATATATGGTTGGACCACTCCGACATATCCATGTCACTCCGACATATCAATGGTATTCTAGATAGCAGTGTTTGAGATACTGAATCTCAACCATTACGGTAGTTATTAATATATTAAATCATGTAAAGGTTAACAGATTTTAACAAATAGACCTCATGTTTAAGTCAAGTTTGCTCAGTTTTTACAACAGTGTAAAATTGGAGTGTTACAACCTGTCTGGTGGCAGTTCAAATGAAAAATTAATTGATAAGAATTAGGTTAAAAATAGAAAAACACATTATTGGTCATAAAATTAAAACTATTCAATTGAATGGCAAAATGAATTAATAGATAAGGGGAAAAATTAATAAATGAAAATGAAATTGATTCAACAAATTTTACATGTAAACATGATCACATTTAAAGAATCTCAGTTACTAAAACTCAGCACTGACCCTACAGCAGCAGAAATAATCTGAAAACTGAAAGCCAACCAAAATGTTAGTCTAAAAATGTTGATTTATTTTGCTCCCGTCCTTTTGCATAAAGAAAGCTTGAAAATTCTTTCCATTTAACTCGCATTTATTTTTTTTAATTACTAATACTATGTGCAGTGGTTATAGCATTTGCTCTGGAGATGCAGCTTACATTGCGGATTCGAATCTCATTGGGGAACATGGGGACAGGTCCTTTGATGACAGTATATACCGAGCTTCTGTTTCATAGTATGCGCTGGCATGAAAAAGATCCATAATTGCTTATGGGTGCACAGGTCTAAATTTTTGGCCCTCCACCGGCAAGTGGTGGCATCTCAGTACGAGAGAAATATTTTCAAAGGGATGGTAAACAAGCAAACAATTATTTTAATTACTTGTTCTTTAATATAAAGCAAATATGAAAGAATTTTATTTTTTCTCTTGAATATTTTGCAATTGTATCAAACTCAATTCTTTCAAAATAAACTAAACTTTCAGGAAGTTCTGGTAAAGTCAAATTACTGGTATATAAAATGTGAGATTATATGATGAAATAATTTCATTAGAATGAAGAAATAATCTCATTAGATAAGGCAACATTATTTAAAATGAATTGTTTAAAACAGATAAAAAACACTAAAAAAAAAAAAAAAAAAAAAAACACCAAACAAACGGATAAAAGAACACTAAA
The DNA here is from genome assembly GCF_033153115.1 of Saccostrea echinata. Taxonomy (NCBI): domain Eukaryota; kingdom Metazoa; phylum Mollusca; class Bivalvia; order Ostreida; family Ostreidae; genus Saccostrea; species Saccostrea echinata. The sequence continues at coordinate 14,074,624 of NW_026889803.1, forward strand.
ACAAATTCACTTGTTTTAAACTAAAATATTTACATATGTTTATTTACTAAACATTTTTTTTTTAAGAAAAGGTAAGTCCACTTTTATCATTCTTGATCAGGAAATTCGGATTATCCCTCATTCTACTTTTACAACCAGTAACTCACAATGACTTTTTTCAATACCCTAATGTTAAGTGCACAAAAGACAAACTTAGGGCCTATAATTTATTAATTTATTTGTTTGCAATCGCATTGCCTTTGACAAACTACTTTAAAATGTCGGAGTTTCGAGGAAATTCAGTCAATATTAATAAATGTTATGTAACATATAAAACTGATTTTAAAGTTTAAAATAATAATTTCATTAAACAAGGTACGTTATTTTAAAGTTAATTATTTCAATTAATAGAGAAAATATCCTTAGAAGAAGTGCAACTTAATTCACATCCTTAACTGAATGTCATTTCTAACAAAATAATCTGTTAAAATCATGTTATAATTTTTTTTATCAGTACTCTGGTCTTTAAGCGACTGAATAATAATAAAACATGTCAAAAACAGTTAATTCGGATTTTATACTGTGTAAAAATTGTCAAAATATGTTGTTAATAACTTACTTTTACTGTTGATATCCATTTTCACGGAAGTTACTCGTGCGCATGCGCAAAAAATCCATCAGGGGAAAGTGTGTAAACGCCATGGTGCAGCATGAAAATGTGTGTGGAAAAAATCACGTTCAGACCGGAAACTCACACTATGAACAATTTTGTATTTTCTGGGTAATATACGGTGCGAAATTCCGTTTTCAACACTTTAGAAAACTCACTACATGAGTGTAAGTGGTGACTCTTCAAAATGTAGTGACTTGCTGGTGTGTTACCTAGTACGTGTAGTGAGTATCGGGGTCTTACAAACACACCCTTGTGTGTGTGTGTGTGTGAGGGAGGGTGCGTTTGTAAACACCTTCAACTCAGCTCAGGTACTTATTGACACATCAATCAACTCACTACAGTTTTTCAAGTCACTACAGTAATCACTGTAGTGAGTTGCCGTTTTACGAAAAATGGGTAGTTCTCGATTATTTATGCCCAAAAAATCGAGAAAAAAAGTTGGTGTCATTTGACGGTTTACACCCGTATTTTCACACACCGACTTATGATCAAAAAATGGCCCTTACACACTTTACTCGGTTTTGATTCTAGCGCATGCGCAATGCAGACTAATACTATGGCCGACTTCCGGTGTGTAATGATCTCGATTTTTCTACAAAGCAACAAATGATCTCATCAGGTAAGTTAATTTTCTGTTGATTTTACCGTGAATTAAAGCGTTAATTACAAAACATCACATCGTTTCCATATACAAAGATATTAATCAATCACTCGATAAACATAGAGTATTTAGATTTCGTTGTTTATATGCCCTTGAAAAATTTATGTTCAAATCCCTTAGTTATAATCCAAAAATAAAACTTTAAGGTTAAAGAATTATTTAAATATATTTCCATATAACTTTAAATCCACTACATGGCCCAATCCATTTGTTAAGCATAATTTGCAGTCGTCATCGAGTCTAAGTTCGAATTTTCTCGAATTATTCATAATGTTGACATGTTTCTATTTCATGCACTCGTATCAATTAATTATGTTCAACTTATATAAAAAATTATACTTCATGTAATATATCAAACGTATCTGGTTCTTTGTTCTAGTTATGAACTGAACTGGAATTATCTCTATCCTTTATAGTCACACATATTGCCATCAACACATCTTCAGTTCAGAAGTTAAATAAATTATTTTATGAAGTTAGAAATTATTTATCTTATTTATCTTTGTCCAAGACATGCACTTCATTTGTAATTTATTCTTTATTTAAAAAAAAACTGCTTCAAATATGTATGATTACAAAAGTATTTAACAGTACGTTCTCACCATATAAGAATCACACTTTTCGATTTTAAATGTTTCTCGACTGATTTTACAGAATTTCAAATGAACAAATTCATTTAAATATTTTCTAATACAATGTCCCTGATGTATGTCACAATGGAACACCTACACATGTATTGTATAAAAAGAATTGAGAAAGATTAGATATCTTTATAATGGAGGTACGTGTATGATAAACTGTTTTGATCGGAAGGGGAAATGCATTTTTAAAATACTACGGCTAATGTAGACAAGATCAGAGTTCTCTTTCATCCAAAAATAAAGTATGCTCAGTTCTTCTTGTATGTGTCCTTAAAGCTGGTAAACTAATCAAAATATGAAAATCTGCAAGTTTTTGTACATGTATTCAAATTGGAAACTTTAATCATTAGTTGCTTACCTGTCCGTGTAAGAGAAATAATTACAGTCTCTAGACTTGATGAGGTGTGATTACGGTAATTGTAAAATGTGGTTTCCAAGACTTTACCTTATTTATTCATTAGAGTTAGTGATTCATGTTCACTATTGTTTCCTCAGAAGGAGATGATCCAGGAATTCTTCCGGGGGGGGGGGGTCCATGCCCCCCCCTCCCCCCAAAAAATCCAATTGAGAAATTTACCCAAAACTTAAAAAATAAATAGATAAATTTTAAAAAACGCAAACTTGTCAATCCCCCCCCCCCCCCGAGAAAAACTACAATTTGAAAACTCAAAAAAAAAAAAATAAATAAATAAAAAAATAAAAAAATAAAAATAAAAAAATATGAGTGGACTGGACTGGATCGGTGCATGAATTGCTAAACATTGTCCATCGTATATATAAAGAACTGCATAAATTTTACACTTAGTCTAATCAGGGACTATATATAGAAATATCTATTTGAACATTGTTAATGCCTCCCCCCTCCCCCCCCCCCCTCTCCATTTACCTTGTTTATTTCTAGTAAAAAAAAAATTGTCTGATTAACCTATTCTACTCAAATTTACTCAAGTAATAAACTTTTTTTTTTCTGTGTAAAATTTCATTCCGAGTCATCACCGGAACGAATTACTACTTAATCGTAACTGTTGTGGCGTGATGCTTGATTGTGAACCTAATAACATAGAAATACTTATTGGATTATACCTTCGATGTCATTCTGTGATTTATTTTAGTATGTAAATACCCCTCATGGTAAGTATAGAGTAAGAAACGTTATATAAAGGTGTAAATGACAAGTTCAAAATATTTACATGATAAACAAATCAGAGGTCATTCGAGTCACGTATAAAATTATTAAGTCATGCATGTGATATCAGTCAAGTGCAGATATTTCACAAAGGTTTGGTTGTGCATAAATTTTAAACCTTTCACTGTGGTGTTTGTGAGCGTGATACGTGATACAGCTGTGATACCAACACGTAAAAGAAGATAGGCTAAGTGAGACTCTTGTAAATTCACATACACACACAAAAGATGTAAAGGTTGCTCCACACCTCTTCAAATTAAGGCTTTGCCACACTACAGCATGTACAAAGCTTAAAAAACTTGCATCGACGTACAGAAAGATTAACATACTCGCTGGCATATGCTGAAGGCTTGTGCCATGCACCATAATCATGATAATTGCACTGAAGTAAAAAAAATTTAAAATGGTCATTAAATCAACCATATTAGCACCAAAGTGTGCATTCAATTTTCCCTTGGCTCTGTTCATTGGAAAGATTTCGACATTATATCTTTTAAAGGAAAGGTTTGTTTTGTTTGTATGTTGTTTAACGTCCCTCTCGAGAATTTTTCACTCATATGGAGACGCCACCACTTGCTGGTGGAGAGCTGCAAATTTTGTCCTATACTCGGCATTTATGGCCATTGAGCAGTGAGGGATCTTTTTTGTGCCAGCACCTACTGCGACATGGGACCTCGGTTTATACGGTCTCATCCGAAGGACTGGTCTCCACGTCCCACAGTGGGATTCGAACCCGCGACGTAAGAATCAACTCCTTACTCCGCGACTCTAGAGCAGACGCTCTAACCACTGCTCCACGCGGGCGCCTTTAAAGGAAAGGAATTGTATAGTTTGATATGTGCACACCCTAGATTTTGGAAATGTTAATGCTCTAATTTTATTGTTTTAATTACTTTCATTTTCAGATGTTTATTTTTTGCGAATGTGTGCATTTGGCCGGAAAACAATCTGACATTCCACCTTGAGATGTTATTTCAGAGTTGTTCCATCCTTAAATGTAAAGCAAGGATTTAAAACAGTGTGAGAAAAGGTTTACATTGTCGCCTATGGGAAATGTATTGGTGGACTGTATACCCCATATATATTGAGTACGTCTATTGGTAAGCATGCTAAGAGAAATTCTACTTGTTAAAAAAATTGTACTTTCAGGCTGAGTTGAAGTTTGTAATTTAATAATATCATCATTTCCAATTGTTGAAATCTATGAAATACACAACTTTTATTTTGCTTAATGTGCATATTTTAAAACAAATCGAGTCGCAATATAGTGTCCTTCCAAAATGTTGAGGTGAAATAGACATAGTGTATATAGACACAGTTAAGGCACGGAACCCATATATGAAATTTAGAAAAGATGTACGGGCTCCACAGACCCAAGATATGGACACAGAATCTGAGGTTGAAAGCAAGGTGTTCTTGTGCACAGAAACCAATGTGTAGGCAAGGAATACTTGTCCCAAGAAGACAGTTTCTAACTTACAAAATTTGAATGAGGCAGATTTGGTTCAAACTATATACATGTATTTTTAATCTCACGGCTTTTTACATAGCATGATCATAACTTCCTTTGTGCAAATCAGATTAGAAGGATTCATGATCCTGAGCTAATATAGCTTGTGTCTTTCTTACTTTATAAAAGATACATAACTAATATACATGTATATCACTTGGAATTGTACTTAGGTCAACTTGAATGATTTTGTCACTTTTGAACTAAAAGTCTAAGTAAGTAAGTCTAATATAGAAGCCATTTGAAATCTTTATCCTTGGTTGTTTCAATGCAAGCTGACAGACATTGAAATAGTCTTTGTTGATCAATGATGATTTAACCTAAGTTAACAATCTCATTTCATTTTGTGTCATCACATGATAAAGAAAGTTATGATTTTATTAAATTCAAATTGAACAAACTTAGGCTGAAAAAAAACAACAACCTGTATTTCCCATAACCCAGCTGACCTAATTTTACCCACCGACTCTACTACTTTTTATTCCAAATCGAGATTTTGAATCATACTTTTGTTCATAGTAAAGTTTTCTCATAGTGCAGTCCATAAAATGCATGTCTCGTACACTGTAAAAACCTGTTTATCCAAGAGTTTTAAAGAGTACTCCTACTTTATATATATATATATATATATATATATATATATATATATATATATATATATATATATATATATATATATATATATATTAGGGATGTCAAAATATTTATTTTCCTTAGTCGAATATTCGATTGCATTATTCGAACGATAGTCGAATATATTCGAATCTTTTTTGGAAATTAGAATTTTATTTCAAACCTCTTTGGTACATGACTTATTTTTAATTTTTTTTAATTTTTTATTCTCAAAACCGTTTTTCAAATTTATTAAAAGTAACAACAAAATTAATGTTACACACCGATGTTCACATGCACCTTAAATGTGGATAGCGTGTTTATATTAACTAAATCTTGTCCATAAATCGGTCTGTAAAGACGTTTTAAGTAAGCATAAAAAATGACAGTGCTACATATTTTTTAAAGCTTATTAAAATAATTGGGGGAAGGGGGTTAAAAACACACGCTATCCACACGCCAGATGTCTGTGATAATGTTAAACAGTTGAACAAACTTTTGGTCCCGGTTATCAAAATGTCTTTGAAATTTGTAAAAGAATATTAATTTTATAATAATTATCGTAGTGTCCAAACATGTCACGGCTATAATGGGTACATCATCTGAGATCAAGTCCAATTAATAATTTTACAAACAAAGCCCAGTATACTGAGATAATTTTATTACAAAAACAACACATTAATTGATAAATAACTCACGCGGAAGTGAAGTATTTCTAATTACTGTACTATCTACATGTAAAGTCAGCAGATCTTAATGAGGAAAATTATCTTATCGACTGTGTCTGAGGAAAGACGGTTTCTCAATTTTAGGATGAGAATTCCATATCTTTTTCACTCTTTTATTGAATTTATTTATTCGAATGTCGTTTCGTTATTCGATCGTCGGTCCATTCGACTGATAGTCGAATAGTCGACTATTCGTTGACATCCCTAATATATATATATATATATATATATATATATATATATATATATATATATATATATATATATATATATATATATATATGTTTGTTTGTTTATTCATATACATGTATGTTTATGTACATGTATATGATAGAAAAACAATGTACAGAATAATTAATTGATGCTTTCAAAATAAAAAGTGTTGCTTGTGTGACGCAGTGGTTAGAGTGTTTGCTCTAGAGTCGCCAAGTAAGGAGTTGATCCTTAGATTGCAGGTTCGAATCCCACTGTAGGACGTGAAGACCGGTCCTTCGGATGAGACCATATAAACAGAGGTCCTATGTCGCAGTAGGTGCTGGCATGAAAAAGATCCCTCACTGAGAGCGGAGTATAGGTCTATTAATTTGCAGCCCTCCACCGACAAGTAGTTGCATCTCCATATGAGTGAAAATTTCTCGAAAGGGAATTAAACAACCAACAAACAAGTAAACAAAATTAACAGTAAAGTAAAAAAAAAAGTTATTCCCTACTTACCTAGCCTAATTTTTTTTAGCATATGTCACCAGAAACACATAATTTTTTTCATTTGGCCTAATTAAGTTAAATTACTATAGAATTGTGCATTGAATCATTTGATTCTTAATAAGAAACTACTATATATTGTTAAAATGATAGTGTAGATAAGTTCTATAAAAATGAATGTGGCACTCTCATACATGTATTAATTTCAAACTTTAAAAATTCTAAACCTAATCAAATTAATAATGTAAAGCATTTAAAGTTTGTATTCAGTCTCTATTTGGCATCTACAGCAACATCAGGGGATTCTCCAAGATCCTAACCCAGATCTAGATGAATTAATTAAGGCACATGCAGATCTCATGACTCCATATTTGGTTATTTTTTGACATGGTCGGTTTCCCAAATCAGGGTCTCCAGATATGGAAAATGGCACAGGTTTCTGGTACAGGTTTTTCAGAATCCATGAGTTCATGTAGGGAACCTAGCACAACTTTCTGTGAAGGGTTTATTTGTAAAACTGTTGTGACAGAGATCGGGCTCGGGATGTCTTTATGCATTACGCCAGCCGGACTTTATCGTAATGTGATACGATAGCGGCCAAGGGTAGTCCGGGTATACATTACAGTTGGAGCGCAGTGTAGACGGTTGTTGAAAGCACAATAGTGAGGTACGGCGGAGGTTAATAAGGCTTGTAATTAATACAGTATACGGTGTCTAGTATACTGGGTTTACATTATTCAGGTTAATAAAGTTGTAATTACTTTTCCTCGAATTTTATTAAGGTCTGTCTGTGTACAGGACAGAGACCTCGAAGATCCGTACCTGTCCTGGTACTGATACATGCAGGACACAGACCTGTCTGAGTACAGGACCTATCCCGGATTTGAGACCCGTACCTGTCCTGGTACTGATACATATAAGATACAGACCTGTGCGAGACCTATACCAATAATTGTTTAAAGATAGTTGTATGCTTTATGTTAAGGATAGGAAATCCTAATATTATTTATATCTGTATATATTGACTCGTTTATTTTTCACATCCTTTGTCACTTATCATTTTTAATCATTTGTTTAATTAATTGTCTTGATTAAGGATCTACCCAGATTCACGGACCCAAACACGTTACACTGTGTTATATTTCAGTCATTATCCCATGCCTGTTCTTGCCTTGACCACTTTTTCGCATGGCTTTCTATACATATTTTACATATATAGGAGGAGAAATGCTAGTCTGTTACAGGTTTATGGAAGCTAAATTTGTGCCTGTGTTTAAACCACCCAGACAGTTTCATATGGGAGTAACCCCCCCCCCCCCCCCCCCCTTATGAACATACAGCTAATTCTCATACCTCCTGTTGTTTACAGTTACATGTATGTAGCGAATAAATTCAATTAATGTGTCAATTTATATTATTTATTAATTCAAAGCTAAGTTGAATATATTTTTACATAAGGATTCAATATGTACACAAAAATTCACAAACGAGGTCGGAATCGGTATTCAGTCAAGTTCAAAGTGAAAGTAGTGTACTCAATGTACAGGCCGGCAGGGTCTTGCAGTATGTAAGTGACATGCATGTGTCATTTTATGAAGGGGTATAAATGAAAACTATTTTCATGGAACAGGATTACATGAATGAGGACATGTACATTCTTTGGAAGCAGTCAGTCAACTTATTCAAGTGTGTGTGAACATGAACACTAACATTTTTCATATTTTATTGATAGCATGATCGATACATGTATTAATTTTGTCTAATGTATTATTTGTCAGCATGGTCAGTAAAACATGCTTTTTAACTGTATTATTTATTTAACTAAACAATGTTGGGACTTAAATCAGTGCAAGATGAAGCAAATTCATAATTTATGATTATTTTTAAATAATGAACATAAATGGAACGTGGAACGTTTGTATGTGTGTAATGTCTGTCTGTGAATGTTTTAGGATGGATGTTTTGTGAAGTATATGTTTATACTGAAGTATAACATCGATTTTTTTAGGTTCATGGTGATACAGGAAAACTTCAAGGTTCCTGCAGATGGTGTTTAAAACTATTGGCCAGTGAACACAAACCCATTTAATTATATTTTGAATCTTCACCAGGAGAAAAAAAGATGGCAGTACTTCTAATGCGTAAGTAGAATTGTTTTAAAAAGCTTCTTTTTTTGTTTTGGGGTGGGATGAATGATTAAACAAATACATCATGTACATAAGCGTTGAAATCCCTTTAATACAGGGTGTTTCAACAAACATGTCCTTGTTTTACTACTTCACATGAGTCCGTCAAAAAAGGAAAGATCAGTGTTTTGTAACGATTTATCTAAAAATAAACATTACAATGCAGTCTTTGCCAAATCTTTTTTTCAGTACATGCCCTTCGGGCAGGTTTAACCACTTATTACGCTAGCCCGAACAAATATTCACATGCCCAGAATTTTATCAAGTAATTTTATTCTTATTTGCCTTTTCATGGCAAGGAAATGATCCGAAATCCATTTCTATCGATCTATTGTCTAGCCATTAATATTGTTTTCAACCTGTACACTTTTTGTGTTTCTTTTGCAAAAGAGTTCCCTGGAAATCGTGGTAGAATAAACTATCGTTAAAATTTTATTTGGTGCTCCACTTCAGATGAAAAATCAGACTTTTAAGTACATTTAGTGTTATTGGTATTACTTAATTTGATAATACGGAGGCTTAGGCCTCAGAATTCGCATGCCCTTTGGGCTTGTAAGTGTGCAATTTCCACATGCCCCCTTCCAATTTTACCAGGTCCCGGGCTTCGGACTCCCGGGATTTGTCGAAGACTGATTACAATGTACTTTTTATAGTTTTTTAAAAGTACATGAAGTGTTTTATTCCAAAGATTTTTAGCTCACCTGAGCCAAAGGCTCAAGTGAGCTTTTCTGATCAAAATTTGTCCGTTGTCTGTCGTTGTTGTTGTCGTTGTTGTTGTAAACTTTTCACATTTTCATCTTCTTCTCAAGAACCACTGGGCCAATTTCAACCAAACTTGGCACAAAGTATCCTTGGGTAAAGGGGATTCAAGTTTATTCAAATGAAGGGCCACGCCTTCTTCCAAGGGGAGATAATTAAGAATTTGTGAAAAATTAATGGCATCATTAAAAAATCTTCTTCTCAAGAACCACTGTGCTTGAAAATATGAAACTTATGTGGAAGCATCCTCAGGTAGTGTAGATTCAAGTTTGTTCAAATCATGACCCCTAGGGGTCGGGTGGGGCCACAATGGGCGATCAAAGTTTTACATAGGAATATATAGGAATAATCTTTAAAAATCTTCTTCTCAAGAACAGCAAAGCCATGATTGGTCATATTTATATGGTAGCCTCCTCAGATAGTGTAGATTCAAGTTTGTTCAAATCATGACCCCCGGGGGTCGGGTGGGGCCACAATGGGCGATCAAAGTTTTACATAGGAATATATAGGAAAAATTTTTAAAAATCTTCTTCTCAAGAACAGCAAAGCCATGATTGGTCATATTTACATGGAAGCATCCTCAGGTAGTGTAGATTCAAGTTTGTTCAAATCATGACCCCCGGGGGTCGGGTGGGGCCACAATGGGCGATCAAAGTTTTACATAGGAATATATAGGAATAATCTTTAAAAATCTTCTTCTCAAGAACAGCAAAGCCATGATTGGTCATATTTATATGGTAGCCTCCTCAGATAGTGTAGATTCAAGTTTGTTCAAATCATGACCCCTGGGGGTCGGGTGGGGCCACAATGGGTGATCAAAGTTTTACATAGGAATATATAGGAAAAATTTTTAAAAATCTTCTTCTCAAGAACAGCAAAGCCATGATTGGTCATATTTACATGGAAGCATCCTCAGGTAGTGTAGATTCAAGTTTGTTCAAATCATGACCCCCGGGGGTCGGGTGGGGCCACAATGGGCGATCAAAGTTTTACATAGGAATACATAGGTTAAATCTTTAAAAATCTTCTACTCAAGAACAGCAAAGTCATGTTTGGTCATATTTAAATGGAAGTATCCTCAGATAATGTAGATTCAAATTTGTTCAATTCATGACCCCCCCCCCCCCCCCCCCACGAACCACTTTTTTATTTAAACTTTTCAACCTTTCAAGACTGAACTGAATTCTGCTTTTTCCTAGCCATAGTGCTCAGGTGAGCATCTTGTGATCATGCAGGAAGTATGAACATATTCCTGATCTCGTTCATTATACTCAAAACGTTTGACATCTTTATGTATCATACCCTGTACAAAATGTTCCACCTGGAAAAAGGCATAATCAAGACAGAATTCTCAGTAAAATTCCAGGCGTAAAACTTACTATAAATGTTAAAGCAATATAAGCAGAAACCAAGCGTTAACCAAGCGGAGACTAGCTGGAAATTTGAGGCGAAAATGTAATTAGTTCCGCCTGGAAATTGACATTCTGCCTGCATGGAAATTGAAATTCCACCTAGAATTGAAATAACAGGATTCCGCCTGAATATAGATTCCATTTAAACTGTCCAAAATATTTCTTTTTATAATTTCCAGCTATTTTCCCACTGAACTAAATTCAGCCTAGAATTTGATGACTGGAATCTGTTAAATTTAGGCGGAATCTCTGAGAGCCTGGAATTTGTGGATTCGATGGAATACCCTTGGTGTCCAACGAAATTCTGGGCGGAATCCACCTTAATTGTTTGTACAGGACTAAATCATAATCACTAAAATGTTTAATTTCACATCAGTCAGTCGTAAAATTAAGTGCCAACTTGACTCAGAATTACCTTACTACCTGCTAAGATGCTAGAAAGCTAAAAATACATGCAGGGTTTTCTAGTAAATGTTGTTGAAAATCGTAATTTATTCATTTTGTTTTCCAGAAATTTTTATTGGTCTGTTGGGACTTACTAGCGACAGATTTTATTAGTCCAAATGAAAATGTATTAGTCTGATCAGACTAACGGACTAACATTAGTGTTGAACCCTGACATTAAAATATCTCAGGCATATATTTAGTCAGGCCATGCTTACACTGTATAAAACATGATGCTGGAAAGTTGAATTGAAAATTTAAGTCTCCTTTATCAGTCTCTAACAAAAACTTTTAACTAAATCAGTAGAATTAATTTAAAATTCATAGTCTTTCCGAAATGTTTAGACTTTATATTTTGCAATAATTACTTAAGTGTTCATTATTGATATCCCTTATCTTAATTCCTGAAACTGACAAATCACAGTAGCCTAGACGGTAGTTGTTGTCAGTACTCGCATTATAATCAATAGGTACCTGTTCAATTCTTGTTCCTAGCTTGTCAATCCAAGATGTTTGAAATAGGTAATGAGATTGTTCGATTACTAAGCTGTGACTCTATAAGTGAAAGATGCATGTGTTTTAAATGAAACCTTAAAAATCAAGGTCTCATTTCATGGTAGGCAAAATAAAAAAAACCCTCCAGTGTTAAGCTACTGGTATACATTGTAGTGAAACCAAATATCGAAATTTTATGATATGGTGTCATATGTTTTTTTTTTTTCAACCACAAATTAAATCCCCTCAAATCATGAAAATTTAAACCAGTGAAAATAACCAATTTTGCATTAATTGAGAAACTTGAATGTATTTGAAAGCTTCCTGAAATACCAGTAGTGTAGATTCAAGTTTGTTCAATTCATGGACCCTAGGGGTAGGGTAGGGCCACAGAAGAGGATCAAAGCTTACATGGAATGACAGAAACATGATTTAAATTAGTCATATTTATTATATCCATGTCCTTACCAAATTTCTGTTGCACTTTTCTCAGCAACTACTCATCGAAGGTGCTTAATATTTTAGCACGCTCTCTGTTTAGGCATGTCATATGGTAGGATGTATTTTTGTAGGAATCCCATGTTAACTTCCTGTTTATCCCTCCATCTGTCCGTACTAAATTTCCATCACAGTTTTCTCAACAACTGTTAAGGATGATGCTTGAAAGTTTAGCACACTTTTAAATTGTTTAGGCATGCCATATGGTGGGATTCATTTTTGTTTGAATTTGACGTCAACTTCCTGTTTACCCCTGTGCTTGTCCGTACCAAATTCAAATCAGTGCGGGAATTATAATTACTAGTGAGCATTGGCTCGATCACAGACTTCTTGTTTTCTATTTGATAGGAATGTCTTTTACTTTAATTAGCTAAAATACTTATTTAGTTCTTCACAAATATTCTAAGAATGTTCTCTTTTTGTAATATGTGTAACCATTACTGTTTCTTGAGTCAAGATTTTTTTAATTTATTTTATTGGTATTTATTTCTACTAGAAGCAGCTACTAGGGAAGATTTAATGAAGGAAGATGAGGAAGTGGAGAAAAAGCTGAAGAACAAGGAGGACAAGGTGAAGAAAGGACAAGGTTATTACATTATGTATCTCACAGTATTTTTACAAAGCCCTCTCAAATCCTGATTTATATAGTTTTTTTGTAAAACTTAAGAATGAATTCTTATTTAGTTCTTGATCCTTAAATATAAATGAAGAAGGTAACAATTTTTACAGGGCACAGTGACTTGCAGTGTGTGTCATGTAACATTATTACAACATCTATATCATGGGTCCATAATTTTGAGTAAGTCATTCATCAACCACTTTATCTGTACTGGAAACCATTTCTGAGAGGGATGAAGTGATGGAAGATAATGAGCCAGAGGGTGGAACGGAAGAGAAAGGGAAAAAAATAAAGAAAAAGGCAGAATGAAAAAGGACTAGGTAATTATTATCACAATACCCCCCCCCCCCTTCCCCATCAATGTATTTCTTCAAGTCAACAAAATTACCGTGTACTTATCTTATTCTTTCATAAATATTTTGAGAAAAAATATCAAAACATCAACTTTGACTGGATGTAGTGACTTGCATGTGTGTAATTAGCTATGGTCGATACAATGACCTTGTCAGCAAAAACAATCTTTCATTACATGTAAGTCGAATGCGGACTGATGTTTTAAATACTAATTGTTTGGCCATTATTTACACATTGAATTGTCTGTTTATACATTGAATTGTCTACAGACTTTTCCGTTTTCCCGATCATGACAAGGAGCACACATCAAATGTGAATGATTGGCAGAGGATGTTTACTCCTATATTGCACCTGATCCCACCTCTGATGTTTTTAGTGGTCCGTGTTTGCTCCTGATTTGTATTTTTTCTATGGACTCTTGAGCTTCGTTATCTCCATAATTATATGATTGTACAGTGAAAACTGTCTAATCTGACACCTGTGCAATCCGTCACACTGTAAATTCCAACGTTAAATTTCATTCCCATTTTACTTTTTTCTATGTTTTTTTACACTGATCAATACGACGCCCTATCTATTCCGACAAAAAATTTGTCTCCCAGTGCATGTCGGATTACACAGGTTTCACTGTATGATTAAGTGGTATTTGAGTACTCTTTACTGGAACCCAGGAACATCTTTATTTTTTTTTACTTTGTGTCATCTAGTTTAAGATAATGAGATTGGACTGTATATAGGTAATTCATCATGAAAAATGTTACATGTTACATGACTATGCCCTGACTTTACCTTAGGCTGAAAATGTCGATCAAGACACATTTCTAGTCTTCTTTGCAAGTATTTGTAAATCTGTTCAGTCATGTTTTTTTTCTTTTGTGTGAATCAAGCTGCACACTTTGAAACTTTGAATCATAACCTTGTTAAATGATGCCTGTTATAGGGGAAACGTTATTTCTTGACCAGGCTTTAATAGCAGCAAGAAATATAGGTGAATTTGAGGTCATGGAAATATTTTAGGTAATAACAAAAGTATGTATTTCACATTCTAGTACCAAAACGTTTCTGTCGAAGTCAAGCAGGTACATGGAAATGAATAAGTTACTTACCACTCTTTTCTCAGATAAATCACTAAAAAGGTTCAGTATGCCAAGATTTTTCATGAATCTGGTAAAATCCGAAACTTGACAAATTGAGTTTTTGTCAGTTTAGTAGTTTATCGAATTGGATTTTTTTTTTTACAGAACTTGCAATAGAAGAAAAAGTTGAGGAAATGAAGAGGAGGAAATTGAAGATGAAAAGAAGAGCTCTGGGAGGAAAAAAGTGAGCATAGTGCAGTTATTTCTATCATTTTACATTTTATTGCTGCATTATCAGATGCCGTCTGAATCATAAACCTTATCTACTGATAAAGATGATGGGCAAACAAGGCAAGTAAATGCCTATTGTGTGACAAAAAAAGATGTAAAAAGTTAAATCTTAATCATGTCAAAATTTTCTTTGATACTTCATGTAACATTATTGTATACCTTATGTAAAATTTTTGCAATTTGCTACAATCTTATAACGATTAATATTATTGATCTATGAAATAGCAGATACACACCAAAAGAGGGCAAAAATGGTCATTTTTTCCTCCTATATCATACTTTTTAAATATGAGTAGGTCTTCACTCCATATTTTGGTAAGATTATACTCGAAGCATATTTAAAACTTTTCCTATTTCGTTTGACAAACACATGGTGAAATGACCAACTCTTCTAAAAATAGACTTTTATGTCACAACTAGTGATGGGAATTGGTAAGAATTTCATAATCGATGATCAGGCTACTGTAACTAACTAATTATCAATTATAATCGGACATTTACAAAGTCTGTCAATTTTAGTTTATTAAATGGTAAGAATGGTTGAATAACTACTTTCTGTGGTGGTCCAGCTGTAGTTGGAATAACTGTGTCTCGGAACAACCCCTAGTCCTTAGGACAATATCATTTTAACGACAGAATGTTCTATCTAGTCAAGCTGGTTCTACGCTCATTTTGTAGAATCCAAAGTACGTCCATACCCAGGAATGAGCATTGTTACCTGGGTATGAATACAATGTCTCTTCGTCTGTGCCATTACGATATGCATATAAGTTAATAGAAAAGTTGCGGCTGGAATATTTGGCTTAAAAACTATTACGCTTTTAAAATAAAATAAATAACCCAATTAATCAGAATAAAAAATTGGTAAACGATCGCTTGGATTATGCCAGCAATCGACTGATTTTCGATTATAATCGATGATTGGAACACCACTAGTCACAACAACATTCATATCATGGTTTGACATTAACTTTTATGAGTACTAGATCAGTTGTGCTACTTCCCATAATTTTTACTAGCTCTGACCACAAATTCACTAGCCCTGACCAAACTTGAAAATTTTCTATTTATAACCTCCTATTATAATGGGAAAAAAGTTTTGAAACCATACTACAGTGTATCTCTCGCATGTGTTCATGTATACATTTTGACAGACTGTTGAGCCTATAGGTAGCAGCCCAATAAGTGAACATGCGAATGTTATAAGCTTTAAAGAACATTAATTCAAGGAACTTAAATAAAATTATTACCGTAAATATACATGTAAATAAATTAAAAACTATAATATTCAATGAATATTTATACCAAATGATACTGAACAAAGCTGAGGTTTCGATTGTGACTTGTCTATTACAGCCGGTCTAAAAAAAATAGCAATTGTGTCATGCAGGAAAGTTTTCTTTTTCAGAGCAATGGCTGTGTTTGCAATCTGAAAATTAAGAAAATTTCTTTAAAAAGTTTTTAGTCAGAGCATTTATTTGAAAGACTGAAATGAGAGTTAACATTTATTTCATCCACACAACCAGTCGGGCAAGTTATTGAACATTTAACATGACGGACCATGCATTTACTAGACTGGGTCAGTCGGACGTGCCTTAGTGTCAAACCCTGCATATCTTTCAGAAATATATTTGAAATCCATTTAGTCAAGAGCCACATTTTTAAACGTTATTTACATATGTAAATGCCCATTTTTGTCATGAGCTACATGTATGTAGTTTAGTGGTTAGCATGTTAGTCTCTTAGAAAAAAAACTGATATTCAGGATTTAATTTCATTGCTTGGGTTTCAACCCCTAGAATACCACTTTTTTTTTTATCATAGAATGATTTTTGCTTAAAGAATTTTCCACAGAAAAGTTTTGTTTGTAATATAATGTTATACCTTTCAATAAGAAGAACTTTACTCTAAATACTAAACTCAGTATTTGAATATGACTTTTATACATTTGAAGCTATAGGCTTTTTGCATGCCTTGTTCACCCATCTCCTTATGCACATTATGACACATGTAAAACTAATTATTACATATTACTGTTACTTGGTAGACTTTTAGTGTAATTAAAATTAGATCTTTCATTTTACTCCATTTATTAATATATGTTACTAATGAGAGACAGATAAATATACAGGAAAAGGTAAATGAATCTAATTTGTGTAGCTTGTTGAATGTTTTCATTTATAATATTCTTATAAGTGACTTGCTTGGATACATGTTTTCATTTTGAAAAAATCCTTATTTGTCTAGATGCATGTATTCTGTTGTGAGTACTTATATAGTCCTAACTATAAAGATTCCAACCTTTTGATATGTGAATTATAGAACAAGATGAGATTAAAGTTTGGCACTTTAAACTGGAAAGCTTGATAGGAAACCAAAGGCAAGGACAAAAGAAAAGGATAACCCAAAATTTCAGAAAGTGTTTGTTAAGTTGTGAATATACTTTTCGCTGTGTATTCTTTTTAATGCCTTTGTCCGAAAGCAATGTCCGCTAATTCAAGTACAACGCTAAATGTCTTGCACAAATACACATAAAGAAGAACATTAACAAATGCTCTAAATCAAATCTCCGCTAACTTGCTCAATAATCAACTTCTGCCAAATATCGTACACACTAAATATTATACATTTACAGTAATTCAAAAGGCTAACAAGTTCTAAAGGATAATCATTTAATACAAATCAAATACACAAAATGTTAACTAGCTGTTTTAGGAATTTTAATTTTAAAATTTATTCTTGTCCTTTTGCTTTTAAAGAAGTGTTGTTGTGTCTTAATTAAGATTGGAAACTTGATCACTGATATATTTTTATTTCATTTTTATGTAAAAGCTTTAATGGTTCTATTATATAATTATGTATTTCAGTTCCATTTGTAAGATGTGTGGACAAAAGAAAAACAGCCATAGAGTGCCAATGTGGAGTGGAATAAGTCAGTATGACTTAAACATGGTCAATTGAAGTGTTTGAATGCCCCTCCAGAAAGCAGAGCAATCTTTGAGTTTGCAGGAAAGAGTATAAAATTTGCTGTTAAAATATCATAACAGCTAGACAAAGATTAAATAACAACTACATGTACATCTAAAGAATTCTTTTGTCATAATAGTGATTCATGTGCTAGTACATGTGACAAGTGCTATAACGACCTAATATAAGTGTGTTTTAGGAGCATGTTGACTCTATTGTAAATGTATTGACTCCTTATATGACCTCATTTATATATAACATTATATGAATGGTAGTGTAGTGACTTGAAATGTGTGTTAGTAGTATAGCTCGTTATGTGTGGTAATTTTGTTATTTGTTTTACATGTATGATAGTACATATAGTATGGTGACTCATGTGTTGGGAATTAATGTATAATTTTATGTGTGTTACTGGTATAACTCATAATGTGTGTAAATATTGTTTTTTGTAATATATATTAGTAGTGTAGTGACTCGACATGTGTGTAAGTAGTGTAGTGACTCGACATGTGTGTTATGAGTGTAGCTTATGATGTGTGGGTATTTTGTGTACGTATGTAGTATGGTGACTCATGTGTTAGGAATGTATAATTTTATGTATGTTACTGATATGCCTCATCGTGTGATTTAAAATGGTTATTTGTAATGTATATATTAGTAGTAAAGTGACTCAACATATGTGTTAGTAGTGTAGTGACTCGACATGTGTGTTAGTAGTGTAGCTTATTATGTGTGGTAATTTTGTTATTTGTTATGTGAGTTGTACATGTAGTATGGTGACTCATGTGTTGGGAATGTATAATTTTATGTGTGTTACTTGTATAACTCATTGTGTGTGATTTAATATACTTATTTGTAGTGTATATATTAGTATTGTAGTGACTCCACAAGTATGTTAGTGTGTAGTGACATGACATGTGTGTTAGTAGTGTAGTGACTCGACATGTGTGTTTGAAGTGTAGCTTATTATATGTGGTATTTTTGTTATTTGTTATGATTGTTGTATATGTAGTATGGCAACTCATGTGTTGGGAAAGTATATTTTAATTTGATGTGTGTTACTGGTATAGCTCATTGTGTGTTTTAATAATTTTTTTTGTAATGTATATTTTATAAGTGTAGTGACTCGACATGTGTGTTAGTAGTGTAGTGACTCGACATGTGTGTTAATAGTGTAGTGACTCGACATGTGTGTTAGTAGTGTAGCTTATTATGTGTGGTAATTTTGTTATTTGTTATGTGTGTTGTACATGTAGTATGTTGACTCATGTGTTGGGAATGTATTGTTATATTCTTGCTCCAGAAGATACTGTTTTACCCTTGTCTGTCTAGCTGTGTGTGTGTCTGTCTGACTGTCCATAACAAATTTTTGGTCACAGTTTTCTCAGCAACTACTCATTGCAGATGCTTGAAATTTTAGCATACTCTTTGTTTAGGCTTGGTGGGAATCATTTTCATACAAATCTGATGTCAACTTCCTGTTTATCCATGTGTCTGTCCATACCACACATAACACATTTTCGTCGCAGTTTTCTAAGCAACTACTTATTGCTTGAAATTTTAGCACACTCATTGCTGAGGCATGTCATATGGTGGGATTCATTTTTGTATGAATTTGATGCCAACTTCCTTTTTATCTGTGCGTCTGTCCGTACCATACATAACGAATTTTTTTCGCAGTTTTTTCAGCAATTACTCAGAGCAGATGCTTGAAATTTTAGCACATTCTTTATTTTGGCATGCCATATCGTGGGATTTATTTTTGTACAAGTCTGATGTCAACTTCCTGTTTATCTTTGTGTCTGTCTATACCATATATAACAAATATTTGTTGCAGTTTCTCATCAACTACTTATTGCAGATGCATGAAAGTTTACACACTCTTTGTTTAGGCATGCCATATGATGGGATTCATTTCTGAATTTGATGTCAACTTCCTGTTTAACTGTGCGTCTGTCTGTATAATATGGAACAAATTTTTGTCAAAGTTTTCTCAGCAACAACTCATTGCAGATGCTTGAAATTTTAGCACACTCTTTGTTGACGCATAATTGTCATATGGTGGGATTCATTTTTGTATGAATCTGATGTCAACTTCCTGTTTATTCATGCATCTGTCCATAGTTGAACTTGTGAATATACACATGATAGTGTATATTCAAATCACAGCGGAGGTATTACCAGTGAGCATTGGCTCACAGACTTCTTGTTTTATGTGTGTTACTGGTATAGCTCATCATGTGATTTAATGTTGTTATTTATAATGTATATATTAGAAGTGTAGTGACTCGACATGTGTGTTAGTAGTGTAGTGACTCGACATGTGTGTTTGTAGTGTAGCTTTTTATGTGTGGTAATTTTGTTATTTGTTATGTGTGTTGTACATGTAGTATGTTGACTCATTACGTGTTGGGAATATGTGATTTTATGTGTGTTATTGGTAAAGCTCCTCATGTGTTCTTATATTGTTATTTGTAATGTACAGTGAAACTTGTCTTATTCGGATGTTGTGTACTCCAAAAACTTGACTTATACAATGTTAACTTTAAGTCACCTGCAGTAGACTCAATTGTTTTAAATGTTGTCTAATCCGGAATGTCGTCTAATCCAGCGAATTTCTCGACATGTGTGTAAGTAGTGTAGTGACTCGACATGTGTGTAAGTAGTGTAGTGACTCGACATATGTGTTATGAGTGTAGCTTATGATGTGTGGTAATTTTGTTATTTGTTATGTGAGTTGTACATGTAGTATGGTGACTGGTGTGTCGGGATTGTATAATATTAAATGTGTTACTTGTATAACTCATTGCGCGATTTAAAACTGTTATTTGTAAGGTATATATTAGAAGTGTAGTGACTCGATATGTGTGTAAGTAGTGTAGTGACTCAACATGTGTGTAAGTAGTGTAGTGACTCGGCATGTGTTTTATGAGTGTAGCTTATGATGTGTGGTAATTTTGTTATTTGTTATGTGAGTTGTACATGTAGTATGGTGACTGGTGTGTCGGGATTGTATAATTTTAAATGTGTTACTTGTATAACTCATCATGCGATTTAAAACTGTTATTTGCAAGTTATATATTAGAAGTGTAGTGACTCGACATGTGTGTAAGTAGTGTAGTGACTCGACATGTGTGTTAGTAGTGCAGTGAATCAACATGTGTGTTAGTAGTGTAGCTTATTATGTGTGGTAATTTTGTTATTTGTTATGTGAGTCGTACATGTAGTATGGTGACTCGTGTGTTGGGAATGTATAATTTTATGTGTGTTACTTGTATTGCTCATCTTGTGATTTAAAATTGTTATTTGTAAGGTATATATCAGTAGTGTAGTGACTCAACATGTGTGTAAGTAGTGTAGTGTCTTGACATGTGTGTAAGTAGTGTAGTTACTTGATATGTGTGTTAGTTCTGTAGTGACTCGACATGTGTGTTAGTAGTGTAGCTTATTATGTGTGGTACTTTTGTTATTTGTTATGTGAGTTGTACATGTAGTGTGGTGACTCATTTGTTGGGAATGTATAATTTTATGTGTGTTACTGGTATAGCTCATTGTGTGTTTTAATATTGTTACATGTATTTGTAATACATATTTTGTATTGTTATTTTGATTTGTTTGTTGTACATGTAGCATGGGATTCATTTTGTGTTGGGAATGTAGAATTTTACCTGCGGTAGTGTACATGTAGCTCATTTTGTGTGCTAATATTGTTATTTTTATGTGTAATAGTCATGTAGTGACTCAATATGTGTGTAAGTAGTGTACCTCATTATGTGTTTTCATGTTGAGTTAGTTTAGAAGAGTGTTGACTTACTGTGTAAGTTAGAGTAGCCTCTTGCTATGTGTGAGCATAATATAAAAAGACACTTTTTTATGACGTGTATATAATTATTAAAACATTGCTAAATATAATATTATATCAACCTCTATTGATAAACTTGCATGTGTTTGAATTTCTAATGTAATGTAAGCTACATGAATAGATCATATTTTGACTGAATTTTGAATGAGCACAATTTGTGATGATTTTTATTTTTGAAATAAACAGAAATTTAATTTTCTTTGTATATGTTTATTTTTTCGTTAGATTGCAGAATAAAACTACATAACTTTTGCAGTATTAAATATCTAGAAATGCTTTTCATTACCAGAACGGTGGATACTTATACAGTTAAAATATACCACTGAGGGAGTAAGCAAGATTCCAGTTCCCCAAGGCCAAGACTATTTCCCGAGGCGAAGCCGAGGGAAATAGTCCTGGTCGAGAGGAACTGAAATCTTGCTAACTCCCGCAATGATATACTTTTAACTGTTTTATTATACTGATAAAAACTTAAAATTTAGAGTTAGAGGATTCAGATAGCATGATTTCATAGCAGGGATTAGCTCACTAACTAACTAACACACGGGGATTAGTCCATTCACATATCATACCAATGTAAAAGTAAAATCTAGAGGATTACGGATAACCGGGAATTAGCTTTCGAAGCAGGGATTAGCTCACTTGACTAACGCACGGGGACTAATCCATTCATTCAGTAGAGATATGATAAAAGTATATAACATGTTATTCTGCTTGGGAGAAGGATTTAAGGGGAAGATCAAATTGGGTAAGAATTATAGACCAATGCAAACTGATGTACAATGTATATAAAAGCAGATAAATGTTTGTCGGTGGTATGCTGTAAATTTTAAATGATAAAAGCTTTACTTCAACTGTAGGAAATTCTCGAATGGGACAAAAATACACATAATCAATCAATCAGCTGTAGGAAATATCCCTACTAAAATATCATGGTAAAGTTAGATCAAAATAACGATAGTGGTTTTATAATGCACATTATTGTGAAACCTAAAAGACATCTTAAAAGAAACGGGGCGTATAAGGCGGGGACAATCACCCGCTCTGAGATAATAAATTTCTCAATCTTTAAAGTTCATGGAAAAGTTATATTTTTCTAAAATAAAGTTTTCAGGAATGGCATTTTCAACATATTTGATTCATTTATTTTATTAAATGGCATTGGTTGATGATTTGTTTTAAAGTTGTAAGTAAAGCATATTTAGTGGAAAACTGGTTTTTTGGAGCCACACAAAATGATTTTTGAAAATGAATGGGACAAGTTCCCTTTCTACATTAACCTTTAAATGACCGAAAAGTAAATGTAAAATTAACTTAAAGTTTTAAAAAATGGAGTCTGAGCCCATTCCATTTGAAAATCGAACATTATAGAAAAAAATACGCTTCAACAACCTCTTTTATTTTAATCACACTGAAACACATCAATGACAAGAAGACTTCGTGGCGAAAAATAAATTATTTATCAATAAGTTATTCAGTAAAATAAAGGAAGCTAATGTGTAAAAGATGATATTGACAATACATTTTTTTTTTTTTTGAAAAATGGAACTTTTCAAGAACTTTCAAAATTGAGAATCGTGTTTTTTCAGGCTGGGAGATTGTCCTCGCTCTGTACCAGGGACCTTTACAGCGAATATAGGTTTTAAAACATATCATATATAATGTATCCATTTAATAATTGAAAGGGGATTATGCTTTAGAGGTTATTGACTCACACAGCACAGATTCTATAATTGGTCTTCCAAATTGAACATAGATTACCCTCTCCCCCCAAATAAGGAATAGAACAGGAAGTCACAGTCACGGTCTAGCCTTGATATTAAACCGGGAAATACTACGATCTGAAGCACGCAGTATCGAAGGGGTACAGGGATGCCCCCTAGTGTTTTTTTATTCTCCCGAGAAAATAACTGTTGTTAATGTACATAGGAAATTTTAATATAAGGCGTGTTGTCATTTTTTCTTCCTTTTTGCTGCTTAAAAATCGATTTTTAACGCGGGAGGGGGGGGACTCCAAAACAGTTGGACAAGCAGGAAAAAACCTAAACCTATTGTCTAAACTCGAAAATCTTTTCTACATTCGGGCCACAAAAAAGAGAGAGAAACCCCAACCATTTGAACATGGGTAGGAAAACGAGATTATATATATATTTTTTTCTTTTTGTCCTTGGTCTTCTTGTTGGATATCACCAATCCTTCACTTTGAAGCGGTGTTCCACGTTTTCGCATATTGATAATATCTTTCCGCAAAAAATGAGTCACAATTTCTCGAATATTTTTTTTAATTACGATTCCGCATAAAAAAGGGGGAAAATGTATTACGATTCCGCAAATATGTTATCTGGATCACTGGTACATAGATAAAATAAAAATTACACAACAGATCAAGATACAAACAGGAGTAGCTGAATAGATTGCTCCCATGCATGTAGTTGTTTTTTTCTTAAATTTCATTAGAACGCCCTTCTTGTTTCTCTGAGCTGAGTCGAGTTTTCTACCAATTGGTCGAACTGGATTAAAAAAAATCACGGAAATAAGTTTACGGAGGGCTTCTGAAATAATACACACCGATCGATGCCTTAACTACATGTGGCACATGTATAATTCTTGTATGACTTTTTAAATAACTTTAAATAACTTAATAAGTCATACCAGATTATGTTCAGTTTGAGACTAAATGAAAAATAGTTACAATTTTCTTAATTCAATTGCAATGCATGTTTCTAACACCGACTATACTACTACGTATAGAACCATGTAAAAATAAAGTGGGTCAATTCTCTTCACTTTGTTGGACTTTCATTTAAATGTACATGTAATTATAAATATATTTCGTGGGGGACTTAAAGGTGGAGTAAGGGTGAGATTAAACACTTTTACCAACAAGCAGTTTTCCTTCACATGCATATATGTATATAACGTCCTTACTTATAAGGGGTCGTGTTTCCTGAAATGGGGTGTGTATCGAAATTCATAATTTTGTTTCTTTATTAACTCTGAATAAGATGGAAGGCTTCAAAGACCCCTGACCGTCCTGCAAGTTTCGATATTGAGAAAATAAACAGCTATTTATAAAACGAGCATTAAAGTGTAAAGAATAAAACAAGAGATTACAATTAAATTTGTCCACGGCTCTCCGAAAGGTTCCGGATTTTTTTTTTACTATTAAGTAGGGTCATAAGTATGTTTTAGGCACAATCTTAAGACCTGCCTAGGTACTACTTAAATTTGTCTTAAACCGTAACATAAAATGAACTTAGCTAGGTATTAGCTAAGTCAAACTTACGTTCAAAATATTTTATGAATCATCATAATTTTCATATTTATTTATATATATACATGTATTTCTAAAAAATGATTTAGTTGCGTTTTTAATTACACATAGGTTAAAGTTGACGTCCTTACCTATCGGTTTTAGCTAGGTTAGATTAGATTTCGTATTAAAAATATTCTGTTTAAAATTAGTCTGAATATTTGAAATTAAATATTGCACGGACACAAAATAGTGGTTCACTGTAAATGCATGAATATTATTTATCACTAGAGACTGCAATGTTTGTCGTTATTCTTTTGTTTTGACAAAGGTTCACTTGCTTTCAAATTGTCACTTTCGCAGACATTGCACGATAACCGAACGTCTATGTACTTGAAATTGAAACTCTTAATAAAACAATAGGGACATATTAAATTCTTTTTACTCCGATGAATCAGCCCATATCAGCAGGCAAAGACTGCAGACGTTTTATGATATACTTATTTACAATTCTAATCAAGGATGGAAAAGAAGATAATTTTTCGTATACCTCCTACATCTCTCTCTCTCTCTCTCTCTCTCTCTCTCTTATATTAGTGAACTCTGTCTGAATCCACGCTTGTTGCATTCTACGTTTAATCTAATTTAAGCAGACACTCTTTATTAGTTTTCTAGTAAGCACCCTTTAATTCAACGACAATTTTTCTGTGTGTGTTTTTTTTTTTATATAAATCTATATCATCTCATTTTTGAATATAAAAATCCATGATTACTGTGTACAATTAACTTATAATGCTTAGTGTTTATAACCTAGGTCCCACTAACATTCAATCGTATCCCAAAAATAAAATTTTGCCTTTACATGAATGTCATTTAGAGAGTGAAATTGGAATCAGTGATCAATATCACCCCCCTCCCCCTTCCCCCGACGAAAAAATAAAATTCTTATATATACCAATATTAAATAGAGAAAATTATTTTCTTTAATGTATACTATGATTAGATGAATGTTTTGACGTCGAAAGTCAACCTTTGAATAGTTCTAAATATGTGTTTAAAGAAGTTAAAACATGCTTAAGTCACCTATACCGACTGCCTAAGTTTTGCTAAGATTGTCAAATCTTAGCACGCTTCTAGTTATGGTCTTAAGTTTTAAGACTGTACTTAAGTCCTACTTTAGCATGGTCTTGGACTTAAGTACATTTATGTCACGACCTCCTGAACCGTAATCATGCTGAAAAATTCATTTAATCAAAACAGATTATGGGCAGAGCAAAAATAGACCTCTGAAAACAGATCAGGTGCCATGGAGGAGTAAGCAATCCCTACCGATTGACCGGTGTTGCATATTATTTGTTCCGCCTCGTTTAAAGATCGGGGGGGGGGGGGGGCTAATACGATAACTTTTTAAAGAAAAGGTCCAGCGCGTATAAGAAAAGGTCTGCTTACATTTAAAGGTCCAGGTAGTGCAAAATGCTACCTGCATAAACCTTGACAATCACATAAATTTTCAGAGAATGGGTTTATATCATTTGAAAAAAAGAATTGTTTACCCTTGTCGTTCAATATGATCTCTAAGGCAAGACTTGCTATTCCCTGTTCAGCTGCTTTGAGTTGTGCTGCTTATGCCCCAAAAAATAAATGTAAAAAGTGTCACATTTATGGTGCTATTGTTTGTTTGTTTGTTTTTTTACCAGCGTTTGCTTCGATTAAAGGTGTTAAATCTGCCTGTGTGTTCAGGTAATAAAACAAGGGGGGGGGGGGGGGGGAGGAGGCGGTGAAGTAATCATACCTCTACCTGCAGGTAGGTAGCAATGGCAATGTAATGGCCATGTATTTGCCTTATATCAATTGCTCTGAATTCTTTATTTTGATAATTTATGCCAAGGAACAAATTATAGTACTATTATGATATTCATACTTTAAAATTGTAATTTATATTATTATAGTCTATTTTTAGTAGAATATTTTAAGATATTTCTTCAATTTTGTTTTAACAATCGCCATTTGTTTTCAGTTTATAATTACATTTTAATTATTTACTTTTGGATAGGGTAAAATATGCATTTACCTTATGATGTATTCTATGTATATCTACTACTGAAATAAATACATTTAATGCTTAAGCTTTAAACAGGTAACTCAATGTTGAAAACATACATCAGAATGAAAGTATGGTTGAATAGATATAATTCTTTGAAGCATGGGGGAGGAGGGAAGGGGCTATTAGTTTGCAAATATTTACTCAAGAATAGAAAATAAAGCATATTTACAGTTGGGCCCATCGAAAATAACATCAGTTGATCCTTTTTTTTTTTTGTGTACCAAGGACTTTCTAATATGTGCACCCCCCCCCCCCTTTAACTGAAAATTAGTTCAATGTGTAAGCCTGTATCTGTACCTGTTGGGTTTCTGAACATTATCATTGAGATACAGACATCAGCAGAATACGATTTGGGTATCTGGATTAACCGGGTGCAACATGCTGCATACACCCCGGGCACAACATTGAATTTTCGTCAATATCTTTAAATACGAACTGTTTTATAAACAGACAATTTATGCATACATTTATACAGATAACGTGTACTTAACAGTAATATGAAAGTGGTGATAAAGCGAAGCTTTGTTCTGATATGTAGTAGTTACCCCATATAATATTGTTTGTTATGTACAGATAACCTACACTTTTATATGGCCGTAGGAACCGGGGGGCACGGGGGTGGGAGCGTGCCCCCCAATAATTTTGCCGATATATAGATTATTATAGGAAACATAGATACTATTTGCTTGTGCCCCTCAATAAAAACGTCTGATGCCCTTTTTTTATTTATTTATTTTTTTTTTGCTTGTCAGGAATTCTTGTGTCCTCTCAACTGTCAACTGAAAATATATGGCTATGCCCCCCAAACTGAATTTGCTTACTACGGGGCTGTTTTAATAAAAGAAAAAAAAACCCAGCTAACTAATGGTACAATTGATCATAAACACAATGTAGCGTCGATCTTGCTCTGATCCTCGGAATTGTGTTGAGGTGTTTGATAAAACTAGAAAGTGTACAGTGGATTCATAGGTATCCATATACTTCTTAGATAATGCTTTCTTCCGTATGCATATGCTTTCCGGCGAAATATATCCATAAATTGAAATATTGATAATGTACAAAAAGGATACATTGACCCCTTTTTTATCGCCCCGAAAGCATAAACCCCGTGCACAACGTAGCATACACCCCGTATGTTGGAATATACACGATGTAAAAGGTCGACCCTCTGTATTTCAGATACAGTGTATCTTTCTGTTAAAAAGTGAAAATTATGGACAGGGTTTATTGGATAGCGTAAAAACTAAAGATTTACGTCAAAACGTGGCCAACGCACATTTATTTTTCAACACTTCCCTCGAAAATTTTACCAGATGTGAGAACAAAGCAGTCCTGTAGTTTTTTTTTTTTTTTTTTTTTTTTTTTTTTTTGTATACCGTATTTAAGGAAGGCTGGTTAAGTCCTGTGCGTCACTTTCAAGCACCTGTTCGACTTCGATAAACTCGCTTGCCTGTCTGGAAGTTTTTGTATGCTTAGAAAGCATCGTCTTATAAAGTCTGAAAAAAAATTCTCGAGGAGTTTGTTTTCGACGAGTTACATGTATGTCTTCTATAATTTTCGTAATTTTGGTAATAATTAATATATAATTATTGAAATTTGATACCGGTGTGCAACCTAGAGTAAGCCCCAGGGCGAACTTAAAAACTCAATTTGATATGAAAGGTATCCCCTCTGTATTCCCAGGTATGCTTCAGTCAGAAACTTAATTAATATACATGCTATGATTTATGAATATCGCTCATTTCTGATATTTAAATAATATCAATTCATACGTAAACCTGTATGGCAAGGCCATACAGAATATGATGAGGTCATCTTTAAAAAATTGTTTGTCCTCTCCCGACCGACTGCTTCAAAATGGCTGTACTCAAACCTTTTTTAACCTCCAGGGAATGCTAATTTTCCCCTTTTATTCCCAGATTTTCTCATCTTGTCAATATGACAACCATTCAATTTTTTTCAGACCAGTGGAGAGCTACATGTATATATCTGCAGCTAGATATGACTAAAATTTTTCGATAATATATATATAATATTTTGTATTTTATAAAACATTAATACCTCGTTCACCACTCTAAACAATTATTTATGTTATATACATGTAGTAGACTTTATCCCTAGCCCCCCCCCCCCCCCCCCCCGGCCGATCTTTTATTACATAGTGCCATTGTGCACCTCGTATATTACTTTTTGATCTGTCACTTATTTCGGGTCTCTCAGAGCAAAACATGGACTTTGCCTTTATAATCATATCGGAGGCGGGGGTATCCTTTAGTGAGTTCAGTGCTCACAGTACCTCTAGTTTGTTATGTGAGTTGTACATGTTGTATGTTGACTCATGTGTTGGTAACTTATAATTTTATATGTGTAACTGGTATAACTCATTGTGTGTGATTTAATATTGTTAGTTGTAATTAATATATATTAGAAGTGTAGTGACTCGACATGTGTGTTAGTAGTGTAGTGACTCGACATGTGTGTTAGTTCTGTAGTTACTTGACATGTGTGTTAGTTCTGTAGTGACTCCACATGTGTGTTAGTAGTGTAGCTTATTATGTGTGGTAATTTTGTTGTTTGTTATGTGAGTTGTACATGTAGTATGGTGACTCATGTGTTGGGAATGTATAATTTTATATGTGTAACTGGTATAACTCATTGTGTGTGATTTAATATTGTTAGTTGTAATTAATATATATTAGAAGTGTAGTGACTCGACATGTGTGTTAGTAGTGTAGTGACTCGACATGTGTGTTAGTTCTGTAGTTACTTGACATGTGTGTTAGTTCTGTAGTGACTCCACATGTGTGTTAGTAGTGTAGCTTATTATGTGTGGTAATTTTGTTGTTTGTTATGTGAGTTGTACATGTAGTATGGTGACTCATTTGTTGGGAATGTATAATTTTATATGTGTAACTGGTATAACTCATTGTGTGTGATTTAATATTGTTATTTTTAATGTATATTTCAGTCGTGTAGTGACTCGACATGTGTGTAAGTAGTGTAGTGACTCGACATGTGTGTTAGTAGTATAGTGACTCGACATGTGTGTTAGTAGTATAGTGACTCGACATTTGTGTTAGTAGTGTACCTTATTAATATGTGTGATGCATAAATAAACCTTCAGAAAAGCATTTATGGAGAAAGCAGTACATTATATATGTAAACTTACGTTCATGTGACATCAAAAGTTTAGCCCAGTAAGTAATCATTCGTGCCTTTATACGTATTATTAAAGGGTATCGCCCAGTTTCCCCATATATATACCATACAATTTGGAGTGCTGGATTTAACATGTAAAACAAATTTCAGAAATTTTAAGTGTATACCGTAAATTAAAATACCTTATTTTTCTAAGTACTCCATACATGGCTTTTGATGCTTTTTTAGTTAAATGTGTTTTGGCACTTCTGAAGAAACCACTACGAGACATGATAACACCTACATTGTAAATATTTAAATTCGTTCACAATTTCAATTGGTGCACCTCTATGCAAAAATATTTTCTTTGGTATTCTTCCTCTAGAAAAATTACTATTTTATTCTTGTCTGTATTTACTTGAAGCTTACAATGGTCACAATAATCAGAGAAAATATTCAAAGATCATTGTAAATCCTCTGGATTATCAGATAATAAAACTGTGTCATCAGCATAAAAAAGTCTAAAAAGTTTAAACATTATCTGCATTTCAATTTCTAATTTTTCATCAAATCTCGTAACCCCTTCAATATTATTCTGCAATAAATAGTTTTCTAAATTGTTAATATATAAAGTAAAAAGAAATTGGGATAAATTTTCCCCTTGTCTTACCCCAAGGTTACACATGAAAAATTCAGAGATATTTTGATCAATATATATCTTCGATTTAATACCACTGTACATATTTTTGATGAATCTTAGACATTTACCATCTATACCACTTTTAAACACTTTGGACCACAAACCAGATCGATCGCCAAGCAGCATCAAAGGCTTGTTTAAAGTCAATAAATGCACAATAAAGTTTTTTCTTACTAAAAGAATTTACACAAAAAATCTAATATCAATATGTTATCTTTTGTACCATATCCTTTTCTAAAGCCAGCTTGGGCTTCAGTAATCAATTATAATTCATCAGAAAAAGTATCCAAACGCTCACATAAAATACTGGTAAATACTTTTCCTAAACAGCTTAATAGTGTTATTGGTCTATAGTTTTCAGGAAGAGGTGGGTCTTCCTTGTTTTTTATACATTGGCTTAACGATACCAATAAGCCATTCCTCAGGTACAAAACCAGTATCAAAAATCAAATTGAAAAGGTCAACATATAGTGGCAAAAAACATGATATTGTTGTACTAATATATTCGTTACAGAATTGATCATACCCTGGAGCTTTATTATTTTTCAGTTTGTTAACTGCTTGCAAGATTTCTTCTGCAGAGATTTGACAATTTAAAGGGGAGTTATTATCGAAATTGACATCATTATCATCTACATCACCTTCATCATCTTTAGATTCATTATTTTTTTTTCTTCAAAAAATCGTACATTGCTTTGATATTAACTTCAGTTTTACATCTAGCCTTCGAACTATTTAAAATTCTCCAATATTCCTTAATATCACTTTTCTGTAAATTTTCTAATTTTGACGTTATAGATAAAGAATATATTCTTTAATACATTTATCCATGAAGTCATCTTAAATTACTTGAAATATATCATTAAATCAATCATTGCTCTCATATGAACTGAAGTGCCAATCAATTATTGCTCTCATCAATTGAATTAATGCGAATTATTGATGCTGGCAAACATTAGAAAAATTAAGGCGCGCATCATTTGAATTGATGAGATCAGTAATTGATTTGATGCTAGCAGCAATTAAATTCAGTCATTCTTCTCATCAGTGGAATTTAACTCGAGCCCCAACAATGTGATGGCATTATTAATATTGCTGAAATATTTAAAATTTCTAACCAATTATCACATGTTTTTTTTATCATTTCAATTTACATGCTTTATTTGAATATATCTTTAACACAAGTAACATAAAAAGTATGTTAATTTGGCTGGTATGGCAGAGCTTCCATATTTCCTTATATGCTCAAGCATGCACATCGTTTAGTCTCCCCCAAAGTAAATTGATTAAGAAAAAATTAATACTCCTTCAGGGCATAGGATACTCAAAATCAAAGGTTGTACATATTTTATCATTGACAAAACTATAATTATCACGAAGTTTGCATAGAAAGCAATCTTCGTATATGAATTTTCTCTTAATTTTTACTTTCATATTTATACTGAAATTCATTGTAGGAACACGATACAAAAATATTATCACTAAAACACCCTTTTAAATTTTCTGTTTATGTACACGTTATAATGTATTTCATTAACTTATGATTGATTTATCTTCCTTAAAAAATTTTCAAATACTCTATTAATGTAGTACCGAGAAATTTCAGTCGCCCAGTATGCCTCACTAGAATAAGAACAAAAATATATCTATTCTCCAACTTCTTCTGTGAATAAAATGGCTTTGCATCGTCAAAATTCCGGAGCTTTCAGGGACTTTAGTCCTCTGCGCCATCATCTGGGCTTTGCCCTGAATCTATCAAGGGTATTGAGGCGGCTTGAGACACCCTGTCCGTTTAGAGAATGCATTTTAGCATTTTCTAGCTAAACCACATGTTTCTTGTTAGATAGCGTATTTTCAAATCATTGAAAGTCTCCCCCACCGGTCAATCTGAGCAGTAGGGTGTTAAAACACACTTTCCCAAGCGGTCAGGGAGTCTTCGCATCTTCTTAACTATACATTAGGGTATATGACTATATGTAATCTTTTAAGAATTTTCTCTTGAAAATGGTTAAAAATGGAACGGCGAAGTATTTTTATCATTATCATTATTCATTTTTTATCATGTTTTTGCATTGTATATATAGATATTGTACCTCTGAACAGTTTATATGAAATATATATATATATATATATATATATATATATATATATATATATATATATATATATATATATATATATATATATATATATATATATATATATATATATATATATGTTATAAATGTATCCCATGTACTATTATTTTGGGTTGGGTGAATAAACTGAACTTGCACTTGAACTTGGGCGATTATCATTGGGTATTAATGAGAATGAATAATCATTAATACAATTAATTCCACTAACTTTTTGGTTACCCAGATCACGGAATATTTACTGTTTTGAAACTATGATGAATTGACGTTCGAGTTTGTTTTTTTTACTAACTGACCACACGATTCTTCACACAGGGATTTTTTGGGAAAAATTTAAAGAAAATTTGATGCTGAAAGGATATATATTTCAAACATGCCACTACTCTAAATTTTGAAAGAACTTATAAATCGCAAGTTATCTAGCTTAATGCCGAGCAGCTAATATTGACTGCTGATAATAGCAGTATTGCTTCGGATGCTGCTTTTTCCTTCATTATCAGCAAAAGTGACCATTTAGGTGCTTAGGGAGTAGCTTTTTTCGTAACTTTAACAAGCATTTTGAGAGTATTGCATATGCAATGCTAGCACCCTACCTGCAAATGTTATCTGGTTCTCCTAAAAAATTGAAATGCCCGTAATTCCGTCAAAACTCTTGAAAGCGGAAATTCAAACTTGATCTGTAACTTAGTAAAGGTAGACTCACATACCAAACATCAGTTCAATATTTGCAAGCTGTAGAAAAAGGGCGGAAAATTCAAGTGCCATGGGAAGGACTTACAGAGGGACAGACAGGCAGACAGTTGAGGAAAGAACCGTTTTTACCAGTAGGGGACTAGTTTTTAGCTTAACGGAATCTTGCACAGATGTTACATGGAAAGAAAAGATACAAGATATGCTTAGGATACGGCTTGAAATACATTTTCTGAATGAGTGAGAGCATCAGATCAGTTATTCCTCTCATCAGCTGGATTTATACGCGCAACTATTCAATAAAGGAGAGCAATAATTGATTTGATGCGCTTATCAATTGAATCGAAGATAGGCCTATCAATACAGTGGCGGAAAATTTACTCGCAAAGAATCAATTTAGAGATTGTCTTAAAAAAGATTTTTTCCGTTCTTTCATTAAAAGAAAGTATCGTTCATTCCATTATTAATAATAAAAAATGAATTGATGATGTCCTTGATTATTAAAAGATATCTTCAATTATCGACTCTGAGATTAATGTTAATTAGAGTTTATGTTAGACCGGCGCTGTACATGCTGTATACATGTATATGTCAACATGGGAACAGCTCTGATAACATACATTTTTGCCGCATATCCAATCTTTTCCTTTGATCTTGTGTACTGTCTTGTACATACATACACCATTTATACCAGTAAATAAAATAAAATAAACGGTGCAATTAAAAAATTAAACATGATCACTAGCTGTAGCGATTTTCCTGTGTGTTTATAACTTTGTAGTGAATTGACGGTTGAATTAGCTGTACCGATTTGCACGTGTGTGTTCAACAAGTGTAAAAATGTAGTGAGATTCATGTCGAATTTCAATATACTTAAAGTAAAAGATATCAAAAATTCCTATAGATACAGAGAAATCCTAAGGTTAACCTCGGTATATTCTGGTCTTACTTTCTCTTTTTCAAGCCTCTAAATCGGTGAAGCGAGATGAAGGTAAAATTTCAAATGTAGTCAGTTGGCTGGATTTACAAACAAGGGTGTGTGTGTGTGTGTGTGTGAGAGGGTGTGTGTGTGTGTGTGAGGGTGTGTGTGCGTGTGTGTGAGGGTGAGGATGTGTGTGTGGGGGGGGGGGGGGGTGTGAGGGTGTATGTGTGTGGGTGAGGGTGTGTGTGTGGGTGTGTTACAGTAATTATGTGTAATCAGAAATTTCATGTATCTCCTGAATTTCAGGAGTAGTAGCTTAGTAGAAAAAAAATCACATTAAGTGCTATTTTAAAAGCATGAATGTTTTAACCCTTATGTATAGTCATCCTGCTTAGTTCAGTAAAAACATGTAAAATTGGCTAAAAATTA
This sequence comes from Saccostrea echinata, assembly GCF_033153115.1. NCBI lineage: Eukaryota > Metazoa > Mollusca > Bivalvia > Ostreida > Ostreidae > Saccostrea > Saccostrea echinata. The sequence goes on from NW_026889803.1 coordinate 14,109,650, forward strand.
CAGTAAATACATAAATTTCCCAATCTATATATTCAGTAATTACATGTATTTCCTAAGACAGCCAGTAAATACATGTATTTACTTAATGGTTCAGGAAAAACATGAAATTCCTGATTTCACATATTTACCGTAACATAAATATAACAACCATTTAAAGAACAACGCGAAAAAAATAAAGAATTACTCTCGATTTCCGCCGCCGTTTTACACTCATTTAATTCAATACTAATGAGTTCAATGGTATTTGATTAATAATTTTAATACCAGTGTCGAATAGTTAATTACTCTTAATTTAAACTCATTTTATAAGTAAGTAGACGATGTTTTCCATTGAAATTAGGCTTTCCTAATGGGGGATGTTTCAAAAATATTTTCGTTTTCTATTGATCTCTATTAGAGAGGTTGAGATTTTAAACTTGTACGCGTACGTGTACGTTTGCACAAACTTTGACGTACACGTACACGTTTTTTGTAATTTGTCTGTTGAGATTTTAATGACGTGCAATATGAACGTGTAGACTGCAGTCGACGTCTCTGTTTCAACTATTTAGTAGTTTTGTGACATTAGTTTGACTTAAGTTAGTGAACAAAACATGGTTAAAATAAGTGTTCCTGAAAACTTACATTCTAAATAATGAACAACAATATTTTTTTCACACATAGATTGACTAATTTTTATTATAAAAGCTACAATTTTACACTTACGTATAGACGTCATTCTACAAGTTGTAGGAACGTGTAGAAAACTTGTCAACGCTAAAACTGATGACGTAATACACGAGGAATTTAGGGAATTCCCCTACTAGACGTACCCGTACACGTACACGTATGAAATCTCAACCTCTCTATTAATAGTGAAAAACACAAGTTTACCAAAATTATAGAGTTAGCTCACTTTGTTTTCCAAAATATTAGTTATGTTTTGTGAAAATCCATGTAAATCTCTCTATCGATTTGAAAAATTATTCAAATATGTTAACTTTTGAAAATTGACTTGAAAGTAGGCGGCAGAACAATACTTTCATTCACAGTTCTTTGATATGTACAGAAAAGCATGTTAATAAGGCTATTCATACTCAGTTGAGAAATGTGAAATTATAAATAATTGTACATACATACTCATAAAAATATTAATTTAAGTTAACTAAAGCAAAAGGAAAGGTCTAAAAACTCATTTCAAGACATTTCATAATGCTGATTTTATGATTCTATGCCGATTTTTCCTTAAAAAGGAATACTTGTTTACTTCTTTGTTCATTAAATACACCTACTTTTACATAATACCATAACTACACATATATACCTTGAATGTATATGGGCCTCTTATTACTCTCATCCAATATTCCATGGCAGTTGCTAGATTACTCGTAGTCCATTCAACTTTCCGTAGCACTCGATCTGAAATTATTTAGAGACGGTATTGTTTGAGCTCTATTGATCTATTTGACCTCCATATCCCGTGTTTCAATAAAATATATTTTCTCTAGAGGAATAGTTTATACATAGGGAAAGGGCGTTTTCACTAAAAACAAGGTGTGTTTGTGAAACACTGATGCTCCCGTATGACAGCTTTTGGCGAAGGTTGAAGTCTCTCAAATGCAATCAGACTCTAAGGTCAAGGGATGAAAAACCTTGTTACCCAAAGAAAGGACATATTCTCAATGAATATATACGTGAAATATGAAAGCCCAAGCACTAACCATTAAAAAGTTATGTCCATGGTTAAAGTTTTTTAAATGTGGGTCAAACTCCAAGGTCAAGGTCAAAGGTCCAAATTAAAGGTACCCTAGGGGAGGCCTTGTCATAAGAAATACACATGGGAAATATTAAAGCCCTGGCTCCAACTGTTCAAAAGTTATGGCTGAGATTATTTTTTTTTCAAAAGTAGGTCAAACTCCAAGGTCAGGGTCAAACGGTCAAAATGGTTGGTATCGAAAGGAAGGCCTTGTCACATGAAATACACCTGAAATATGAAGGCACCAGTATTTATTGTTCAAAAGTTATGTTTAAGGATGAGGTTTTTTAAAAGTGGATCAAACTCAAAGGTCAAGGTCAAAAGGTCAAAAATATTAATATCAATGGAAAGGTCTTATCACAATAAACACACATGTGAAGTATGAAAGCCCTAGCACCAACTGTTCAAAAGTTTAGGTCAAGGATAAAGTTGGGTAAATTCTTGCAAAATTGGGTCAAACTCCAGGGTCAAGAGGTCAAATTTGTTGATACCCAAAGAAGGGCCTTGTCACAAGGAATACACATGTGAAATATGAGAGCCATAGCTCCAACCAATCAAAAGTTATGGGAAATGTTAAAGTTTTTGCGGACAAACAGATAAAAAAGAGACAAAGAAACAGACACACAGATAGACAGACGGACAGGGCAAAAACTATATGCCCCCGAATCTTCGATTCTTTAAACTTCTAAATGGTGGGATGGAAAAATCTAAGCGATTTATCTTTAAAAGAATAAAAGCCATGCAGATAGATACATGTATTTACATTTTAAATTTAAGCATCCTAATCTAAAGTAAATTAAAATTTGCTCGATTCATAACCATTAGAATTTCTTAAAAGCATATGCAATATTTAATTTAAAAATAATCACCAAAATAAAAGACTGTGTGTTTACATATACGAATTTGCAAACCACTTGATAGAAATATATTCAATACATGAAGACACATAATATATTTTATAATTCGTAAACAACATAATTTGGGGTTGGGGGGGGGGGGTGTATAACATCTTTCCTAAATCCTTTGTATCAAATCTTATTTCCTTTTTAAAATAATTTTTCGGAAAATGCAGCATATTTCGAATGACTTCATTTATATTTGAAGAGAAAGATACTGGAAGAGAAGAATAAAAGAGAAAAATACTGGGTTGACAAAGGGAGTTAAAGAAAACTTCCTTGACAATATCATAATTTTAATTGATTAAATTTATTTTTAAAATTCATTGAATAAGTTGTATAGAAGTAATACTAACTATTTTTAAAGCAATCCAAAAAACATTTCTTACCTTTGCAAAAGCATTTCAGAGAGTAGAAGTCGTCCACACACTGCAACAAACAATAACCTGAACAGGACTCTGTATTTAACTCTGAATACGTATATGACTGTATGAATTTAAAAATTTGGCATATATAACAAAATCACCTTTAACACAGCAAAGAATCATTTTCTTTAACATAAAATCAGCATCTGATTAATATAAATCCTTATTTAAAATCAGTAGCATAAGCAACCAATCAGCACTGTCATCAAGCATAACTACCATTCTTACATTTTATGTCATCATAGAGATTTAGTTTTGATCACTAATATACATTTGATACACAACCCCCTTTCCATTAAAAAAAAATACCTAAACGAATGCTGATTTACAGAAATGTCTTAATTCTAACCATAAAACAAAAATTAATTCCAGAGAAGTAAAACAAGCATACAATCAACATAGCAAACATTTAAAACAAGAGGCCCATGGGCCACATCGCTCACCTGATCACACTGGCTAGGAAAAAGCACAAATCACTTCAGTATTGAAAAGTTTAAAAAGGGGGGGGGGCTTGGATTTTGAACTACCTGAGGATGCTTCCATATCAATATAACAAATGGCTTTGCTGTTCTTGAGCAGAAGATTTTTAAAGATTTTTTTCCTGTATATTCCCTTGTTAAAAATTTGATCCCCCATTGTGGACCCTCCCTCCCTACCCCCCCCCCCCCCCCATTTGAACAAACTTGAATCTACACTACCTGAGGATGCTTCCATATCAATATGACTAAACATGGCTTTTCTGTTGTCGAAAAAAATTTTTCCCCTATATATTCCTATGTAAAACTATGTTCCCACATTGTGGCCCCACCCTACCCCTGGGGGTTATGATTTGAACAAGCTTGAATCTACACTAGCTGAAGATACTTCCATATCAATATGACAAAACATGGCTTTGCTGTTCTTGAGAAGATTTTTCAAGTTTTTTCCCCCTATATATTCCTATGTAAAACTATGATCCCTCATTGTGGCCCCACCCTACCCCCAGGGGTCATGATTTGAACAAACTTGAATCTACACTACCTGAGGATGCTTCCATATCGATATGACAAAACATGGCTTTGCTGTTCCTGAGAAGAAGATTTTTCAAGTTTTTTCCCTATATATTCCTATGTAAAACTATGATCACCCATTGTGGCCCCACCCTACCTCCAGGGGTCATGATTTGAACAAACTTGAATCTACACTATCTGAGGATGCTTCCATATCAATATGACAAAACATGACTTTGCTGTTCTTGAGAAGAAGATTTTTAAAGTTTTTTCCTATATATTCCTATGTAAAACTTTTATCCCCCATTGTGGCCCCACCCTAACCCTGGGGGTCATGATTCGAACAAAGTTAAATCTACACTATCTGAGAATGCTTCCATATCAATATGACTTAACAAGGCTTTGCTGTTCTTGAGAAGAAGATTTTTCAAGTTTTTTTTCTGTATATTCCTATAGGAATATACATATTTACATATGTAAAACTTCGATTGCCCATTGTGGCCCCACCCTACCCCCCAGGGGTCATGACTTGATACAAACTTGAATCTGCACTACCTGAGGATGAATCCACATCAATATGACTAATTGTGACTTCGTTGTTCTTGAGAAGAAGATTTTTTAAAAAAAATTTTCTATATATTTCTATTTAAAACTTTGATCCCCCATTGTGGCCCCACCCTATCCCTGGGGGTCATAATTTGTACAAACTTTAATCTACACTACCTGAGGATGATTCCTTATCAATATGACTAATTGTGGCTTTGTTGTTCTTGAGAAAAAGATTTTTAAAGATTTTTTCCTATAATTTCCTATGTAAAATTTTGATCCCCCATTGTGGCCTCCCCCCTTACCCCCCCCCCGGGTTATGATTTGTACAAACTTGAATCTACACTACCTGAAGATGATTCCATATCAATATGACTAATTGTGGCTTTGTTGTTTTTGAGAAAAACAATTTCAAGATTTTTCCTATATATTTCTATGTAAAACTTTGATCCCCCATTGTGGCCCCACCCTACCCCCGGGGGTCATGATTTGAACAAACTTGAATCTGCACTACCTGAGGATGATTCCATATCAATATGACTAATTGTGGCTTTGTTGTTCTAGAGAAGAATATTTTTAAATATTTTTTTCTATATATTGCTATGTAAAACTTTGATCCCCCATTGTGGCCCCACCCTACCCCTGGGGGTCATGATTTGAACAAACTTAAATCTACACTACCTGAGGATGAATCCATAACAATATGACTAATCGAGGCTTAGTTGTTCTTGAGGAGAAGATTTTTAAAGATTTATTCCTATATATTCCTATGTAAAACTTTGATCCCCCATTGTGGCCTCACCCTACCCCAGGAGGTCATGGTTTGAACAAACTTGAATCTACACTATGTAATGAAGGTCTCACATAAGTTTCAACTTTTACAACCCAGTGGTTCTTGAGAAGAAGATTTTTAAAAGATACCACCAAATTTTCACTAATTCTTAATTATCTCCCCTTGAAAGAGGGTGTGACCCTTCATTTGAACAAACTTGAATCCCCTTTACCCAAGGATGCTTTGTGGCAAGTTTGGTTGAAATTGGCCCAGTGGTTCTGGAGAAGAAGTCGAAAATGTGAAAAGTTTACAGACGGACGGACAGACGGACAAACGGAGTTTTTAGACAATTCTTTCCTGAATCAAAACAACAATGCTAGTAGTGATCAAAATGAAATAGAAATAAAGACCACGATATACCATTTTAAATATGCTTATTAGACGTTGTACACTCTCATTGTCTAGAAGTTGACTCCCATCGAACACTTCACGTGCTAATTGTTTTGCTTCATCAAGTTTATTTTCTGTCAGCATCAGTTCTGCGCGATCTAATTTTTCTGAAAGAGCATCGCTGGTCAAATCATATGTTTGTCCCTGTTTCTCTGAAGAAGGTTTGATTAATGCATCTGTTCCTGTAATAACAAAGTCGATCCAAAAATAAAATCCATAAATGGTAATGCACAAAAATTGTAACCTAACAACTAGAAATATGTTCATAGGATATGAATGCCCCGCCGAGGGTATATTAGTAATGCAACACGAAAATTGGTATTAGTGTATAAAATTTGATGAGAATATCTTGAATAGTTTCTTTAAAATTGAAATCTAAAAGGTTGGATATAGCTGATAAATTCTCAACAAATTATGTATAAGTGCATAAGCTTACATAAATATATCTTAAATAATTTCTTTAAAACTAAGCAAAATGCAAATTTAAGAAAAGTGAGGTCAAGGTCACAGGAAAGTTCAAGGTCAAACATTTTTGATGCATTTGAATAGTTCTCATAAATACATATCAGCATATTAAGTTTGATAAAGATATTTTAAATGGTTTATTTAAAACAGGGCTAAAAACCAATTTAAAATAAATGAAGTTAAGGTCAAAGGATAGGTCAAGGTCAAAAATTGTTGATGCAGTTGAAAAGCTCTCATCAGTATGTATCAGCATATGAAGTTTGATAACACTGTCCTGAATGGTTTCTTTAAAACTGAGCTAAACACTAATTTGAAAAAAGTGAGGTCAATGTCAAAGGAAAGGTCAAGGTCAAAAAATGTTGATGCAGTTGAATAGCTCTCATCAGTATGTATCAGCATATGAAGTTTGATAACACTGTCCTGAATGGTTTCTTTAAAACTGAGCTAAACACTAATTTGAAAAAAGGTGAGGTCAAGGTCAAAGGAAAGGTCATGGTAAAAAAATGTTGATGCAGTTGAATAGCTCTCATCAGTATGTAGCATCTGACGTTTGATAAAAATAACTTGAATCATCATTTGTTGATGCAGTTGCATAGCTCTCATCAATATCTATCAGCATATGAAGTTTGATAAAAATCTCTGAAACTGAGCTTTGAACTGAGAAAACGCAAAGCGCGACAGAAGGACAGACGGAAGAATGGAAGGATGGAAGGACGGAAGACGGACATGACAAACACATTCTTGGCAGGGCATAAAAATTCATGATAAACGTGGTTAATTTTTTACTTTTGAATCATTAGCTCCCCTTAGTTATGCAGCAATGTACCCTTATCGCCTGCACATGGGGTTTATATCTTTCAGTTGATTCGATACGCAAGAGATCCTCTACTAATGAACAATTTCTAAAACGAGATAAGTTTTTGACAAATAAGTTGATGAAACAAGAATATCAACAGTACCGTTTAAAGTGATCATTTCGTAAGTTCTGTGGTCGATACAATGACCTTGTCAACAAATACAATCTATCATTAAGTCAAATGCTGAATGACAATTTTCATACTAATTGTTAGTCCATTATTTACACACTGTTTCGTCGACGGATTTTTCCGTTAAGTATTTCCCAATCATGACAAGGAGTGACCAGTCGGTAGGGGATTCGAACTCCTCCATGGCACTTGATCCCACCCCCTGATGATTTAGAGGTCCGTGTTTGCTCTGCTCCCGAATTGTATTGTTTAAATGGACTTTTGAGCTTGAATACTGCTCTTTATCTCCATTTATTCCATAAATTAACCATACTTTATTTAATATAAACAAATCAGTAAATAGACATACATACAACCCCCGAAACAAAAGGGAAATTTTATTGATGCAAAAGGACTTCCTTTCAACGTTATTGGATTAAAGATTTTGTATCATTCATCTTATGATCTGCCCTAGAAATGCCCTAATTTGTGTGAATTATCTTACTTATTTGATCGTTTATATCCACTTTAATTTTCATTCGTTCTGGCATTTCAATTCCACTGTCTTGTAATACACTTGTCAGTATTTCTGCAAGAGCACCATTGTTGATTGCCTTCGTCATGTTCGATTCTGGACAAAACTTAATGATCAAGGCTAACAAAATAAGAAGAAAAGGTAGTTTAGAATAGTTTAATCTTTGAAACGTTATTCATCATTTAAGGACATACGCAACGTACCTTACCTACTGATAATTTTTCAAGATATTCCTAATTTAAAGTAATACTGTCATCAGATGTTCGTATACAAAAAATCAGCCTGCATTACCAGAGGTTTTGAAAAGATATCAATTGATGAAAATTCTTGTATAATTCAAAGAAAAATATACAAAAATTACTAAACATATATTCTAGATGTTTTGTTTATCCAAACTTGTTTCAGAAGAAGTGTACAACAGCATATATAGAAATTAAAATGTAGCACACAGTTCCTTTAAGTATTGGAACTCTTCAACTCCAGGGAAAAAGACAATAAAGTTCAAACTACGTTGCGTATGTCCTTAAAATCGTATCTCCTTCGTCTGACCCCAAGACAATTATCTGAGAACAGACCTAACTAAATTGATTTTTCATATCTTGGGTTTTATTTAATGTATTTACTAAAAACTTTTGTATTTCGTATAACATTTAATTTCAAACAAATGATGAAAATTTTATTTCGCTATCATAGTATTTTAAAAGTAATATTGGTTTGAAATCTTGACTGAAGTTTGTTCTCCATCTTCACAGATGTTCTTGGAGCCTTGTTTTAAGAAAGCTAAATTAATATTTGCGAGCAACACATCTTGTTCTTATTCATATGACATTTTTAAGGCATTGCTCCGTACGATTCAAAACAAATTCATCATAGTTTCCAGGATATATGCATCAAAATGTATTCATATTAATTTGAAAAATGTTATTGTTTTTCACTAAAGACTAATGACTTTTTCTCATGATTTTAGTTGACAGAAAGTGGTGCCTTAAAGTGTCATCAAAAATGTTTTAAATGAAGAAAAAAACAACATTGAAATGAATCAATTTTTTTCCGTTCCTATCAGTGGAATTTTTTTCATCTGGGTAAACGTCGTACTTGGGGAATTTGATATTTGTGAAATATGCTTTCTGTTGAATGAAGCAAGATATTTGTTCTAATTCATACTTTCATTTATTTCCTTCTTTTCAAAACAGGACAGAATATATATATATATATATATATATATATATATATATATATATATATATATATATATATATATATATATATATATATATATATATATATATATATATATATATATATATAATTTTATGAATATTGCTGCGATCGGTTAGTCGATTTGATAAAGGGAAAATCCTTTCTTGAGACAAAAAAAACAGGCTTTTACCAAAATAATGAGAAAACATTAAATTATTTTTGTTCACGTTGTCAAAAATATATAAAACTGATAAAAATATTTACTAGCTACATTGTCCTGATTGTCGACAAACAACTTCAATATGAAATGCCAATTTTGCAAAATTTCTTCATTTAAATTTTAAAAAATTATACATTTTTTTACTTACTATGACCTGATTGTTGCGTTTCTTTATTCTGTGCTAGCTTTGTATGAAGGATCAGACCAATTCTCATAAGTTGCACTTTTGATGCTAGGAGTTCAGTCTCGTCCGACCACAAGAAAGTTCTCAGAAGAGAAAGAAGAATACCATCTTCTGATAATAAACCAGAATAACTTATGCAAGATTTTGTCCTCAAAACAACATGTGTTGTACTTTTTTCCTGCTTAATGCATTGAATTTCACATTGTCCTGATTTTTCGAATTCCAAATTTATTTTTCTCTTTTTGCCATACATGTTTTCGGCAAGCAAGGATTCGAACGGCGTAAAGGCCATAACTGTTGGACGAATTATACTCCCCTTTATAATGATCCAAATGTCTTCATTCACTGCAACAAAACAATATTACATTGACTTTCTGACAACAGAGTACTACCTGTTTTAATCTTCTGAAAACTTATATACTTCAATCTTTCACAACATGATCACAGATAAACCTAAAGGAAAATTAAGCATTGTAAGCTTTACCAAAGTAATGATACCTTCTGTAGTGAGGTCATAATACAACAAATTATGGAACAATTCTGTCAAAACAATATCGATATCGCAAGTGCATTCAGAAAAAGTCCATGTCAGATGTGTACACAAATGAAACTTTCCCACTGCAGATCCTGGAGTGGATTCCTTTGAAACTATAAGAAGAGAGAAAAGGCATGAATATGCACCTTCCAAACTTTTTAAAAACTGTATGTATACCTATATACATGTGTAATTTATGCTAGATCTTATTACATATTAATATTATATTCTTCATAGATTTATTTTTTATTGTAAAGTGTTCTAGTTTTGAAATGCCAATTTCCTTATTCCAATACATCAGTGTAGAAACAGCTGGAATAGATACCATAAAAATAGAAAAAATAATTCTTATATATTTCCTTTTAAGAAACATACAACAGTTTGAAATACAAGAAGGAGTTTGCTATTTTATCTTACCTAAATTTATTTGGTTAATATTTTATGTTTCAAATATCTTTACATTTTACTTACCATAATCAAGAAAGTACTCTTTTGGATCATATAAATATCCAAAAACTTCCAGTGTATCGACTTTCTGATCTTCTAAAATTTTGTTTATTTTTTCGTCTTCGAACACACATCGAAACACCCTTTGAATATTTTCTTCCAAAGACTGCTCGTTTCTAAACGTAAATGTTATAACAAGACTTCCCTGTCGAATTTCTTGAATAGATGTGTCGTTGTCTTTTAAAGCAGGCCTCTGATTAGTCTCCTCTATATTCAATTGACTTGCTCTTTCTGTCACAGCTTGGAAATCTGGATCGTCTGAGTGTAGAACAGCTGAAACTTGGACTGAAATACAAAAGGTGCAAAATAATAATTCATTTTAGTAAAACTACTTTTAGCAAACAATATTATACAATTATTGCTGGTTTTTGAGGTCAATACGATGATTTAGACTATTGTACTATTGTATTGTGAATATTGTACTTAGAAGGTGGCTAAATCATTGAATTGACAGAAAAAACAGCAAGAATTGTTTTATTATAGGATTCAATGATTAAATGACACACATGATTTTGAAAAAGGGGACTTTAAAAGGGAAAAAAATGACAACTTACCTGAAAACAAATCTCTGGCTAGCCCCCCCCCCCCCCAAAAAAAAAAAAAGAATTCTCCCAAATCAAAATTTTATTTAGTTGGATGTGAAGATCCATAAACGAGGGGAAGGGGGGATTTCATTGAAATTTTTTATCCTTAAAATTCAAATTAAAACTTTACATTCTCAAATGGTAGGAAGAGGGGCAGGCCTCTTACAACCCCACGCCTCACCCAAGAATCTATGTGTCTTAATGTTATGTTCATATGAGTGGAAGTCAGGTGCAAGTGAAATAACTTTCCAAAACTATTTGCATCAATTTGGAATTTCCTATCTATTTTTGGTCCAATGTAGAATAAATAATTCCTTATATTGACCTGGAAGGTCACGTGCAGGTCAATATAACGTAGTATTTTTCTAACATTGTTGGATTTCAGCCAATCAGAGAGATGGGAATTATCCAATCATATAATAAATTTAATTATTTCATTTAAATACTAATATATTTATTTCATATCAATTTTTGATATTTTTGATTTATTTTTGATGATATAAAACATGAGAACTATTTGTTCAAATATTTTGCAGAGGATCAATACAATGCTACACATGTAGTGTGAATTACACTTTTTTTTTTAAATATACTTACCTCTTCCTGTAGATCTGTATTGTATTTGACCACGCCGATTGTCATGGATTTCATATATGATAATTTTATTAGTTTTCCCTCCTTGTATTACATTGACACAGCCATTGAATGAGGAATCAATATTCATCTCAATAGAGTTCTTCTTTCCAAATTGCAGAGCATCAACATGTGGATCTTTTAAAGTAAGCAAATATGTATACAAGGTCTTTTTAATCCAACAAACTCTGTTTCTTTATACAATATATAAATGTATAAATTATTAAAACTTTCATTGGAGAAAGAGGGGGTGGACAATTTAGATATAATTTACCATATGGTATACCTACGTGCCATACTGTTATACTGATTTTCAATCAGCACAGGATATATGCCAACAACCAACAACTGTATATTCTTTGAGAGAGGAAGAGAGAGAGAGACTGTTAGTCCACAAGGATCTCTACAACCCAGTAGCGAAGAACTTCGGTACTAGCTTGAAAATACTGATATATATTTAATTGCTGTGGTAAAATTTAGGAATTTATTTAAAAATTAAAAATTACTAGTATCTCCCTCATGGAATGCTCTGATCCTTCGACGCATTTGGCTCCAGTCTTTGGCACCCCTTTTTTCAGCTCTTCAAAGTTTTTTATTTTATTTATTTTTTTAAATTTGTTTTTTAATTTAGATATTTCGGATTTCCAACATTTAGGAATGAGCATTACTGAAGAGACATAATTCGTCGAAATCTGCATCTGTTGCATCAAAATTGGTACCGTATATGATTTACATGAATATGATTTGTATTTAGTAATATTATGAATATGGAGAGTGAGAATGCTATGAAATAAATTTAATCAGATTCAAAAACGAAGTCTTTTTCAGATAAATCTGATGAGGAAATAGTTCACGCAAGCCAATATGTAGATCATGAAAAGATTTTATTATTCTTTGAATCAAAAAGATCTCGTACGAAATATGCTATCTAAAATACGGAAACTATGTGCAGTTTGGTCGTTCGTATACCTTTTCGTAAAGTGCTTCTGATTGAAATAAAATTCGTGTAAAGCATGAAAAAATGTCTATTCATATTCTGAAGTACTGTGCAGTAGTGAAAAATTCATTACCAAAGGAATTAGTGTGTATTGTGAATCAAAAATTTAAAAAAATGTAATAGAAATTCCTTAAAATTCATTTTGTGAATGTTAATTATAAATCTAAAATTTAAAACGTGTAATAGGAATTTCATTCAATTCATTGTGTCGGTAATGTTTACCTGTTACATTCATTAATTTGAATTTTTAAAAAAAAAATGCTTCCGTTTGACAAATGTATCATTTTTCTTTGGTTTTCATTATACCTGGCTCTATCTAATATGTTGAAAATAAATATCCAATGAATTAAATAATGGACAGATTTCAAAACTTTTCCTTATTTGATTGTTTTTACCCTTACAGGGAGCAACCCGCATGGCGCAGTGGTTAGAGCGTTTGCTCCAGAGTCGCGGAGTAAGTTAAAAAGTGAAAAAGGTGAAGGTAACGAATTCGAATCCCTTTGCGGGACGTAGAGGCCGGACCTTTGGATGAGAACGTATAAACCGAGGTCTCGAGTCGCAGTTCGTGCTGGCACGATAAAGATCCCTCACTACTCAGTGATTTTGAGTGCATAGTATAGGTCTAAATTTGTAACCCTCCACCGTCAAGTGGTGGCGTCTCGAAAGGAACATTAAATAAACAAACAAATAAACCCTTACAGGGACTTTCTGCTATATAACATCCTGAAATAACGGATTTCATAACATGTTTTAAGTACAGTTTTAAAAAAAAAATCAAATTACCTTTATTGGTTGCCAAGCCGATTTCCCTACAGAAATCCATACCAAAGTCTTTGAGTTCACGTCGACTACTCATTCTGAACCCTATATCCTTCAGTGTTTTCATAGCTATGTTGCTGTCATTGTCAGATATTGTCTCATCTTCATTATCTTTTTTGCCATATCCTCCAGATTCTTTGGATATCATCTGCTATTCCTCTGTGCTCATCTGGAATTTCCTCGATCGAAGTCCAACCCAAAACTGGTGAGCCGATTAAGGAATCAAAGACTCCCGAACGGAGGATATCATACAGAACAGGGAAGTTGAGTTTGCTTATTCGATTCTGTTTTTCCAAAGCATATTTTGACCTTTCAGAGAGGGTGTCCAAAGGAACTCCCTCCCTGAGATCCTCATATCGTCTGAATTTTAATTTCAAAATATTTCGGAACAAATTGGTACATGGTTCCTTTAGACATTTTCGAAGGATTTCAAAGTTATCTGATCCTCCGTCAGACTCTTCAGTACTCATAATTTCTTTCTAGTTCCCATTCCGTAAAGAATTAATCTTTAGATTTTTGGCTGACTCCTGTCTCACGTTTTCCATATTCTCTAGAACTGTGTGTTTTTTAAAAACAAACAAACAAACATAAATAAAACAAATGCTTGTAAAATGGAATTCTTTACAGGATATATAAAATTAAGATTATTATCATGCTTTTATTCCAAAAAAAGAAAGAACATAATGCAAAAAAAAAAAGATCAGAAGAATATACGTGCGAGAGGGCATACGGTTAATCCATTGTTTCAAAGGCCCAAGTATCAGAGTCTGATTTTTAATGTTCAATGTTTATATACCATGGTATAAACTAGAGGTAATTCAGGTTTTGCCATAATGCAAGTTTGAAAAGTATTTTGTCAACATTCAATAAAATGATTTTTTTAATATCTTTTATATCTTTGTTTGAATGGCATAATGAAAAGTCAAATCATCGACAACTTATGATAAAAATCAAAATTTAGGAGACTTCATAATATCAACTTAATGTTCATAATATTTACTTAATATAACACTAGAAAATCAAACATAATTTTTAACATTTCAATACACAGTCATATTTTGATAATCTGTCCAACATCACAATCATATAAACGATGTATAGTTTATTAAAGAATTGCAGTTAATATCTATACATCGTGCCCTAGATAAATATTGAAGGAAAACAATGTACAAGTGAAGTTTTAATGCCGTTTATAGTTATTCATTCAGGGATGAATATGAAGAAAAACATTTTACATACACAAAAGCGATAAGTTGCACGCGTGGCGAAGTTGTAAGACCGTTTGCTCTAGAGTCACAGAGTAAGGAGTTGATCCTTACGTCGAGGATTCGAATCCCTCTTCCCTCTGCGGGACGTAGAAACCGGTCCTACTGATGAGACCGTATAAACCAAGGCCCCTTGTCGCAGTAGGTGCTGGCACGAAAAAGATCCCTCACTGCTCAAAGGCCCTAAGAGTCGAATACAGGTCTAAATTTGCACCCTTCCACCGGCAAGTGGTGGCATCTCAATATGAGTGAAAAATTTTCGAAGGGACATTAAACAAACAAACAAACAAAAGCGATTATCCTGTAAGGATTTTACCCCTGATGCATCAGCGTGTATGGAACACAACCCGGGGTAAATTCCCGAACACTATTGATTGAACCTGGATAACTAAAGAAATGCATGTCTTTAAATAATAAACATTTATGAGCCTTCCTTATGAACAAGGTATTTAAATTGATGTTTCTCGGATTACTGATCGTTATCTTAATCATAGAAAAACGAAATCGAAGTGAAGACTGTAACATAATTATCATTTAGTTACAAGCCAATTTTTAGCTAAAAGACTGCAAGCTTACCAAAGAAAACTAGTTCAAGTGAAAAGTAGTTTTAGATAGAGCTTATTGAATATAATGACTGAAATATTGTTTTCCTCTTACTTTGACGAAGCACAGCATTGAAATTAACCCAGAATCCCATCTCTGATGTTTTATTGGTCCATGTTTGATATGCTCCCAATTGGTTTTGAGCCAATGGATATTTGAGCTTGATTCTAGCATTTACCAATTTCAACATTTAAACTCTTTGTGGCCAGGTGTTAGAGGGAGTTCTCATTTTCCTCGTCATTCGACCAATTAATATTTTTCGCTTAATTTGTCAACGTTTTTAACAATACATAAGTTAAAACACTAGATATCACTGAATGATCATCGAGCGATTGAAGTGTTGTGTAAAAAGGAACACTGAATGTCTGTTGCTCAGACCGGTATCTATATAATTGTTGTTTGAATAAAATACTGATTTATGCAAATCAAGTTTATACCATATGTAGAGGTAGATGGTCTTTTACAAAATATCACATTTTTTCAGTACTGAATCACGCGGGGAAACTATTCTAATTCGAAATTTTATTACATCTATACAAGGTAAATAGTAGTAAATAGTCACCCTCTTAGAATTGAAAATGACATTTTTTTTTAAAAGGGACAATTCATAGCATATTTGTGTACACTACCAGACAGTTATTGAATTAATCACATATTATTTTCATTATATCGTTACCTAAGTTATGCATAACACCTTAGCAACGAAGGTCCATATTATGAAAGAATGACTATATAGGTGGCGATCTTCCTCACAAGAATTTTTTGACAAAAGTTATCTATAGTTATGTTTCATATTCAATGACTTCCTACTCACATTTCTTTTTATACTTGAAGGAAACAAATTTATTTAAATTCACCGTTTAAATGATTTTAAAAAAGTTTCTGTATTGGAATTGTTAGCGTGTATGAAAGCTGATGTATAAATCAAGGATTTACATTTTTCAAATAAATTGATCGTTAAATGTTGTAATCAACAGTCTCGTGTGAAGTCATCTTTTCGCAAGTTTTACGGTCGATACAATGACCTTGTCAGCACATACAACCTATCATTGAGTCAAATGCTGACTGACGTTTTTCATACTAATTGTTGGGCCATTATTTATACACTGAACTGTCTACGGATTTCTCCGTTATTACCCGATCATGACAAGGAGCACACGGCGGGTGTGATCGGTCGGCTGGGGATGCTCACTCCTCCATTCCACCTGATCCCACCTCTACATTTTGAGGTCCGTGTTTGCTCTGCTTCAAATTTGTATCGTTTCATTGGACTTTCGAGATTGAATACTGTTCATTAATTCATATTTCACTTTAAAGAAAAAATGCCCCCTTCATATTGATTACACATTTTCCAAAAACGCACGAGGACGGGTCACGGTAGCCTAGTGGTAGGGCGTTCGCTTCGTGATCGGGAGGCCCGGGTTCGATTCTCGTTCGCTGCGCCGCGTGAAGACCTAAGATGTAAACATAGGTAGTGACTATTCCTTGCCAAGCGCCTGGCATTAGAAGTAAAAGACACGGGTCTTTCGGATGAGACCTTAAAAACCAAGGTCCTGTGTCACGGTAGGCGTGGCACGATAAACAACCCTCACTGTTCAATGGCCCTGAGTGCCGAGTATAGATCTAAATTTGAAGCCCTTCACCGGAATGGGTGACCTCTCTATATGAGTGAAAAATTCTCGAATGCTACGTTAAACGATACACAATCAATCATTCAAACCAAAAACGATGTAAGTTATTGACAAACAAGTTAATAAAACAAGATTATCAACAGTCAAGTTTAAAGTTATCATATCGCAAGTTCTATGGTCGATACAATGACCCTGTCAGCAAATACAATCTATCATAAAGTCAAATGCTGATGAACGTTTTTCATACAAATTGTTAGCAATTATTTACACATTGAATTGTCTACGGATTTTCCTTAAGAGCACATGGCAGATGTGACAGGTTGACAGGGGATGCTCACCCCTCCATGGCACCTGATCCCACCTCTATTGTTTTAGAGGCCCGTTTTTGCTCTGCTCCTGATTTGTAGCTTGAATACTGTTCGTTATCTCCACATATTTAATTTTAGAACCCATTAAGGTTATCTAAAGAATAGATTAGATTTCACAGTAAAAAAAAATCAAGAAGCAAAAAATATATTCCTTTTCGTAATGAGAAACAGTGCATCACAGGTGAAGGAAACATTTTTTAAAAATATTTTAGGACAAAGTTTATCAATAGAGTCACAGGCTCTAATAAAATGGTTGATGCCCCTCGGATTCTCCTTTGGACTACATGTATCAAGAATGTATCGCATAAAACGTAGCAGATAACCAAATCTTTACTTAAAGATTGTGAGCTTTCAACCGGAGATTCTTTGCGGACCTCATGTGTTTCATTACGAATTGTCTTACTAAAAATGCAAACCTGTGATATTTTGAAAAGAAATACTTGTTTTATAGCAACTTTACTAGACATAGAAAAATACTAAAATGGTGAAAAATCGACTTGTAAAGCTTCTGACATTGTCTATACGGAATTGAATGTACTCTCTGTAGATGGTTTTGGGAAATAAAGGGATCACTCCGTAAGAGGATGTCAGTTTTGGGGTAAATAATAGGGTCGTCATGAAACATCGTAATTAACATTTCAATTCGTCTGATCACTCTTTACAGAATTTGAAAAAAATATATATATCAATCAACTATAGTTCCACTTTCAGTACTCCATTCTGTAGACAAGAAGATTACTTGATGAAAAAACTATCTACGGCATTTCCGTATGGTTGCAACGACCACATAAATATTGAAGGGAATCATTCAAATTGAATGTGATAGGACTTTTTATCATTTTGAATTAACGTATTAGCTAAACATGGATACTGTCTGTAAGAGTAAAAGAGTAAGGGCAATATATGTAATGATCTTTTATGTCGTAGTTTTTAAAGCTGCAGATATTTTGATACGGCCCACTAATAATAACATTGCAGAGATTGAAATCAGATACTTTGATTGCCCGTCCATAATACATTAATGGGTGGTGACAAATCTAAATTTGTCAGTTTATCTTTTGTGCAATATTTAAGAGAAGGAAAAAACACGAATCAAATTAAAGCATTTCTGTCTTCAACATCTGCAACAGATATAGAGAATATGACAATAGAATACATGTATCTTTATTCTTTAACTTTAAATGTAAGTGAAATTATTGTACATGTAAATAGCTTTGAAGAAATACTATAATAAGAAATATTAGACAGGTTACTAATATTATGCTTTATTCAGGACGATTTTGCTTGATGAACACAAACCTCTGTGTGTGTGTGTGAGTGTGTGTGTGTGTGAGGGTGTGGGTGGATGGGTGTCGGAGGGTGTGTGTGTGTGTTTGTACGTGTGTGATAGAGAGAGAGTCTGTGGGTGTGGGGGTATATGTGGTAGACAGAGAGAGAAAGAGAGAGCGAGATAATAAAGTGAAAATGATTCATACTCTCTCTCTCTCTCTCTCTCTCTCTCTCTCTCTCTGATCGTTAAACTTAAATTCCTTTATTGCTCTTGGTTTATATTTTAATATTTATGAGACGATAAAATCTACTTTATCAATGCGTATTGATAATGACAATAACTCAGGATAACAACAGTTGTCCTATACAAATAGTCCCCGAGCAAAATGGTGGGTATATTCGATCGTTTTCGGTTCATGTATATTGAGGCTGTATGTCTTAAAACAGTTCTTGTTACAGAACAGAAAGTTTATACTTACTAAGGTTAAGTGTCCAGTATACAATTACCTCCAAATAGAAAAGGAAAAACTTCATTAATATCACAAATATTATATGACCATAATGTGCAGGAAGTTCAATTTGTCTTGAAACATGTGAAGCGATAATTTTTTCCTATTTTAAAAAATAAGGTATATATATATATATATATATAGGTACAAGTGTCCTCAATATGTTATAAAAGGTCGATCACGAACACTTAATTATAAACTATGAATTGTACCCGCAGTAGTACACAGTAGCGAAATGTTCTTGCATTTAACTTTGAAATGCTCCCAAAGCTCAAAAGGAGGAAAAACGTCTGAGGGGTAAAGGGATATTGATACTGAATTGTTGAAAACTTCAAATACAATAGCTTAGAAAGTAACCGGTCAACTTCCTTGTTCGAATCAGATTCTTTGAACATTTTTTTTTGCTTGAAGCAACAACTTACTTTTTTATAGGCGATGAAAAATATGCATCGGATAGCAATCTTCATCAACCATCATCAACAATAAGTCAATTTATAAGTAAAAGTTGTCATTTTATGATTATCAGAAAGAAATACAGTAATCACTAACATCTTAGTTTCATCATAATCATACATCAAATACTAGTGGTTGAGTCTCTCATCAGAAAAGTACAAAAATGGAAAGAGGAAGGGGATTAAAGAGTGCGACTAGAAATGTACATGTTTCAAGACAGTTTATAAATTGGAAATAAATACAAATGTAAATTTACTCAAGAGCACTATATGTTAATTTTAGTCCTTGGGCCCTTTACACACATGGAGCTCGATGAGAGACTTCATTTATGATATCTACAACTTGTGCGATCTTGCGATCGCTGAAAGCCCCAAAATTTCAGTCTCTGTGTACATGTAGGTGTTATTGGGAGATCCTTCAGCTCTTGTTATGCGATGAAACACTGGGAATATTGCCATATTTCATGTCCTCCTGTCGAAATTTTTAAAGATATAGGCGACCATGAAGCAAATTGAAAGATTTCTCAGAGTTTGCGATTATTTGTAGCTTTCTGCGGCGACCTCTGTGAGGTTACCGTTTCGATCAAGGGCTTTGCAACCAATTCATTTAGAGATACACGAAGATTGCCGAGAGATCAAGTACGGCCAAGAAGGTTCACTGTAAGACCAAGAGACACTGAAAGATCGAAAAGCGTTCAATACAAGTTGTGTTCTTTGAAAAACCTCTGATTGATCTTTGGGAGATACAAGAGATGGTTGGACGATATTTCTGCGTTCTTTGAAAGATAATTTACTTTTGTGATCGTTGACAGACCCTTTTTGATTGAGTCAAAACTTTGAAGACCTGCATTAGACTACTAAAAGATTATGACAATATTTGGGCTACCGTTTTAAGATTGTAAAGAGATCTGGGGAATTTTACATTTCTCAACAATCTCTCAACGGTCGCCTCATCTCTGTAAAAGGTTTTGCGGCTTCCTCACTGACGACTAAAAATGGCTTTAATAATATGGGATGTGTTTAAAATTCTTATCGTCTGTGACTAAAACGTTTAAGTGATTGTAAAATTTTGCAATATCACTTATTCTGTTTATATTGATTTGCATCTTTCAAAATTCTTTTTAAAAAATATTTATGCCATTTTCAAATTTATTGATTAAAGAAAGATATTCTCAAAATTATATTTCTGTCTAAGTCGTAAATTATATATGTAAAACAGATTTCTGAAGTACTGATTAGAATGTCATAAAAATTGAAGATTAATTTTCTACTTTCTACATATTGACTACCAATCGCCATTTATCGTACAAAGTCCCCCATAAAGAAGGTTTTGAGTAAAAACATGAAATATTACAAGTACATGATAAAGGTGACGTAATCAATAGAAAATATGACATCCTAATTTTTATTAAAGAATAAAAAATACTTTATTAAAAAGAATACCAAGAGCATTCATTCATGAAATTTCTTCACAATGATTCATATAAGATTTGAAAGATTTTAAATCATGCCCATGGTAGAATGTTTATTGACGTCGTCAATAAAAATGAAAGATCATTTAACATCTAACAACTTTATACATCCAATCCCATTTATTTTTCAATATCTTTAATATAGGCAAGGAGTAAATTAATGTTAATGCCGTAATGCAACTTTTATTCTATGCGCCTTGGCTTAATCACATGAAATATGAAGATAACGAACAGTAATCAAGCTCAAAAGTCCATTGGAACATTACAGATTGGAAGCAGATTGGAAGCAGAGCAAACACGAACCTCTAAAAACATTAGAGGTTGGATCACGTGTCATGGAGGTGTAAGCATCCCCAATGTCACACCAGCCGTGTCACACCGTTCATACCAGCCGTGTGCTCCTGATGATCGGAAATACGGGAAAATCCGTAGACAATTCAGTGTGAAAATGAAGTTGGTGAAACAAGGATATGAACTGTCTCGTTCAAAGTCAACGAATTCTATGGTCGATACAATGACTTTTTCAGCAAATACAATCTATCATAAAGTTGAATGCTTACTGAAGTTTTAAATTCCAATTGTTAGGCAATTATTTACACGCTGAATTGTCTACGG
Organism: Saccostrea echinata; assembly: GCF_033153115.1. Classification (NCBI taxonomy): domain Eukaryota; kingdom Metazoa; phylum Mollusca; class Bivalvia; order Ostreida; family Ostreidae; genus Saccostrea; species Saccostrea echinata. The sequence continues at coordinate 14,131,291 of NW_026889803.1, forward strand.
ATTTTTTTCGTTTGCCACATCATGCCAAGGAGTACATGGCGGGTTTGACCGGTCGACAGGGGATGCTTACTCCTCCATGGCACATGATCCCACATTAATGTTTTTAGGGCTCCTTGTTTGCTTTGCTCCCAAAACTAGATATTTCTATAAAATTCTTTTATAATGCTACTCCTTCTTTAGTTCTTGTCCTTTTATTGGAACTCAAGTTGGTTACAAAATTCTATTCTATTTATTGGTTTTTCATTCTGATGAACGAAGTTGCTATTGTTACTTAAAATTAAAAAAAAAACCAAAAAAAAACCAAGAGCACCGCTAGGGGGAGCATCCCCTCGCGGCAGGAACTTCACCGGTAATGGCAATGTCTCCATACGAGAGAAAAAGTCTCTCTCGGACGTTAAACAAGATGGAATTATCTAGTAATCAAGGGCACCCAATATTACTATATAAAGTTTTAAAAAGGTAAAGAAATTAAAATGTATTGCAACACTAAATAATTTTTCAACATGTCTAGGTGGATATCATCGGGGGGGGGGGGGTGTTCTATTTGAAAAAAAAATCACACTGCATATCATCTTGGGGGGTGGGGGTGGGGGCATAACATGCATACGTGATTGGGCAGTTTCCCTTATTCCTAGCAGAAACATATCACGTATGCTCTAAATTTACCTACCTGAGTATACCTCACAGTTGCATGCAATATTCTAAAATCTGAGAATACCCAAGGAAGCAATATTTTTTTTCGCAATGAAAAATGACTATATACCGGTGTTGAAACTTGTGAAATGTCTTTAAAGCTTTCATGAATTACGTGCGCCTCAAGAATAAATTCCATATTGTAAACAGACACGTGTGGTAATTTGGTAATGAAACCGCGCCGTTCATCAATTTATTTCAATTACTGAGTGTCAGAGATGACACTTTTAATTCATACAGACACACAGTGATATGACAACACCAACTAATGGCATTTTACCGAAGCGACTGCGTGGCGCAGTGGTTAGAGCGTCTGCTCTAGCTAGAGTCGCGAAATAAGGAGTTGATCCTTACGTCGCGGGTTCGAATCCCATTGTGGGACGTGGAGACCGGTCCTTCGGATGAGACTGTATAAACCGAGGTCCCGTGTCGCAGTAGGTGCTGGCACGAAAAAGATCCCTCACTGCTCAATGGCCGTAAGCGCCGAGTATAGGACAAAATTTGCAGCTCTCCACCGGCAAGTGGTGGCGTCTCCATATGAGTGAAAAATTCTCGAGAGGGACGTTAAACAACATAAAACAAACAAACCGAAGCGACTCTATCGAAGCGACCCGAATTTACCCGAGTTTAATTAACCGGAAGTGAGTATTGTCAACTAGTATATAAAAATTCAGGGTTTGAGGGCAGTAAAAAGGCTATAATTTGAGAAATATTTCACCGATTGACTTGAAAATGAATAGGGTTCGTCGTAGTTTGCCTCGTTTTAGAAATTGTTCATACGTAGAGCATGCTCTTGCGTATCGAATCAGCTGAGAGACATAAACCCCATAAGAAGGTGATAAGGGTATATTGCTACATAAGTAAGGGGAAGTTGACGATTGAAAAGTTGAATTTATCACGTTCATCACAAAGCTTTGTTGTTAGGTTACCATTAATGTGTTTTTCTAGTAAAATATCTAAATATGAAACAGATGTGTCAGATTCTGTGGTATCTTTTATTTCAAGCTCACTAGGATATAGCGAGTCGACATATGAATGAAAGTAACTATTGTTAATTGAGTTGAAGTTCGAGTTGAAGGCCACAGCAAGTGTTTTCTTCTTCTCATGTAGAAGCTTTTGAATAAATTCTGCTTCATATGAATACAAAAATAGGTCCGTTAATAAGGGGGTGCAATTGGTACCCCTGGGAATTCCAACAGATTGTGATGGTACACACAAGTACTCTGAAGTTGACATTAAAAAGATGCTTGAGCTTCTGATTGACAATATCTATGTGGTTTTTGGAGATCAGGTCTTCCAACAATCTATTGGAATTCCCATGGGTACCAATTGCGCCCCGTTATTAGCAGACCTTTTTTGTATTCATATGAAGCAGAATTTGTCCAAAATCTTATACTTGATAAGAAGAAAAACCTTGCTGGGGCCTTCAACTCGACATTTTGATATATCGATGACGTATTGTCAATTAACAATAAAATTATTTCCATTCTTATGTCGATACGATATATCCCGGTGAGCTTGAGATAAAAGATACTACAGAGTCTGAACATCTGTTTCATATTTGGAAAAGACGTTAATGGTAATCTAATTACCAAGCTTTATGATAAACGTGATGACTTTAACTTTTCAATCGTCAACTTCCCTTACTTCTGCAGCAATAAACCTTCATTACCTGCATACGGGGTTTATATCTCTCAGTTGATTTGATACGCAAGAACATGCTCTACGTATGAACAATTTCTAAAACGAGGTAAATTACTGACAAACAAGTTGATGAAACAAGAATATCAGCAGTCTCGTTTAAAGTCATCATTTCGTAAGTTCTATGGTCGACACAATGACCTTGTCAGCAAATAAAATTTATCATTGAGTCAAATGCTGACTGACGTTTTTCATACTAATTGTTAGGCCATTATTTACACACTGAATTGTCGACGGATTTTTCCGTTATTTCCCATTCATGACAAGGAGCACACGGCGGATATGACCGGTCGGCAGGGGATGGTCACTCCTCCATGGCACCTGATCCCACCTCTGATGTTTTGGAGGTCCGTGTTTGCTCTGCACCTATTTTGTGATGTTTAATGGACTTTTGAGCTTGAATACTGTTCGTTATCTCCATATATTTCATTGTTGGAAGACCTGATCTCCAAAAACTACTTAGATATTGTCAATCAGAAACTCAAGCGTCTGTTAAATATCAACTTCAGAGTACTTGTGTGTACAATCAGAATGCTTTTTAACAAAATAATTTTGCAAGTGACCAATGACAAGGTAAGTATATTTACGACTTCCATTTTAATTGAAAAAGCGACTGTTTAGCATGTCAAAAAGCCTGGACTTCAATTTACCGTGGAGAATGGTTGTATAAAGTGTTGAATAGTCGTACGTTTTGATGTCATTGATTTTAGTAAAATTTTGTGATTTCAAATTTTCTAAAAGTTCTTTGGAGTTTTTAAGTATTCACATCTGATTTACACCACTTCTTGAATATACTGTTGTACAGTACTCCTGAAGTTTCTCCTTCATTACAGTAAATATTTTAGTGAGGAGCAAAGAAAGAGGTTTGGTAGAATATTTACTGGAACCCGCTATGTATCTTTGTTTGTAAGGATTTTTATAAAGTTTAGGAATCCAGTAAAGGTATAGTAATTCAAATTCATTTTGATTGTTGGGAATATTAAAAATCTCTAAAACTGACATATGATTTTGAAGAATTTCCTACTTAGAAAGGGAGCTATGGGTGTAAGATTGATTTCCACCTGCAGAATTAAATCCTAGTTCCTCTAAAATACAATTAAAATAATGAGCCTTACAAACAAAGACTATCTTGTTACCAGCTTTGTCAACTGGGACCAGTACATACTGATCGTGTATTCTATCTAATTCCCTTTTCACTTCTGAATTATTAAAGACAGATTCATACAGCCCCCCAGTCGCGTAATGCGAGATTTCAACATCCATCTGATGCTCTTAATCAATTTTGACAAAGTGTCAGGGTGTCTTCTTTTTCGTGTTTTGCCCATCGCCTGGCGTAATCTTCCACAGAATTCATAATATTTATAAAATCATGACGCCAGTTGAAAGAAAGGGGTTCCCTAAATTTTGGTCCTTTTAAAATAAGGGATTTAAGGTCCTCATTATTAACTATGTTTACTTAGATACATAGGGTTCGCGGCGGATGTGACCGGTCGACAGGGGATGCTTCCTCCTCATGGGCACCTGATCCCACCTATGGAATTTGCGGGGTCCGTGTTTTATGCCCTGTTCACAGATTTGTATTGTCTGTAGACTTTTTGAGATAAATTACCGTTTGTTATCTTCCCCTTAATCATTTTATTCACTGATCTCTGCTGGTGAACAGTCTGTCCCCGAGAATACTTGTCGCTTGGTATATATCCTACTATGCATATTGAAAAAATAAATGATTCCATACTGGCTGACACAGCGCCCAGTATACAAAGGTGTCAATTTGAAGAGTCTACAAAGTGCACAGGCTCTGACAGAATGGTTTGTGCCCCTCGGATTCTACTTCCACACATAAACAATGTTTTAGATATATTAAGTCAGCAGATAACCAGTCTTGGTATAAAACAAACTTTACTACAATTGATGATTGTAAGCTTTCAATCAGAGATATTTTCTACAATTCCTTTTCGGACCACATGTGTTCCATTTCCAAAAGTTCTAATATTTTTTTTTTTTAAAAAAAATGGTAGTTTGATAACAAATGTGTCGTTTTATACAACCTTACTGGACAGAGTTTTATTTTAAGTAAAACTGGAGAAAATCGGAATCTGAATTTTAAGTTGGTCTATATCGTGTATTTTCTATAGATATTCCCAACCTGTTGCTTCCAAACTTCTCAATTACATATGTATTAATCTCTACAGTTCCTGGATATTAAACATCTAAAACAAAATCCTCTCAAGTGTTCTTGTTCCTTTTCTTCTTTCAAATACAATCCAGCATAATATCAATCAATCAAGGTGAGTTCGATCTACCTATCCTATACTGGATTCCTAAACTTCATAAAAATCCTTACAAAGAACATTGCAACTTATTGACTAAAGAGATTGCTCTGAGCATGACAAATTTTGAAACCGAGGCAGGCTACTGACATAATAGTTGATACAAAAGATCATCATAAAATAAGAAAAGCACGAAAAGCAGTTTCATTGATTTTGAATTCCTTTAAGTATTTCCTGTTAACATTTACACGTGTTTGTTTTAAGTCTCTGTAACCGTGACTTGAACACCTCTGTTTTATTTTTGGCATCTGCAAGGAAATGAAGCCCCCATCTGAAAGAAATTTTTAAATACATTTGATTTGTCAAAACTCTATAAACTGTATTTGTGATGACATATTGAATGTCTTAGCAATGTCTTTCACTGTAAATCTGTCATTTTCCAATATTATGTTGCTCGCAGCATCAATACTCTGTCACTGTAGATTTTCATCGACCAGTTCGATTGCGATCTTTTAACACTTCATTTCCACTTTTGAACTTCTTAATCCATCTGAACTTACTTTTTGAAATACAAGTCTCTCCAGATATCAAAACCATATCTTCACACGGTTCTTCAGTGATTTTTTTGTATAAAAGGAAGCACAGTTTTCACAAAGTCCTAAGTTTTCATCTTTTTGGCAAAGATCATTTTATTATTTTTTCACACTTTCATAACTTTGGCACGCTTAATAGTTTATGAAATGATACTTAAATTATCTTTAAAAGAAACAAAACATTCATTTCTGAGAGCTACACGATAACACATACACTAAAATGTGTAAGGGCATTTACTAGTAAACTAACTATAAATGCAACTTGCATCTGATCACCTTTTTGTGACATATGACACTTAATGTCTCCACTCTATCAGTTCTTCTTGTCTTCTGATATCGATGAGCTTCATCCAGGATCTCCACACATTTTTTGTTTTTCTTGTTTCCACTTTATTCTTTTCATTTTACCTTTTTGGGTGCAGTTTTAAGCTACATGTTCATTTTCATAGCCATATAAAATTTCCATCCACTTTCCTTTATTTCTTCTCTCGGAGCTATTTTTTTTTTTTTTTTTTTTTTTTTTTTTTTTTTTTTTTTTTGTATGCTATCATAATTTTTTATACTTTATCAAGTATCTTATAGTTTTTCAGAAATCTGTAAAAATAATTCTATGCTTGAATTGTCTTTTTTCACTTCCATGCTGAACTTTCATATATACATGTATTTCAAAAAATCCATGCATTTTTTAAAATAACTCCCTGGTATCTCTTCCATTCATTTTTCATTCACTGGCATCGTTTTTGGTTTTGATGTCCAACCCAAGATGACGATGAAAATCCCTGTAACACTATTTTCTATCTGTAAATTCATCCCCTTGTACTTTGACTAGCTTATGTTTATAGTTCACCTTATTATTGCACAAATATTATTAAGCCTCAACCTCTGGTATGAGGAGGTACATTAACTAATAATTGTATAATCAATATCAACAGTGTACTAAGCTATAACATTATTTTCGCATTGTCACTTGGTTTCTTCAGTTGCTGTTCAACTTCATTATATGATTGAATAAATCCTAGCTCTCCTATTGTTTGAGATCCAACATAGTAGAAAAAATACTACGTATGTTCACCTGCACATGACCTTCCAGGTGAACATAAAGATTTATTTTTTTACATTGGACTAAAAATATATTGGGAAATTCCAAATTGACACAAATAGTTCAAATAGTGCAGGGGACCTGCCCCATCCCTATTGCTTCTTTTTCTGAATATGTATGTTTACTCGATCTTAATTTAGTATGAAAATGTTCATTAAAAGGCTATTTGCGCCCCCCCCCCCCCAATTAATGGACCCAAATCCCCCATCCCAAAAAAATTGAGATTGGAGTATTCTCTTCTTCTTCTTCTTTTTTTTTTTTTGGAGGAGGGGGGGGGGGGGGGCTAGTCTAAGTTTTTGTAGTGAGTTGTCACTTTTTCCTTATGATGCCCCCCCCCTTTTTTTTCAAAATCAATCCTACGCGTCTGATATTTAATTTTTTCTACATCACACCTAAAAAAAAAAAAATTTTTTAAAAATCCAAATTAACACAAGTGTTATGTTAATTTAAACCCCACTTCTCTCATTCCGTTTGGCTAAGACTTCAGCAAATGTAAACAATCAAGATTTCACATGGATTGCTTAACGAGTTTGTATCATTTAATCATTGAATCTTTTAATAATTGTATAATAATAACACTAACAGCAATTATTGTATGATGTTGCACGAAATTATAACTCTGTTATTATTTGCGAGTTTTCCACTATCCTGAGGAATCATTTCTATTGTATTGTTTTATAATTTATATAATACCTTTGGCTTCTTTCATTTCTATGTTGTTTATGTCTTCTCTGAAAGTTTTCTGTAGCGATTTCTATGTAATTTTACTTAATTACTTATAACGGAATGGAGAGCTGTCCATCCCCAGTTATGATATTTAACAAGGTTTCCTTTCTTATGTATTTTAATAAGTTCTTTTTTCTGTTTCCATGTATTCTGCTTTTGGTCGTTTCTATGCAACAAATGTCTTTATTGGTTGCTTGAGCAAATAATTTGTCAATTCTAGCAGTTAAGATTTCAAATGAGTTTCTTATTTCTATTATTTAATTTCCATGTCTTACATATGTTCAGAATTTCTTCAATATGCTCTTTTCAACTAATTCTATTTGGTTTTTAATTTAATTTTGTAGTTTTCATTTTCACTTTTGTATTTTCTTTTGGTCTTTTTTCATTGTTGAAGTAATTGTGTAGATTTTTCTAACGTGCTGTTGTTCTATCTATACTTTCCTTTTATGTTTTGAGTCGTTCATCTGCTTTCTTTTGTCTATCATGGGGTTTCTTTTCCCCATCCATTTATTCGCCATTCAGTCCTTAAACATTTTGATTTTTCATTTCAACATCAATTGTCTTCTTCTGTTTTGCAAATTCTAGTAAAGATTGTCATTTATTCACTTAATTCACTCTCGAATTCTTCATATTCATGGTTAATGTTTTTAGAATCTGCTTCTTCTGTCTTCATTTTTTCAATTATTTATTGGATATTTATAAAAATAAATTCTTTCTTGGTGTCATCAAGGTAAATGTCTGAACTAGCTAGATCAAAGATGTATTTTGTCCCTCGTTGTCACTGAAAGTGATGGATATTAATTTGCATCTGTCCGTCCGTCTGTCTGTATGTCATTTTGTCTGTGTGTAACACGATGTCTCAAAGGCGTTTGCTCTAGCGTCGCGGAGTAAGGTGATGATCCCCATGCCGCGGGGTTGAATCCCACTGAGGGACGTGGAGGCCGATCGTTCGGATGAGACCGTATATATAAACCGAGGTCCCGTATCGAAGTAGGTGCTGGCACGAAAAAGATCCCTCAATGCCCAAAAGCCGTAAGTACCGAGTACAGGTCTAAATTTGCAGCCCTCCACCGGCAAGTGGTAGCGTCTCAATATGAGTGAAAAAATTCTCGAAGGGACTTAAACAAACAAAAAAACAAAACGCCTTTGAGCTTTTGCAATGAAATTTTTATATCACAATTCCTTATGGCCTAAAGAAGACCCCTATAGATTTTGAGGTCAAAAAGTCAAAGGTCAAAGTCATAAATTCATACATTGCAAATAACAGTGTCCAGGTGATACTTTAGTTTTCTTTGAGCTTTTTCAATATATCTACAGGCAAATAATTCAAAGAATTGTGCCCCCCCCCCCCCATATTCGGTGTCTTAGCATTTGGGATGCAATTATTTATGGCAGATTGTAACTGTCTTGTTTATGTGTCCTTCAAACTTGTAAGTCAGGGTCATGAAGAGAAAAATGATATACCTATCTGAAAGGTGTTGTCATTTGTAATAAACGTGTAAAATATGAAAAAAGCCCTATCTTTACTCATTCTAAAGTTATTACCATTGTAAAAAAAAAAAAAAAAAAAAAAAGACTGTAGGTTAAACTTGAAGATCAAGGTCAAGAGGTCAAAAACCAGAGTACATTCGAAATGATCTTGAAACAGATAATGCACATGTCAATTATAAATGCCCTATTTTTTCTCCTTCAAAAGTTATTAGCAATGTTAAAATTTTTGAAAAGTATGTCAAACCTCAAGGTCACAGGGTCAAAATTCATAGTATATTTTGAAAAGTCTTTTCACAAGTAATATACATATGAAAAATAAAATACCTATCTTCTCTCATTCAAAAGTTATTGACAAGGAAAAAGTCATATTAAAAGTTTTGAAAAGTATGTCAAACTTCAAGGTCATGGGGTCAAGGTTATGATCAAGGTTAGAGTTTTTGTGACAGAGAGACTGACAGATGGACAAAGTGACAAACGAATGAGATTTAATGTCCCCTCGCTTTCAAAAACTCCCTATGGCCTAAACCAGAACCTATTTATCTTTAGGTCAAAAAGTCAAAGGTCTAGGTAAAAAAAAAATCATATATATGTTTTGCAAAAAAATGGTTTCCATATGGTTTCTTAAGTGTCTGAGCATTTTCAATGAAGTTATTTTTCATATCTCCTAGTGGCTTAAAGAAGACCCCTTTTTATTTTGAAGGTCAAGGACAGAAATTCATACAATGCAAAAAAAAAAAAACAAAAAAACAAAACAAAACAAAACAAAAAAAACAAAAACAAAACAAAACAAAAACAAAAAAAAAACTAGTTTCCAGATGATCACTTTAGTGTTCCTTCAGCTTTTCTAATGAAATTGTGTATCATAATTCCCTATGACATAAAGGAGACCCTTTTGATTTTAGGTCAAAAAATCAAGGTCAAATATTCATATCTTGCATAAAATGGTTTCCTTATTATAACTCTTAATCTATTTGAGGTTTTGCAATGAAATTATATGTCTTTCGTCAATATGCCTTATAATATGCCTTATAAAAAAAACTTCTATTGTTTTCAACGTCAAAGGATCGAAGACAAAGGTCTGAAATTTAAAAAAATCGCATACATATATTTCAGGTGATTCTAATTTTCTGTAAGCTTTTGCGATGAAACTGAAGGTCATGAATTTCTTTTAACTAAAAAAAGACCTCTATGGACTTTCAGGCCAATAGCTGAAATGTCATACTTAACCTTTTTCCTTCTTCATCTGCATTTTTTATCTCTTCCATCCTCTTCTTTTTTTTCCTTAAGCGGGATACACAATTTCTCGGAATTAGCTTGTTCCCTTAAAGAGGCTGGGGGGTTGTGGCCATTTTTAGACAATATTGATCTCCTTTAGAAGAAGAGCTCCATATGAAGATATAGAAAATGATCAAATTTTAAAACTAAAATTTTTGAAATTTTTCTTTGCCAAATGATAGTTGACAGCTTAAGATATCATATCTAAAAAATTAAGTTAAATCTGGTGGTTAATTTGTGGTTAATTTGTTGACCCCCCAGCCTCCTTAAACTTGTATGATTATTCTTAAAAGATAGTATCTTTTTGTATCTATTTTCTTTTAATTTCTCACTGACGTTCAGAACTACTTCTTTAAATGTAGTCCATTTGGCTCTTTCACAGGAATTCCAAGTCAGTGCATTCCTTACTTTGGAAATGCTTTTCCAGTTATCAGTGTAAGATATAATTCTCGAAGTTCATTTTCATTTTTTTTTTCTCGGGGCTACCTCTTGTTGCTTTCACGTGTCTTTTTGCATTTTGACATTCGTACTAGCATGTCTTGATTTTGCGTTGGGTTCATTCAGAAAATGTATAGATGTTTTGTTTTTACCATTTACATAATTCATTTGGAATGGTTACTCATTATCAATTCATGCATGGTCAAAAAAGAATTTTATTTCGATAATCCCTCCGTTAACTTGTATTTATGAACACCCACACCATGAATATGACCGAAGAATTTTTATCTTACTAAATGCAAAAATGCACACTGGTGAGGGTAATTTAACTGTGCAATAATTTTCTTACCTTAATCCTTCATATGACCCTGACCTTGCTATCCTAATTTTGCGTTTACATTACTTTCAAAGAAACTATTAAAAATATGTTTATTCAACCGTTCCTCATCAATACAAATTGGTAAGAGCAATTCAACTACTATTTAGGCCTATGTCTTATTTTTTACGACTTAGACCTTCTGTGTGACCTTGACCTTAGTATTTCTCATTTTGCATCCACTTTAGTTTCAAACAACTATTCAATTAAGATATCTTCAGCAAATTTCAAATTACAATTGTACAAATTAGTGAGAGCATTTCAATGTATCAAAATTTTCTGATCTTGACATTCCCTTTTACCTTGAATTCACTATTCCTCTTAATGGCATTCCATAAACGACCATCGACTTCTTACTGGCAACTACTAGAACTTATGATAACCTCTAGTTTTGGCTTTAGGGCTGAAGTCGTTCCAAGTTCTTTCAATGGTTAGCGTACGTGTACTCCTGGTATTTGAAAGCTTTAGAAAAAAGGACGCAAGAAAATCAATATTCATGTAATTGATTTTAAAGTTGATTGAATTATGTATACTTTTTTTCCTATTTTTCTCGAGAATCTATGAAATTAGTTGTATACTTAACATCTACCGTAATTTTGCAAAGGAATACCGGTATATCTTTCTACGAGAAAACTAGAATTACAAAATGGAATCCTTTATATAATGCATTTTGTATTACTTTAAGCATGTGTTTTTATATTTTGGCTAGTGTGAATTTTGTGAAAAGACAACCAGATAATGTAAACGCTGAAGACGAAAAAACGAGAAGTGACCTTATACACATATGCTTGAATATTAGCAACATCGTCTAAAGCTACGGTCGGGAATCCGCATATTGGAGAGGATCGAACTTGTGATGATGGAATAGCAAAAATATTTCAACAATTAAAAAAGGCGGAACCATATATTTCTATACGGGAAAGAAAGAGGAAGGAGTTTATCCTCCTAAGAAAATAGAGAAAACGACAAAAATACCAGAAAAAGCAATCACAAAAACATAAGAGAACTCCAAAATTCCGTACATGTAACAAACAGAATAAACCAATTTAAAAGCCTGAATTTTGAAATTCTGATAAAAGATTCTGGGTGTGTTTGGAATGGAAAAAACTATTTTTTTTTATATTACATATTTTACTTTCATTAGAAATCGAAATTGTGATATCTAACAATCATTTTCCGTCCTCAAAAAATATATTGAATAAAACTTATAATTTTGTGGTATATGGGAATTATTAAATGAAAGCCGATCGTATTTTAATTACTGAGTATTGTTAATTTTTTATAGGCTTATTTAGGGGGAAAAAAATTGTATATCCAAATATTGAAATAAATAGCTACTATTTTGGATATATGAAAATGACCTCTTTTTTAAATTTGGATCTTTGAAATTAAAAATAAAGTGGTATTTACATGTACTTAGACGCGCAATTTTAGTACTAGTTTACTATTGGGGTTAACTTTTATTACAGAAACAAGTCTCGGTATCTATAACTCAAATTACTTGTCAACATTAGAATTTAAATGCATATGCATCTTTTGTTTACTTCTGTAATTTTATTTATCAATACAAAAAATACAAACACAACAGTCTTATGCTATCCATCCCGACATTTTCTCAGAATTAAATACATTCATTCATTTTCATTCATTAGTTTTTCTCTCTCTCTCTCTCTCTCTCTCTCTCTCTCTCTCTCTCAAACAAACAAAATAAAAAAAAAACAACATATAAATGGGAAAAGATGTATATGTATACATATTTACAACAATTTGGAAGAGAAGAACTTATTTTAATTGAAGATTGAAGAGAACAGACAATGCCTTAAAGAATGAGTGGACTTAACGCCCTATTTTGGGTCTTTTTACGATTTCTCTACCAAGCTGAAAATGAAGTGAATCCAAAATATTTTACAATCTAGAACTACATATACATGATTATATTAGGTAGGACAAAAGCAAACAAAAAAAAAGTTGTACTGCAGTGGGTTGGCGCCATGAATCAAAATTGAAGCAACGATACATTAGTGTCGCCCTACGGAATTTGACATATAGCAGAGTGGTTTTATAGGTCACATAATTGAAATATTAACAGGAGGGGGGATTATCGATCAGCGTCTCTTTCTCTCTCTCTCTCTCTAGAAATTCGAATATGTGTATATATGGTATACTACACATGTCAATACGTAATTAAACGATTTCTCTGGTAAATATTGTGAGGACACGCAAAAAAGATAATTAACAGATTTAATTTGCTAAATTCTGCAAATGGTAGACCAACCAAACACACTCTAAGACGTGATTTAGATCGAGGTCAATGTGTTTTCACAACTTCACCTGCAGCTTGACCCCACGTGCTGAATTGTAGTATTCAAAAAGTCAATCGAAGTCAAATCAAAGTTAACATATTCATAATAATGGAAGCGACAAATCTGTTTTGCAGGCCCGTAGATCAATATATTTTTTCGGAGAGCTACAGTTCTACAGCTACATATACAGGTGATAGCGGGATATTACTACGTAAATAAGGAAAGTTGACGATGGAAAAGCTGAATTAAGTTATCTCGTTTGTCATACAATAAAGTTGTTAGTTGGCCCTTATCGCCTATAGTCAGTAAAACATCCTAATATGAAACAGATGTGGTAGACTATGCTGTCTTTTATTTCAAGTTCACTGGGATATATCGATTCGAGATATGAATGGAAGACACTATTGTTAATTGATAATACGTCATCGATATATCTAAATGTCAAGTTGAAGGCCACAGCAAGTGTTTTCTTCTTCTCATGTAGAAGTTTTTGAATAAATTCTTCTTCATAGGAATATAAAAACAGGTCGGCTAATAAAGGAGCACAATTATTGCTCATCGAAATTCCAACAGTTGGAAGACCTGGTCTACGAAGACTACATAAATGTTGTCAATGAGGAACTCCAGCATCCTTTTAAAATCAACTTCAGAGTACTTTTGTGTAGAATCAGAGTGATTTTTAACACACTGATTTTATTGATGACCAATAACAAGGTACGAAAATTTCTGACTTCCATTGTTATTGAAGAAGCAGATGTCTATAATATCAAAAAGTCTAGTTTTTGATTTAATTTATCGTGAGGATTGGTTGTGTATAGAGTAAAAAAGTCGTTGATGTTACTGACTTCCAAAAATTTTGCGATTTTAAATTTTCTAAAGGTTCTTTGGAGTTCTTGTGCATTTACATTTGATTTACACCACTTATAGAATATGTTGCAACACAGTACGTCTGGAGTTTCTCCTTTACAGCAGTTAATATTTCTGTAAGGGGTAAAGATAGGGGCTTGGTAGAGCATACATTTGCTGGACCCGTCAGTCATGAATGTATCTCTGTTTGTAAGGATTTTTATGAAGTTTAGGAATCCAGTAAAGGTAGGTAGATCGAACTCACCTTGGTTGACTAGAATGTTAAAAGTATTAAACACATATAGAATTTCATCTTTAGAAAGTGAACTGTGAGTATAAGTTGGATTTTCAGAGGTAGAATTAAAACCAAGTTCTTCTAAAATACAGTTATAATATACAAACAAAGACGATATTGTTACAAGTCTTGTCTGCTGGAACCATAACATATTGTTCATGTAGTCTTTCTAATTTTCTTATCACCTCTAATTTAGTGAAAACAGAAGGAAAGATGTTTCGCATATTGCCTTTTTTTCTTATACGTTTCTTTAATATAATCTGATTTATTTTAGCTTCTCTGGAAAGTCTGATCCAATATCAGCCAATGTTGGTATATAGCATACATGTATGGGCAAGGAAAAACACCAATTGTGAATTTCATGGTGACTACCTCCCTAGGGAACATGAGGGGTGGGATCAAAATCATCAAAATCAATGCAACCTTTAAAAAAAACCTTCCTTATTCTTGAATACCAAGTAGTCAATTAAGCTGCTGGCATGATTATAGTAACATGTAAGCTTGAGAAAGTCGTAAAAGTGAAGTGATAACGAGATATAAAGTTGTAATTACGAGATTTAAAAAGTTTTTTTTATACTACTTGAGAAATTCGAAATAACAAAAAGAAAAGGTCGTTATTACTTTGTAGAGAGCTTTCATGTAAATCTATAACTAATTTATAGATCTATAACAATTTTCGTCTGTGGAAATATTTCATCCCTTTTAATTAAGCCGACTTTCGAAATTTTCTGCTTAATTTAACCCCCCCCCCCCCCCCCCCGAGAATCATCAATGGCGGGGGGGGGGGATCAGGTATCAGTAAGGAAGTAATTTGCGAATTAATAATTCCTCTCAAAAAAGCCTGCAACCAAGATTGTTCGAATCACAGGGTGTTAAGGAGACAGTCGTTCAGATTGTCAAAGATCCTGTGGTTTGAGTTTTTTTTTAACTTAAAGTCGGGATCGACCTTCGTTTATTTTTTTATAATCGACCTTGAAACATGGCTGTTAGAAGTCTGTGCACCGGGAATTTGCTCAACCAATTTTTGTCAAAGAAGGTATCGCCTGCAACATGTATAAAATTTGGGTAAGTTTTGCATTTTGATGATTACAGGCTTTGCATTCTTACTGTCTGCATCATGCAGTCATAGGAATGTCACAGTGTCAACAGCCCGAGTGCAAATTTGCACGTGTGTAGAACATGATTTTCATGTTTTTGTAATTAATGATCATCCTCGATTTTACAATCATTAGTTTTATGTTGTATATTTTTGCTTTCACTAAAACCACATAAGTGCAAATGTACAAAGAAAATATCAAATTTTGTGCCAAGATGCGAATTAGAATTTTTTTCACTTGTAGGTTATGTCAGATAACTGAATTCTACAAAAGAGTTGATTTATTATTTTTTTTTAAAAATATTTTTTTATATTTATCCCCATTTCTTGATAAGTAACATGTTTGTAGTACCTTAATAGATCATTATACAAAAATGTGTGTCAATATATTACACAATTCAATTCATGTGCAAGGAAGCAATAAAAATCCTATTGATGGTCCAATGTCAAGGAAATTAATTCATGAGTCAATAGGAAATTTTCAAGCAGATTGTATTTCTACACAGTGTCGAAATTGACAGGGTGTGAGAAACAGAACAATTGATCTACATTTCTATATAGTATGGGTAGCCAGGAATTGGATATACTTAACTAGAGTTGGGTATTGCGAGTGAAAACCATATTGCGATATATTGCAATATTTTACTTTGAATATTGCAAATTAATTTATTTAATTATCATTAATAAATTTGAGCAGAAACTTTAAAATGCTATCAAGTTCAAAGACTATTTGAGTTTATTATTAAGACTTAACATGCTTAATTAAGGGGGAAAATAAAACATTGCAAGTAATTACACTTTACTTTTAATAATCAAATAACAGGTACAATAATGAAACAAAATGAACTCTCATGGAATATCTTCACATTGAAAAAAGTTAAAGCTGAAATACATAATTGTATATATAGTCTTTTAGCATTTTATCTCAGTCTTTATTTTGAGGAGGGGGTGGGGGGGGGGGGGTGAAGAAGCATAAAATGTCAGTTAAAAATTAAAATAATACATATTATATGAAAATTTTATTGTGATTACAGAATAAATAAAAGAAAAAAAAGTTGTGACATATTTTCGTGTGTTTTCTTGTATTAGTCTAGCCTGACCTTATTTCACATTATGACATATGATCAGGAACTGGCCTATATCTACTGTTTTAATGTACATGTTCCTGGTATAGCATGAAGGTGTTAAAAATAGCATCAGAGTTATGAAAAAAAATAATTAATGCAATACTGCATTCAAGTGAAAACATCGGTGGCCATTTACTTGAAATATGTAGGCCTACATGTATACTGAACTTAACACTGCATCGCGATGATGATCGTGTCGATTCCACATGAGATTTTGAGAACCACAGTATACAGTATACATCGTATATACCCTGTAAAAATGGGTTTTTATATATTTTCCTTTTATTGATTTTATTTTGAAGTCTAATTAATTTTATTTTAAAGTAAGATGATTAAAATTACAACAGTGAATGAAAATCACTTTTTCACTCTCCTCTCTCTCTGAAAGCTGACTAAGTATTAAGCCCAGTCACCATGCATTTTTTTTTAAAAATTGGTTCTTTAACAAGATTAAAATCGCCTGAAGAAGTTACAAGTATTATTTCAGCAGTTTCTACAATGAAGGAGGTTTTATATTGGGTACTTTTATAAATATCGTGAAATACCGGTATCCGATTTTCATATCGCAATATATTATCGCGGTGGGTCATACCGCAATATACCGGTAATATTGCACACCCCTATATACTTAACCTCTGCCCTTCAAACTTGGTAAAACTTTGTGTATAGTAATTGTCTGCATGAATAAGCAATATTCTTGTTAGCTCTTCTGAGCCAAAGGCTCAAAGAGCTAATGTTATGGCCATTTGTGAGGTGTGTGTAAACTTTTTAGAATATGGGCCATAACTCAAGAACCCCTTGGTCAATTATTGTCAAATTTGTCACAGGGTATCTTTGGCCCAAGAGCTCCCATTTATACTAAAACTAGGGTTGTGACCCTTAAACAAGGGGAGATAATTAGGAAAATAGAAACAAAAGTACTGGTTGCTAAAAAATCTTCTTCTCAAGAACCACTGGGCAGATTATCACCAAACTTATACAAAAGGATGAGTATATATTGTAGATTAAAATTTGCAGGGGGATTTACCCTGGGGCAAAGGGTGTGGTATCAAGGTCACTTCAAAGTTGACAAAAAATTACATTTTATTAAAATGTTGATATTTTGTTTACTACAAGGACTAGGATCATCAAATTTTGTCAGTTGATGCATCTAAGGACCTCATATAATGTTGACTCAAAAGTAGGTCAAGGTGACCTACATTTTAAATTTTGCTGCCATTCTTTTTCAAAATGATTTAGAGGTATATTTTGAACAATTTAAGGTCTATGATCATCAAACTTTGTTAGTTGATGTATCTTGGGTCCTCGGAGTACGTCGACTAAAAAGTAGGTCACCTTGACCTACTTTTTGAATTTTATGGCTAATCTTTTTCAAAACAATTAAGGTCATTAATTCGAATACTGAAAGGTTTAGAATCATTGAATCTTGTAAGATGATGCATCTTGGGGCCATAAAACATATTTATGAAAAAGTAGGTCACAGTGACCTACTTTTTGAACTTTGCAGGCATTCGATATCAAAGCATTTTAGAGGCATAATTTGTACATTTTAAGGCCTTTGATCATAAAACTTTGTAAGTTGATGCATCTTGGGTCCTCAAAAAACATCAACTGAAAAGTAGGTCACCATGACCTACTTTTCAATTTTTATGACTGTAATTATATATTTCAGGTACTAATTGGCTTAGAATCATCAAACTTTGTCAGTTGATGCAATCTTGGGTCCTTGGAGTCCGACTGAAAAGTAGGTTACTGTGACCTACTTCTGAAAATTTATGGCTTTAATTAAATATTTCGGGTACTAATTGGCCTAGAATCATCAAACTTTGTCAGTTGATGCATCTTCGGTCGTCAGAGTACAACAACTGAAAAGTAGATCACAGTGACCTACTTTTAAAAATTTATGGCTTTAATTTAATATTTCAGGCACTAATTGGCTTAGAATCATCAAACTTTGTCAGTTGATGCATGTTGGGTCCTTGGAGTACGATAGCTGCAGATCTGTAGCTCGCTGGTCTGAAAAAATTGGGATGGACAACCACAGAGCTACAGTGCCACCCATTGAAAAAAGTGTGTATTTTTTGTGCACAAAAAAGAGCGCTTTTTCTTGATTTATTTCTCAGTATATTTAAAAATATTACTGACCGTGTGTTCCTAACATATCCTTTTACTACTTTCACAACAAACTGTTTGTGCAAGTTATGTACCATATGCCCCAATAAAGGAAAAAACGCAGATTGTACGAGCACCAAAACCATGGTTTACTGAAAATATTCATCATCTTAAATGTGTTTCACGCAAGGCAGAGAGAACATGGAAAACTTATAAACAACCGCATCAGTACATGGCCATGAAAACAGCGCGCAACAAGTATAATTATGAGTTAAATCGGGAGAAAAAACAAGTTTTGAGTGAAAAAGTACTCAACTTTAAAGGAGATTCCAAAAAGCTATACATGTATAGGTTCGTTTCGGAACTTTCCGGTTCTAAGATAGAAATTCCGATGCCGAATGCTAAAAGCGACGCAGCACTTGCGGAAAATTTTGCCGACTATTTCATGGATAAAATAGACAAGATTAGACAATCATTAAAACATTTTGATAATTTTGAACCAAGGCATAAAGATGTTCCTTCATTTAGTGAATTTCAAGAACTCTCGCAAGATGAAATAAAAAATCTTATTATGGAACTCCAAACTAAATCTTGCGAATTAGACATCTTAGCAACCAATATTTTGAAATCTTTTTTAAATGACCTTTTACCAAACATTACGAAAATTGTTAACCTTTCATTGAAACATGGTATCTTTCCAGCAAAATGGAAGCAGGCGATCGTTAGACCTCTTTTAAAGAAAATAGGTTTGGAATTGGAGTTAGCGAACTACCGACCAGTGAGTAATCTGTCATTTCTTTCAAAACTTACCAAAAAATCCGCTCTCTGTAGACTCAATTCGCATGTTAATGAAAACAATCTACTTCCCAAAAATCAGTCGGCATACAGACGTTTCCATTCTTGTGAATCTGCGCTTTTAAGACTCGTAAATGACCTGCTTGACTCTATGGAGAAACAAGATGTAACGGCTCTTATAGCAATCGATCTCAGCGCCGCATTCGATACTGTAGACCACGATATATTAATAAAAGTACTTCAAAAACAATATGGAATCTGTGGCTTGGCATTAAAATGGGTAGATTCATACTTGCGACCTCGTGGCTGCCAAGTATGTGTAAATTCCATTTCATCGTCTGTGCGTCAGCTGCAATGCAGCGTTCCACAAGGTAGCTGCTTAGGACCCTGGTTGTATCTGGCGTACGCAGGAACTATATTTGATGTCATTCCTCCTTCCATATCAGTTTTCGGCTTTGCAGATGACCATACCGCAATTACACGCTTTAATCCAACGTCGAAACACAGCGAAATTGAGGCTATTCGCGCGCTTGAGGATTGTGCAAAGATTATTAACAACTGGATGAACGCTAATAAACTTAAAATGAATGCATCAAAAACAGAATTTATTCTATTTGGCAGTAAAAAACAACTAGAAAAATGTGCTACAAAAGTGATTAACATTAATGAAAATGAAATAAAGTCCGTAGAATGTATACGATATTTGGGTGCATTTTTAGATGAAAATCTTAATTTCAAAGAACATGTAAATAGGAAATGTCGAACAGCAATGTTAAATTATTTAAGAATCAAAAGCATCCGCAAATATTTAACGAAAGCTACGGAAATTTTAGTTCTATCATTAGTTATTTCACATTTAGACTATTGCAATGTTATTTTATTCAGAATAGCACAATACGAAATTAATAAAATGCAACGAATTCAAAACGTGTGCCAAATTGGTTTTAAATCGGAGGAAATTTGACAGTTCAAAAGAATCTCTATTTGATCTCCACTGGCTACTGATCAAAACTAGAATATCATTCAAGATTCTGACATTCATGTATAACTGTTCAGTGGGCCAAGCACCAGAATATTTAATTGAACTTCTGTCAAAACAAACTTCAAATCAAAAATTGCGCTCTTCCCGAAATTCCGAAAGCTGTTACACAGTCCCATTTAATAAAAGAAAAACTTTCAGCGACAGGAGTTTTAGTACCATCGGACCAAAATTGTGGAATGAACTGCCTTTGAATATTAAACAATCAAAATCTATTGATGATTTCAAAAACAACTTTAAAAATTACTTCTTTAGGGACTTTGGTGCTTTATTTTAATGATTACTCTCCATGTATATTTGTATATAATATGTAAATATATTTTACAGCTTTACTGTACAACGCCATTGAATACGTTTGTGTAAAAATAGGCGTTTAATCAAATAAATCAGTTTCAGTTTCAGTACCAAGCGCGTTGGATCGAATTGTCTTGCCACCCAAGATGGCAGTTTATATAGGCGAAATTTTCGATGGACTCAATTTCAAGCCCAGGAGGGCTTTTTACAATGGATTTGGGAAATGTTTTATTGTGGAAGTAGCAAAAAAATATGTTAGGAACACACAGTTTGTAATATTTTGAGATAGCAGCTTAAAACTACGGAGAAATAAATCAAGAAACAGCGCACTTTTTTGTGTGCAATAAATATACACTGCAGCTAGGAGTACGACAACTGAAAAGTAGGTCACTGTGACCTACTTTTGAAATTTTATGGCTTTATTTAAATATATCAGGTACTTATTGGCTTAGAATCATCAAACTTAGTTGGTGCATCGTGGGTCTTCAGAGAATGACAAGTGATAAGTTGGTCACCATGACCGACTCTCAGGTACTAATTGGCTTAAAATCATCTTGGGTTCTCAGAGTGTTTCATCTAAAATGTAGGTCATGATGACCTACCTTTGGAATTTCAGGGGTTTATGTAAATATACAGGATACTTATAGGCTTCAAATAGAAGTGATAGGTTGTACAGTTTATCAGAAGAGTGATTCAGGGCCTTGGGCCTCTTGTTTTTAAAGTTCAACATGGTCCAATGTGGAGATGGGTCCCCCAGATGCTATTCTAGGAATAACAGAGGCTTTTAAAAAAGATTCCAGCCCACAGAAGATCAACTTGGGTGTCGGTGCATACAGAGATGACAATGGGAAACCTTTTGTGTTGGAATGTGTGAAAAAAGTTTGTATAAATTCTTTTTATGGATTATGCGAATAATGAATCAGTCATTCTGAATATCAAAGGTCTTAAAAAGTTTATTTTATATATGTATTTTTTTTTGTTTTTGGAAAAATATATCCCTTTTACCAGTGAATAGAAATCGGACATTTTGAACATCAGAATACGGAATTTTAAAGTTTAAGCAATATTCTAAGGCTACATAAAATTGAATCACATCTGTTTTGAGGTAGTTGCATTGCAATTTTTACATGTATTGCATTTTCAATAAAATTTAAGAAATGGTAGTGCAGAGGCCAATCTGGGGGAAAAAATTCTCCCTCATTTTCTCTGAGTTTTGCACTCGATCTTCATTTCTAGTATCCATTTCATATAAGTGTGGACATTGACAGCCATTCAACAAGGACATCTTGTTTGCAAAACATGAAAAATTGCATATATTTGGTAACACTGTGAGATGTTAAATGCATCTATAGAATGTCTCTAGTATAACTATGAAGAAAGAAATCCATTGTTATTTTTATAGAAAATTCTGGATTTAAAAAAAAAAAGCCTCCTGCATCTAATTTATCATCGATAAAAAGGTTTTAAAAAAAAAGAAGTAGAAGAAGCCTCCCGCCCAAATCTGTTTTTAAAAAAATTGGCCTGAGAACTGTAATGTCAATATTTTTTTCAGCCTAAACTTAAATTATTACAAATTCTCTGACAGGCAGAACAGATAATGCTCCAGGAAAATTTGGACAAGGAATACGCACCCATCAACGGCACAGCAGAGTTCTGTCTAGAAACAGCTAAACTGGCATTTGGTGATAACAACCCGGTGGTTAAAGAAGGCAGAGTAAGTGCTGAATTGTTCAAATTCTGAAAAATATTGCATAGAAAATTCTCATTCCTTGTTTGAACTTATTTTAAATGATTCATGAACATCAGGATTTGGAACCTGACTTTATTTTAAATTAAATTCTACAAAACGGGGGAAAAAAGCAATTGAATATGTATTCTGTTAGTGTAAAATGGAAGCCTATTTCATGAAATTATTTTTCCTGCTTGTATTTGTATGTAACATGTACATACACTGTCAATCATAATGATTGTACTTGTTAATAGAATACAATGTTAAAGTTTATCATAGCAAGACTTTCTTCATGACAAAAAAATGCTCTTTATAAAGGTTTCAAGAAAGGTTATAGAACCCATTTTGATTTTTTACATTTTTGTTGCAGAATATGACAGTGCAGGGTATTTCAGGTACTGGTGCACTAAGACTTGGGGCAGCATTCTTTGTAAGTATTACACCATGAAAAAAATCTTAACATATTCACTATGATCACTACATTAAAGTTTGAATATTGTTGTCTGCAAAAGGAAAAATAAGATTCATTGCTTAGATTTCTGACATTACATTGTCTATAGTAATTTTATTTAATTATTCATCAGCATAAACACTGGTCATTTGTCATTATTGTAGTCTAAGTTTTACTCTAAAAGCAAAGATTTTTGGATTCCAACTCCTTCATGGGGAAACCATACTCCTATATTTAAGTAAGTCTACCTTCTTCAATTTATAATGTAAAGTAAAAAAAATTCAATTATGTATAAATTGATAAGGATAGCCTGAAAATGAACGAGATTACTTATCATTTTAGAAAAAAATCGATGTGTAAACAATTTTGTAACCATTTCAGACACTCTGGTTTGGATGTGAAATCATACAGATATTACGACCCCAGTACATGTGGATTCGATTTTGCAGGTGCTATGGAGGACATTTCGGTAAGTTGAAAAATTCGGAGCATAGAGTATTATAAACAGACTGGTTGTTTAGGGACATCCATCTAAATCTAACAGAGGATTATTACTGAAATTTCAAATGAAACTTTGATACAGATTAAATGGGTATTTTTTATTTCGGTACACAATTATATAAGCAAAGTGTAAGGTTTTCAAAGGAACTACCATATGATATGTTTTTGATCTAATAAAGAAAAGTAATTAAAATAAGATCTTAATTGCCTCATGAACTGAAATGTCATGGGGAGCAATCAAGACCTAATTTTTATTAGATTGATGTATTTGATTTTAATATAATCATTTTAAGAATTCATTCAAAATTTTATGTTAAGTACATCAAAATAATCATTAGTCATATGGTATTGACTTTATATGTCAATTATACAATGATGTAAGAATTATGGAAGTGCACGTTTTTTGTGTTTAGTAAATAATAAATGATGTGTACATTTCTTTGAATGTCTTGAACTGTGTTTCGCTGGTTGTCCATCTAATTTTTTCAGACCAGTAAGCTTCAGATCTGCAGCCGACATTGATATTTAATGATAGACCTGTAAATCAAAAAGGAATTTTTATAATCTTTTTTTTTAAATACTTATTTGTTTGTCCAACCATGAGCATTTTTCTTGGCTTTTTTTCCCATGTTTATTTTGTGTACAGTATCTGTTTAGAGAAACGTAATCGGAGAAGAAAATGCAGTTTAAATATTTATTTGCTTAAAATATGTGAAGGACACTGTGTTGTATTTTAAATGCTATTTAATGGACTGACTACCGGTAGTTTTACAGATTGTATTGTTGACAAATATTTCTTTTCAGGATTTAGCAAAGACAGGAAGAATTTTTTTCCAAAGCTGTTTATCATTTCTCATTGTTATTTTTTCTTTTATTTGAAAGAAAATCCCAGAGGGTAGTGTGATAGTGTTACATGCCTGTGCTCACAATCCAACAGGGGTGGATCCAAGGGTTTGTAATGTTTATTCAGTAAATCTGTAAAAAATTATTTCCATTATTGATTACATTTCTACATTTTGAACCTTTATCAAAATTACATGAATTAAACAAATAAATGGAATTAAACAGATCTGTCTCAGACAATTAATTCTAACTATTATTTTATAAAACTTACAATAAATATAAAATAAAAATGATATAAAAATATTTTAATAAATAAATATAAAATTTTATTCTTCCACATTTAGAAGGTGCTAGTATAGCTGTGGAATCAAATTTCCTAAGTCATTTTTTTCCACTTCTCTGTCATACATGTTTGTAAGAGAGTATGGTTAAAATACCTCATAATTCAAATTTTGTTGCATTTCATAGCCTGAGCAATGGAAAGAAATGAGTTCCCTGATAAAAAAGAAAAATTTGTTCCCATTCTTTGACATGGCATACCAAGGCTTTGCCAGTGGAGACACAACCAAAGATGCCTTTGCTCTGAGGCAGTTTGTAGAGGATGGACATGAGGTTGCCCTTGCTCAGTCCTATGCAAAGAACATGGGGTTGTATGGTAAATTTTTTTTTCTTTCAAAAGAACACATCTTTCACTAGTTTTATAATTTTTAGTGATTTGGAAAGGAGCATCTATAAAAGAGTATTTAAATCATTCCAGAGCAGGCAAACTCTTTAAAGGTAAACAACTAGCGTAATTAATATTTTTTTATTTCATTGCCAGGAGAGAGAGCTGGAGCATTCACAATTGTTTGTGGATCAAAAGAGGAGGCTGATAGAAATATGTCCCAGATGAAGATTATCATCAGGGGCATGTACTCCAGCCCCCCGATCCATGGAGCCAAAATCGTCACCAGAGTCCTCACCAACCCAGACCTTAAAAATTTATGGTAAGATTGTCGTAATCACATTGAACAATCTTAAGCACTTATTTTAAAACTTTTATAGATGTTTTCGGACATTACTGTAACATAATAATTGATCGGGATATGAGAGGTACATGTATTACATTTGTATAGTAAAACTTTTGTATTAGCTAGCTCTTTGACAGTTGACTCAAATGTAGGTTATCTACCTTTGGTCATAAGTTAGCAGGGGTGAAAAACCATGAATCTTTTTTTTATATTCTCTATAAAACCATCTAGTTTAGTAAACTAGTTTTAGTTTGTTAAAATTTATTTAAAATTTGTTTAATTTGTTAAAACCAGGTTTTTTGGATAACTCTTATTAGACAATCTATAAATATGGGGGAAATGACTATATTATGCAATGTTTACTGCTTTGACAGCTGGAAATCTAAAATTATATAAAATCTATCTAGTTTATGAGCTTTGTTATCAATAGTACTATTTTAAAAGAAGGATATAAATTTTCTACAGACAAACTACATGTAAAAGATATTCAAAATTTAGAAATATGAACAACTCCAATATTAAATAGTGCAGATATTTATACCCCCCCACAAACGAAGTTTAGGGGGGTATATTGGAATCAGCATGTCCGTCTGTCTGTCCGTCTGTCTGTAGACGAGATTTTGTCCAGACCATTTCTTGGAAACTTGCAAGGATTTATCTGAAAATTTGTACACTTATTATTCGTCATATGAAGGTGTGCACCTGGTATTTTCACCATGATTGGATAATTTTTTTTCATTTTACAGGTGTTTTTTTTTTCATTTTTATTATGTGGTTTTGTCCGGATCTGTTCCCAGAGATTATTGCATAGATTTGTATGAAAATTTGTACACTTATTATTTACCATATGAAGGTGTGCAACAACATTATTTGATAATTTTTCTGCATTTTACAGGTGTTTTTTTTTCATTTTTATTGACTTAGTCATTTCGGGTTCATGTCTAAGGTTTGAGACATAGAATCTAGAACATCTGTACAAAAATGTGAACTACAGCGTAAAACTACTCATTAGAACTAAAATAAAAATCACAAAATATTAAAAACAGTTTTTACATTACACAGCAGATAGTGTAAATCTATTTGTCCCTTTGGAGTAATGAGTGGACATGCATCCAGTTAAAGATTAATTAATGAGTTCAGTGTGGGAAGCTGTTAGGGCATCTCTGATCAAGCAGGTCTTATCTGTATCTCCTGGGAATTGAGCAGAAAGAAATAAAGATCTCTGTTGTCTAAGCCTCTTAATTTGTAATTTATGTCTGTCAAAATACATAGTTACTGAAACCAGCCTTTTATTTTTAAAATGAGTTTGATATAAAGGTATTAAGATCAATTTGACTTTGTGTAATTAATTATGATATTTTTTTTCAACAATCAATTTACAGAGTGTCATGTCTCACAAAGATGACAGATAGCTGCAAACTATTTTTTCAATGTAATAAAAAACACTGTAATTATTAGTATTGATGTTTTATTAGGCTGCACATTAGTTTCATTCATTAAAAAAAAATATAATGAGTAATTAAATTTTCACTCTAAATGTTTAAGCAAATTGTGAACACCTCTCACATCTAGAAAATATTAATGATTTGGTACCTTCTCTGAAAAACCCAGCGGGGGGTATTTGTCCCTTTTGGACAGTTCTAGTTGCAATTGTATGCAATTATTTGAAATATTGGTGAGATACATAATGGAGCAATTTTACAGACCCCAGATTTGACACTGCTTAATTTAACAGTGTTTCAAAATTTATACTTATGTCCAAGCTGACATTGACTGATGGTTGTTTTCAGGCTAAAAGAAGTGAAGGGAATGGCTGACAGAATCATCACAATGAGGGAGGCACTGGTGGCTGCTTTAGCCAAAGAGGGATCCAGCAAGAATTGGCAGCACATCACGGACCAAATCGGCATGTTCTGCTTCACTGGACTCAAGCCTGACCAGGTGGGTACAGTTATTTGTCAAAAACTGGGAAGTATGTGTTGTAAGGGAATATAAAGTTCTATGTGGCCTGTGAAGTTTTAATGGGAAAGTTTATGTATGGTAATATTTGATCAATTCAAAATTCTCTCCATTAAAACTTTCCAGAAGGATTGGGGTCGCAATATCATAAATTTAAAGTCCAGTTTTCCTGCAAACATGCTTAAAGTTTCATGGCATTTTGTTTGTGCAACAATTACTACTGTCAAACATTTTTTCGTGTCTGTTTCTCATTAGATGTCTTGTACATGATGTTTAGAATGTTCAAAAATAAAATGCTTAACTTTTGTGTTTCATTTGATGGATGCCAATATACATGACCAGTTGAAATGCTGAAATCTTTCAGGCAATACTGTATATGGGTGAATTAAAAAAAAAATGACCACCAAACTGAATTTTTTTGGCAAAATTCAACTACTTGTAACATATTTTTCACTTATATCATCATATTGCAAATGCATTCTAGTTTAAAATCCTGAAGTGGCAATAGAATAGACAATTGGATTAAAAAGTTTCAGAATTTTTATTAGAAAAATTTCTTTTGAAAAAAGAAAATATCATTACACCTTAAAAGACTTTCTAAAATACATAATCACAAGAAATTATAGTTTTTTATGCTTCAAAATGGTAAAAGGGGTATAAATGATTAAATCTAGAACTTGTATGTATATCTTCTCTTGTACATGTGACAAAAAATTGGCTTTTTGATTGTTATTTTACATTATTTTTTTAATTCTGGTTTGAAAAGTTTTAATATGAAAAAAATATGAAGAAATAAAATTCCCCAAAATTCACTTTTTTGTCCGTTCAAGTCAATTCTTTAAATCAAAGCCAAAAAAGAATTGTTTTATACGAGTTCTCTTACAAAAAATACTAGATTTTGAAGTGACCCTATGTTACATTATTGTGTTGCACTCCTGACATCTGATATGTATTTTATTTAACACTGTTTTAAAAATTATAACACACAATAACCCATTCTTACTTTGTAAATCAATTTGCCGTGTCGATATTTTTCATCGTTTACAGCAGGTTTTTCATATGTTGAAGACCTTAAAACATAATTATTTGCAAAGTGTAATATATATAAAATGTATTTAAAATATATGTGAAATGATGAAAACTATTCCCTGAATTGACTGTAAAATTTCTGTAATTTGTTGATAGACATAGTGTTTTGAACATCAAATAGTATCAAGCATTTTTTTTCAACTTATTTTTAGGTCACCTGAGTCACTCAGGTGACCTATTGCTATCCGTTTTCGTCCGTCGTCGTGCGTTGTGCGTTAACATTTGAACATTTTCAGCTTCTTCTCTGAAACCGCTCAACCAATTTCAACCAAATTTGGCATATAACATCTATGGGTAAAGGGGGACAAAATTTGTGAATTTCATGGTCCCTGCCCCCCTGGGGCCTGAGGGGTGGGGCAAAAACCACTAAAATTAATGCAATCTTTAAAAATCTTCTTCTTTACTCCTGGACATCAAGCAGTCAAACTGTTAGCATGATTGTAATAAGCATTGAGCCCTCTACCAAAATTGTGAAATTCATGGCCCCAGGGTAAGGGGTTCTGGGGCTAGGGCGGGGCTATATAGATCATATAGTAAAAGTGCATTATTTCTTCAAAAATCTTCTTCTCTGCTCCTGGGTATAAAATAAACTAACTAAGTACACAGTTATGATAAGCAAGAATGCCCGTTCCAAAATTGTGAATTTCATGGCCCCTGGGTCAGGGGTTCTGGTGAAAGGGGGGGGGGGGCTCTATTGATTATATAGTGAAAATGCATTATTTCTTTGAAAATCTTCTTCTCTGCTTATGGGTATGAAATAAACTAACTAAGTACATAGTTATGATGAACAAAAGTGCCTCTTCCAAAATTGTGAATTTCATGGCCCCAGGGTCAGGGGTTCTGGTGTTAGGGTGGGGCTTTATTAATTATATAGTGAAAACACATTATTTCTTTGAAAATCTTCTTCGTTGCTCCTGGGTATTAAACAAACTAATTAAGTACATAGTTTTGATGAGCAAGAGTGCCTCTTCCAAAATTATGAATTTCATGGCCTTGGGTGAGGGGTTCTGGTGAAAGGGGGGGGGGCTCTATTGATTATGTAGTGAAAATGTATTATTTCTTTGAAAATCTTCTTCTCTGCTCATAAGTATCAAAGAAACTAACTAAGAACATAGTTATGATGAGCAAGAGTGCCTCTTCAGAAATTTTGAATTTCATTGCCCCTGGGTCAGGGGTTTTGGTGAAGGGGGGGGGGGGGGTTATTGATTATATAGTGAAAATGCATTATTTCTTTGAATATCTTCTTCTCTGCTTATGGGTATTAAAGAAATTAACTAAAAACATAGTTATGATGAGCAAGAGTGCCTCTTCAGAAATTGTGAATTTCATGGCCCCTGAATCAGGGGTTCTGCTGTTAGGGTGGGGCTCTATTGATTATATAGTGAAAATGCATCAATTCTTTGAAAATCTTCTCTGCTCCTGGGTATTATTTAAACAAAGGAATTGCATGGTTATGATAAGCAAAAATGCCTCTTCCAAAATTGTGAAATTCATGGCCCCAGGGTCAGGGGTTCTTGTGAAAGGGGGGGGGGTGGCTCTACTGATTATATAGTGAAAATTCATAATTTCTTTCAAAATATTTTTTCTACTCCTGGTTATAAAGCAAAGAAACAAGTGTATAGTTATGATGAACAAGGATGCTTTTACAAAATTTTTAAACTTGTGGTCCCAGGGGTTCTGCTGTTTTTCTGAGGGGGTGGGAGGGGGGGGGGCTCTATTGATAATATAGTGAAAATGTGTGAATTCTTTGAAAATCTTCAACTAATTGCATAGTTATGATGATGAGGGTACCTCTTCTAAATTTGTAAATTTCATGACCCTCGGTCATGGTTCTGGTGTTAGGGTAGGGCTGTGTTAAATAGTAAAAGTGCATTATTTCTTTGGAAATCTTCTCTGCTCCTGGGCATATTGGAGGCAAACAGAGTAAAAGTTTTAATAAGCAAGGGTATTTTTACCAGAATTTTAAACATCTGGACCATTTGGTCAAGTGTTCTGATCCTGGCCAGGGCTCTATTAATTTGTATTCTACTGAGTGAAGTTATTCCCGTTTGCCATTCACCTTTGATAATTAATCAGTGTAGATAATGTATTTGAAAGGTTAATAGAATAAGAGAATTATGCAAGAACATTGATTGTATAATACAAAAAGTACTTTCCTAGTTTTAATGATCAGGTAGACCTGGAAGTAATAGATGATTAAAAGTGAAACAAAAATAACTTATCTTTTTTAATGTTCTTCAAAGGCCAAGTGAGGCCAGTTTGAGATATTTTGTAAAAAGTCTGTATGGTAATAGCGATAAATGGGGGACAGATAGATAAATCTTACTATTTTCCTTGCTTTTGGAAAAAAAAAAAAGCTTTATTAGGTCACCTGAGTCACTCAGGTGACCTATTGCTATCCGTTCTCGTCCGTCGGTGTGCGTCGTGTGTTAACATTTGAACATTTTTAGCTTCTTCTCTGAAACCGCTTAACCAATTTCAACCAAATTTGGCATATAGCATCTATGGGTGAAGGGGAACAAAAATTGTGAATTTCATGGTCCCTGCCCCCCTGGGGCCTGAGGGGTGGGGCTAAAACCACCAAAAATAATGCAATCTTTAAAAATCTTCTTCTTTACTCCAGGACATCAAGCAGTCAAACTGTTGGCATCATTGTAATAAGCAGTGAGCCCTCTACCAAAATTGTGAAATTCATGGCCCCAAGGTCAGGGGTTCTGGCCCCAGGGTGGGGCTATATAGATCATATAGTGAAAGTGCATTATTTCTTTGAAAATCTTCTTCTCTGCTCCTGGGTATTAAATAAAGTAACTAAGTACATAGTTATGAATAGCAAGAGTGCCTCTTCCAAAATTGTGAAATTCATGGCCCCAGGGTCAGGGGTTCTGGTGTTAGGGTGGGGCTCTATTGATTATATAGTGAAAATGCATTAATTCTTTGAAAATCTTCTTCTCTGCTCCTGGGTATTAAATAAAGTAACTAAGTACATAGTTATGAATAGCAAGAGTGCCTCTTCCAAAATTGTGAAATTCATGGCCCCAGGGTCAGGGGTTCTGGTGTTAGGGTGGGGCTCTATTGATTATATAATGAAAATGCATTAATTCTTTGAAAATCTTCTTCTCTGCTCCTGGGTATTAAATAAAGTAACTAAGTACATAGTTATGATGAGCAAGAGTGCCTCTTCTGAAATTGTGAAATTCATGGCCCCAGGGTCAGGGGTTCTGGCCCCAGGGTGGGTCTATATAGATCATATAGTGAAAGTGCATTAATTCTTTGAAAATCTTCTTCTCTGCTCCTGGGTATTAAATAAAGTAACTAAGTACATAGTTATGATGAGCAAGAGTGCCTCTTCAAAAATTGTGAAATTCATGGCCCCAGGGTCAGGGGTTCTGGTGTAAGGGTGGGGCTCTGTTGATCATATAGTGAAATTGCATTAATTCTTTGAAAATCTTCTTCTCTGCTCCTGGGTATTAAATAAAGTAACTAAGTACATAGTTATGAATAGCAAGAGTGCCTCTTCCAAAAGTGTGAAATTCATGGCCCCAGGGTCAGGGGTTCTGGTGTAAGGGCAGGGCTCTATTGATTATCTAGTGAAAATGCATTAATTCTTTGAAAATCTTCTTCTCTGCTCCTGGGTATTAAATAAAGTAACTAAGTACATAGTTATGAAGAGCAAGAGTGCCTCTTCCAAAATTTGAAATTCATGGCCCCAGGGTCAGGGGTTCTGGTGTAAGGGTGGGGCTCTATTGATTATGTAGTGAAAATGCATTAATTCTTTGAAAATCTTCTTCTCTGCTCCTTGGTATTGAATAAAGTAACTAGGTACATAGTTATGAGGAGCAAGAGTGCTTCTTCAAAAATTGTGAAATTCATGGCCCCTGGGTCAGGGGTTCTAGTGTTAGGGTGGGGCTCTATTGATTATCTAGTGAAAATGCATTAATTCTTTGAAAATCTTCTTCTCTGCTCCTGGGTATTAAATAAAGTAACTAAGTACATAGTTATGAATAGCAAGAGTGCCTCTTCCAAAATTGTGAAATTCATGGCCCCAGGGTCAGGGGTTCTGGTGTTAGGGTGGGGCTCTATTGATTATATAGTGAAAATGCATTAATTCTTTGAAAGTCTTCTTCTCTGCTCCAGGGTATTATTTAAACAAACTAAGTACATGGTTATGATGCATAAGGATGCCTTTTCAAAAATTGTGAATTTCATGGCCCCAGGGTCAGCGGTTCTGGTGTTAGGGCGGGGCTCTATTGATTATATAGTGAAAATGCATTGATTCTTTGAAAAACGTCTTCTCTGCTACTGGAGATTATTTAAACAAACTAAGTGCATGATTATGATGGGCAAGGATGCCTCTTCCAAAATTTTTAAATATATGGCCTCAGTTTTTGGGGTTCTTGAGGAAGGGGGGGGGGGGGGGGCTCTATTGATTATATAGTGAAAAAGCATTAATTCTATTAATTAATCATTAATTAATCCTGTCTGCTCCTTAGTGTTGAGCTGATAAATAAATTGCTTAGCTATGATGAAAATGTGAGCTTCGAACAGAATTTTTAAATCTTGTGGTCCTAGGGTCAGGGGTTCTGGCATAACTGGGGGGGGGGGGGGGGCTTTTGATAATATAGTGCAAAAGTGTTAATTCTTTGAAGTCCATAGGTATGATGATGAGGGTAACTCTTCCAAATTTGTAAATTTCTTGACCCTTGGTCTTGGGTTCTGGTGTTAGGGTAAGGCTTTGTTGAAGCATTGTACCTGTGAAATTCTTCTCTGCTTCTGGGCATATCGGAAGAAAACTGAGTAAAAGTTTAAATGATATAAGTAAGCGTATTTCTACCAGATTTTTGAACATCTGGACCATTTGTCTAAGCATTCTAGTCCTGGGCAGGGCTCTATTAATTTGTATTCTACTGAGAGAAGTTATTCCCCTTTTCCATTCACCTTTAATCACTGTAAATAATGTATTTGAAAGGTTAATAGAATAAGATAATTATGCAAGAATGTTTATCATATAATTCAAAAAGTATTTTCTTAGTTTTAATAATCAGGTTGACCTGTAAGTAATAGATAAAAGGAGACAAAAATAACTTATCTTATTAAAAGTTCCTCAAAGACCATAAGAGAGGTCAATGCTAGAGCTCTTAATATGGGATTAAAAATAGTACTGAAGCACTAATAGTTTGTTAATAGTCTGCATGGTGATAGTGTTAAGTGGGGGACAGATTAGAACTTAATTTATGAGTTGATACTGAATACTAGACTAATTATTTTGTTGATCCTGATCTTCCTACTTCTCTTGCTTTAGGGCAACAAAGCTTCATCTATCAGTGTATTTAACTTCTAAATTGTTGTATTATACTCAGGTGACCGTTAAGGCCCTTGGGCCTCTTGTTTAGTAAAGATAGTTAAAAAGCATTGGTAATTATGAAGCAGTTTTGTTGCACTCCTGACTGCAGTAAAGTTTAAAATTAAAACCATAGAACACAAAAATTCATAAAGTGTTGGCAACATCAAGTGGTAATGAAATTGTGCAATACTTATAGTCCAATACTTCATAATTAAAACAGATGAAAGTATTTAAAATTCGCATTTTATCTGGAATTATACCCTATTTTATGCCCAAAAACTAGCTTAAATGTATATTTAGAAGATAAAATATATTTTAAAGCATATTTTCCTTTAGAAGACAAACACAGTAACCCACCAGAGAAATTCTACTCATCATTTTTTCTTTATTTTTATTCTTAGTGGATGATTTATAATTCTAACATATTTGTTGCACTCCTGACCAAAAGCATTGGGGCCTTTAAAGTAGAATTGTGAAGTGAAAATTACATAAGAACTTGTTCTGTTGTTTCAGTGAAGTTGAGGAGGAATTACTTGAATTTTATGACAATGTTTTAGTGTGTTTATTTTTAACGTTCATTAAAAAAATCACAAAAAGATAAAAACACATCTGAATTGATAAAATGGAAAAAGGAAGGATTTTAATAATAAAACTGTCAATAATTTAGCATTAAATTATACAAAAAGATCCTTATTAATTAATGAATACTTCTAAGCATGAATAGAAGTCTTTTCGTCACACAACTTGAATCTTTTAAAAAATGTGTTGCACTCCTGACCATAGAAATATGGATCTGAAGCACAGACAGATCCTGTAATTGATAAATCTATTTGGTAAAAATGTTCTTTGTGTCTTTATTTTCCAAAATAAAAATCAGAAAATCATATAATGATAATAGTTTTTTCATGCTTGGGAGCAAAACATCAAATGTTGCACTCCTGACATTTTGGGGTATGCACATATACTTGACTCTCATTAATGCTGCTTGTGATTTATATAACATTTTTAGCTCACCTGAGCTGAAAGCTCAAGTGAACTTTTCTGATCACATTTTGTCTGTAGTCCGTCTGTCCGTCTGTCCGTCTGTCTGTAAACTTTTCACATTTTCGACTTCTTCTCCAGAACCACTGGGCCAATTTCATCCAAACTTGCCACAAAGCATCCTTGGGTGAAGGGGATTCAAGTTTGTCAAAATGAAGGGCCACGCCCTCTTTCAAGGGGAGATAATTAAGAATTAGTGAAAAATGAATAGCATCTTTAAAAAATCTTCTTCTCAAGAACCACAGGGCCAGGAAAGATGAAACTCATATGGAAGCATACCCAGGTAGTGTAGATTCAAGTTTGTTCAAATCATGACCCCCAGGGGTAGGGCGGGGCCACAATGGAGGATCAAAGTTTTACATAGAAATATATAGGAAAAATCTTTAAAAATCTTCTTTTCAAGAACAGTAAAGCCATGAAGAGTCATATTTATAGGGAAGCATCCTCAGGAAGTGTAGATTCAATTTTGTTCAAATCATGACCCCCGGGGGTAGGGCGAGGCCACAATGGAGGATCCAAATTTTACATAGAAATATATAGGAAAAATCTTTAAAAATCTTCTTCTCAAGAATAGTAAAGCCATGAAGAGTCATATTTATATGGAAGCATCCCCAGGTAGTGTAGATTCAAGTTTGTTCAAATCATGACCCCCGGGGGTAGGGCGGGGCCACAATGGAGGATCAAAATTTTACATAGAAATATATAGGAAAAATCTTTAAAAATCTTCTTTTCAAGAATAGTAAAGCCATGAAGAGTCATATTTATATGGAAGCATCCCCAGGTAGTGTAGATTCAAGTTTGTTCAAATCATGACCCCCGGGGGTAGGGCGGGGCCACAATGGAGGATCCAAATTTTACTTAGAAATATATAGGAAAAATCTTTAAAAATCTTCTTTTCAAGAACAGTAAAGCCATGAAGAGTCATATTTATAGGGAAGCATCCTCAGGAAGTGTAGATTCAATTTTGTTCAAATCATGACCCCCGGGAGTAGGGCGGGGCCACAATGGAGGATCCAAATTTTACATAGAAATATATAGGAAAAATCTTTAAAAATCTTCTTTTCAAGAACAGTAAAGCCATGAAGAGTCATATTTATATGGAAGCATCCTCAGGAAGTGTAGATTTAATTTTGTTCAAATCATGACCCCCGGGGGTAGGGCGGGGCCACAATGGAGGATCCAAATTTTACATTGAAATATATAGGAAAAATCTTTAAAAATCTTCTTCTCAAGAACAGTAAAGCCATGAAGAGTCATATTTATATGGAAGCATCCTCAGGTAGTGTAGATTCAAGTTTGTTCAAATCATGACCCCCGGGGGTAGGGCGGGGCCACAATGGAGGATCAAAGTTTTACATAGAAATATATAGGAAAAATCTTTAAAAATCTTCTTTTCAAGAACAGTAAAGCCATGAAGAGTCATATTTATAGGGAAGCATCCTCAGGAAGTGTAGATTCAATTTTGTTCAAATCATGACCCCCGGGGGTAGGGCGGGGCCACAATGGAGGATCCAAATTTTACATAGAAATATATAGGAAAAATCTTTAAAAATCTTCTTTTCAAGAACAGCAAAGCCATGAAGAGTCATATTTATATGGAAGCATCCTCAGGAAGTGTAGATTCAAGTTTGTTCAAATCATGACCCCCGGGGGTAGGGCGGGGCCACAATGGAGGATCAAAGTTTTACATAGAAATATATAGGAAAAATCTTTAAAAATCTTCTTTTCAAGAACAGTAAAGCCATGAAGAGTCATATTTATATGGAAGCATCCTCAGGAAGTGTAGATTCAATTTTGTTCAAATCATGACCCCCGGGAGTAGGGCGGGGCCACAATGGAGGATCCAAATTTTACATAGAAATATATAGGAAAAATCTTTAAAAATCTTCTTCTCAAGAACAGTAAAGCCATGAAGAGTCATATTTATATGGAAGCATCCTCAGGAAGTGTAGATTTAATTTTGTTCAAATCATGACCCCCGGGGGTAGGGCGGGGCCACAATGGAGGATCCAAATTTTACATTGAAATATATAGGAAAAATCTTTAAAAATCTTCTTCTCAAGAACAGTAAAGCCATGAAGAGTCATATTTATATGGAAGCATCCTCAGGTAGTGTAGATTCAAGTTTGTTCAAATCATGACCCCCGGGGGTAGGGCGGGGCCACAATGGAGGATCAAAGTTTTACATAGAAATATATAGGAAAAATCTTTAAAAATCTTCTTTTCAAGAACAGTAAAGCCATGAAGAGTCATATTTATAGGGAAGCATCCTCAGGAAGTGTAGATTCAATTTTGTTCAAATCATGACCCCCGGGGGTAGGGCGGGGCCACAATGGAGGATCAAAATTTTACATAGAAATATATAGGAAAAATCTTTAAAAATCTTCTTTTCAAGAACAGCAAAGCCATGAAGAGTCATATTTATATGGAAGCATCCTCAGGAAGTGTAGATTCAAGTTTGTTCAAATCATGACCCCCGGGGGTAGGGCGGGGCCACAATGGAGGATCCAAATTTTACTTAGAAATATATAGGAAAAATCTTTAAAAATCTTCTTTTCAAGAACAGTAAAGCCATGAAGAGTCATATTTATATGGAAGCATCCTCAGGAAGTGTAGATTCAATTTTGTTCAATTCATGGCTCCCGGGGGTAGGGCGGGGCCACAATGGAGGATCAAAGTTTTACATAGAAATATATAGGAAAAATTTCTTCTCAAGAACAGCAAAGCCATGAGGAGTCAAATTTATATGGAAGCATCCTCAGGTAGTGTAGATTCAAGTTTGTTCAAATCATGATCCCCGGGCGTAGGGCAGGGCCACAATGGAGGATCAAAGTTTTACATAGAAATATATAGGAAAAATTTCTTCTCAAGAACAGCAAAGCCATGAGGAGTCAAATTTATATGGGAGCATCCTCAGGTAGTGTAGATTCAATTTTGTTCAAATGATGACCCCCGGGGGTAGGGCGGGGCCCAATGGGGGATCGAAAGTTTTACATAAGAACATATAGAAAAAAATTTCTTCTCAAGAACAGAAAAGCTATGTTAGTCTTATTGATATGGAAGCATCCTCGGGTAATGTAGATTCAAGTTTATTCAAATGATGACCCCTGAGATAGGGAGGAGCTACAATGGGGGATCAAATTTTTACAAATGAATAAATGGGAAAATTCTTTTAAAATCTTCTCAAGTACAACAAATTCATTTGTTATATTGACATGAAAGCATCATCAGGTAGTTTAAAATTCAAGCCCCCCCCCCCCTTTCATTACTGAATTGATTTGTGCCTTAGTCTAGCCAGTGTGCTCAGGTGAGCGATGTGGCCCATGGGCCTCTTGTTAAGTTTTAAAATGTATATCAGTTATTATTTTACACTTCCAAAATTCTTTTTTGTCTTAATTTTCTATCAGAATTTTACAACTGATGTTTTTTTGGCAACACTACATTTTTTCTGTTGCACTCCTGACATGGTACATAACATTTTTTTAAACATCAGCCATGACCACAACTTGATTAAACAAAAGTTATGACAGTCCACATTTAAAGCTCAATACTTTGAATATTATCAGGAAAGTCTTTATTTTCAACATGAAGCATTATTTTTTATTTCACAGATCTCCAAAAAATATTGAAATTTTCAAAATGTCACAAAAAGGTGTTGCACTCCTGACAATTTTAGCATCATTTTTGGGCATAACTTTTTTGTTAATTGAGATATCAACGAGATATTTGGCAGGTATTTAGACACTATCTAAAGACATATGCTGAGACATAGAAATCTATTTTCATTGCCTGTATTTTTAGTGTGGGTTGATAAATATGCATTTGGTCATTTTTTTTTTAATTCACCCATATGAAAATTAACATGAAAAAAAACAACAAATGACTGTTAATTTCCTATGTTTTCTATCTTATAGGTTGAGAGACTTACAAAAGAATTCTCAATTTACCTGACAAAGGATGGAAGGATTTCAGTGGCCGGTGTGTCATCTCATAATGTTGATTATCTGGCCAAAGCTATGCATGCGGTGACCAAATAATTGAAGATTTGTGAGGACTAAAATAGATTAACAAACATTTATAAGTGAAAGACCAGATAATAAGTTTGTTGTACACAGTTTATGAACATAAACAGACAAAAAACATTTAATGGAGAGTCATGTTGAAAGTGTGTTATATACTATGTGTGCTTGTCATCCCTTGAAAGATCTGACAGAATAGTGCTCTAACAACAATTACTGGAATGTGATGCTTATCCAGATTTTAGTTAAATTATAGTGTACTGGTACACAGTTTTTATGTTTTAATAAAATGTTTCTGTTTGTCTTATTGTTTTATTTTGCATATCTATACCTGTGCAAATGAATTCTTGTGGTAAAGTATACTGTAATCCCCATGTTTTTCAGCAGATGGCTTGATAAAGGTTTAATTGTACATTACTTTTGTGACAGGAATAAATATAGAAACATTGGACACTTGATACAAAAGGTAGCTTGTGACAAGAAATGTTTCTTGACCTTGTATAAGGGTCATTTATATGAGTTGAAGATCGAAGGGTACAAAAGTAATAAATTATTGTTCTAACAAGGACTTTTAAATAGATTGATTGATTGTACATTGTTTTACGTCCCGTTCGAGAATTTTTCACTCATATAGAGACGTCACCATATACTGGTGAAGGGCTCCAAATTTAGACCTTTACTCAGCACTCAGGGCCATTTAGCAGTAGGGATCTTTATCATGCCAATGCCTGCCATGACATGGGACCTTTGTTTTTTTAAAAGGTTTCATCTGAAGGACCCGCAACTTTCACTTCAAAGTGCCGAGCGCTTGATAAAAGAACAGTTGCTACCTATTTTTTTCGACTTAGGTCAGTCCTGCTTGGGGCTTGAACCCACTACCTTCAGTCACAAAGCGAGCGCTCTACCGAATGAGCTACCATGATGGTTAACTTTTAAATGGAAAAATATTAGAAGCATTAGGAAAATCAAAGGGTTCAGAAGAGTCAAAATTCTAAAGGTTCTTGGGAAATGTAAAATTTTAAAAGAGAAATCTTCGTATTGGACCAACAAGAAGTAATACTTGGCACAAAGAAGAGGTCAGCAATGAATTGATCTTAAACCATGGCTTGTCTAATGCTAAAGTGGTGGTCAGGGGGTTTGATGGCTGGTGAGCAGACTAGTGATTCTGGGGGATGGGTTCAATCCTGGTCTGGTCTGTTACATTTTTCTCCTTGCCAGTTATACATTTCGTGATGTGACCATGCCCTGGAAGTGATAGGTGAAGACCTGCAGGGGGAAATCCTGGCATATTTGGTGGGGAAGACGTTTAAGGACGGAGAAATTTGGCAGTCCAGTGGGTTCATTCTCCAGAAAGTTCAGCTGGTAGAGCACCTGACTAGTGATTCAAGAGGCCTTTTTTTTCAAATTGACCTGTTCTGGTCAGTTGCATTTTTCTCCTAGTCGGTAATGCTAGGACTTTGGAAAACATTATACTCATACATGAGCACATTAAAGGCTGGTTAGGACCAAAGATGTTACAACCTTAAATTAATTATAATAGGTTTCAAGCCACAGAAATTTGCAATGATTGTATAGTTATATTTACAAGATGGCAGAAAGTAGGCCCTTTCTTTAGTTGATAAATCATGCAGGAGATATTAATTAATTAGTCTCATTAGGATACTTCTATATTTTTCTTTAAAACCAAAAATCTCTGAATCACTGATTTAAAATAAAATGATTTATATCAAGGCACAGAGAGCTTAAAACAATTAATCAAAAAACAAGCAAATTTCATCCTTTGAGAAATCTTTAATCTGAATCTGCATCGCCCCTTACACTGGTTTCTGTGGAATAAAAATAAAAATGCTTTGGTAAAATTATACATCCACAAAAAATACCCCCCCCCCCCCCAAAAAAAACCTTTCATTCCGGAATAAATAAAGCTGTTTGAGAAAACTTTGTAATTATCTTCTTCCGCCATGTGATAGACCACGTGATTAACTATGGAGGCCCAAGAAGTTATAAGTTCTTTCCATAAATAGGACATCAATTTGGAGTTTGAACTGAGGGTTTCCCTATGCTACAAAGATAGAAATCGGACGTATCAAAGTCCAGCATGAGTGACAGTTCCTCATCAAATGGGGAAGGTAGGAAAATAGAGGAAGTAAACAATAAATTACTTGATTGAATCCTGGAAACAAACCCCCCTTCTTAAGCTGTCACGCGTACGTGACACGAAATGAAAATTTATGAAATATTTGGCAAATTATCTATAAATGAGGAAATCAAGTATGAGACATAATTAGCTGCTTATTAGCAGTAAGTGGGCACACATGCACAAGTTCCATAATCGATTTACCTGATATGACCTGTTTACCTGTTCACGGTCCATTTGTTGCCTCCTGAAATGGCTGGGGGCTAGCTGTAAATTTTTTGTTGTGTGTTTTTTTTTTTAAATTTTTTGTTTATGCTGCTATCAACTAGCTAAATAAAGCCACTACAGGCAATTCCCTATATCTTCATATTTCATTTATATGTATAGTTTCATATTTTGCATCCCTTGACAAAACAATAGTAACTAAATACACTAACATGCTTGACTTATCTATACTTCTTGTGTATTTTAGTAAAAGCACTATTAAACATAGAGAGCTAACAAAATTTCATGTCCTTTTTCATTTTTAGCTCTACTGGTCAGAGACCAGAAGAGCTTATGCGATAGTAAGGTGTCCGTCGTCCGTCCGTCTGTCTGTCTGTCTGTCTGTCTGTCTGTCTGTCCGTCTTTCTGTAAACAATTTTTCAAAACGCTACTCCTCCTACAGTTTTGGTCCGATTTCAATATAACTTGGCACACAAGTAGACTACACTAAGATACATAATTTAGTGCATCGGTTTTTGATTTCGATGGACGGTGTTGCCATGGTTACTAAAAATAGAAATTTCTGTGAAATTCCTTTAAAACGCTACTCCTCCTATAGGGTTGGTCCGATTTCAATATAACTTGGCACACAAGTAGACTACACTAAGATACATAATTTAGTGCATCGGTTTTTGATTTCGATGGACGGTGTTGCCATGGTTACTAAAAATAGAAATTTCTGTGAAATTCCTTTAAAACACTACTCCTCCTACAGTTTTGGTCCGATTTCAATATAACTTGGCACACAAGTAGACTACACTAAGATACATAATTTAGTGCATCGGTTTTTGATTTCGATGGACGGTGTTGCCTTGGTTACTAAAAATAGAAATTTCTGTGAAATTCCTTTAAAACGCTACTCCTCCTACAGTTTTGGTCCGATTTCAATATAACTTGGCACACAAGTACACTACACTAAGATACATAATTTAGTGCATCGGTTTTTGATTTCGATGGACGGTGTTGCCATGGTTACTAAAAATAGAAATTTCTGTGAAATTCCTTTAAAACGCTACTCCTCCTACAGTTTTGGTCCGATTTCAATATAACTTGGCACACAAGTAGACTACACTAAGATACATAATTTAGTGCATCGGTTTTTGATTTCGATGGACGGTGTTGCCATGGTTACTAAAAATAGAAATTTCTGTGAAATTCCTTTAAAACGCTACTCCTCCTATAGGGTTGGTCCGATTTCAATATAACTTGGCACACAAGTAGACTACACTAAGATACATAATTTAGTGCATCGGTTTTTGATTTCGATGGACGGTGTTGCCATGGTTACTAAAAATAGAAATTTCTGTGAAATTCCTTTAAAACGCTACTCCTCCTATAGGGTTGGTCCGATTTCAATATAACTTGGCACACAAGTAGACTACACTAAGATACATAATTTAGTGCATCGGTTTTTGATTTCGATTTACGGTGTTGCCATGGTTACTAAAAATAGAAATTTCTGTGAAATTCCTTTAAAACGCTACTCCTCCTACAGTTTTGGTCCGATTTCAATATAACTTGGCACACAAGTAGACTACACTAAGATACATAATTTAGTGCATCGGTTTTTGATTTCGATGGACGGTGTTGCCATGGTTACTAAAAATAGAAATTTCTGTGAAATTCCTTTAAAACGCTACTCCTCCTACAGTTTTGGTCCGATTTCAATATAACTTGGCACACAAGTAGACTACACTAAGGTACATAATTTAGTGCATCGGTTTTTGATTTCCGTGGACGGTGTTGCCATGGTTACTAAAAATAGAAATTTCTTTGAAATTCCTTTAAAACGTTACTCCTCCTACAATTTTGGTCTGATTTCAATCTAATTTGGCACACAGTTAGAATACACTACGATACATAATATGTATTTCTGTTTTTTTTTATTTGGGTGAATGGTGTTGTCATGGTTACTAAAAATAGAAATTTCCGTGAAATACTTTCAAAACGCTACTACTCCTAGTTTTCATTTGATTTCAATATAACTTGTCACAAAAGTAGACTACATTAAGATACATAATTCTATTTATTGTTGCATGTTGCAATGTTTCAAATCCAAGTGCTACTTTTCTTTTTTTATACAAACAGACCAGTAGAGCTACAGTCTCATCAGAGACTTCTGGTTACATTGCTATTAGCCCTTTCACGATAACTGTGGTACTACTCTTTTGCAGGGCAAAATAGCAACATCTGGCAAAGTTTTTGATGACAGATAATTAAATGTCGTATAATTAACAATTACTTTTACATCATATTTCACCAAAATAAATCATTTTGCCCTGCAAAAGGGCAGTACCGCAGTTATCGTGAAACAGTCTATTAGGTATACAAGATAAATATGTTTTAGTTTTATAAGGGATTACTATAATTAATATATTCATATATGACGTACCTTTTTACTACATTGAAAACAATTAAAATTCAAGTAATGGCAGAATTAATTAAGAGCAAGGGTCACAAAGGGCATTATTTGGTTCAGTTAATTTCTGAAAAATCAAAACTGTTTCAATTTTAGTCATCAAAGCCATTTAAAATATCGGTTAAGCACATTCTTACTATATATGTATGGAAAATTTGAATTGACCCAATTTTCTCTTTAGTTGATATAATATTCCTTTCAAACATTCATATAATATGGGTAAATTTATATGTAACTGTTTTGATATATTTCAATTAGAGGACATCTTTCCTTTCAAAAAGTACAAACTATTGGAAGAACATTGCTAAGGTTTTTAACTAAATTGGATCAAGGGATGTGCTCTTTAATAATACATTGTTGAATGTATAGTTGTTTTTATATATTTAATTACACCTGGTTCAGGTGTAATTATTTAATAAATACACCTGAGATCCCATAAAAATCAAGAACATTGTAATTTCATAAAGCATGTTTTCAAATATGTGAACTTTCAGAAGGAAATATCTTATAGGTTATGAAAGCATCAAGTCTCTGTAAACCTGTAAATGTTCGAAATGGGACATTTAGCATGACAATCAAATAATTGGTCTATATAGACAGGCTACTCATGCCCATTTTGTAAATAAAGTGTACATGTAGCTCTTTGGAAGTTTGGTAAAACATTATATGTATACATGCAACTTTTTTTCGTGGTGAAACGTAATGTTTACATCAGTCTTATGAACGCTAATGCGTATACTCTCATTAAGTTCATTGGCCTTGGTGAATACTGACAAATTTATTCAGGTTTATCTTACATATAAAATAAATGCAGAATTTGTTTATGAGTTTGAGTACAAGTCAAGGCTAATCTGTAATCATGCAATAAACAGTGTACATATTTCTGCAGATATTGTTTCTTTTGTGTGAAGAACTATTGGGTTATATTTAGAAATTGTATTTACAATATATTTTAAAAATTTAGCACATTGAAGTTAGTGGTCATCACGGGACTATGTAAATGATTATCACTGGAGTTGTTGCCCTTTAACTTATATATATATATTAGTGTTTCAAAATTGGACCAAAGTTTCTATCAATTATCAGATTGCATTGGTAGCATACAATAGATTTAATAATCAACAGTATCAACTTTCATCAAAGGTTACATTAAATAAAAGTTAAACATGTAAGATATATTCTGAGTAAAAGAAATATCCCTGTAAATGAAAGGAAAATTTCATTACAAATCAGCAGGACTAACTTCTAACATATGCTAAGTTGGAAATTCCGTCCGCCATTTGTATGAGAAATGGATTAACATCCCTTGGTAATGTTAAAAGATAATGTTCTGGTTTGGTAAAATTAAAAAATATTAAATTTTATGAAAATTTAGCGACTATCAAAGTTAAATAT
This sequence comes from Saccostrea echinata, assembly GCF_033153115.1. Taxonomy (NCBI): domain Eukaryota; kingdom Metazoa; phylum Mollusca; class Bivalvia; order Ostreida; family Ostreidae; genus Saccostrea; species Saccostrea echinata. Next base: position 14,176,058 of record NW_026889803.1, read on the forward strand.
TTCCTATCGATTGTTGTTGACGTGCTGCTTTTAGCGCCAATTTTTTTATAGTCAGTAACTATCATAGCAACAAAAATATATATACATTAGTCTCCTAATCCATATTAGTTTTTTTAAAATAAAAGTATGAGTTGTTAAGATTGTAATGATATTGTAAAATAGACTTGTACACGTAACCAAATATAAAAGACTTATGAATTACATGTATTTAAAATAGCAAAACTTTTGAAAACGATACATATCTGCAATGGCAAAAGTGATAAATATCGTTATTTCTCGAACATGTTGAGTAATAATTAAATAAGTTGTGACTTGTCAAAGACTCTTTAACTTGAGTCCAACATGCTGTCACTGGTTTACGATATCTGAATTTGATTTATTAATTTTCTTGGAGTTTGTATATTGTGGTAGAAAATATCTTCTGCTAGAGTGAAATCATTCAGTTGTCCAGTTGTACAATGTCTGATATACAGTTGAATTTGGGTATCTACAACACTGATATTATCTCGAATACCATGGATAAGTGATTTGGAGGTCTCAAACACTTATTCTTTAAGTATTTTACTTAGATATCTCAAATCCTCGGATATCTCAAACTTTTTTCTTGGTCCCATCCAGTTTGAGATAATGAGGTTTGACTGTAGTAGGTTTTATACACCTATTATTTGAGTCCAGTCCAGTTTGGGTCCATGGTAGTTCATTAAAGGATTTAAATTCCTTGAAGCAGGTCTGACATGCATAATAATTGTACCTCCAGTAAATCAGTGTATTATGAAAATGTAAAAAAAATGCTTAATAGTTCCAAGGAGTTCTGTGTCAGTAGAAGCTTGATGGTAAAAAAAAAAAGAAAAGAATTCTGGCAATTAAGAAGCTAGTAAAATTGAAGTTCAGTATCTCAAACACTGATATCTCAAATACCATGGATATATGTCAAAGTGATTTGGAAGTCCCAACCGCTTTTTCTAAAGTATTTTACCTTCAATATCTCAAATCCTTAGAAATCTCAAAGTTCAAGATAATGAGGTTTGACTATATAATGAAAATTATTATGACATTACTATCTATATTCCAGTAAGTCACTCAGCTAGATGACCCATTTCTATCTATATTCCAGTAATAGTCACTCAGCCTGATGACCCATTTCTATCTATGTATCTACATTCCAGTAAGTCACTCAGCTAGATGACCCATTTCTGTCTATATTCCAGTAATAGTCACTCAGCTAGATGACCCATTTCTATCTATATTCCAGTAATAGTCACTCAGCTAGATGACCCATTTCTATCTATATTCCAGTAATAGTCACTCCGCTAGATGTCCCATTTCTATCTATATTCCAGTAATAGTCACTCGGCTAGGTGTCCCATTTCTATCTATATCCCAGTAATAATCACTCAGCTAGATGACCCATTTCTATCTATATTCCAGTAATAGTCACTCAGCTAGATGACCCATTTCTATCTATATTCCAGTAATAGTCACTCAGCTAGATGAACCATTTCGAACTATATTCCAGTAATAGTCACTCAGCTAGGTGTCCCATTTGTATCTATATCCCAGTAATAATCACTCAACTAGATGACCCATTTCTATCTATATTCCAGTAATAGTCACTCAGCTAGATGACCCATTATTATCTATATTAAAGTAATAGTCACTCAGCTAGATGACCCATTTCTATCTATATTCCTGTAATAATCACTCAGTTAGATGTCCCATTTCCATCTAGTACCAATATATTCCAGTTGTTATGACCCTTAATTCATCTGTTTTCCATCCATTTCCAATGATCAGTGGTAAACTTGAGATAAATTTTAGTATTTTCTAAAATAAAACTATATGATCAAATTTGGTATATCTGCATCTTTGGGAGTAGGGGCAAATGTTTTGAAATTCAAAGTCATCACCACTTTGAATTTTATTGACCAGTTACTTGTATCAAAAATTTTGAAATTCATGTCCTCTGGATACAGGATAATGGCTCTGGAGTGGGAATTAATTGGTCAATCATTAAAAATGTATGTTTTTTAGCTCAATTGAGCCAAAGGCTCAAGTGAGCTTTTCTGATCAAAGAGCGTCCGGCATCCGTCTGTCAACTGTAAACTTTTCACATTTTCGACTTCTTCTCAAGAACCACTGAGCCAATTTCAACCAAACTTGCCTCAAAGCATCCTTGGGTGAAGGGAATTCAAGTTTGTTCACAGGAAGTGACGCACCCTCTTTCAAGGGGAGATAATTAAGAATTCGTAAAAATTTGGTGGCATCTTTTAAAAATCTTCTTCTCAAGAACCACTGGGCAAGAAAAGATGAAACTTATGTGAAAGCTTCATTACATACTCTAGATTCAAATTTGTTCATATCATACCCCGGGGGGTAGGGCAGGGCCACAACAGGAGGGTCAAAGTTTACCATAGGGATATATAAGAAATATTTTTTAAAAATCTTCTTCTCAAGAACAGCAAAGCCATGATTAGTAACATTCATACAAAAGTATACTCAGGTAGTGTAGAATCAAGTTTGTTCCAACTGTGACCCCTGGGGGTGTGGCAGGGCCACAACAGGGGGGGTCAAAGTTTACCATTGGAGTATATATTAAGAAATGTCTTTAAAAAATTTTCTTCTCAAGAACAGCAAAGCCATGATTAGTCATATTATTACAGAAGTATTCTCAGGTAATGTAGATTCAAGTTTGTTCCAACCATGGCCTGTGGGGGTGGGGCAGGGCCACAACAGGGGGTCAAAGTTTACCATAGGAATACATAGGAAATATCTTTAAAAATCTTTTTCTGAAGAACAACTAAGCCATTATTAGACATATTAATACAGAAGTACCTTCAGGTAGTGTAGATTAAAGTTCCATCATGACCCCTGGGGGCAGGGCAGGGCCACAACAGGGGGGGGGGGGTCAAAGTTTACTATAGGAATATATAAGAAATATCTTTTAAAATCTTCTTCTCAAGAACAGCTAAGCCATTATTAGACATATTAAGGTATGTCACTCGTGAAATTTCTTATATCAAGGATTTTTTGAGAAGTATATATTGGATAAGTACTCATATAGTATGACTGAAAATCGCAGAGAAAACAGGGAGTCAGTGTGCATTTTACTGAGCTACGGTACAATTAAGTTGACCTTTTTGCACTTAAATTTTAACTCTTTGGTTAATCACTTTATCCTTTATCATATTTTATTAGATGTAACCATGGCAATAAATATAATCTTATTTTACGTATATTAGTTTGATTAATATTTATCATTGAACAAATCTTGTAAATTAATACGCATAAATTATTGTGTGACCTTTTTGCACTAAAAAAGTAACATATTTGGGGCATTAAAAATCTAAATAGGCAATAAAATATTTTCTTGTATCAAACTTTTTACGACTTAAGTGCTGATCAGTCTAAAGTATCGAGTAATTTAAAATAATGAAAGAAAAAGTTGGGGTCAGTGACGTAAATTTGGAAATATTGGTCAAAATATGCGACTTTCAAGCAAAAAACGGTGTAAATTTTATCTTGACTTCTTTAATATATCTTCATTTCTCGGCAAAGTTTGTTGAGGGAAGGTGTAAAATTTATTATAAAAATATAAATTGAGACCTATATTTAATATTCCTAGCATATCATAACGGAAAATATTCTCTGAATAAAAGTATGTGAGGCTAAAGTTCCAAGATATTAAGTTAAATAAATGTGCAGATTTGCAGAATTTTCTGCTAAATATCCCTCCACCACAAGAAATAGTCCCTCATAAATCTTACTTCTTTATGAATTTTTGAGCAGTTTTTTTTATTGAATGTTGAACAATTTACATTGTTTCATTTAAATATGTTATAAAAATTGAATTTTGATAAATAGTTTTGAAGTAAGAGGTTCTGCCTGAACTTTTCTAAAAAGCTGACGAGTGACATACCTTAATACAGAGGTATCCTCAGGTAGTGTAGATTCAAGTTTGTTCAAATCATGACCCCTGGGGGTAGGGCAGGGCCACAACACTGGGTCAAGGTTTACATATGAATATATAGGTGTAATGGTTAAAGGGCATTGGAGTGGAATGACCTGACAACCCTTGGAATGGACTAGCCTAAGGGTATATAAGGCAAAGCTTTGGAAAAGTCAGGCATTCAGAAGGTAGATGTAGAAGTTGGGCGATGAAGTTAAGGTATTCCATCCTAATAACAAAAGATTCAATGAAGTTGAATACATAACAGATGTGTAGGTGTTGAATATTCAGTATATTTAGACATAATTCCCATTTATTACTATTAGCATCTAAGGAGGGGATGTGTCCTAATTTATGACCTTGAATTTTTGGTAAGAGTTATCTCCCTCTGTTTTTAATTAATAAAAAATATCAATTTTAAAAATCTTACCTTGGGAAAAAAAATCATTTTCAATTGTCATTCTATTTCTAATGTGTATTAGTGCATTTTTTCACTACAGTATTTATTGATATTATTTGAATTTTTATATTTAAAAAATTGCTCCATAGACTTCAATGCAATCTTTGTTAATTAGTACTAAGTTCTGGGTGTAGTAAACCTGAAGAAGATTGAGACAACTGGTTCTTATCTATCAATGGGAACCTAAGGGAGAAACACGGTGCAAGTAGTACCTTACCCAGTCCCCATCTCTAGATGAAAGAGAAAATTTAAGTACTGTGTGATATACCCTCCAGCATTTTTTTTCCTTATATAACTGGTACCGATAAACGGTACCATTCCCAATGCCAAAAAAAAATTTTCCCAATATTTAGTCTAGACTAAAAATTTCCAATTCAACTGCCAAGCAACAGACTACGATGACATTGTATTTCTTTTTATATGAAACATTGTACAAGTTGACTAATTGTTTCACACCGCTTAAATCGAAAGTAGAGATTACATTCGGATCACGCTCGCCCTTTTCCGTAACCGATATTTGTGGTTAAGGAAATGGCCGAGTAGTTACGATTGTAGAGATTAGTTGTAATATGGTGGGACCTGTGGTGTAGACAGCATAGTGTCATACATTTTGACAAATTGAAAGCATGAAAATGCGAAAACAAGGGACATCGATACGAAAAACAATAAATACTTGCTGTTTATTCTTTAAAACACAGAGTAGTAGGTAATGAGGTTGGAATAGACGCAAAATATGTTTCATTTGTTTTAATGAGAGAAAATTTTCCTTTGTTCTACTTCGATGCTATTTTTCCCAATTGAACCGGTACCGGACCCTTTCCCAATGGGTATAAAAAAATCGCTGCCCTCAGACATAGCTGTCCAATCATTAACTCAGACAGAGTGTAAAAGGAAAACAGGATTATATCCCTTGTAAGAACCTGATCATACACATTACATAGGAAATATCTTTGAAATCTTCTCAAGAACAACTAAGCCATTATTAGTCATATACCGGTATATACAGAAGCAACCTTAGGTATTGTAGAATCAAGTTTGTTCAAATCATGACACCCAGGGGTTGGGGCACAACAGAGGGTCAAAGTTTTGCATAAGAATATATAGGAATCATCTCGAAAAAATCTGCTGCTCAAGAACAGCAAACCATGATTAGTCATATTATTATAGGAGCATCCACAGGTAGTGTAGATTCAAATTTGTTCAAATTTACAGTGGGTAGGGTGGGGCCACAATGACCAATCAGAGTTTACATAGGAATACATAGGGAAAAAAATCTTTAAAATCTTCTGTTTAAGAACAGCAAAGCCATGATTAGTAATATTGACATAGAAGCATCCTGAGGTAGTGTAAATTTAAGCCCCCCCCCCCCCCCAAAACTTTTCAATATACTGAACTGATTTCTGCTTCTTCCTAGCCAGTTTGCTCAGGTGAGCAATGTGGCCCATGGGACTCTTGTTTTTAAATATTTTCTTTACACTTGGTTAGAAGTCACACTATTTGCGTTATTAGAATCCTGGATAGTGAGTCCACCGTCAAAAGTGAAATTCAGATCCTCTGGGTCAAATGTGTTTGTAGACAGAATCTTGTGGTATCACTTTATAAATACCAGGAAAATATTACTTTTTATAAAATTTTCATTTTAATATTTTTTTAAAGTTTTTTTTTAAGATATGAAATACATGTACATGTATATTGTAAATATGAGTATGCAATAAGAATAAATTATTTTATACATGCATAAAAAAAAAGTGATAAATGAGGTTTAAATTTAGGAATCAAAACTAAATTTCCTCATTAACAAAAGATAAATTTTTTGACTTATCGAATACTCTTGATTTCCTTCCATATTTTCAGAAATACATGAAAACATATACATTTTATCAGTTAATATTTTCATGCTTCGTTTTTTCCATTTCATCATTGCTTCCTCAACTGCATCAAGTTCTACCAGTGGCATCTTCAGTGCCAGTTCTAAGATACTAACTAAAGAAAGGAGTCATATGACACAAATAATGACAATACTCAAAAAAAGACAGAGGTGCAAAAACACATTTATTAATTAGTTGAGTGGTCTTATAAGTACTTCAAGTAGCTATTCCTGCTGCTAGCTACCATGGATACGTCAAAGTATTTTGGAAGTCTCAACCGCTTTTTCTTACTAGGTATTTTACCCTCGATATCTCAAATCCTCGGATATCTCAAAGTTTTTTGGGGGGTCCCATTGAGTTCAATATAATGAGGTTTGACTGTATAATGAAAATTATCATGACATAACTGTCATTGTTGTTCAGTTATAGTCACTCAGATGACCCATTTCTATCTACCAGTATATTCCAGTTGTTTTGAGTATGACCCTTAAGTCTTCTGTTTTCTGCCCATTTCCATTTCCAATGATAAGTATTAAACTTGCAATTTTAGCTTTTCTGAAACTAAACATCAGTATAATGATATAAATTTGGTATAAAATTATAAATCTTTATTGCATAATACACCCATATGGGTCAAGCAGTAGCATCTTTGAGACTATAGGCCTGGGGTGAATATTTTGAAATTCTAAGTCATCACCACTTTGGATTTTATTGACCATGCAGTTAGCATACATGTATCAAAAATTTTGAAATTCATGTCCTCTGGTTCTGGAGTGGGCATTAGTTGGTCAATCATTAGAAAGGTTTCCGTTTTTTTTTTCTTTTACACTTGGTTAGAAGTCACACTATTTGCATTATTTGAATCCTGGATAGTGAGTCCACTGTCAAAAGTGAAATTCAGATCCTCTAGGTCAAATTTGTTTGTAGACAGGATCTTGTGGTATAAACATGATTAATACCAGGGAAATATGACTTTTTATAAAATTTTTATTTTAATATTTTGTAATTTTTTTTAAAATATGAAATACATGTATATTGTAAATACCAGTATGCAATAAGAATAATTTATTTTATACATGTAAAAAAAAAAAAAGAAGTGATAAATGAAGTTTAAAATTAGGAGTCCTGAAACACTTAATTTCCTTGACTAAATTTCATCATTAACAAAAGATAATTTTTTGACTTATCAAATACTCTTAATTTCCTTCCATATTTTCAGAAATACATGAAAACATATACATTTTATCAGTTAATATATTCATGCTTCGTTTATTCATTGCTTCCATGACTGCATCAAGTTCTACCAGTGGCATCTTCAGTGCCAGTTTTAAGAAAGGAGTCACATGACACGAATAATGACAATACTCAAAAATAGACAGAGGTGCTAAAATACATTTATTAATTAGTTGAGTGGTCTTAATAAGTACTTCCAAGTAGCTAGTTCCTGCTTTTTTGAAGTGGATGTGGTTTTGCTGTGTGTTAAATATATTTAGTCTTGCCACGTGCCACGACACTTTCAGGCAGTGGCACAGCGTAACGTCACCTTTAAAGTTCCAACGCTGCATAAAAAGGAAAGAGCTGGACTTCCAAGATTCATTTCTCACACGATAGATTTTTTTCTAGACAGTTTGCAATGTTGGCTCTTCCAAATGCAGCTACTATGAATTACCCCTCTTATGACTATTCCGCTGCTATGTATCCGGGCCAGACTTATTGGCACCATCAACAGAGGCCATATCCGATTAAACAAGAAGAGCCTGAATATCAAGGACAGATAACTCTTAGGGATCTGGAGAGGTTCTTGCCTCCTTGTAGAGGTTAGGCACTTAAAATTCTTATGCAGATTTACTTTCCTTTTCGTAATTTTCCAGATAATTGTAAGTAAGTATGCAAGAGTTTTTTTTTTCTCCAATAAAGTTTTTAAGTGCTTTTTTTTCATTGTGTGATTTTCTGCAATGCAATCAAAATGTGGGTGATTTGTAAAGAAAATTTTAATCAGAAACATTAGAAGGAATTTTTCACAATGTGTTTGTTTACCCTGTCTTATATATGAATTTCTAATTTTAAAAAAATATATTGATTTCTCTGTTGTAAAGATGTAAACAAGTAAGACACTTAGACATTCGCTTATGTTTGACTGTAAACAAAATTCATTCATGATAATATAATTTAGAAACAGAAAGACCTGCATGTACCAATAATTTAATGTTCAATTCATAAAATTGCCAAATTTCTTGAGTGAATTTCCAGGAAAATAACATTTATTTATCACAATTAACAGCATGAATTAATTAGCTTTATACTTTGTATTTCAGTTGTTTAAGTAAATTACAATCCTTAGGCTGAGCTGCTTTGATTCAATTATGTACATGCACAAATACTTAAGATTGACATGTCATAACAATCCATCCTATTTTATTTAAAATTATAACCATCAAAAATTTGCAATTTACTTTAATTGACATAAGATTGAAGATTTAAATCACAAGTAATTGTATTGCATATTAAGTGCATTTAATAATAATTTTTAATATTTTATAAGGAGATTTTTTATTTTACATTTTTTAATATGAAAAAAATCAGATATTAATTAGAAACAATTTTGTCAATCCAAAAAGTGTTTATTTTCAATTGATATTTATATGTGGACAAGCTTATTTAAAAGAGAATTAAATGTAGTCGACATTTGAAAATATATTTATTTTGCAAGATAAGCATTGATGAATTATGTCATTTTTGTTGATTTAAGTGTTAGCAGTATGTAATTAACTTTCCCCCCACCCCCATCCCCCGGTAAGAAACAAATACAGTAAAAAATCATGACTGTGTCTTCTTTTCATTAGTCCAAGTATATTTCCGACCTTTTACTTTAAGCAACATTCTGTTTATGACCATAATAAATTTTAAAAAGAAAGGAACATTTTTTAAAAAAAAAAAGATTTTACAACTAAATAAACCCTATAAGCCAACAGTTTTGGTTATACTCTTGGAATACTTAAAGTGTGACTGCATTGTTTAAAATATTTTGATAAGACAATTCTAAGAGCAACCAATCACATTCTGTCTGATTAGTACAAATTTTTGTTAGTGCAGCAACAACTAAGATTTGAGAATTGCAGGATGTATTTGTACAATCTGATTTCAGAGTTTTTCATTGCTGTTTTTTTTGTTCTTGTTAATTAAAGTTTGATATAATGCTTTAAGAGCATTTAAAATTGTATTCTAATTTTCTGTCAAAATAATTTTTCTCTCAAGATCCTTCGGATGAGACTGTATTAACCAAGGTCCTGTGTAGCGGTAGATACTGGCAAGAAAAGATCCCTAGCGGTCCGTGTGTCTAGCACAGGTCTAAATTTGCAACCTTTCACCAATTGCTGGTGTCCAGTTGGGACTTAAATTAGAATGACCAACCCACCTAAATAACCAGAATTTATTTTTTTTTTAAAATATACATCTACTCCACTTATATTGAAATTGCTTATTTTGAAACATCATTTTAATTTGAAGTAAAATTAAATCCCCACTCCCAGTTTCTCATTATCTTTGCAATAAAATATCAGTTAAATTGAAATTGCTTATATTGAATTATCGCTTAATATTTTGAAGTAAATTATCTGTCCACTTAGCTAATAATGAGTTGTTTTTAGAATTCTCATGGCAAGTTATCGTCACGATTGGTGACAGCGTAATTATTCATGTAGATTCTAAGGTGTTGGTACATGTAGAAATATATTTACCCTAATATGTTTTCATTGCATGTTTTTATAATTTATAATAAGAAATAAATAAGAGGGTTATCTCGTTCTCGCAGCTCACGTATTGACGGTGCTTTTGAACAGCTGTTTGAACACACGCTTGTGAAAACGAGAAATTTAAATCCAAATTAGCAAAGAATTTTGGGATAAATCTGAGCACACACTAGCAATGATATATATGTACTAACAGTGTGTCACCGTTTTTGAAGCCTTCAAGTCCATGCCAGTCTAGTGACTGAAGAATAAGATGAGGAAATTATACTGAGGTTGAAAAATGTTTTTCAAATAAATTTAAAATGAACAGAGTATTTCATTTCACTATTGAAGTTTTGTAAATTAATTAATTTGTGTAATGTTTATTTTGGTTCAGGTTTTAGATCAGGACAAGGATTTTAAAACGTCTTCGAAGTCCAATTTCATTTGAACTTCTTTTATAATTGAAAAAAATATGTTGGTCCCTTGAATTTCAATATATCTGAAGTAGACTGTAGTTACTTATATTAGAGGTGCATGTCTTTAATATATGCAATAGGCAACAGTAAAATTTACTGTAACAGTATATTTTAATAATTTGACAACTTTATATATCTCTGAGAATTTTAGCATGTAATATTATTCAAAGTATCAAATTTTGGTGTGTTTATTTTGTAATGCATGGAAATGGTAATTTTGACAAATGCTAGTATATATAAAGGCATTATTGCAGATTAAGTCTCTTGATTAAAGTTCGATCAATCTTCATTTATTCTCAGAAGTTTATATCATTTTTTTTGGTCGATACATGTCCTTATAAGCTTTTTTCTTCTCTCAATTTTTTTGCTAACCTTTTTACACTAAAAATGATGATGGCCTTTTTGCACTGGGAAAAAAAAAGAATTCGGTCAATTAGTTTACGGAAGTAAGTTGGGTACTACAAAATTGACAAAAAATAGAGAATTAAATTCTGATATTAGGTAATTGTCATTCATGAAGTCATTTTCTTTTATCAATGAATGATAATAGTTTTCCAAAAATAGTCAAAAAAAGCAGAACAATCGACTGTCAAGTATCTTCAGTGTGCCATTAAATTTTGATACTTGTACTGCATTTTTTTTGATAATTTTGGACATTTCTCTTCCTGTGTATTTGGATTGTCTTGATTTCTTTTCCATATATAACATTTGATTTTTTTTAAAAACAATTTTAGAAAGACCACCAGGTATTTGGAATCTTGAAGTATACAAGATTTGAAAAAGCTGGTGCATCCTTTTCTTTTATTACTTTATTTTCAGTTAAATCCAGTTATAAAATGGAGTTTTTTTTGCTGTTTTTTTTTTTTAAATCTTAATTGAGATCATATTTTGAATGACAAAAAAGTTTAACTTAGCAATAAGATGCATAACTGTCATGACTGTAACTTTGGAATCTTTGACTTACCAGTGAATGAATTCAATTTTAAGTGTGTTGTTTTCCATGAACTTCATAATGATGTGTGTTTTGATATTTGTTCAAGGTCAGATCTTATTGTGTGATTATTTTCAAAGCAATTTTAGGGCAATAAAATGTGTTATATCAAAATGTATCAAGTCCAATGGTTAGGATTTAGGAAAGAGGGGCAATTTTTTGTTGGTTTGCTTGTTTATTATGATCTTAAAAAATGAAAATGGATAGCAAAGGCATCTTGTAATTCATTTAATTTTCCATAAGAACTTCTTTACAAAATGATTTCTTGAAATAATACTACTCCAGGCCCCTGGACATAAAGTAACAAATGATGTATTAGTAATCTTTTTTTTTTTTTTATTACCGAATTAACACAAGTTGTTCAGGAAATTCATTGGAGTAAGTATTATTGAGATGAAGTGACAATGACCCAATATTTGTGACTTAATTTTTAGAGATTGTAAGTTAGACTTTCCATCATGCACGTAGGCAATGTCTAGATTTAGTCAAAAAGGGAAATTCCTTACCAAGAAAGCTTGACTTTTAGAATATCCGTACCATGGTCTTCCTTGCCAGAAAAGAGCAATGCTTAGGTGTTAGCAGCGTGGGAACGGAAAGCATCATCAGAATCATAATTTCCTTGACTTTTGTGAAAAATTAGGTGAACTGTCACATGTCAATATTTGGGATGCACATGGGTTATATTTCCTGAATGGGAGGGCTTTATCAATAGGAAGGAGTCTGAGGAAATGTCAAGATGTTCAATTTCATATCGGAAAATTTATTTCATAATACATGCATTTTTTTTTAAATTTAATTAATATTGTTGGAAAGAAATGAAATTAAGATGTAATATTAACTTTTTAAATTCACTCAAGTTAACTCACATGACCTCTCTTGTTGTGTATCATATGTCAACCATAGTAACTTTTTAATATAAGATTATTCCCATGTTCTTTATTAGGAAGAGCTGAACCAATTTCAGCAAATTACAGATTAATTAATTTTTGTATGATTTCATGGTCCTTGTCCATATCCTCATTAAAGTAATGCATTTTTTTTAAAAAAAATTTTTTCTCTGAGCTAGATATTTAAAGCAGCAGTCAATTTAGTTGGATTGGTTATAGCTGCAGAACTGTAGCGTTATGGTTTTATATTTTAGTCTTTGACCATAGCGCTACAGATCCTGTAATGTAAATAAAGTGCAATTTATGGCGCAAGATTTTCTGCGCACTTTGTGGATGTATTTCGCCACTTTCCAGCATTGGTCAATCATAGACCTTTCATCCCCTAATTCTAGACACATTCTATAACCAACTTGTATATTTTATCCACCTTCTAACCCTTTATAGTCATCTCTATACAGACCACGTTAATAAACTCGCTTGTTGTGAATTTGTTGTCGGATGGCATAACGAGTTTATTGGTCTATAGAGACGACTATAAACGGTTTATAGGAGGTGAATAAAATATACAGGGTGGTTATAGAATATGTCTTGAATAAGGGGATAAAAGGTTGTTGATTGACTAATGCTGGAAAGTGGCGAAATACATCCCCAAAGTGGGCAGAAAATCTTGCACCATAAATTGCACTTTATTTACATTACGGAATCTGTAGCGGTATGGTCCAAGACTAAAATATAAAACCATAATGCTACAGTTCTGCAGCTATAATGGTTACTATGAAATCACTTTTTTTTCAAAGGGGGGGGGGGTAATTTTCATCTTTTTCAATGTCTGAAGAGACCCACAAATTCATGCCCCCCCCCCCCCCCCCCCCCCCCCCCCCCCGAAATGTAAAATGAAAGATATGTACATTTTAAATATATTTCTTCAACAATAAAATTACTGATAAACTTCCTTTTTTCCTTGAACCATGAAAATTTGATCCCTTAAAAAACTAGTAGACTAATTGTTCTCGAACAATTAGAGGTCTTTCCACCTTATTTAAATTTCATATATTCTTTATATTTAACTCTCTACTGTTTATTTTTATACAAAAGAAACCAGAAATGGCTTGAGATATGGAAAAAATGAAATTAAAAAAAATTGAATGACCTTGACCTTTGACCTTGAACAATTATTTAAGTTCATAAGTCAAGGGTCACATTGCACTTGACCCCATGCTTTTACGACTTTTGGTTTTAAAGTTATAAGGTTTAATAGTAAGAGCAAAGATGTTAAAGGGCGATAACTCATATAAGGGGTCATGGGATCCTTTCGCACTGAATAGACTGAAGTTGTGTCTAAAGGCCCTAAGAACATTAGTGAAGGTTTCGTGTCTCTGCGGTTTACGGTTTCGGAGGAGTAGCGATAACAAGGTTTTCAGTGAAAGGGGCAATAACTTTTAAAAGGGTAAATCTTAGGGGACAAGTATGAAATCTTTGAAATAGTTTTAAGAGGACATATTAAAGATGCAAAGAGATTTAGTATATAATGAAAGACAAAAGAGATATAAAAAGAGCTTAATTTCTCAAATTTTGAATGACCTTGACCTTTGACCTTGAAAAAAATTTCAAGATCTGAGGCCATAGAATCTAATGCAGTTGGTTCCATGTCTGTACGACTTATCGTTTTGAAAATTTTTCATTATTTGTAAACTTCATAAACTTTCAGGGGCAATAACTCATTGAAGGGGTCGAGAAATCATTTCGCAATGAATAGATTGAAAAGTCCTCTCAATTAGTCAAAGACATTGGTGAAGGTTCTGTATCTCTACGATTTACGGTTTCGAAGGAGTAGCGATAACAAGCTATTCTTGTGAAAGGGGCAATAACTTTGTAAGAGGTCATAGGTCAAACACGTTGGGTCGTTTTTCGGAATAACTTTTAATATCCAGTATCATGAACTATAAAGTTTTTTGGTAAGTCTTGCGGTTTCAAAAGTCCGGGAAGAAAAAGAATAATAATAATAACTAGTAGACTAATTGTTCTCGAACAATTAGAGGTCTTTCCACCTTCTTTAAATTTCATATATTTTTCATATTTAACTCTCTATTGTTTTATTTTTATACAAAAGAAACAAGAAATGGCTTGAGAAATGGAAAAAATGAAATTTAAAAAAAAAATTGAATGACCTTGACCTTTGACCTTGAACAATTATTTAAGTTCATAAGTCAAGGGTCACATTGCACTTGACCCCATGCTTCTACGACTTTTAGTTTTAAAGTTATAAGGTTTAATAGTAAGAGGAAAGACGTTAAAGGGCGATAACTCATATAAGGGGTCATCGGATCCTTTCGCACTGAATAGATTGAAGTTGTGTCTAAAGGCCCTGAGGACATAAGTGAAGGTTTCGTGTCTCTGCGGTTTACGGTTTCGGAGTAGTAGCGATAACAAGGTTTTCAGTGAAAGGGGCAATAACTTTTGAAAGGGTAAATCTTAGGGGACAAGTATGAAATCTTTGAAATAATTTTAAGAGGACATATTAAAGATGCAAAGAGATTTAGTATATAATGAAAGACAAAAGAGATATAAAAAGAGCTTAATTTCTCAAATTTTGAATGACCTTGACCTTTGACCTTTACAAAAATTTCAAGGTCTGAGGTCAAAGAATCTAATGCAGTTGGTTCCATGTCTCTACGACTTATCGTTTTGAAAATTTTTCATTATTTGTAAACTTCAAAAACTTTCAGGGGCAATAACTCATTGAAGGGGTCGACAAATCATTTCGCAATGAATAGATTGAAAAGTCCTCTCAAGTAGTCAAAGACATTGGTGAAGGTTCTGTATCTCTACGATTTACGGTTTCGAAGGAGTAGCGATAACAAGCTATTCTTGCGAAAGGGGCAATAACTTCATAAGAGGTCATAGGTCAAACACGTTGGGTCGTTTTTCGGAATAACTTGTAATATCCAGTATCATGAACTATAAAGTTTTTTGATAAGTCTTGAGGTTTCAAAAGTCCGGGAAGAAAAAGAATAATAATAATAATAATAATAATAATAAACATAAGCATTTCAAGAGGTCTTTCCACAGAAAGGTGGAAAGACCTAATAATAATAATAAACATAAGCATTTCAAGAGGTCTTTCCACAGAAAGGTGGAAAGACCTAATAATTGATTTTATGATATAATAGCAAAGAATGGTATTTGCATGGTTAAGCTCCAGAATGGTGCTAAGTTAGTTATATATGTATAATGAAAATTCCATAACTATTTAATTTTTTTTTTCAACTGTTGGACATAAACAGTTTGCCAAATTGTAATGAACAATTATTATCACTACCAAAATTTTGAATTTCAGTACCCCTAGATATAGGGTTCAGACCCCAGGATGAAGCTGAATTTATCTTATATTGAAAATTGTCTTGGAAATTTGTCTTGTTAACAGACAACCTGTTTGCCTAATTATAGATTATACAATGTTTCTGCCAACATCGTGATATTCATGTCTCTGGATTTCTCAGGGTTGGGGTTTTTGGATGAGGCGAAGTTGAACAAAATTCTTTGCTGTATTTTTGGTGTATATGCTTGTTCGTACAGTTAATAAATGCCAACCCCACCCCCTTCAAATGAAATAAGGGACCTGCAGTTATAGTACATGTAAATTACCATGTCTGCTCAGTTTATCACAATCTTTAACCAGCTAGCAGTATATAATTACACATGTACTAAGAAAATCAGAAACACTGGATGTTCATTTTGGAAAAACTGCTTATGACCCAACATTCTGTAACAGCAATGACCAGAGGTCATTTTAACAAATTCAAGGTCATTAAACTGAAATGTTTGAAATTATCCATGGACTATTATAACTTGATAGCAGTGAATGTGGACAGTGTCCAGCTGTAATTAGGGAATGTGTATTCAGTTCTATTTTAAAATTTTAAGAACATTAATTTAAAAAAAAAATCATTTTAGAACTTGTGTGAGAGGTGTAATGAAATGAAAAAGTTATTTATAGCTCAGATTACATCATTAATATTCAAATGTACAAAATATAATAAAAATGATCTAATCATCTAACTATAGATTATTCATAAGTGGGTACTTAATAAATGGTAAAGGCTCTTGTGGAGCAGTATATCTGTGCATGATATTACAGTGTCCTTGAGATATGAACTGTCATGAAGATTTTCAAGCATGCATTTCATATACTATAATTGTTATTAATGCATCATAGAAGTGTGCATGTATATTCGATTTTCAGTGAATTATTACGTGTATGTATATATATACATGTTATATGTTAAATATTTTGGACAAAAAAGACAATATTTTTGTTATTCATGACCTACATTTGCACAAGAAAAAAGGACAGCAGACATGGATATAATTATGTTGTTAAATGATGATTATTTTTGGCATTCATTTTCATTTAATTACTCGATCTGTAGTACCAGGTACTTTTTTTTGTGACATGGTTACTTTAGAAAATGTGGACATCTTATTGGATGAAAAATATATCACTCCCAGTCACATGATCGAAAATAACACTTAACATTTTTTGTGACCTACTTTAAACATGTATTTGCAAAAAACAATTATAGTTGATGAATACTTGACAAAAAAATAATAGGTATATTCCATATTATGATTGAGTTCAAGAAAAAGTCTTGGAATGACTGGAGTTGAATGCTTACAATGGTTAACATTTACACATATCTGTGGAACTGCATTGCCCATGATTCTGACTATATTTGGTATTTTGGACAAAGTTTCGGGGCAAAAAAACTGAATTCTGACAGTTTGACAAGTGTTATGTAATGCTGATCTAATAGACACATGAGGATGACTGTAACACAGAACAATTAACCCATATTTTGTGTCATATTCTGGCTACTTGAATCAGCTGATGAGAGTGCTGTACTAACACCATTGTCAAAATGTTGATCAGTGGAGAAAGCAGCGAACAGTGGTGTAGCCCTTGCCTTTACGGTAAGCGATTCTTTTTTCCATGGTTTGGTCTCTTCTTGTTGTGGTATTTGCATTTTGTAGTGATTTTGCCGTCAATAGTTTCAAAGGTCTGTTCTCATGCAGTTCGAAAAAGCCTGTGAAGGTTCATTGGTTGACACAATTTGATTGGGTATTGGATTTGAAGTGTGCTTGACCATAGATCAAAGTTCCATACTTTTCTAAAACTAGCATAAGTTGTTAAAACATTTTAATCAGGTCATGAGCATTTTTAGTTAATTTTAGATAATTATGCTTAATTCTGTTTTATGCTCAGTATGAGAGTTATTTGCATGCTCTTGTAAGAAAATGGTGATGTTTAATGGTATAAATCAGAATTTAGTGTTATTCAAATTTTGTTAAAACCAATATAATAGTGTATTGGATCATTCATTTTGACTTTAAAGTGTCAAGCAGTGAAAACAAGTCTAACATTTAACACAAAGTGCAGATCAGTTTATCATTTTGAGTGTACTTTAGAAACTTTTCTGATTCAAACATCCTACATACCCTATACCTGTAAGCTACTGGGCTAAAAATTAGGCTTAGATTAAGCAATCCTGATGAAAGCATCACATGTTGCATGAGTTTAATGAAGGGAGTGTGTCCCTTGTCGCTGTCCCCTCTCTCTGCTCTTTCATATTTTCCATTTTTTCTCCTGCCTCTCTTCCTTTTCTTCTCCCCTTTTTTTCCTCCCACCCTTTCATCTGGCTTCCTTCTCTTACCCCACCCCATTGCCTACCTATTTTGAACCATTTCCCCCTTTTCCATAAGTAATAGTAATGAAAGTTTCAGTTATTCAAACTTTATGCCCCCCCCCCCCTTCTCTATTACTATCAATATGCATCTGTAGTTTGTATTGAAAATATTTTTGCTATAACACTTTTACTCTTAAATGCTATATACATAGAAATACAGTGATAAATTTGCTCATTTTGATCCATTTTTCACCCAAAGGCATTTTCTTAAGTTGGGATGATGACGAGAAAGTGAAAATAAAATGGGTAGAAAATTTCTCAGTATAGAGTGGATTGTTAAAGGATTGGATGGGTTGTTGTTTTCTTCTTAGACAGACTTGTTAAAGTGTTTGATCTTAAGTGGCACTATGTTGTGTTACGTTCTGTTATGACACTGCAAGTGTTAACATGCTTAATGTTTAAGTAGTATGCTGCTAGTGATTCCAATTATCAAAACATATCTAGGATTTTTAAGTAGATGGAATTCTAGTTTGTTTGTGGGGGTTTTTTTTTTTTCATTGTATGTCTCTTTACACCTCTCCATAAACAATTAATCTATTTGTTTTCCAAGAACTTAATTTTTGTGCAATTATACTAGACTGTTTGCTTGCAAAAATTTTATTCTCGCATATATTTGTACATGTATTGTGAAAGATTACTTACAACAATAACCAAAAATTTCTTCTTATAAAAAAAAAAGAAAACAAATTATTGAACTATCTCACCAAAAAATAGGCGTCACAAAAGATTTGGCAGCCCACAATAACAATCTAATTTTGAATCTGTAAGAAATTGGCATTCAGATATTTATGTATTGAAATAGGTAAAGATAATGAACAGTGATCAATGTTAAAAAACCTTACAATCAATAGAAATCTGTGAACAGGGCATAAAACTCAAATCCTTGGAAATTTCAGCGTGGGATTAGGTGCCTAGGATGAGTAAGCATCCTGTCGATCTTGGCCATCAAAGGCAATGTAATCAATGTTTCTCTGCCCCAGAGCATAAAATTAATTAATTGAAATGTTCAAACAATGAATGTTCAAGTGGCATACCAAGGTAAAAAAGCACCCTTTCTTTTCTAGAGGGAAGCAATCAAATTTCAACCCCCATCTCACGGTAGGCTGAATACACCCTGTATGCTAAACACTCACTCCTTCCCATTCCACAACAGGTTGAACACACTTCTCCAAATCTCACTGTAAGTTGAATATACATACCTCCCCTTATCCCACTATAGGCTACCACAAACTCCATCCCAGTTAAGGCTGAACACACACACTCCTCCTGACATGCCTCTGTATGCTGAACACACACTCCTCCTCATGCCTCTGTATGCTGAACACACACTCCTCCTCATGCCTCTGTATGCTGAACACACCCCTCCTCATACCTCTGTATGCTGAACACATTTCTTCCATTTTGCTGTATGCTGAACACACAGTGTAGACTGATGCCACTGTAGAGTTAACACTTACACCTCACCATCGAACTGTAGGCTTTAAACACACACTCCTGATCCCAGTGTATGCTGAACACACCTTCCTCCCATTCCCTGTATGTTGAACACTCACTCCTCCTCATGCCTCTGTGTGCTAAATACACACTCCTCACAATCCTGCTGTATGCTGAACATGACCCACTCCTTCCCCATCCCATGTACGCTGAACACAACTTTCCTGATCTCACTATAGGTTAATCACAGACCTCTGCCCCATCCATCTATAGGCTAAACACATACTCTTTAAATTACCATCCCACTGTATGCTGAACACACACTCCTCCCCATTCTTTATGCTTAGCACACAATCCTCCAAATCCCACTGTATGCTGAACATTGCTGACACCTCCCATAGCATTTTATGCTGAACACTCACTCCTCCCCATCTCACTGTATGCTGAACACATGCACTCCTCCCCAGCCCATTGTATACTGAACACACACTCTGCTCTATAATATTTTATGCCAAACACACACTCCTCCCTATCCCACTGCATCGTTGCAAACCATGGCCAAAATGTACGATCCCCTCCCATTCTGGCCGTGGTTGAATGAGAAGAGAATATTTCGCATCTCATTAAAATATTGACCAATGCGAGTAAAGCATAGTCGGATAATGAACTTTGATGCGACCTTTCAATACCCAATCGCAGTATACGAAACATTTCTTGTATACTGTTGATGTCAGTTGTTGATTTCAATTGTGATGGAAACAAATATTGTCATTGGCTGAACATGACGTCACAACATAGAGGCGTAAATATTAAAGATTACAACACTTTTTGTGATCAAGCAGCCACGGGTAGAAGAGAGCTATATGCGGACTCCATACCGTGGCTTGAGACGATGATCCCACTGTAGTCTGAACCCAAACTCCTTCCCATTAACCCACTGTAGCCTGAACAAACACACTAGCTCTTCCTTATCCCACTGTAATATGTTGAACACACACTCCTTCCCAACCCACTATATTCTGAATGCACACTCTGCCCCATAATTCTTTCCTCCCCATCCTATGTTTCATGTTATGAGGTATTGAATGTAGGAACTACTTGGATGTAGTGTACTAATTGAGATTGAGATTTCATAGGCAACAATCATAAGTTTCATCACATAGCAAGGAATTTCCTTAACTTTTATTAAACAATCAGTGATCCATCAACTTCAAATGTCAGTAACTGAAGTTGTCTTTTCTTGGTTAGGTTCTCAGGATGGCATGTCAGATTTGCAAAATATGTCCGTTTGTGTAAACCCCTGAAAGTGAAAGTGAAAGAGGAACTCCATGATTCACATTAGTGTCATAATACACAAAACTATCTCCTGATATTTGTGATGAATAATTTTGCAGGCTGTCTCATAATGGAAAATACTCCTTACTAAGAAGTGTTAGCCTCATCTTAGTATATTTTCACAATTGTTTTTCTTTATGTCTGCAAATAAACAAAATAATTTTTTGGCACTACTTTCTTTCCCTACTGATTATAAAAAGAGAAAGGTGCACCCATTTTTAGATATTTTGTATTGAAAATCATACATACCCATAATGAAACATGTATCCTTTCCACTATGAAAAAAAACACATAATGATGCAAAAGTTGCTGCTCAGTAAAGAATTAAAAAAAGAAAAGAGGTTTTTGTTTCCAGGTGATACATTTAGTAAAACTGTAGGTAATGCCTCAGAAAAAAAAAGTGTAGTTGATATACCAGTAAAAAGTGTAGATGATACATAAATCAAAAGTGTAGGTGATAGCGTCATCAGGAAATAGTGTACATGTTGCATGCAAATCAGTAAAAAGTATGTGTGATACACCATTCATATTGATATATCACCTGCACTTTTTACGGAGGTATCACCTACAGTTTTATTGATATATCACCTACATTTTTACTGAGGTATCACCTACACTCTAACTGATGTATCACCTACAGTTTTATTGATATATTGTACGGGTACATAAATTGGCGTATTCAAAATTTAGCACAATCACTGGGTATGGACTATGGAGTTGTTGGCAAAAACATGAATTAGCGCCATATATGTCTGTGCCGTATATTATATCTAAAACTGATTTCTTAGCGGTATTCATGAATTAGTGCATCGTTGACTGCACCAAAGCCGCTAAAATATGAATCCCACTGTTTTTAAGTACACATGCAGTATCCTCTACACTGTAACTGAGGTATCACCTACACTTTTATTGACTGAGGTATCACCTACACTTTTTACAGAGGTATCACCTACACTTTAATTGAGGTATCACCTACACTTTTACTGAGATATTGCCTACACTTCCTACTGATGCTGAATAGTCAGGATAATTCCACCCAATACAGACTACTATTAATGTACTTTTATCCATGGGGTCATAATTCTGTGAATTCACAATTTCTTTTTCAATTTCTGTTCATTCTGACGGTAGAAAATTATGTGTATTTCTTAAATTTTCACTGTATGCCTTAAATTTACTCTAAGTATGTTGGGACAAATTTCTGTGTAAAATTTGTAACCATGTATAGCATAAATTAATACCATGCAAAAAAGTACTTCAATAGTGCTTTGCTTATAGACAATAAGTGACTCCACATTGCAGTTTAGCTTGCACATATATACCATTACATTTACCATATTAATTCCAAGTACATTTTTTGTTGAACTAATATGCTTATACCCAATATCTTTATCACGTCTTCCTAAATTCACTGTTTAATGAACAAACAAATGTACATGTGTCCTGCACACAAGTTAAAGTGTGCGTCTGGTATGTACCCTGCGTGACAGTGGACAGTTTTATTCAGGAGACCATAGTGTTTTTTTTTTCTCTGTGGTTGTAAGCTAGTTGATAGGGTGATTGAGATTATCTGTGTGATGTCTGACAAGCAGACTATGGTGGAGTACATCTTTATTTATCTGTTGTCAAAGTGCACAGTTAATGAATGAAACCTAGACTGTAGTTGCCCTTTATACAGCTGATGTGAAATTTGTTCTCCCTCATGCCATGTCCAATGTACAAAGATAATTAATAATTAAGCTTTAGCCATATTTATAAATATTATTATGAGATATAAAGTTTGTCAGTCTGTGATTACATTTCCACAGGTTTAATTTGTAAATATTTATATATATATATATATACCAGTTTGGATAGATATATTTTATACTAAAGAAAAAATGAGGTAGGTGATGTATTTTAGCCGCGTTTTATAAGTAATCTTTATTAATTGGGTTTCGGTTATGTAATTGCATTAAGTAAGATTTAACTATTTTGAAGAAATTTAGCCCACTGATTTTTTCAACCAATTTTTTTCTTTATAATTAATATTCAAGAACAAGGATAGACTGAAGGAACAGGGATTTATACTGTGTCAATATAATATTAATACAAATTTTAAGCTGGATAGAATTTTACACTTCTTTGTTTAAAATGAATATACATAGACAAAAATGTTTTAAATTCTGATTAACAAAAATGCTATAAATTCTATATTGCACAACTCTAATATATTGATCAAAATTAATTCACCACATCTTCATTATTTTTTTTAAAGCAGTGAATCAATAAATTGAATAAATAGATTTTGAAAGGAGAGATTATGAACATGAGATTCAAGAAGGATAACTCTTCTAACATGACACTAGATTACTTTCAAATTGTATTAAACTTAAATGAGCAATTTGATAATTTGTGTCATCCCTCCTCCCCCCCCCCCCCCCCCCCCTTTAAGAAAAAAGATAAAGGTTAGAGACATTACATAATCAAATCAAATTATTTTTCGAAGTCTTTTCTTAGCCTAAGATTTTAAAACACTGAAAGCATTACATATTAAATAATTTAATGATTTTTAAAAATTATTTATTTACAATATGTGTTGTATTTCTCTTCCAAAAGTACACCAGATTAGTATAATTTTAAAGCTGAAATAAGAATTGTTGCCATAATTTATTAAATTTTTTTATTCTTGTATTTAAAAATGTTTTTGTTAGTTATTTGATTTTTTTTTTATTTTTTATTTTCCACTAAATAGATTTATATTTTAACAGACCTGAAAGGAAGCTACCGGTAGTCAAAACTCGGCAAATTCTAAATATTAGAAATTATATTGATATAAGGACATGCATTGTAAAGAAACAAGAATTCAGACATAAAAAAAAAGCTTGATAAAGATTTGTAAACCCAGAAGGAGACATACTGTTATTTTAAACTGAGTAAAATATAGACAAGAAAGTTAATAACAGTCTTTTTGCACAAAAGGAATTTTGTGGGATAATCAACAAAAAGGGGAAAGAAGTTATTCGTGGTCATTATGTATATAAGAATTTATCCCTCATTATAATTTATCATTATTTATCATAATTTTGATGGTGGTCTCTAGGAAAACCTCATGGGCAAGTTTAAAGATACTGTAAAAGCAGAATTTATGGTGAAGTTAAAATTTTGTTGATTTTTTAAGCTAAAATGGTTTCATTGGGACTCAGTTTCATTGTTTCAAAAATAATCATATTAAAATTAACTTCTGGGTTAAAATTTTGTTAAGGATAAAATTTTGTTGATAAATGTTATCAACTATATTTAATCCCCAATGAATACTAATATTTCTGTATTAAGGACTAATGACCCTCTGCTCTAAATTTCACAAAAAATTTTAAACTTCCAAAAATGATTTTCTTCAAGAGCTTATGATAGCATTAGATTCAAATGAAAAATAGTATGAGGTATGAAGTCTGCTTATTTTTTCAGAAAAGATTTTTATGTCAGACCATATGATATGAAGAAATTTAAACACAGAGAATAGGAAGAGTAATAATTATGAGTGTATATGAAAATAATTTTTTGCCGTATCAGTAGAAATTTTAGCGATGATTCAATTTTGGCATTTTTAGTAAAATTGTTGAGATTGCTAAAATTGAATATCACTTACAATTCATTCTGCAATGGAGGTTACCATTGTCTTTCTAGACATCATTAAATTGCTAAAATAACTTCTCGCGAAAAACAATAATAAGGGACAAATTGCTAAATTTGTTTCTCGCTAAAAATTCTACTTATACAGTATTACAAAACATAAAGTGCTGTTTCGTAAGTCAGAATATCACAATGTTATATGTGCTTGTAAGAAAGAATACGTCCATTAGAAAGTGTTATCTTTCTTATAAATATTTTTTTGATGGAAAAAAAATGTAATACTGATAAAAATTGTACATATGGTATTTGATACATTAAAGCAGTTTTTAAATGGTCCATTAAAAGATAGAACTTATTCGATTTGTAAGGTTTTAAAAATGGATTTTAATGTTTGTTTTTTGTTTTTTTTTTTTTTTTTGGTCATATAGAATAAAACAATTTGAAAAGTATAGACAAAAAGAAATAGAATAATCTTTCCATTGTATGTTAGGTTTGAAAGAATTGACTTCTCAAAGGTCTTAATTATTAAACTCTGGTGAAATAAACTATGAGTAAGATTAGGATTAATTTTGCTTGGAAAGTTATCTTTCTTATCAGAGGGTCGGTCCCCCTTAAGGATCATATATAAAATATATATTAATCTTATACAGAAGTCCATCCTGGAAAAAGCACTCAATGACATCTGGAAAAAAAATGATGAAATTTTATTCTTTTATAATAGTAATATAGTAACTTCATGTACCGGGTATATAAAAATCAGGATTAGAAATACAATTTTTTTTGAAAAAGTCAAGTCAAAAATAAATTTAGGATTGCAGTTTTTAAGGGTTTTGCACATTCAGTGGATAGGTGGGTAAATAATTCTCACGGTGTCTCATATATTTAATGCTCTGTGATATTTCTGGTTATTTAAAAATGTTACAAGAGGAAAAAGAAATTGATTCTTAGAAGGTTTATTGATTTTCATCCAGTGAAGTTAAAAATGTTGTATACACCAACTCCACCCTTTCCTGAATACTAGTGTGGTCACACCAGGAACAGATGTATATTTTTTTGCAAATTATTAATTTTTCTCACGATAATTAAATCAGGGGAATCATGCAGATGTATTTAATAATTTTTTTTAAGTGGTAATTTAAAGTTACTCGTATCATAGTAAGAATTATTTGCGAGTTGTATTATTACACGAGTGTGTCTGTTTTGTTTTTGTTTTGTTTTTTTTTTGTTTGTTTTTTGGTTTGTCTCTTTTGTTCTTTTAAATTATATGAGGAAGAGGAATGTATTTGGAGTCATGTAGGTATTACATCTCTTTAATGTGTATTGCTTTTATTTTTCTGCTGACCATCGCAGAAATGAAGGAAAAATAAACAGGGAGCTTATTTGTTGTCAGGTCCTTGGTTTTGATAAAAATCAAGGACTTTGGGTGGGTATATTTCTGATAAAAATTACAGCTAAGAAAAACTGATGTGCTGCTTGTAGAATCTGACAAAAATTCATTGAGAATCATTGCAGAAAGGTCAAAAGACTGTATCAGAAAGATAAAAATACTCGAAAAATTGTGATAAATGAATTCCTTTCCAGTAATGTAAATGTACATGTAGATACTTGTATGTGACAGACCCATCTGAGGATGGTACAACATCATTGTCACTGATATAAAGGGAGATAACAGCTACAGCATCAACAGAGAGTTTATCTCCCCTTTGATAAGTTTGATTGATAATACTTAGATAAGCTTTGTTTGATTTACCTACATTGAAGATAAAAAGAAATTATGTTATATACTATATACATTGTATGTTAAATGTATATAGTATAATCCATCCTTAGCATCCTGTAATTAAAATTTGACCATTTTGCATTTTAAAACCAGTAATGTGTGATTTAATTTAATGCATGTAAATTTATCAAATTTCAATCCCCTCCCCCCAAATCTTAGTTTATTTGTTTTTTTTAATAATCATTGATAATTTATGGTTTACAGTTATTTAAGTCGTAGATAAGAAATGTTAAGTAAATAAGTAGTTTTAGGCTCAGACTTTCAAACTCTACAGATAAGGGCTTGTCCATTCTGTTTGATCTGGGTTTACAAGGTATCAAACTGGCCACAAATATCTGATAAGTACCAAATCATTTACCGTTCATCACACAAAAACAAGTGATGAATTGTGTAACATGGGGGGGTTCTCTGGTCAGTCACAAGAGGAGGGGATATGTTTGGCAGGTGACGGGACCGTGAGAAGATTTCCCCCCCATCAGTCCGTTATGGACTTTTGTCATATTTGGTGGCATCGTAATGTTTATTTCTCATGGACTTGTAAAATAAACAAATATAAGAGGATGGAATTATTACATCATGTTGACTTTCAAACTCATTGAAATTTGTATTAATGATAATGTCATTAGGCTATGTTATAATCAGACAGATGTTCTATTTAGATTTTATGATATACTCAATCATTTTATCCAATATAAGCATCCTTGACATTATGACATTTTAAAACTAAGTTTGTCTTTCTAAATAATATGCATTGATTGAACCATGTGATGAAATCTTTATACATGTCTGTGCAGTGAAAAAAAATACACTGAAGCTCCATTCTCTATACTGTTTACAATAATTTTTGGTTGGTTGGTTGGTTTTGTGAAACAAATTATTGGATTATATTATATAAATAATGCATGTAGTTATGGGTAACATTGAAAAATGTTCACCCCAAGAAAACCATTGTCAGCTAAGGGACTCTGAATGTTTTTTACAAATACATGTACATATTTATTGGTTAACTGTAGGCACATAATCATGTGTCAAATCTTTTTTTGGAGTATCACCCATCATCAAATAATGTCAACTGTTGCTACATTCTATCATGCTGGAAGGCATGTTGTTTTCATCATGCACAGGGTAATACCAGTAGTATTTTAAAAAATTTTTCTTGACGAATCAGCTGATTCAAATAATTTACATGAAAGTATAATATAAGAATAAGGTAACTTTATTTTAATATAAATTGCATTCATCATCAAGTTTTGTTAATTATAATTCTTTTTAATTTAGCTGTAAACTTCTCAACTAATGAAATTTATCTAAATAATGTATATTGTAATATGTTGATAAGATTCCTCCAATGTAGACAATCCAGACTTTTAAAGGATGAATGATTTTTGGAAAACAGCAATTTCTTATTGGCTCTCTTAGAGGGCTCTTTATCCACTTTATCTTTCATATCTCAATATACCTACACGTCTATCACAATTTTGTCACACTTATCAAAAATTTATTATGACATGAGTATGTGTGACAATACGCTTTTTGTCTTTTTCTTGAATTATATAAATGAATAATAATGTCCATTGATATATCATAGAGCTATCTATTATACCTGAAATTTAGGAAAAAAGAGAAAACATTATTTATATATTGGAATTATAGTACACAATACACATTTTGATTTTAACCATAATGGTAGTTTGGTTCAGCACTTACAAGTGAAAGTTGCGGGTCTTTTGGATAAAAGCTGAGCCCCCAAAAGAGTAAAATTAACCCTTAAAAATTTACCAGTAGTAGCCAAACATGCTACCAAGTTTTAAATTTTAGCTAGTGTGGAATATCTAGTGTGCTAGTGCACTGAATTTACTAACTCATATTAAAAAAAAAAATATTTTTAGACACATGATGTTGATGCGCGCTGATGTGCGACTTCACAAGAAACACATTACACTGCATAACATTTGGTACAGCACTGTACCTCATTTAACTAATTAAAATTCTGTATTTACATAACGCATCTTGTTAAAAAATTGTGTAGACATCTGTGGGTCATATTCTGCATTATTTCATCTAAATAAGAAACAAAAACCTATGATTTCAATGAGAAAACTATGTTTATTAATGATATACTAGTAACAACTGTGGACATAGAGGGGATTCTGGTTGCTATAAGGCCTAACCAGTATGTATTCACCTTAGGTGAGTGGATGACTGTTACAAACAATCACATACCTTTTGATTTTAATTTCTCTTACTACAGTAAGAAATTTTATTAGATAATATAATCACATTTAAGAGCTTTTTTATTTTATTTTTTTTATTTAAGAAGAAAACAAATTAAAACTTGAGAAAAGTGTTTTGTTTTTTGATAATGATTTGAATGATATAGACAAGAGTTTTTAGCATACAGGTACTTTTAGCGTGCTTAATTAAACATTACATTTGACATGATAATTGTGTTATCAGATTAAATCCTGACGTACCCTAGTGAGTAACCTTATCCTGTGTATATTCATCAGCATTGAGCATCCATACACTGCATGCAAGATTTATATTTAGAATCAATGCCACATCACAGCTCCTTGCTGCAGACCAGTTTTATTAATTATTTAGTTGTGAACAAGTCTTTGTTAAAAAAATCATTATGGCTCTAATGAATCTGGATGGGATTACATATATCCATTTGGGTAGGTTATTGCATTCTGTATTTATGAGTTTACCTGACAATCAATCTCTTGGTCTTTGGCCTTTTGTCCAAAGGTTTACGTACCTGTATCTTTTGATAATAATGTAATACCAAACAATAGTTTGAATTTGTTTGATCTGCACATGCACATTGTTTGATACAGTTTTGCATGTGATTATAGGATCTCGATCTCTCTCTCTCTTTCAAACTTTTCCAATATTGATAAAGAGCATAATAGATGTGTGAAACTGCAACATCATTAGTACTTTATTTCAAAAGAATTTCTTCAGTGGCTAAATATATTTCATTTCATTTATTAAATACTCAAGTATTCGATTGTTTGTTATAATATTGCATATACATGTAATTTTTAAAGCTTTCACTATTTTAAGCAAATGCTTAGATCATCAAAGTGATTGAAAGCATCATTGCATAATGAGTTTTTAAAATCTATTCTAGAAATCTGTTTCCATGTGTGCATTTCTGTGAACTAAAATGCCATTTTTTTTAAATTGGGGTAGGGTTGGGGAGATATAATAAAACCAAGTTAACGAAGATTAAAAGATGCATTTTTATTACAGAAACATATAGTTATATTTTGTACTTTTGTTTTTGTAAGATTATACTATTCAACTTTTATTCATTATCAGTTAATTCATCTCCTCTATGATATAATATTTTCACTTCAAGAGTATTAATTTTAATACTGCTCCTAATACAAGATAGTTTATCTCAAAAGGACTTTAAAAGTTTGGATTATTTTACTATAAGAATATATCATATTGCTATCTTAGACAATGCTTATCAATCTTAAGTCACACCTGATTCTACAGGTAAAAACAGATTATTTCAGCTTGGACAAAATTCTACAAGAAAGGCATTTTGGGTCTTATGGATTTACTAATCTGCACAAACAACCCAATAGACCTGATCCATAGAACCACTCAAATGGCTAAACAGAGAATATTACTGATATAGATATTTCAAGTAGTGGGCAACTTAAGATGTCTTTTGACAATATCCCCTCCCTCAGATAGAGGTTGGGTTGACAAGAATTTGGAGGTCACATTTTCTACGTGAGATTTTGGTTTTTCCAGAGTATTTACCTTGGACTATTTCATTTATGCCATGTGGAAGAATGCTTGGTTAAATGGTTTTTGGAGTACACATGTACTGCTGAATTAAAGAGGTTGCATCATAATGTCATGCAATAAGAATTTTCTTTTTTTTAAATGGATAAAGAAATCCATTGCTAGGACAAGATCAATTATGCATTACAATCTGTATAGGAAACTGTGTATTCAACTTTTTAAAAAGCTGCCATTGCAATTCCCTTGCTCAATAAATAACTGTTGATAACTGAAGTACACTGTAAAAAACAAATTATAATAATTACTAGTATTCTCTCTCCATCTCAGCAATAGTTTTATTTTCTACTTCCCTCCATTTATCCACAAATAAAACATTTCTTTTCTTATCCCAAATAACATGACAAAATAGTTAAACAACAGTGTGTATTAGACATTAGTCATGTACTTAGCTCATGCAATTCTGATGTTAATTTTTTGTGGTATCTCCTTCCCTGTCATATACAATTAATAAATTGAAATAGTCTTCTGATGATCATGTTATAACGATTGCTTTAACTTAAAAAGTGATGTAGAAAATAAATATATTATCAAGACCTATGATATACAATACAGATATATTATCCACTTTATAGATATATTTTTTGAAAACGATTAAATCTGTGTATTCTTGGCTTCAGTTCAAAACTACAATGAAAAACATATGATAAATAACTTGTAAACAAAACAAAATTGTGTTCGATATCCAAGTTATTCATATCCAGAGTTTTAAGCTAATTTTAGCTGAGTAAACTCAGATGACCAAAAAAAAAAAAGAAAGACACAAGACTTGATTAAAATATGCATATGAGGGATAATGCTACAGTACTCTTAGCAGCCCATGGAGCCCAAGCACAGACATACTACTCTGTACTCAATAAAATGTGATCAGTCTTGAAAAAAATTTGTGATGGTTTGGGCTGTTGTGATGTCGACCATGGTGGCTCAATGGCTATATGACATGACTAGTGATGCAGGGGTTCTAGGCTTGATTCCAGGTCCAGCCATACATTTACTCCTTTCCTATTACATAATTTGGTGAATCGACTGGGAATCGAACCCAGGACCCTGCATCAGTAGTCATGCGCTTTAACCACTGAACTACCCAGGCCAATATCCACGGGCCCCAAACCATTAGATATACATCTTAATGGGTAAATAGGTAAAAACATTATGTTTAACAATGTATCTTTATTATAGAAATAAATAAAAATTTAATTTAAGCAAGCAGCTATATTAAGGTGAAAATTTCTAATTCTTGGATGAGCATATCTTTGGAATTGTGAACAGTGTTCTGAGTGAAAAAATCATTAAATAGAAGATATAAATAATGACTCAGAAAAAAATTACTTTTCTCTGTAACATTGGACACATTCATTGATTGCTTGATCACAATACAAATTTGTGAGTCTTCATGACAGATTGTTTTGCATCATACCTTTTTTTTGATTGTAGGTATATAATACATTTTGTTTAAAGCTGGCTTTAGAGTGCATAGAGGTCAGGATTTCCTTATTATCAGTTTTCGTGGTTTTTGAATAAAATGTCTGAGCAGATATATAACATTAACCCCAACCAAAGAAATGTAAATTATATAGTTTTTATTCATATTTTTTAAAAGAGAAATTTGATGTCTCAAAATAATGTCATAATTCTGAGACCAAGTTTTACTGATTTAAGGTGAACATTTCAATAAGATTTCTTATTAAAATTGGGGTAAGGATGTGTGGAGGGGATAGCTGATCTTGCAGAGTATTATAAAATTGATTTTTTTTTTTTTTTTTTTTTTTACGGTCTATTTAAGGAATGGGAAGGGGCACTTTTTGATTAACTTAGTACACTTTTTCAATTTATTCACTTCAAAGAAAGAGAGAAAGAGAGCTAGGGAAAAAAATTCAGATCCTGTTTCATCTCTGTAGGGTCCTGCGGTGGAAGTCAAACAGAAGTCTCTGACAGTAGCTTGGTATTAATTCAAGAATCAACAAAATTGATCAGTATAGACAAATATTTGTAGATAAAGGCATCTACTGTAACAGTTTCAGGTGTGAATCCACTTGTTTCCGTGTCAATCATGTTTGCATTCCTTAGGTTACCACATACACACACAAATATTTCTCAAGTCCTTTATCAGGCACCCACTGATAACAATAGATAATAATTATTACAACCTAGTAAAGAAATAAAACACACAAGGTACTCTATAAGGAATTGATTATTAAAAGAAAAATTAAAAATGCAAATGATTAATTTTTTTTTTTTAAGAATTCCATTTTATTTTGAATATGCTGGGTTTTCCTGGACACCCAAGATTTTTGCTGCTGTTTTGGTAATTATATAAAATAACCATTTTTCCCATCATTTCTTATCTCTTTTGTGGAGGGTTAAGATAAACAATTAAGCAATAGTCCATTCAGGTTTTACCAGGTCTGGGGGGGAGGTGTGTCTTGAAGAGAATTGTTGACATCATGTGACTAATTCAGTACTCGGACACTATCATGGGCTGCAACTATAAAACTCAGGAGAAATGTAGAATTCATTTTTCTACTTTCGGTCCTTGTCTGAGAGGTAGCCCTAATAGTAACTGTGTAGTACTCTTTAGCATTATTTTAATGGTTTATTCTATGACAATGAGAGATTGTGATAGCTTTCTCTACAGCTATCTAGAGGCAGCCACACAACAACAGTATTATTATGAATATGACCCAGGTAAAAGGAAATGAAGCCAACTTGTACATTTTATTTATTTATTTTTTTTTTTTTTTTTTTTTGGCCATTCTAAAACTTGGAAAAGAGATGCAGAGTTTTTAATGAAATTGAGTCAAGCTTTAAGAGTTTTTGTGTGTTTGTTTTTTTTTTTTTGTTTCCCATATTTTAAAGATTTTGTCAAAATTTTTGAAAGAGTCTTTCTTTTTTAAGATTCCCCAGAGATGACAATGGGGGCTCTAGGCCCTATGCCTTCAGCTGGGAGTACCTCCCCTACTCAAGGCATGAGCCAGTACTGTGCCATCTGTGGTGATCGGGCCACGGGCAAACACTACGGAGCTTCCAGCTGTGACGGATGTAAAGGATTCTTCAGACGGAGTGTGAGGAAGAACCACGTCTACTCGTGTCGCTTCAGCAGAAACTGTGTCGTAGACAAAGACAAAAGAAATCAGTGTCGATACTGTCGTCTCAGAAAGTGTTTCCGGGCAGGAATGAAAAAAGAAGGTAAGAAATCTCTGAGGTATACTTCTGTTCAAATATGTATTTTTCTTTTAAAGAGTAAATGTTTGGCTCATTTCAGTATTTTGTTTAATGATGTGTTTAAGTATGTATGAAATAAATTGTCATCATGATTCGGAAATTAAAACAATATAAACCCCCTTTTACTTTGTGCATTTTGAGATGGAAGTAGGTGAAAATTTTTCTGATCTTTTTTTCTTTTTGCTAAATTCTAGCAATTGAAACCAATATTTTTTCTGAATTATTTGATCACAGTCTACTTTTTATTTTTAGTTCATTTTATTGCAAATAATATTCATGTAAAGAAAAAAGTTAATATTGTGACAAAGAAGACATTTTTGACATTTTCACAGCTGTCCAGAATGAGCGAGATAGAATCAGTGTGAGGAGAACCAGTTATGAGGATGTGAACCAGACAAATTCCCTGTCCGTCAGTACGCTGTTAAATGCAGAAATTCTTTCCAGACAGGTTAGTGTTATTTCTATTCCTTATCATTTGAAAAATTTCAACAATATGTAAACACTACTTTGAAAAAACTGTATGCAAAAGAAATTATTTTAAGAAGTAGGAAATTCTTAGGGTAAAGTGAGATGGCCATTTTGAATTACAAAATTATTAATGTAAATTTTTCTTACTTAAAAAGAAAAAAAAAAACAAAGATAGCATTAATTTGTGGTTTAAAGCATAATTTAAAATATTTTGGAATAAATTAGACTGTTAGACACTGAAAAGCAGTTCTAAAATTTATATTCATTTCTAATGTTTACAATCACAGATCACTCCTTCACCTCTGAGTGTGGACCTGTCCCAGAAGTTAGTAGCCACAGCTAATGATGTTTGTGAGTCCATGAAACAGCAGCTCCTTATTCTGGTAGAGTGGGCTAAATACATTCCCTGCTTCTGTGAACTGGCTCTGGATGATCAGGTAATAGAATGTTAAACCAATCAGATATATTCCAGACACCACTACTTCCATGGAAATTCTTTATTAATAGACAATATTTGATACAGTTGAATTAACTGAAAGGGACTTACAGTTTACATCGTATTAGGCAAGATTTCAGAATACAGAACATTTGGATCAGACAAGTTTAACTGTAACTTTATCAAAATATTGACATCTTGATCTTGTCAAGATGTATTGATTCTTGGTACATACTCTACGATAGTGCCCAATAACATTTTTTTTAAAATTATTTTAACAGGTTGCACTGCTGAGAGCACATGCTGGGGAGCATTTAATTATGGGTGTGGCCAGACGTTCCCTTGGGGTCAAGGATGTTTTATTGTTAGGCAATGATGCCATCATTCCCAGGAATACACCAGAAGTAGAAATAGGCCGTGTTGCCAGCAGAATTCTGGATGAACTAGTCCAACCAATGAAAGATGTCCAGATGGATGATTCTGAATTTGCTTGCTTAAAAGCCATTGTTTTCTTTGATCCAGGTGAGTACATGTATTAGCTGATTGACAGTAAATTCTTCGAAGTTAAATGCCAGACAATCATTCATTACAACAAGAACTTATTTGCATAAAATCTGAGTTCTGAGCACTTTTTTTTTTGGGGGGGGGGGGGGGAGTATGTTTATTTGGTTGTTTTTTTTTTGTTTTTTTGTTTTATTTTGTTTTTGTTTTTTTGTTTTGTTCTGTTTTACCTTTTTTTGTCTTTGGTTTTTTTTCCATTTCTTTTTTGTTTATATTTTTATTCATCTAGTTATATTAATAAAAGAAAATTTTTGACTTACAAGGCTAAAGTGTCTTTTTTTTTTAACTTTTCATAAAGCTGTATTTGTTGACAGATGCCAAAGGACTGAGTGATCCACAGAAAATCAAAAGCTTCCGCTATCAGGTTCAAGTGAATCTGGAAGACTACATCAATGACCGACAGTACGACACCAGGGGGCGCTTTGGGGAGATCCTTCTGATGTTGCCCCCACTACAGAGTATCACCTGGCAGATGATTGAACAGGTGCAGTTTGCCAAACTGTTTGGGATGGCAAGGATTGATAATCTTCTGCAAGAAATGTTACTTGGAGGCAAGTGAAAATTTCTTTTTGAATAGACATAGATGGACATTTTGCATGCCTTGGCATAAAAAAATAAAGACATGTATGATGTAATCTAAAGAAGGAAATATGTCAAAAAGAGTTCAGCAATCCATGCAAATCTTTAATTTTTAAAGCTTGAAGAATTTTGGGTGGATATTGTACTATCTATTAATATGTACTCTACTGTTGTACTTTTTTTTTAATGTGGTTCAAACAGTTTTTGATATTTTTATCTTTTGTATTTTTTACTGTTGCTTTATAAGATTTGCAATGTGGTGGGTAGAAAATATTTTTTGGAATCAGTAACCTAACTAACCTTCTGTTAAACAGGAGCAGCTCCTGAAAATGGTAGCACGGGATCAACAACACCAACAACATTACAGCCATCCCTGATGGTCAACAACTTCAGCGACCAGATCTCCAATAGTGCAGATGTACTCTCCATTGCCACAGCCACTATCCCATCGCCCCATACCTGCATTTCTCCCAACAACAGCCATGGTTCTCCCATGGGGAGCCCCTTGAATTTAGGAATGCACCACAGCATACAGACGCCAACCCCACCCCTGTCAACGGCTGACCATCTTCTGACGGCTTCAGCAATGACATCAAATATTGACCACCTGGCCATACAACAGCACAACGAATCACCAATCTCGTCCCCACCACTGTCTACAGAATCATACAGTAAAGTCAATGGGTCTTCATATTCATTCAAACAAGAAGTGTCTTCATAATGCCAACTGGCTTTGTGATTCATATATAAATATATGTGAAGTCATTTATTTTTAACTTGGATGTTCATACACGATGTGTACTTTGTATGTCTTCATTTGTAACCAGACATATTCCAGTTTGAATAAGTTTAATTTGACCAATATTTTGTATAAGTATGTTCATTGGAGTCCTTTTGGTGGCAATCATTTTGATAAAATCTGTTATGCATTGTCTGAGTCAGAAGAAGCAGGCTTACATGTAGCAGTATATGTTTTTTTTTTTTTCAGAGACATCTAGTCATGTTAAATTTATTCAGCATATTTAACATTTGATATTTAAAATCTGGTTTTCGGTTGATCTCATTTCAAAGTTTCGGAGTCATTTGCAGCATACATGTAGGAACTTATACTTGTTCAAAGCTGTAAAAAAAATGTTATCCTTCAGAATACTTTGCTAGATTATTTTTTTTTATATGAAGGATTGAGGATATAAAGAAAGTGAATGAAGATTTTTAATTCTTACTTTAAATCAAGTGGGCTTGAACATTCTGAATTGTAGGAAAGCCTTCATTTTAACTGAATCTCTATGTAGATATACTTGTTGTAAATATGAGAAGTGATACCTAATCCACGTAAGATATATTAACACCTGTATTTATTTGTTACGGAGGTATTTT
Source organism: Saccostrea echinata (assembly GCF_033153115.1). NCBI lineage: Eukaryota > Metazoa > Mollusca > Bivalvia > Ostreida > Ostreidae > Saccostrea > Saccostrea echinata. The sequence goes on from NW_026889803.1 coordinate 14,212,790, forward strand.
CATGCTAATGTTGAATTGTTTATGTGTTATACACGTAGTACATGTTATTGAATTCATTTAAGAAAACCATTGGTATATAATGCACAGTGCAGAATCAAATATTTTTCATCACAGAAAGCAACCCCCCCCCCTTCCCAGCCTTTTTTAATAAGAGCTTTGTTACTTGATATGCAGATATAAAAACCTGTGATAATTGTTGTGATTTTAATGCTTTCACAATCATCCAGGATATTGATATACTGTGAAACAGCAACCAATATGTTTACATTTACAGCAACCAATACATTCACATTTACAGCACCTAGGATGTTTACATTTACAGCAACAAAGATGTTCACATTTACACCAACCAATACATTCACATTTACAGCACCTAGGATGTTTACATTTACAGCAACAAAGATGTTCACATTTACACCAACCAATACATTCACATTTACAGCACCTAGGATGTTTACATTTACAGCAACAAAGATGTTCACATTTACACCAACCAATACAAACACATTTACAGCAATCAATACAATCACATTTACAGCAATCAATACATTCACATTTACAGCAACCAATATATTCACATTTATAGCAACCAATACATTCACATTTTCGGCAACAGACATTCACATTTACAGCAACCAATACATTCACATTTACAGCAACCAACATATTCACTTTTCAGCAACCAATATGTTCACATTTACACACCTTCATAAAAATGATGCTATCCATTTTGTGCTAGTGTATTCATTGTACACTCTAATACCATTGATAGTCACTGAACTTTTACATAGAAAAAGTAACTTTCACATGTATGACTTAGTGCCAGTTTCATTACATTTTCATAGAAAGTTGTAGTCACCCATAATCAATTTAGCCATTTGTACAAAATTGAAGCTGAATTTTGCTAATTTGAGAGGCTTGGTAAATATTGTTGAAAGTTAAAAACATTAACACAGATTGATGGAAATAGCCATTTTAATGGCGTATCATAGATTTGTACATAATTTTTTGATTACCTGTGATTTTTAGCTTGGCAGGAATTTTATTCTTTGCAAAGGACCAAGTGCCATGAACAATGCAAAAATTGTGTATAATATATAATTATAGACACTCTAGAAATATCCAATCATTGATTAATGTGCTGTTAACTGATGCAAATATCTATATTTTTATATAAAATTGTATTTTTGACTGATGGATCAAATGCTGTTTTTATAAAATAAATTTAAGCTTAAACTGAAAACCTTTTCTTTTAGTGATATCATTTCATCATAAAGAAATCTTACCGAAAATAAAATTTAACTCTGAGGACATGAGACTCAAGCCTCACGATGGGAATAATTTGAATACTGGTATTTGATAATGATTCAGTTTTTTTCTTAAGTTTCTTTACTCACAGACATCTATGGAGAAAGCCAAGGGAAAAAAATTTATGGAAATGTTTCCGAAGTACAAATGAGGCCACTGGATTGCAGTACCAGTACATTTATTTGGAAGGACAAAAATCCCTATTATAGCAGGGTTTTCAAAAAGATTAGAAACAGGCTGTACTTTTACAAAAATGGGAGCCACCTTGTAGAAGCAATTTAAATTACACTTAAATACATTATCAAATTTTTCTCCATCAAATATTTTGGTCGGTACAATCATGATTTCAGCTGGGTAAAAGTACCAGGTAAGGGCGTATGTTGAAAGGCCTGAATATAGTTTTCTGTACTTTCAGAGAGTTCTCATCTCTCACATATAAAAGGATCATATGGATTCTTACAATCCAATGACCAACACTGACAACTTTATGTTGGAGATACATGCACTGACAACTGTAATGTCGGAGAGATGTCAATGCTTGAGTGTTCATTTCAACTATAATATTCATGTACCTTACCATCATGATAATAAACATATTGAATTTCCAGGATATGTAATTTGTCAATTTTAAAAAGAAAAGATGTTTTAGCTCACCTGAGCTGAAATCTCTAGTGCACTTTTCTGATCAACCCTAATCCTGCATCCATCCGTCTGTCTGTCTGACCATCCATCTGTAAACTTTTCACATTTTTGATTTTTCAAGAAAAATTTAACTACGTTGACACAAAGCATCCTCAAGTAAAGGAGATCCTAAAATTTTCAAATTAATGGCAAAGCCCCCCCCCCCTTTCAAAAGGGAGATACTCAAGAAAAGGCAAAAATAGGGTGGGGTCACAATTTTTCATGGGGGATATGAAAAAAAATTAAAAAAAAAAAAAACTTCTGAAGAGTTATCCAGGTGAGCATTGTGGCCCGTGGGTCATTGTTAATTCACAAAGGGAAAGTCTGACTTTGCATAAAAAGAATGATTTAGGCTTGTAGCTTAAATTGTATCAAAATCAAATTCAATTGAAAGGAACTCTACTCTATGAATGTTTTGAATATGTGCAACATTTTATAGAGAGTAGAGGTCTTCTTCCTATATGAAGTCGCATTGTTGCTGTATATTCAGTCACAACTAGGCTTACCAGTTTACAGAATAAAATTGAACAGGTAACTTGCTTGTGAAGGAGCTGTATGTTGATTTTAGTAGTAGACAGTCCCCATCTCCCTGGACACATATTTTGCACTTCTTTATTGTGTACATAATGTAGCAAATCGGGTCATGTTAAGTGGTGCACAGATTTCCTTGAAAACCTCAAAACAAAATTCTTAACATCAGTCTAACAGGTCAAGAGCACCACAACTTGATTTGAAATGTACTGGCAGAATTAACTTGATTTGAAATGTACTGGCAGAATTTACAAAACTTATAATTGTATGACAGTGTTGTTTTTTATGAACAGAGGAAATCAGACATGCACTTGTTGCAAGTAAAAACACACAAGGTTTTAACACAAAATATGAATTATTAGTTTTATTTATTCAAATTATCAACATTTTTCATCAATGATAACAACAAAATCACAGAAAATTCTACAATATCAGTAAATATTCTTGATACTTGTTTATTATTCCTAGTTGCTGATTTTTTTCCCTCTTTAATTTGGAAACATATTTCATTAAATAGTGAAAGTAAAATCAATGTTATTTAGTTAGTTAGTTTGTTTTTTTAGCCAATTTAAATGAATGATTTTCATTACTGGTAGTACAGTCAAACCTCATTATCTCAAACTCAATGGGACAGAGAAAAGACTTCGAGATATCCGAGGGTTCAAGATATCGAGGGTAAAATACTGAAGAAATACATAGTTGGGACTTCCCAATCACTTCAACATATCCATGGTATTCGAGATATCCGTGTTCAAGATACTGCAGTTCAACTGTATTTTAAGCAATTCTTGAGTAGGGTTCAAGTAAAATGTTATAAGCCTAAGGTAAGGTCAATCATATAGTACACCATAATACAGTCTAACCTTAATACTTGATGTGACGGATTAAAAAATCAAGATATCCAAAGATTCATGATATTGAGTGTAAAATACAAATTAGTGGTTGGGATTTCCAAATCACTTTGACATATCCTATTCGAGATATCTGTGTTCGAGATACAGAAGTTCAACTGTTCTTATCCATCTAACTGCATTATGAATGAAAGTACACACTTTAAGCACAAAATAAACATACCATAAAAATAATTACAGTAAGAGACTGTTGAAAAAAGTTCATCAAAACTTGAAGAGCTTCACATAATAATTTTCAGCATGTATCAAAAACCAATCACAAGCGGATTCTAAATGACCATTGCTAATTGACACGTGGACAGCTTTCAGTTCTTTATTGATTAATATGGGAACTTCAATCTTACACCCAAACACCAGTTGAAATTCACTGTAAATCTTCTCCTCCATTATATAATTAGTTGTGAAAATGAAACTAGTGCCAATAAGGTTACCAATTAACACACATACATATTAACAAGAAACAAGTGAATATCTATCTGAGATTTTTTTTCAATGCCAAAAAATCATACATAATTAGTAAATGTATATATTTTAAACAGAAGAATTACATTTTCATTGTCCATGTGATTAAAAATAGGCAAATCAAAACAAATCACTACATTTAAAAAAATATAATGACAATATATCATAACAAAGGGACTGTATCCAAACAACAGGCTCTAACATACATAATAAGAAATGGCTACTGTTTGCAAACAAAATTAACCAAACTCATAAATAAACAAACGTATCTTTACAAGATCTTCATCATTACATATTTAAAAAAACAACCCTCAAAAGACTATACAAAGATACTCAGGCTTTCTCTATTCATACTGGCCATTGCTTTTTTTCCTGTGAACATGGTGAAATATATATGTACATGTATTTTACAACTGATCTACTCTGAAAGCTAATACAGGTGGATATTTTCATGTACCAATAATATCCCACATAAAAAGACATTGCCAGATTCAATATATTACACTGCACCAAGTCCATCCTTGAAACAGAATGTATGTATCAAACTATTGTATTGGTTACCTACATGATCTGTAGTTGCTAGTCTATGAATACATCGTTGTTTGTTAAATGTGAAAAAAAATATATCAGTTAAAATTTAATAAAATGTTTCAAAAATTAAAATACTGAAGTACTTCAAAGACAAAGATTAATAATTTTAAAACTTTTTACTGCAAATGATAAGTTTTTTAAGAGAATTAAGGGCAGATTATATCAAAAGCCACTAAAAATTATTAATGTGTGTTAGCCTAATTCTTTTTTTTTCCTGCAAATAATAGATATATATCTGTCTTGCAAATGGTAATGATGCATTGTGAAATAAGAAAGTTGTATAAGTCTTGCAGATTTTATAAAAAAAAGTTTTAGATTTCAATTAAATTGTAATATGTACTCTGGATCTCACATACACAACCCTCTTCAGATTATACTGACCATGATTATTTAAGGTTCATCACCCTCCTTACTCAAATAAAAATTTATTTTAAACACTTATAATTTTCCAAAAGAAATCTAATTTATAATTAAAATGCACATAATTTAAGCATATTTTGCCAGGCAAAATTTGACAGAAATGGCTTTTTAACATGACAATTTTTTGGAAGGAATAATAGTCATTTGTCCCAGTTAGAGTTATCTTACTTATCAGAGGGGCGATGAACCTTAATGGATTTCTATATACAAGCAAATACAAGAACATCCAAAAAAGTCCTTAGGTGGGTCTTTTCAGTGATGAAAATCATCTTTCTTAAATAGAAAAATATTTAAGATAAAAAAAATTATTGACGTATCTCATTTTCATGGATATTGGATTCTCCCCTTCTTAAAATTTCTTTTAAAAAGTTTAGTACCGGTAAATCACTCGTACTCAGTGTTATTGTTATCAAATGAAGGTAAGGTACACTTGAGAAAGGAAACCAGTGACAAGATAATTAAATAACAAAATTATATATACATAAATATACAAGTATACATGTACATGTATGTAACAAGCAGTATCTACGGTGATATGTACAAAGGATTGTACAGCTAAGCTATACTTAATAGAGGTAAAACTACTGTAGTACCTTCAATGCTTTGAGTAAGCTTCCCATAATGCGATCACCGCATAAGAAATGTTAACGAGTCCATTACGACATAAGATTTATCACAAATCACATTTATCAAGACTTCCATTGTGTACGAAACACACTGGTACTCCAAATCAGTCACATGATGAAAAGTTACTAAGACGATGATCTATTGTCAAGATTTTTTTTTCTTCAAAACTCTCCTGCTTGAGCAATGTTTATTAGGAACTAGTGGTAAAACAGTGGAAATTGATAACGGTCAATAGCATCACTCGAAGAGGCCTTGACGACTTCCACACAAGACCCGTTGTTTTGATACCCGTTCATGTTTGGTTGTTCGATTACATTTCCGTTTCTTGTCATCAAACACATTATAGTCCTCCTCTAATTCTTCGTCTGATTCCTCCTCATGGTGATAGTCCCACTTTTTTACAGTACCATCCCACTGTGGAAGGAAAGAATGGTACAATATGCAAGACATTCAAACTAAACAACACCAGTTATATTTGGATAATGCACTTGTGCACATGTATGAATATAAATTTCACAAAATATTAAATAACAAGCGAGAAAACTTTACATGCATATTTCACATATTGTGCATTTTGATATTGTGTTAAAAGAATTTTTAGATTGCAAAGGCATCAGTAACAAATAAGAGTAATTTTATTAACTGAAGATGCAGTAATGCATTTGCATTCCCACCCCCACCCAAACCCTACAATAAAAGAAATTTATGACAAATTTTTTTTTCTTGAAATCATATAAAAAGAATCAGGATGATTTATTTATAACAAGAGGCCCAAGGGCCTTAACCTGAGTACAATAAAACAATTTAGAGGATCCATAAACTGATAAATGAAGCTTTGTTGCCCAAAAGCAAGAAAAATAGTATGATTAGCATCAACAAAATAATTTGGTCTAGTATCTATCTGTCCCCCATTTACCACTATTACCATGCAGACTATTAACAAAATGTCTATTTTTTAACCCCATTTTATACTTCTCACATTGGCATCTCTTGGCCTTTGAAGATCATTTAAAATGATAAGTTATTTTTGTCTCGTTTTTATTCATCTATTATTTACAAGTCTATCTGATCATTAAAACTATGAAAGTACTTTTTGTATTATACAATAAATATTCCTGCATAATTCTCTTATTCTATTAACCTTTCAAAGACATTGTTTACAGTGATTGATTATCAAAGGTGAATGGTAAAGGGGAATAACTTTGCTCAGCAGAATACAAGTCAATAGAGCCCTGGCCAGGACAAGAACATTTGACTAAATGGTCCAGGTGTTCAAAATTCTGGTAAAAATACCTTTGCATATTTTAAAAAACTTTTACTCTGTTTGCATCGAATATGCCCAGAAGCATAGAGGATGTTCAAAGAAATGCATTTTCACTTTATTATTAAATAAATAAAGCCCCACCCTTACACCAGAACATCTGACCCAGGGGCCATGAACTCACAATTCTGGAAGAAGCACCCTTGCTCACCATAACTATACACTTGTTTCTTTGCTTTATAACCAGTAGTAGAAAAAAAAATATTTTGAAAGAAATTATTCATTTTCACTATATAATCAATAGAGTCCCCCCCCCCCCTCTCTTCACCAGAACCCCTGACCCAGTGGCCTTGAATTTCACAATTCTGGAAGAGGCATTCTTCCTTATCATAACCATCACTTCCTTTGTTTGAATAATACCCAAGAGCAGAGAAGAAGATTTTGAAAGAATTTATCCATTTTCCCTATATAATCAATAAAGCCCTGCCCTAACACCAGAACCCTTGACCCAGGGGCCATGAAATTCACAATTCTGGAAGAGGCAACCATGCTCATCATAACTATGAACTTAGTTTATTTAATATCAAGGAGCAAAAAAGACTTTCAGAGAATTAATGCAATTTTACTATATAATCAATAGAACCCCACCCTAACACCAGAACCCATGTCCCTGGGGCCATGAAATTCACAAATTTGGAAGAGGCACTCTTGATCATCATAATTATGTACTTAGTTACTTTATTTAATACCCAGGAGCAGAGAAGAAGATTTTCAAAGGAATAATGCACTTTCACTATATGATCTATATAGCCCCACCCTAGCACCAGAACCCCTGACCCTCGGGCCATGAATTTCACAATTTTGGTAGAGGGCTCAATGCTTATAACAATCATGTCAACAGTTTGGCTGCTTGATGTCCAGGAGTAAAGAAGAAGATTTTTCAAGATTGCATTAATTTTGATGGTTTTAGCCCCACCCCACAGGCCCCAGGGGGGCAGGGGCCATGAATTTCACGATTTTTACTCCCCTTCACCCATAGATGCTATATACCAAAATTGGTTGAAATTGGTTCAGTGGTTCCAGAGAAGAAGCTAAAAATGTTCAAAAGTTTACGACTGATTGACGACGAACGACGTACGACGAATGACGACAGACAAAAACAGATAGCAATAGGTCACCTGAGTGACTCAGGTGATCTAAAAATGCCCCAAACTTACAGAGGAGGTCATTACGATGTTCTCATATGGATGCCAGGAAACATCTCTAGTACAGGAGGAATGACCTTTCAGTTTGGAGATCACTTTTCCAGTCAACAAGTCATAAACTGAAATAACAACATACATGTATGTACATTTACATTTTTCTACATATGAAGATCTACTACATAATAAGTAATTTCTGAGATTTGGAACTTTTCAGGATTTATCCATTAAATGAATTGTGATTCCTTTCCAGGCTGTGATAAAGACTGGGGATCAGAATATTTTCTTTTATTTGAACTGAACTACAGAATACATAAAAAAGTACATACAAGGAATTGCAGAAATTACCTGTCATACCATTTAGCAGGATTTTCTAGTAGGATGCTAACTTTGGCTTATTTTACAGTTTCATAGTAGCCTGCTAAAATTTTAATTGCTAAATTTGCACCCTTGCCTATATGTACCAAATGCAAGAAAGATAACTTTTATCAGTTTCAAACTTCCCCTTTCTGCACTGACTGGTATTTGAGTCTCCATTGAACTCTTTACAACAGTAATTCATAATTTGATCTAGTTTGATGTAAAATTATTGTTTTTTGGGTTTCTCTTCTTTAAATGGTATAAGTTTAAAGGTTTAAGGTTACTAGTTTGCAACATCATGGAACTCCATGTCTGTCGAAAAAATTTGGAATGCCTTTGAGCAAGCAAAACACCAAATTTAACACCCACTAACAAATCCTGCTATACAGTAAAATTTTCATGTGTCTACAAACTACATAACTGTATCATTTTCATAAATTCTTTTTCACCATCCCTTCCATTTTGTTACACATGTAATTGTTATCATAAAGTTATTAAGTTCATCTGTAATGACCAGTGTCTCTGCCTATCTGTACCTATTTTTCTTTTACTTTCAGATAAAAACTCCTGCTGCACAAAAAGGTATACATTTTACAAACTAGAAATATATGTCCATGGAATATGAATGCCCTCCCAGTGATAAATTTGTATTATAATATGAAAAGAAATGTACCATGTTTCTTGGTTCTGAGCTAATAGTGAAATATGATGAAAGAAGGAATATTTTAATATCAATTCATTATAGGTCTACCTACAGTGTAATAAAATTTACTTTCAGTACAGCATATTCATATATACAAAGTAGGTATGGGTTGAAATGCTCTCACAGAGATTTATGTATGAAGTAATTCTTTATGTTATTTAGTATGATAAACTAACAGCAAAATGAGGGAAAAGTGAAGTTCACAGTCATAAGGAAGGTCAAGGTCAGAAATTATGACAATTGAACTACTTTCACCAATTTGTATCTGTGTATGAAATAAGAGATGAAATTATTTTGAACAGTTTCTTTAAAACACAGGTCAATGAAACCAAGGTCAATGAAAAACAAGGAATAGTGAATCAAGGTCACAGGGAAGATAAATATACAATATAAATACAAATATAAATACTTACTGACAAGTGCTCCTGTGGCACAGCCGGTATAGATGTACCTCTGACCAGTGCTGAATTCTGGGGAGAAGTGACACCTTATCAGTGTATGTAGAATGGAATGGCCTCTGTACGTCATCACTGAGGAATCACCATTTATCCTTCTCTTCTTACACACTACAATACAAGCAGTTTTAACTTCAACTATCTTAAAATTCAGCATCAGCTACACACTTTGTAAAGCATTGTTAGCTAATTCAATTTTCAGGGTCTTGTGTATGATAGAAACCCAAACACTACTACCATTTTCTCATCTAAGTTTTTCTCCCCTCTCACCTGATTTACGGACAGGTTGCCATCTGTAGTCCCAGCTCTGTCTTGCCACAGCTTTCTTTGTACCCTGAAATCAGAAAAAAAACATTTTTTTTTTTGAAAATTTTAACATACAACATTTGGGGAAAGAGACAAATCGACAAACATCTTCCATTACAGCTAAAGGAATGAAATGGAAGGTATAAATCACTTAAAGCTCACTAGTGTTTGTCTAAATGCATCTTTATAATTAATGTGCAGTTCTGCATCTTAATTTCTCTGCAAAAGAAACTGGGCCAAATGCATTATCATTTAATGGGAGGACAAGGTCAAAAATAAGGGGTTAAGTTCATTCATTAATCAATATTTGTTTTCTTGGAAGTGTTTTGTGGCATGATGCAATTTTACAAGAAGTTAAACTAGAACTGTGGTAACTACTCTAAAACCCCTGTGGGCACACCAAAACATGCATATTTAGAATTTATACAGTGGCAGTCTGCCTTAACAAATGAACACATATAAGAAGACATTGGGAAAAGGAAATGCCCATAAACATAGTTGGGCATTAATAAACATAGGTAATCAGAGATTACAGAGCTCACCTCAATGAATGTTTTCTTTAAGTAAGGCAAAGTCTCATATTAATAATCTAGTAGTGTGCATTCCTAGGTGTAACATTTATGCAATTTTGGTCTGATAGAGCTTGCAGTTACTTTGGAATGGACTTACCTAAAAACTTTAAACTAGTCACTCATCCAGAAAATGTAAGTCATATCCAGCATCTGAAGCAACTTTGAGAGTGTTCATCCAGTGATGCATCATCCATGCAAGTTTGGTTCTGATAGCTCTTATAGTTTACTTTAACCTGGTCACTCATCTGGAAAATGTAGGTCAGATACAGTATCTGAAGCCAGCATGCAAGTGAGGATCTTTAGATGTATCATCCATGCAAGTTTGGTCAACATAGGGCTTATAGTTACTTGGAATTGAGACCTGCTCCAAAAACTTAAAACTGGTCACTCATCCGGAAAATGTAGGTCAGATCCAGCATTCAAAGCAATTCCAGTAGTATGCACCCTTAGATGTATCCACCAAGCAAGTTTGGCCAACATAGGGCTTATAGTTACTTGGAAATGAGACCTGCTCCAAAAACTTTAACCTGGTCACTCATCCGGAAAATGTAGGTCAGATCCAGCATCCGAAGCAAGTCCAGTAGTGTGCATCCTTAAATGCATCATCCATGCAAGTTTGGTCAATATAGGGCTGATAGTTACTTAGAAACGAGACCTGCTCCAAAAACTTTAACCTGGTCACTCATCTGGAAAATGTAGGTCAGATCCAGAATCCGAAACAAGTCCAGTAGTGTGCATCCTTAGATGCATCATCCATGCAAGTTTGATCAATATAGGGCTTATAGTTACTTAGAAATGAGACCTGCTCCAAAAACTTTAACCTGGTCACTCATCCGGAAAATGTAGGTCAGATCCAGCATTCGAAGCAAGTCCAGTAGTGTGCATCCTTAGATGTATCATCCATGCAAGTTTGGTCAATATAGGGTTTATAGTTACTTGGAAATGAGACCTGCTCCAAAAACTTTAACCTGCTCCTAGAACATTAACCTGGTCATTCTTCAGCTGAAATTGCAGCATCTGAAACCTTGACTAGTACAATGAAACATACTAAAAGCATCCTCCATGCATCTCTGATTAATATAGGGCACAGAAGTACTTGAAAAGAAATCTGCTCCAAAAACTTTAACCTGGGACGCCAATGCCTATGCCAACACCAACGCCCAGGGTATTACATAAGCTCCCCCAACTTCGTTGAGGTGAGCTAAAAATGTTGGCATTAATGTACACAGAGTGGTTACTTTCCAGGTAAAGGTCTTTGAAAATCAATTTTATTGAGAAGGAAGTAAAAATATATATAATAGGTGATCAATCTCTAGGGTAGTATCCATTGGAGGAAGAACAAATTCTAGAGAATGTCATTTTTGACAGATTAAAAATCATTAATAAAGTTAAAAAAACAAACAAACAAACAAATTAAAAAACCAAAAAAAAAACATTTAAATGGTCGGTAGTGGGATGGAAAGGATTAAACTTAAGCTGTATTTTCACTTCAATCTACATGTACATTCAGTACAAAATCTGATTACTGTATTCAGTTGGTCATATTTCAGGACAAAGGTCATATGTTCTATAAATAAATCTTTTTATCTGCTATACTGACCATTTCTGATCATGGATTAATAAAGGGAATATAAGGTTGCATTATGGAACAAGGCAATGTAACCTGTACTTAAAATAGGTCAAATTACAGAACAAGAAAATCAGATTACATTCTTTCACATATAGTCTGCCTATACAATGAAAGTTTAGCCATCAAAAGCAGAAAAGAACTTTCATGCCCTAAATCCTGCTTTCCCCATTTTTATTGAATATAAATCTTGGTTTAAAAAAAAAACCTCAATGAAAATACCACCATACCTCTATTCCTTCCTTTGGTGAGAATTTCCTCACATCCCAGAGTTTGATTGACTGGTCTTTGGAGTTAGACAACAGGTACCTGGCATCCCCCTATCAAAGTCATATGGAAACTAGAAATATGTCCGTAGGACATGAATGCCCCGCCAAGGGTATATTAGTAATGCAACATTTTAACACAAATTGAGAAAAGTGAGGTCAAGGTCAAAGGAAAGGTCAAGGTCAAAAAATATTGCTGCAGTTGAATAGCTTACATCAGTATGTATCAGCATATGACGTTTGATTCAGAAACTAATTTAAGAAAAGTGAGGTCAAGATCAAAGGAAAGGTCAAGATCAAAAAATGTTGATGTAGTTGAAAAGGTTACATCAGTATGTATTAGCATATGAAGTTTGATGAAAATATTATGAATGGTTTCTTTAAAACTGAGCTAAACACTAATTTAAGAAAAGTGAGGTCAAGGTCAAAGGAAAGGTCAAGGTCAAAAAATATTGATGCAGTTGAATAGCTCTCATCAGTATGTATCAGCATATGAAGTTTGACACTAATTTAAGAAAAGTGAGGTCAAGGTCAAAGGAAAGGTCAAGGTCAAAAAATGTTGATGCAGTTGAATAGCTCTCATCAGTATGTATTAGCATATGAAGTTTGATGAAAATATTATGAATGGTTTCTTTAAAACTGAGCTAAACACTTATTTAAGAAAAATGAGGTCAAGGTCAAAGGAAAGGTCAAGGTCAAAAAATTTTGATGCAGTTGAATAGCTCTCATCAGTATGTATCAGCATATGAAGTTTGACACTAATTTAAGAAAAGTGAGGTCAAGGTCAAAGGAAAGGTCAAGGTCAAAAAATGTTGATGCAGTTGAATAGCTCTCATCAGTATGTATCAGCATATGAAGTTTGATAACACTATCTTGAATGGTATCTTTAAAACTGAGCTAAAAACTTATTTAAGAAAAGTGAGGTCAAGGTCAAAGGAAAGGTCAAGGTAAAAAATATTGATGCAGTTGAATAGCTCTCATCAGTATGTATCAGCATATGAAGTTTGTTAAAAATATCTTGAATGGTTTCATTAAAACAGAGCTAAACATTAATTTAAGAAAAGTGAGGTCAAGGTCAAAATAAAGGTCAAGGTCAAAAAAATGTTGATGCAATTGAATAGCTTACATCAGTATGTATCAACATATGAAGTTTGATTACACTATCTTGAATGGTATCTTTAAAACTGAGCTAAACACTAATTTAAGAAAAGTGAGGTCAAGGTCAAAGGAAAGGTCAAGGTCAAAAAATGTTGATGCAGTTGCATAGCCCTCATCAATATCTATCAGCATATGAAGTTTGATAAAAATATCTTGGATATTTTCTTTGAAAGTGAGCTTTGAACAGAGCTAAACGCAAAGTGTGACGGAAGGACAGACGGAAGGACAGAAGGACGGAAGACGGACATGACAAACACTATATGCCCCGGCCATATTCATGGCGGGGCATAAAAAATTAGAGGGTGACTTTTCTCTCTCTCTCTCTCATTTGAATCAATGCAGATTATCATGGTAATACCTTAGAATCAATATAGGTAATTCCATCAAAATGACCACCAAAACTACCCACTGGTTTTGGGTTGTTCTCTCGTAAGGTTCGCCGATCCCATACCTACAAGTCATGATAATTTATTCTATTTAATTCACAACTTCAGCCATAGTTAACAAGAGCTGAAAGTCTAAGTCATCAATAGATAATCAATATTAAAGATTCACATGTCAGAATTAAGAAAGGTTTCTATTTATTAAACATCTACAGTTAAACTTCGTTATCTCGAAGTTGACGGGACCGTTGATGAACTTCGAGATATCCGAGGGTTCGAAATATCGAGGGTTATAATTCTAATGAACTTCAAATATACTTAGTGCAGTGAACATGCACTTAATAGTAGAAACATGTAAAATTCCTTTTTGTTTGAAATTTTGTATATGATTTCTTTAATATACAATCATGTATTTAGCATTAAAAAGATTTTTACATCCTCTTTATAATTCACAAAATAAAAACTTTGTATAATATGCACAGAAGTATAATCCTTCTACCAACCCGGCAAGTCAACCGCTAGCATCGTTTCCCATGTATACATAACTGGATATCATCTACACATTGTAAATTTAAAACCGGTCGCTGTCAGAATAATGCAAACGAAATATATATACATTTTTTTTATTGGAAAAACATGTTCATACATGTATAAACAGTTAAAAGAAAATATTTTACCGTAATAAAATCAAATGCAAAAGAAGAAACACGCACTTTTGTCTAACTACAGAACAACGCTGAATCATAGGGCACTATAGCACAACTCAAGTTTTCACTGCGACACACGCTCACATGATGGTGTGTACTGACGATTGTAAATTCTGCGCACTCATATAGGGAAAATAAATTCTTATTGCATAAATTACAGAATTTTGTTTCACATTTAATATATAGCATTAAATAGCGATATCAACATAAAGTACCCCAGCCACAAAACAATTAACGTGTCATCCATGCATATGCATAAGACTAATACACACAACCTTTGGCCTGCATAATTAAAATCAGGGTAAGCCATACTTACACATGGTATAATTATCGCGCTATTATCTATTGATCACAGGAACACAGGTAACCCGTGCGTGACAGACAGGTGGTTGTTATCAATAGAGCATTCAGTTTACCTAACGGACTTGATCATCAGAGTGGAAAATTATCCTGACTTCGAGATAACGCATGTGATTTTAATGAATGGGTACACAATTTTACTTCGAGATAACCTGGGTATTCGACATTACCGTGTTCGACATAGAGGGGTTTATTTTAATCATTTATAAAGCAAATTTCACGAGACCGTGGCCTTACTTCGACATATCCGGGGTATTCGATATATCTGTGTTCGAGATTTCGAATTTTAGCTGTACTTACTTTGACCAATCCATCATCACCACCACTGAACAAGATGTGGGAAGAGTTGTCAGCAAAGGCCACTGCATTCACATCATCATCGTGTGCATGAATCTGTGTAAGATTGTGGTACTTAATTACAACTTTTCTCAACTATAAATTACTGGACAAAACAGCACACAAAATGTCACTAAAAGGATTCCCCTGAAGGATTTGGAACTCTATATGCCTTTGTTATTTTTAGAAATAGGTTGCACCTTCTTCCTTCAGCCACACCCTGGGCACCATACTGTGATCTTAGCAACGTGATCTTTGATCAAGATCATAACAAGTCAAACATTATGACACAACATACATATATAAGAAAAATCCCAATTCAATTAAAGGTAACAAAGTTAAAACCCCGACAATTTTAAGAGCCAACATTTCACTGCACTTTAACCTTGACTTTTGACCTTGACTGAGAATCATTTTTCTGGCTAGCCTTTAGATAATGCCTGAAAAAATTCTTAAGTTTGCATTCTTAGTAATAGATAGTACTAATTGATGATTTCCATATTAATTTTATGACCTAGGCATCAGTGAATCCCCACCCCTAAGCCAAGTGACCCTTGAAAAATTACTTTGAATGTAATTCATAGAGCAAAAGTGACATATTCTGGAGTATGTCATTTCTGACATTAATTAAAAGCATCACTGTAAAAAAAAAATTAAAATGATGGGCAATGGGGGAGAAAAAATTCAACTTGAACTATATTTTCATTTTGACCTACATTTACATTCAGTACAGAATTAATCTGATTATAGGGTTAGTAGTGTATTTTAGGACAAAGGTCATACCGGTATATAAAAAAAAAACATTGTCTGCTACATTGAACTTTGTTGACCATTGATTTATAAACATACAGAGGTTATATTATAGAACAAGAATTCTAGACCTTCAGCACTTAAAATAGGTCAAATTACAGTACAAAAAAAAATCGTATCAAATTCTTTACAGGTACATATTTAATATTCAGTAATTTGCAAAGAACCTTGAGAGTTTAGCATAAAAATCAGCAGAGGAAATTCATATAATGTAGGTTTTAAAATTGCTGTCAATTTCTTTTTGAATAAATTGAAAAACTTATCTTATACATATACATAGTAAATATACACAAATACAGTTGAACTTTGGTATCTTGAACATTGATATCTCAAATACCATGCAAGTCATTTGTAAATCCCAACCACTTTTTCTTGAAGTATTTTACCCTCAATATCTCGAACCCTGGGATATCTTGAATTTTATCTTGGTCCCATTAAGTTCAAGATAACAAGGTTTGACTGTATATACACTTCAGAAAATGTACATACAAGTATATACATGTATCATTACCTTCAGAGTTCGTCTATTTTGCTCTCGGTCATAAACATACAGACAGCCGTCATTTGCTCTGAAATGATTAAAATGTTTGTGAACATAAATATTTCTCCAGATGACATAAGATGTATTGCTCTGAAATAATTAAAATGTGAACTTAAAAATTTCTCAAGATAAAATAAGATGTATCACAAAAAACAAAATCAGGCCAAATTTTGGGAACCCTCTGTATTTTGTAGGCTCAAAATTTCCACATGGTATACATTTACATCTTTACTACCAATGCACTTTAGAAACCTTAACAATTTTACAAGTATCCTTCCTTTAAGGCTAAAGGGCTTGTTTTAGATAACGGTGAAATGTTCAGACTACGAGCTCTAAAGTTTCCAATTACTCTGAAATCACTAATTTTCGTGGGGGTAAATTTTCGTTGTTTTCGTGTTAGGGAGTGATCATCGAATTCATATTAAACTTAAGATATAATTCATGTACATTTCTTCAACCACAAAATCAAATCTCCACAAACCTACATTTTTTTCCTCGAACCACAAAAATTTGACCCCATGAAAATCAGTTATTTTACAGTGTGCTCAGGAGACTTTTTTTTCTTGTTTTGCAATTTAAACAAAAAAAGGAAAGTCTGCTTCAGATTCTTACCCTCCTAATATTTCAGTGTTATCTGATGAAAATGTCATGGAGAAAATGGCAAAACTATGGTCTCCTGGCATTAAAGGCAGAGGAATGTGTGTGTCATAATCCCCATGAATGTTGCATAGATGAACTATGAAAATGAAAATATAATCAGTACATTAAAATTCACCTTTCACTTCTTATCAGTTTGAATATTAGTAGTTTAAAAGCTGAGTGTACGAAACTTGCTTTGATGAACAAGAATTACAAAAGAATTTTTTCTCAATTTTTTTTTTTTAAATTGGTTTTCATTAAAAATCAAATGTATGTCAATGGATTATCTAATATTTTTAAAAGAAAACATCACACAGAGTTGAACTAATATCATAACAATGTAAACTCACTAGCATCAGACCAACTTGAGTATATCAGGTAATTCCCATCAGGGCTGCAAAGGAGAAAACTTTTTGTGAGCCTTTTTGATTTTATAAAAATTACTTCTACCTGGTAAATACTGCACTTTTATTTAACAATACTATTAAAAAAAACATTTTGGGACATACCAGGTATACATAAGATAATATCACTTACTTCTTCATGTAACCTGGGAGTCTTAAAATGCATTTTGCATAAAGTAAACAATCACAAATAATTTTCCATTGATTAAAAAAATAGCAAACATCCTTTCAATAAAATAAATTCCAGTAAAACTTGTCTATTATCTCAATGTTATGTACTGGTATTCCAAAATCTTGCCTAATACAATCTAAACTTTAAATCTCTTTCAGTTAATTCAATTGTTTAAAATGTTGTCTAATCAGGAATGTTGTCTAATCCAGCCAATTTCTATGGGACCAGTGGTGTCTAAGATTAGACAAGTTTTACTGTATATCAATAAGTTACTGTGTATGATCTTCATATGTCATAAGCTGTTAGTAGCCATGTTACCTGAATGCTGTATCTAGGACACTCCAGCCCACATCTCTAGCTCGGATTGTTTTAATGAGATCAAATCGGCCTTCCCTTGTATCATATATCCTGATATTTTGATCTGTTTTGTATAAAAAAAAAAGTCAGTGTTTAGCAATCCGAATTTTCAATGGTTCCTCAATATTTAAGAAATTTTAAAAGAACATAAATCAGCATGCATGTACATTCAAATAAAATCCATGACTTGTAAAAGGAAAATTTTGTCATATGACACACCCCCTACCTTGCGAAGCTGACAGAAATATATTGCCATCCTTAGAGAAGGTGCCACAGAAAGCTTTGTTTCGGAAGTTGGCGACTGTTTTCATCTGATTTGGCAAATACCTGTGAAAAAAGAATATTCCACTGAATCCAATGAAGCAAAGTAAAATTAAAACTAAGTCCTCCGGTTGAAAATCCCAATCATTACCATGTTGAACAAAAATAAGAAATATGGTTGAATCAATTTTCATCAATTTAAAAAATGCAGCAGAAACTAAAGATGCCCTAATGGGTCTTATATACCCTACTAGAACACAATCAAGACATATATCTCACTAAGTATCCAATGCTCCATATTTGCAAGTTTGGTTTGGGTACACCTTGAGATGAGCCAAAAATTGACCTAAATGCCGAGTTTAACCTTGTGTCTATATACAAAAGGATGGACATATTGGCATCATGATTCAAAAATACCCCCCCCCCCCCTTAAAAACCTGTTTTTTGGGATGGATGGGTTATGTAATTAGTTAATGCAGCTTGTATTCACCTATACTGTTTTGGGACAGTGAGAATTCATTAATTTGATCTCTGACACATCCATTCATTTCCTATCAGACCATTCTTTACTTACTGACAATTAATAATCCTCTGATCCTCCAGTGTAAACTGCTGCTTCTTGTTTCTACCATGCTCTCGCTAGACAGAAATCAAACTAAGTAAGAATCACAAAACTTATCCCCTCCTTTACTGAATAACATTATGATGTACAGTCAAACCTCGTCATCTCAAACTTGATTGGACCAAGGAAATACTTCGAGATATGCAAAGATTCGAGATATCTAGGGTAAAATACTTAAGAAATAAGCGTTTGGGACTACCAATTCACTTGGACATATCCATGGTATTTGAGATATCAGTGTTCCAGATAGCGAAGTTCAACTGTATTAGGTTTAAGATGAGACAAAAATGCATAAAAAATCTCGAAACAGTATAAATGTTCAAACAGAAAAGCCGACATCATTTCATGAAAACTATCACTGAAAATATTAGCACCAAACATTGATGAAAGTCACATAAAAATTTCAATTACAGAAAATCATACTACTTGTAAAATAAAACTTCACATACACTTTGTAACATATGAAGAACTGTGGGCTTCATTTTTCTTCTGAAGGCTCGTCCTGATGCCTTCATTATCTCCTGCCTTAAGTCACTCATCTGAAAGGAGACATTGACCACTGTACAACTGTCACGTTTAAAATTAACAACATTTTCTCTTCAAGAATTTGATGAACCAATTTGATACTTACATCTATTTCTGCTGTGTCTGGGTGAGGGTCCTCTATAAAGGAAAAAAATCTGTCATGATGAAAAATGTACAGTAATAGTAAATCTGGCTTATAGTGAAGTGCCAGGGATGAACAATTTTGATTCATTACAAACGTAATTCCTTACACTATTAGTAACCTTTAGGGGAATAAAAATCACTTCATTGTATTGAATGAATTCATTATGAGTGTATTCGCTATAATCATGTATTACAGTAATAGTAAAATTTCCTAAATTTTACTTGTACATTGAGGGTTCATTAATACTTTTTAAATTGACCCATTCTTATTCAATGAATAAAAAAATATATAACTCAATTTTTAATTTGAAAAATTCCAAAACATAGGGAAAAATTTTTTTCCAGATTCCATCAATGTGATTATTCTTCACGGGGTCTATTACCATTTGTCTATACCTTGAATCATGCACTATAAAGTTTGTACATTTGGAGTGAAGGGGGACAATGATCCCCCCCCCCCCTCAAAAAAAATTAGATACATGTGTTTATAAAAAGTTAGCTTTATTAACAAGAGCCCAAGGAACTCAATAATTACCAAAATACATGTATAATATAACCCTATGAAGGATCCATAGAATTCAATAATTATACAATAAAGCTAAATAAACACATAGAGGAAGAAATTTTGTTCAAAAGAGGCCTAATGGGGGGGGGGGGGGGGGGAGGGGGGTCAAGGATTGTCAAAATAGTAAAGTTAGGAATGGTAACCTTAATTTTTTTTATAGATATTTTATTCCATTCAAGATATGATCTGTGGAAGGGGGGGGGGGGGTATTATAGGCAAGACATTAAACCTAACTTCCTAGAAAAAACTCAATATCAATGGAATGGAAGCTACTGTATGTGTACTTAAAAAGGTGGGCCTATATTTTAATGGCTTTGGCATGGACAAAAATGCACTAATTCATGAATACCGTTAATAAATCATTTATAAATACAATATAGGGCACACTCATGTGTACCGCTTATTTATGATTACGCCAACCACTCAATACCCACTGATTATGCTAAATTTTGAATACACCAATTTTAATATTTACACGTAAAGTAATTAAGAAAATATCCTAAGACAAAAACTTTGCTGAAATATTAATTTCCTTGCATGTGTGCATGCCACTGTTAACTGAATCAATTAAACACCCATTTATTGATACAACATGCACAAATTGTCACTATCACAAATCTTAACAACACAACAGTGTTTAAGCATGAATGCTCTATACTCTACATAGATTGTAATATTGATCATTCACTGCATCATTCACCAAGAACAAATCTCATTTATACCTCCTTTCTTTTTGCCTCTTTTAGAATATAAGGAAGCTCTAAACAGAATTAAATTCTTGGGACTTTAAGAAAAATTATACGGTATCATAAAAAGTGCACACATACTGAGTTTCATTACTTCATTTTCAACTGATGGTACATGCCACGTTTCCCAAGGACATATGTTCAAAGACAGTGAAGTGTTAGTGAACAGAAATCACTGTTGCTTGCTAGCATTGGGAAAAAAAATTAACACTTTAAATTGGTCTACTACAATGATTATAACAACTAAGTCAGTCAACCATACAATTCTTCTTCACTCTCCCAGCATTACAGTCCCCCTACAAATTTCCAATGAAGCATTTAAAGCCTACTTAATCAATATTTTAAGTACAAAGTATTAGTTATCTAATTCTAATGTTTATTTATTTATTACTAGCAAGTCTATATGACATTAAAAATATAAAAAGTATTTTTTGTATTATGGATTAAAATTTCTTGTATAATTCTTTTATTGAAATGACCTATCAAGCATGTTATTTACAGTGACTTATTTTCATAGGTGAATAAGTAAAGGGTAATAACTGAGGAAGGTGGATAGAACCTAAATGTCAAGAAGCTTAGCAAATTCTGAAAAACTGCTTTGATGGGAGAATACATGAATGGAAGTACACAAGGTTGGAATAACACAGACAGAAATTACGGGATTAAACTAATGTATTTCATATTGGGCATAATAAATTTATAAGGGCTGGGGGTTTGGGGTGGGATTATAACAGTATTCAATTTCTTCAAAGATTGCACCATTTCTTAGCTTTTAGGTGGAGAAGGGAGCAGAGGTCATGAATTTCAAAATTTTTGTAACCTTTCCCCTTCATATTTTACATACCAAACATTGTAATAAGTTTAGCCTGATAGTTTCAGAAAAGTTGAAAATGTTCAAAAGTCAACAAATGATGGATAACGAAAGATGACACTGATTGCAAGAGGTCACCTGAGTGATTCAAGTGACTTAATAAAAGAGAAAGTAACAATTTTAAAAAAAAAAACCTTAAAAAGATGCAACACCAACATTTTTGCATTTTTATTAACACATACACACTAGAATCAAAAAGTATTATATAAAGACACAATTTAATAAAAGGAAATTTGTGCTAAATTGCAACTCCACTCACAGGGCTAGAATTTTTTTTTTTACGGGTCACTTGGGCTATAACCTTAATTTTTTACTGGTCATCTCAGTACTTTCACTGTCCCACTGGGCCTGTAGATTTTAAAAGACTGACCCCAAACCATAAAATTAATAGTAATATTTTGTTTATATAGTTACTTATTACATGTAGTGCAACTTTCCAAAGCAAGAAATGGAAGAACTTGGACGCACAACCCTGTCAAGTTAACTAGCCTGACCATGGATGAATTTTGTTATGCATAAAAAAAAAAAAAAAACACTGGCCCAAAGGGCACATGCCCTCTACAATATACTAGCCCAGATGAAAAATCTACTGGCCCCAGACCAGCAGGCCATCAATTATTTCGAGCACTCAGCGGAAATGACACTGAAGTAAGTACACCCTGCTGGCCACAAAAAAAAATCACATATTGTCACAAAAGGGGTTTCATTGCTGCACCCACTTCTACAAACTTAGGATAAGACAAATATTATACAATAATTGTATTGTGAATTTCTACCTAGTGGAGGTTGAGCTGTGCCATAAAAATTGCATCCATCAGAATCACTGTCTTTTCCTTCTACATCATCTTCATCATTGGTGAGAATTCTAACTTGGCCACTACAAGAAAATCATAAATCATATTAAATTCGCATGTCACTTGCTTAATGAATCTTAACTACAATTTTCATTCATGATTTTTGCAATAAATTTTATTTCAAAAATATTAAAA
Source organism: Saccostrea echinata (assembly GCF_033153115.1). Classification (NCBI taxonomy): domain Eukaryota; kingdom Metazoa; phylum Mollusca; class Bivalvia; order Ostreida; family Ostreidae; genus Saccostrea; species Saccostrea echinata. The sequence goes on from NW_026889803.1 coordinate 14,235,663, forward strand.
ATAAAACTCTTTTAGTATATATATTTACATATATATAATTATGTTATAAATCTAAGAAGTAATTCATAGAAACTGCTGACTGATACTTCTTCTTACAGGTTAATAAATATTTTATTGGAAAAATATATGACTAACAACACTCCCCCCCCCTCCTTGAGTTTAACATGAGTCACTGGAGCATAACATGTAGGTCAAATGCAACATCTGAAGCATGTATCACAATACTTATACATGTATAACGATGCAACACACATCTATAAGTTTGATATACATGTATCTTGAGGTTAACTGAAAAGTGACCTACATGATAAACTTAACTCAGTGATTGTGAAGGCCATGAAGTCAATGGAACTATGGCGCAACTGTCAAAATTTTTAATGGGCCATTTTAAAAATAAATGGGCCACCTATATATTCATTTTTAAGGAATAACAAAATAACAAACAAATATGAAAGAAAACGTTTTTTATCAATCATAGCTATTTTTTCATGTATGCAGTGCAGAACTTGCATGTTTACAATAATTTATGGGTATTTTTGGATCAATAATGTTAAAATATGGATTAAGCATTGGAAATAGTGAGGTAATGTACCTTTGTTGTCCTATATTAAATATTAAGTGCTTCATATAACAGGAAGCAGTTTTTGATGGGTTTTAATTAAAATGACTGCATTTAAAACAAAAGTAAAACAAGTAAGAAAGTCGTACGCAAAATGTTTCCAACTAACATTGCTAAAAATTGAATGGGCACCTTGGCGCTGCCAACAGTTGATTTAAAGCACCAATTTATACAGTGCTTCAATGAGTCCATGGTGCATGGCACAAGTCTTTCCCAATCACTGCTTAACTACATGTATGTGTCTACAGGCAAACAGATGCATGAACAGACAGACATGATGATTCCAGTAAATCTGCCCTAACACTTTTTTGCTGGGGGCAAAAATACATATATCTGATAAGCTAACAAATAAATTTCCTATGAAAAATGAACCAAATTGGTGTAACCTTGAGCCATTGAATACATTCTTTTAAACAGGGCACTATTTGGGACATACACATAGTGAAACAACACGCATATCAATGATATTTATAAGAAATTAAATCTCAAATGCATCCTATGAATTTTGCTTAACTGTTCTGAACATTGCTTAGTCTACTGCAACTTAATAAGTGAAATAGTTAACACTTCATTTTTCTTTTTATATGAAAATTCCATAAAAGACTTTTTAGAAAACGTGTGGTTTTGATCGAACCATAATGTTTGTAGGCTTTGAAGATGGACAAGCTACTAGGGCTGGGACGATACTGAACTTAGCCGATCCGATACATATCATGATACCTTAGGTGCGATACGATACATATCACGATACATTTAAAACCAAATAAAACTAGAAATTTTTTTTAGAACATTTAATTTGGAACATAACAATGTATGAAAATAAACTAATTCAACAAATGAACTGTGAATTCAAGTTTCTTGACTCAAATTACAGTCAATTATATTAAAATTAATCAGAAATCTTTAGTTAATTTAATATAATCCGGCGTGTCTGACGCCATTTTGACACTTATATCTTGAATTCTGTATCAGCAAGACGTTTGTACTTTATTTGTGTTTGTTTAAACGTCTTGATGATACAGACTAAAGGACTAAAAATTTCGAATTCTAAAGCCCGGACATTTTTGGAAATTAAAAAAAAAGTGCGGTCAGGTATCGTGATACTAAATTAGATGAATCGATCTGTAGATCGTCAAAGTGAATACTGTGATGCATCGGTGCACCGGTGGATCGTCCCACTCCTACAAGCTACAGCTAAAGAATAGAACAGTAACAATTCCTGCAAAGCCCAGTCACATGTCTGAGGTAACAGGGCCTTTAACAATTAAGACTTCTTATGAATATACACCTTGACCTACCTACGAATGAGGAAAGCTAGAATTGCCTGTAGATCGGGGGACTCTTCATGGTCACTTGTCGAAGGCTCAACTTCAGGTTCAGAGACATTCATCCTAGGTTGGCGTGACGAGTTATTGGCCCCCATATAATCATTACTGATATCCAGAGGAAAAACTAAACTAGAAAGAAAAAAATACACAAAAAATTACACTCTTAGTTTAAATTCCATTCACATTTAATAAAATCTTAAGTGCAAAATAAAAGTTTTTGAATGAAATCAAAAATATACTTATTATTCGAACAGTATTGATAATTTCGATGTTCTTTGTGTAACATACTTTTTTTAATATCTTTATATAATGCATACACTGTGGGATACTGTGTTCATTTTACGCAGTTACTCGGACAAAGATCATATATGTTCTTGGGAGAACAATGACCTCCTTATGCAACCCCAAGTTGTGACATAAAATGTGACAAAAATTAATAAGTTTACATGATTGGTGAAACAAAACAGAAAAATATAAACATTAAAAACTGTCATGGTTGCTGCATACACACAATATGCAACTGCAACCAGTTGTACAATAGTATAATAAAAAATATCTGGAGCATTGCCAAATTATTTTATATCTTTCAGAAAGGGAAAAAAATAAGAGAAAACTTACAGTATTTTATAAGCAAGTAAAAATCCAATACACAACTTAGTGCTATTTTATTCAAACACAATATAGCATTATATAGGTCACATCAGCTGTTTTCACCCAGTCGACCAAGGTTGTTCTGAATACTGCTCCTTTATTAACAGGGCAATGAATATATGTCAAAATATGGAACTGCTGTGTTGTCTTAAGTACTTAATCATATTTTCACTGTATAATCCTGAATAACTCTAAATACATTTTCTCAAACATCTCAGTTGTTGAAGGCACCTTATCATGATAATTGGTTGATAGAGTAGTACTGCAGTTACATAACAACATTCATGTAATTCAATCTGTGTAAGCTCTAATGTGTGTGGTATTTATAACTACCGATATCAGGAATGTGATTGATATCACAACCAACATTAAACTTTGCAAACATTAATTTATAATCATTGGAATTACTTAATGAACACTCTGATCAAGTTTATAGGTAACATACATCTTATATAATTTTCTGACAATGGGTTTTTTGCTTTTTTCAATTAGACCTATATATCTGACTGTAACTGTAAAAATTTGTAAAATTAGTCCAATAGATTTATAAACATAGCAACATAAATACCAAGTGCATGGAAATCTCTACACTTTACGTCTCTTTCTTCCTTAATTTGATGCGTCATTGTTACTAGCTTTATTACAAAACTTAGTCGTCTTACAGTTGAGTGAACCTAAAAGGTTGTGACCTAGTTCTTGGAAAAGAAATTTGCAATGATTGTTGCTCAGTTAATCTAATGCATTATTTGGTATGATCTTTAAAGCATCACTTTGGGCTGTCAACACATATTAAAAAGAGAAGGTCAGAATATGTGACAATAACCTAACTAACCTCCGTCATTTTTCCATTTTTAACAACACTTGTTAACTCGATCCACAAATAGTCGTATTCAGCACAGCGTGACCGAGACTCGCAGATTGCTTTGCTCACATGATGGTATCACTTTTATTTTGTTAATGCGCGGATCTAGAGGGGGGGGGGGGCTGGGGGTCCGAACCCCCCAGAATTTGCAGAGTTATTAAATGTATATACTGAAGCAAAGAAAAATGGCTTTCCTCCTTTAGAAAAACTTTTAGAAAAACCCCACCAACATCGCCACGAACTAGGTTTTTTCACGTTTGGGAATGGAATTTTTTTTTTCTTGGACTTGTTAAGAAATTTTCTGGGTTTGATACGATTTGGAAAAGAGTTTATGGTTTTTCTTTTTATTTCTTGGATCTGCGCCTGCAGTTGGTTACTTAGCAAGTCAAAATGTGTAATTGAATTCAAGATCGAGAAAATGACTGGAGTTAGAAAATAATACACCCTCATGACGTTTTCATACTCATGTATTACATACAGTCCGATACACTTTTACGAGATGTACGTGAAAAATGGAGGAAGCGAACAGTAATCAATCTCAAGAGTCCATCGAAACAATGCAAATCGGGAGCAGAGTAAACACGGACCTCTAAAAGCATCAGAGGTGGGATCAGGTGCAATGGAGGACAAAGCACCCCTGTTGACTGGCCACACCCCGTGTGCTCCTTGTTATGATCGGGCAAACGGAAAAATCCGTAGACAATTCGGTGTGTAAAAAAAAGACCTAACAATTATAGTCTGAAATACGTCAGTCGGCATTCCACTTAATGATAGATTGTATTTGCTGACAAGGTCATTGTATCGTCCAAGGAACTTGCGAAATGTTGACTTTAAAGAAGACTGTTGATATCCTTGTTTCATCAACTTGTTTGTCAATAGCTTACCTCTTTTTAGAAATTTTCGTACGTAGAGCATGCTCTTGTGCGTACCGAGTCAACTTGGAGACATAAATTCTAAATGCATATGATAATGGTATATTGCTACATAAATAAGGGAAGTTGAAGTCATTACGTTTATCATAAAGTTTCGTTTTTCTTTTTCTAGTGAAATACCCAAATATGAAACAGATGCGTCAGACTCTGTGGTATCTTTTATTTCAAGTTCATTGGGATATATCAAGTCGACATATGAATGGAAGTAATTATAAAACGTACATCGACGATATATCTAAATGTTGAGTTGAAAGCCACAGCAAGTGTTTTCTTCTCATGTATAAGTTTTTGAATAAATTCTGCTTCATATGAATATAAAAATATGTCTGCTTATAAAGGGGCGCCATTGGTACCCATGGGAATTCCGACAGATTGTTGGAAGACTTGATCTCCGTCTATGTCTATAAGCTGGAATTGCCGCTATGTAATAATTACTGAAACATTTCTAATTTGAAGAAGAAAATTTATGCCTATTCTATAAGCAGAAGAGGGACACACATTCTAAAGCAGACAATACTTGACAAGGTTTTGTTTTGTATTGGGTTTTTTTTTTTTAAATTATGAGACCATTGAAGAAGTACTGATCATTGAAATTAACCTCGTCCATATCTTCGGCATAAAATTTCAGTTTTTTAAGTCTTGTGTTTTGGCCTGATGGCGATATCATTTAGGGGTTGCAAAAATCTACGAATATTGTGACCAGCGACATTATCATTGTATCGTCGCTGGCGACGAAAGCCTACCTGAGCTATTGTTTTGAGGGAACAATAAGTAATTAGGCAACACTTGTAATAACATGAAGCTAAAACAAGTTAACACAAATCTCAGCTAAAACAAATTTTCCATTTCAAAGGTCAAAGTAGTATTTTAGTAGTATTATATATCCGGTAATCCGGACGAAGGACAGTCTGATTACCCCCCCCCCCCCATTCTCCTATCGTCAAGACGACGACAGGAGAAATGAGGGGTGGTAGTGGTTTTAATCAGACTTGGTAAGAGATTTAATTTCTACCACCTTTTTAAATAAATTTGCATGTAAACTGATAAAACTGCAAGTTGACCATCGACGCCATTGGATGGTGGGGTGGTTACTGGCACATTGAAAGCGTTAGGTGGTAGGTCTTACTCAAGTGCGCAGATCAGTAGCGGATATAAATGGGAGGGGGTTTAAAGAATTAAGAAAGTCTTTATAAAACATGTACAATTCAACTTATATTATTGACAAGTATTGTGAGTTTCTGTCTGACATATATTTTTTTTACTAAACCATCCCAGTGTTGCCCCAATATTAGCCCCTGGAAAATTATGGATCCGCCCCTGCAGGTATAATGTCATGATATTCCGGGGGAAGGCAGGAATATTATGAGGTTATCAGTTCTTCCCTAGACTTTTAATAATTTTCTATTATAGGCTATTTTTTAGCTTTGTAATGATACAGAGTATTGCATGTACTGATCATACGAGTTAAAATCTGTTCAAAATGCATTAATCATGTTAATCTTTTTGAAAATAATTATTATAAGACAGCGGAACATTAACTGGCAAAATTGGAGATATGCAGCTTACGTCATTTCCATCTGTTACAGTCAAAAAATTTAATGATAGGCAATGAAATGGGCGGGTACAATTTGACACGGACGTCCGAGAAACATTGGATTGAAATTCTAGTTTGAAATTCGCATTTTCAATCCACCTCAGCTACGCTAGAATCACGGTGTTACTGATTGACCCAGAAGACAAATGATTTCAATTTCGGAATAGTTTGAAATTTATATAAATCAGAATTTCTGTCCAGTGTTTTTTTTTAAAGAAATAAAAAGGGACAAACATTTGATTCCTGTTTGGTATGTCCATGCGTGTGTTGGGGGGGGGGGGGGGCTGTACGATCTTGGAAATAAAAAAGAAAGTTTTTTTTTAGTTTGGCCAACCCCTCCCTGTTTTTAATTGTCAAACATTTTTAGTGAAGACAAAACTAAAGAAAATAGCTCTTCTCTTCCTAGAAATAAAATATTTTGTCATGTGAAGGCATGATCTAACTCGACAATTTTTTGACCCCCCCCCCTTCTAGAATCAAATGGCCGTCCCCTGAAAAAAATAATCTCTGTCTTCTATGACTTTTACGTGTCCTTAAAATTATAGACTAAAAAAACTCATATAAATATGAATTTCAAACAACCTGTATATGGGAATTGAAATTATTTGTCTTTTGGATCATACATTCACACTTTGCGTTTGAAAACAGCTCAGGTGGATTGAAAATGAACATGATGGATTTCACACTAGAATTTCAATCCAATACTTTCACGGACGTCCGTGTCGAATTGTACCCGCCCATTCCAATGTTTTTAATTGTAACAAATTTAATGGAAATGACGTAAGCAAAATATTTCCAATTTTGCCAGTTAATATTCCGTGGTCTTAGATTTGGTAAATAAAAAATTAGGTATTTTTTTAAAGAGCACACTAACCACAGCCCATAAATCCGCCTATGTAAAAGTTACAAAATATGAAAAAATATATGTACCAGAGACTTTAATGTCTCTGGCACAGGCGAGCTAAGTCACGAGGTAATAGTATCCAATCCAGCTGATTTCAAGGTCAAACTGATTCATAATCGGGATCGGAGTGTTAGAAATTCCAAACAATGTAAAGATCTCGAAAAGAAAAATATCTGTTTTATCGTAAAAAGTCGACAAAATCTTTTTAAAACTTGCTATTTCAGTTTTATATCTTGTTTCCAAAGAGCAGTGTTTAATGGCTTCTTCATCCAAAAAGCGAACGGACGAAAAACCAGTCAATGGATTTTTAAATGCCTCAACACTTTCGAAAGCATTTGCATCAGGGTCCACGTGGGAAGATAAAGTATGATAAATTATTTTCCTTTCGAAAAATAGATTACTTGCCATGATTGTATTGGTAATTGTGCTTAAATAATTTTACCTGCAATGTTGAAAGGAGAGCAAGACTAGGATCCTAACCCCATTCTGGCACTCACCCCCATCCCAGCAGCTGTCCAGTGCTGAATTTTTTTCCTTAAGGGTGCAGAGGTTGGTTTCTCTGTCGATCGATACATATCTCAAAATTTTAACTCAGTGTACAATGTTTCTTACATAGGATGTAGACATTTATTGGATATCAGCCTGGGTAGCTGAGTGGAAGAGTGCCTGACTTGTGATACAGGGGCCATGGATTCGATTCCTCGTCTACTTATATATTTTATTTATTTATTCATCCTTTCTTACTACATTTAGTGGCAAATGGGGGGGGGTGTTCATGTTGTGTGTAAATTGGTCAGTTCTAACAGGGCCTGTGAACTTATGTCTTCAAGGTTGAAAACTGTTCAAGGAGGGAGGAATGTAGAAGCTTGGGCTATATAGACCATGGATATTGGCCTGGGTAGCTCAATGGTAGAGCACATGACTAGTGATGCAGGGGTCCTGGGTTTGATTCTCGGTCCAGCTGCATATTTTTTTGATTCATTCCTCCGTTCCTACTACATATATATAACACTTTGTAAAAATTTTAAGTTAATCTACTGTATCTTTTTTAGGATGAATTTTTAGATGTCATATACTGGATGCGACAAGTGTTTGGTCTTGTTCAAGGCTTGATATGGGGACTCCTTCCACTGAAAGGATTTTTTGGATTGTTGTTGTGAGTATTTTACAATAAGCATGTAAACAAAGAATATATACTTATAATTATTTTTAAAAAATGAGATCTGTAAACACAGTTGTCACTTTAGACTCTTTGCTTGCCCTTTGTCATCAAATGAATTGTCAAAGGTTTGTTCAGTGTTGATAGCTCATGGAAGCTAGAATAAAATCAAATGAGAAAAAAATTGTCAAATGTCAAATAAAATACTGCAAAATCTAATTTTCATTAATTTTTGCCTCAACTTTATGATGAATTTGTGTTAATACTAATTCTAGAGGTAGTACAAAGTACATTCTTTTATACTATACAGGTGAACTTTGGTATCTCAAACAATGATAATTATCTCAAATACCATGAATATGTCGAAGTGATTTGAAATCCCAACCACTTCTTCTTAAAGTATTTTACCCTCGATACCTCAAATCCTTGGATATCTCAAAGTTTTTTTCTTGGTCCTTTAGAGTTCAAAATAATGAGGATTGACTGTATATTATTCACACACACACACACAAAGTTAAGAAAAGGACTGTAGTCCTAGAATGGGATGATTATTGAAAATCTGCAAAAATTTGATCTTACAATTATTAAGTATATATTTTTAAAAGTAGCGTAGTAGTTCTGACACTGGAATGGAATTTACATATTTATGACATTTACAAAGAAAAAAAATTCATCTACGTACGTAATACAAGCAATTTTATTAATGATTTTACATTTAACAGGTTTTTTGTCTTCAACCTTGGAATTGTGTACCTTTACTACAATATGTTTCAAAAAATTGATGATGAAGAATATGGAGGAGCTACAGAAATCTTAAAAGAAGGACTTATGACATCATTTGCAGCTTTTCTGGTATGTGATGTAATTTTCAAATACCGGTATGATTTCAAGATGGAAACATAGTGACAGAGCACAAAATGTCATTCATTACTATAATGTACAACACTATTATTATACCCCCTGCTTGAAAAGTGGGAGGGTATATAGTGATCGAGGTGTCCGTCCTTCCGTCCGTCCGTCTGTCTGTCTGTACATCCTCCGTCCGTCCGTCTGTCTGTTACGCTTTGGGGTACCTATCTCTTATCCGCAACTCCTCTTATACCACTGAATGAAATTTAATGAGACTTTCACAGAATCTTTGTTACATAGTGCCATTGTGCACCTCCTATTTTACTTTTTGATCTGACATTTATTTCGGGTCTCCCAGGGCAAAACATGGACTTTGCCATTATAATCATATGGGAGGCTGGGGGTATCATTTAGTGAGCTCAGTGCTCACAGTACCTCTAGTTGATTTATTAATTTGGATAGTGGTATAAAGAGTTAAATTTATATAAGGAATAACTGTCTAGTTTTTTGGTTTTATGATGTGATCAATCAATTTGCTGGTGTGATAATTTGCATAAACGCTGATGGCGCTTATGCGTAAAATTATCACGCAAGCAAATTGATTGAACATCGTCATAAAACCAAAAAAACCAGACAGTTATTCCTTATATTTACATTTTTACCTGATCCTTAATTCAATAAAAAAAAATCAATAATAAGAAATCTCAGCATCCCCACCAGGTGTATTACTAACCAACATGCAGCGAAAAAGCATGCAGTTCTGTCACATGCTGTGCAAATCGATTTATGGGGTTATAAAGCCATTACCTTATTTGTAGATTTATCTCAGAGAAAGACATTGGAAAATGTAAATATAAGTTTATATAAGCATGATAAGGTTACAATGCTGGTAAATTCATCAGGCCATTATAATTTTTATGAATTAAACACATATACTATATAGACTAGTAGTGGTACATGTATCTGTATCATAGTCTGTTATGTGCATGAGTTTATACAGCACACGCATAATGTTTTCTGACTTTTCTCTGAATTCTCTCCACATTACTGTTAACTGTCTATTACCTAAGAAGTGAAAACTTTTGTCGAAATACAAAGCTAAAATTTCTTTTCAGGTAACATGGATAATAATCTACTCATCATTACATACCAGTTCATAGCATTGATGTAGAGATGGCAGAAGCAATCACACATTTATGGATTCATTTTTCATTTACTGCAGCAAGGGAGCATAAACCATTGTGGTGCCATGAATAAAACTAAAGAAACCCTGTGGCATCAAACACGCATAGAGATATATGTTGTTACGTTTTGTGTGAAGATTTCCAACAGAAGGAATTACTGTCATTGTGGAGTAATATTTAAACTTTTTGGATGAGTTGTTTTTTTTTTTTTTTTGTTTTTTTTGTTTTTTAATTTTGTAGAAGATGCTGGTTGTACTTGTCAAAATCATAAACTAAAAAATGTTCACACATATGTAATGGTAAATATTACTCGGTTTTTATATGGTATTTATAAAAATATTGAATGAAATTAAATGAAAGTAAGAATATACATATTAGTGTCAGTAATCGTCTTTTTTTAAGTTCCTCAAAGTTGTTTATGATATAATCAAAGTCACAACACAAATTTTAGTCATCACTTTTATTATAGATTTGTATTCTAAGGAATGCCAGCTAGGTATTGGCTATCTTTGAAAGAAGTCAATTTTACAATGGCATAAAAAAAATCCTGTAGGATTTGTCTTCAAAATAATATATAGATAGCCTTTGGCTGATTATTACCAGGATAAATTATACAGTTTATCATCAAAGGTAATTTCCAATTGGACTTTGACATGCCCCCCCCCCCCCCCCTTTGTGACTTTTGCTTGCACAAATAGAAGACATAGATATGCAGGTACAAATTCTATGTTTTAACTTTTCATCAAGAGTTCATCAAAACTATAGTTGAAATATACATGTACAAAGTAAAGTTGAACTTTTTTTTTATCTCAAACATCAATATCACCAATAACATGGATATACTGAAGTGAGTTGTAGGTCCCAACCACTTTTTTGAAATGTATTTTAACCTTAATATCTAGAATCCATTGATATCTCAGAATTTTTTTTGGCCCCGTAGAGTTTGAGATAACAAGATTATTATTATAACCTGTTTTGACAAAGTACCACATGGACAATCTTAAGAAGGGTGATACATGAATGAATTCACACTCCCAGACTTCCTTTGCATGTTGCATTTGAGGTTCTAGGATATAGAGATTAAAAGAATACCATGATGAGGAATTTTGGTACTTTAATTATATACATGCATTAAGTACTGTCATCCAATGGATGATGAGATATTAGGGTAGATGATATATGTATCAACTGTGTAATGGGTTTGGGAACTTTGTGTTAGACGTTACATCATTTATAACAGTAAGCTATGTAATGACTTATTGACAGTAATTTCTAGATAACTGATAGCTTTTAAATTCATTTTAGATGCATGTAAGTATAAAGAATGAATGGAAGATTCCTGTCCCAACACTATGATATACATGTGTACCGTATTTGGCTGAATATAATACGCACTTTTTTCCCAAAATAATTTTCTGTGAGAAAGGGGTGCGTATTTTACACCACAATGGGATTTTGATAGGTTTTTCTTTCATGTGAAACACAGCTATCATACGCACATACCGTAGTATTACCTAGAGACTTATGCAAATATATATAATTACTGAACTGCTGAGAGAGATCAAAGCACTTGTGTGTACTCTGAAGAACCAAGTTTATTAATTTGTTGATTCCAGTATTATGTCATGGAAAAATACAATGACATTATTGCCCAACTCATAGTCGGATACTGTAAGAACTGGTTATAAGAAGGCACTGGGACCTCTAATTTTGCTTCCACATAACCGAGATTATATCCCTATAATGCACATAGTGAAAAGTCTTCTATGTGATTCGTAAAAATTTCCTTATGACCGAAATTTCCTTATAAGCGAGTTCTTTGTAACTGAATTATACTGTATACTGCGAGAGCAGAAATATTTGCTGGGAATTAAATTTTGTTCAATTCATTGCAAATATTTTTTATCAATGAATATTATATCCAAATAAATTTTTTACCCAGACATTGTTACATATCTATAATGGTTGTATGAAGTCTCCATGAAATCACTTTAGATCACAAATCAAAGAAATTTTTTTCCCTTGAAAATTCTGCCTCTACAGTATTTATTTTAACTAGTTCCTGTCTCAAAGTACCTCCACATAAATCTCCAAATTGTCATTATTTTCAAGGTTTATTCATTGGTAACAATAACTATCACAATACATCACAATACTGTAATCAAATAAAAAGTGTATATAAATGTGAATGTTAAAATCAAAATAATGACATGAAGTAAATAAATAAAACCTCAAGAAATGAATATTCCTGCACTGTTCCACAGAGATTTCATTTCTCCAATATATTGTCAGTCAGCAATCATTAATGAAGGGTTAATATCAGATAAATACTTCAGATATTTAAAAATATGTGTATATCATTTACATGAAATACTAAATACATTTAATCACAATGTAAGTAAACACAACCAGTAAAATACAGTGGAAAAATTACTCAATGTGATTTCTTTCTCCAGCAGCGCATCTTTTGATCAGTGATAACGGGGACCATTTTGCATAGTGTGCACTGTAATAGTGAATATCTGTGATGCTGCATTATTTTTTTTATGACAAACTTGTAACCTCAAGGCACATTAAATTTTTCCTCATAATCAATGCATCATAAAATCTGATGCAAGGTACCCAGGTACTAGTAACAGTGAGGCACAGTAAAAAAAAAATTAAGTACCTTATCCTTAAAGTATTTCTTTGTTCCATATGAGGGATCATCCTCTGTACTTCATTAGCAAAAGTGCAATGCAACTATTTTACGTATGAATACCTACAGTACCTGACAGGAAAAATCTTAAGTGATATACTTAGCAATTTATATTTATTCTTACTGGTAATATATCTGGTCATTATCTATTGAAAAAGATCCATAACATTGAACTGGATAGATCTAGCATTTTCTACATTTTAATTTTTTGAGTAGGGGAGACTAGAGAAGTGACTTCAATTACTATACATTGTGCGACCAATGCAAAAGAATCTGTATGAAAAAGAACCTTGTATTACCCAGTAGTGTAAAAATAAAACACTAATGGTACATGTAGTTTAAAGACATCTGCTAAGATTCTAAACCAATGCAGGCATTTTAAAAACCATTTGTAATTGCAAGACATTTCCTTGCAACACATTGACCATGTGACTTAAAAATTTTGTTTAAAAAAAAAAAAAAAAAAAAAAAAAAAACATTGAGAGTGCTTTTGCTTATTATTGAAGGTAATACATGTACATAGAGTAATGTAACATTTCATGGGGGGCTTAAAAAATTCCAGTGTCTTTCACTCATATGATAAGACATAACTCAAAAATAGCAGAATTTTAAGTGATTATCCAACCTCTTTCACTTAAGTTTTTTTAAAAGGCAAAATGAACCACATTACCTTATTTTCCTTGGGAAATGAGGAACTATAACTTAGCTGCATTTTTATAAATAGTCACTGTGTACACAGTTCATTCTATCATCAATCATAAATGGTATGTCAAAAAACATGAAGACGCAACACATTTTTTGGTTTCAAAATGATATCATATGACACAACTTAAACTGCTATCTACAGATTGCTACTTAATGAGCAAACAATGAGATTGAAACAAAGTGGAAGCACCAACATCTTTGAAATCATTCTAAAAATTGCACTAATACATTAAAAAAATGTCAAAATCAGCTCCATTATTGTAAACTGCACTCAAAAATTATTTTGAAAGTAATAAAAAAAAAAAAAAGAAAGAAAATTCCACATCTATCACAAAAACAGACACTGATAAGTTTGTATGTGTGCTACATTCCACACACATGTAAAAGAAAATAAGACAAATACACTAACCTTAAAAATATCATGTACTTACCTTATTAATTCTAAAACTATATGTTATCAATATCATTTACTCTTTTGATAAATTAAATAAGCCCCCCCTGCGGCCAAGCCCAGACCTGCTGCTCCAGCTAAGTAGGGAGACCAGGCTTTCAAGTTTTCCCAAACTAACGTCAGTTTCAGTGTAGAGATATCCTTCTCCAACCTTACATATGTGGGTCGTTTCTTGACTTGGGAGAAATAACTGTCAATGTGAGGACATAGGCTTTGTGAGAAATATTCTTTGTCCATTCCTAACAAAGCTAAACGGTTTAGGAGTACAGTAAGGTGGATGTCTGCGGCCGTAAACATGGGACCAAACAACCACAGTTCATCTGCCACATCTCCGTTTTCTGAAAATAAATATGGAAATAATTTTTTCATCAAGGAAAGTTTAAAACAACAAAACTATAGTTAAATGAGCATCTGAGAGCAGAAATTGAACTTCACACATTAATCATGCCTTTTGCTATTTTGAGAATCAAACTGCAGACTTGGTACATGCTTATGGCAAAAAATGCCTTTGTTTTCAAGCCTTGAATAATTCATCAGGATGATTATGGTTTTTTCTTTACCTTGTATTACTAAATGCCTGTTGTTCCATTATTGATAAATTTTATTTATTCCATTTTGATTTGAAAAAAAATTGAATAATATGGACAAATTACCAGTAACTAATGTTTAAAAACTAATTTATGGATCAACTTACTTTCTTTAAGCTCTTTCAGCTGCTGTTCAATATCTTTCAATGTGCGTTTCAGGGCCTCTAAGTGACCTTTGACCTTGGCTTCATCCGTAATGATGTCAAACTTCTGTGCTGCTATCTGGCTCTTTGTAAGGTAACTGTCTCGTAGCGCAGGGTGAGCTGCCGCTAACTCAGTCAAATAGCTCAGGCGATTGGCAAAGTTCTCTGAAAAAATATTAATGTAATGATATTTGAAACTTCTGTTGCATACCGTACAGCAGGTTATTTTAGTGGGTTGCTAATTTTGGCTTATTTTGGCATTTTGAAAACAGCCCACTCAAATTTAATTGCTAAAATATTCAGTACTCTCCATAGTGTTCATCTGCAAAGAGTTGAAACCCTGTGTCCGCTAAAATAAATTACGCGAAAATTTGAGCAGGCAAAACGCCAAATTTTACACCCACCAAGAAAACCCGGTATACGGTAATACCATGAAGAAAATGTAATAAAAATTTGAGAATAGCTCCCATGATTTTGAGACAGGATTGACGGGGAAACATTTCCTTCCTACTAACTACAAAATACTACATGTGTATTCCTTTCAAAACAAATGGATAAAAGTTTTTATAAATTATACCTTCACATCTATGTGAATTGATATTTTATTATCTGACATGGTTAAATTAAAATTATAAGAGTTGAAGGATTTATATCACCTACCTCTCATACTCCTTTGAACAGCCCCTGATATCTGACACCCGGCACCTGACAAGTGTGGATGATATATAATGCCATAAGTAATCACGTCCATTTCAATCATGTCCAGTCTCTTACACAGCTGTCTCACCTGTTTACCAAGTTCTGAGGATTCATCAGGAAATAACCTCTCACCTGTGCAAAAAATGTCTATAATTAAAATAGAAATCTAGCTAGGTAAGTAGCCAGGTAATGGACGGCCCATTAGATATTTTGATATTGTTGTTTTACTGAAAATAATTAACAAACTGAAAGCAACACACATTTATGCTTGTATGTACACATAATTTATCCTTGGGCCATACTTTGAACAAATGAATCTATACTCAGACAAGTACAGTTTATTTTCTAAGTCTTACTACTAGCTAAAAATGTAATTGTATATTTATTCACAATGAATTCAATATTTCTACACATATAAACATGTTTGTGGTGAATTACTTAATAGGTTTTACAAAGAAAACAGACTGTACCATTTTCAGAGGCTTCGTCCACATATTCCATAATGCTGGCAGGATCTGTAACTGTAGTGTCTGTTGTCTCGTCCCTGAGAACAGGTACATGTGCACCCTCTGGATTAAGTTTGACATACCACGGTTGATTGTGTTGTCCAGAAAATAAACTGACCAGACGAGGTGTGAATGCCAATTCTTTCTCAAAGAAAGCAAGCAGAACCTGTAACAAAAGATAACACTCCTGAGTCCATTTCATTGCGAACAATCATTTTTATTTCCTGAACTGTAGAAGAATATTTGAAATCTGATTGATTTTCTTTGTTTTCTTAATCAAAACAAAGTTATGACTGGGAAACAACACCTTGAACTGCATGAATACATGGTATAAGAATATATATATGTACATGTATCATTTAAAAGTCTGATAGATTTTCTTCATTTTCTTAGTCAACATTTTGGATAGTCTGATTCTCATAGATTGGTGAAATAAAATTTCTGTGAAATTACTAATTTTCTTGGAGGGGGCGGTAGGGGTAAGTTTTGTTGTTTTCATGGCATAGAGATACCCATAAATTCATGTCCCATATGAATGTTTAAATTCAATATAAAACATGTAAAAAGCTGTTGGTTTTTTTTTCAAATCCCCTCAAACCAATAATTTTTCCTCAAACCACAAAAATTTGACCCCACAAAAATAAGTGATTTTACAGTTGTTAATTGAATTTTTTTTTCTTTTATTTGATTACTGTAACAGTTATAACTGCTAAAAAGGCAAATGTCCAATCAACACAGAACCGTTTGATATTATTTTGGTGTCTACAGATAATGTTCATTTCCCATACTGTTGAAGTTTTCTAGTCCACCACCCCCAACCCCCCATCCCTACCCTAGTACCCAGTTTTTTCTGGAAGATTGATCGAGGTATAAAAAATGTGACTTACTCCAGACACAGGCCTCTGAATTTCTATCAATACGCCGTAATATGATTGTTCAGAATGACATATATATACCCCCTCTATATATAAATACACCAGGTATGCAACGACTGTGTATTTATATATAGAGGGGGTATATATATGTATGTATCATTCTGATCAATCATATCATGGCTCATTGATAGAAATTCAGAGGTCTGTGCTCCAGACTACCTTTCCCAAAGTTGGCAAAATTTAATTTAGTCGTTATTCTATATATGTTGGCCAATTATACAAATAATGCAGAATATACTTTAATTAAATGTATTTTCTGTGAATATTTTGTACTGTACTGTTTGACCTTCATCAAAATATCACACACATTATTGAAAGATTGTTACCGTTACTGGATTTTTCATTAAAAAAATCATATCTGGTAAGTTATTAAACAATACTAAAAAATTCACTGTACCTTTTGTGAAGAATATGATGTAGGAAAATAATAAAGAGTGAATTTCTTTTCTGCCTTAAGTTGTGCCATTCTGAAACCAGCTGTCTGCAAGGTGCCTGAGGAGGGTTTATTATATACATAAACATATGTTCATTCGTTTTGAAGAACCAGGTGTACAGAACTGTAAAATTCATTTTAAGAGTAATTACATGTTATCAAATATAATATTAGCTTACAACAATGGCAAATTTCCTTGTGAAATATAAAAGAAATGTCTCTAACTTTCAAAATTAACAAATGATCCCTCGCTCTTTTATATTAGGAGATGCATAAAGTAAACCTTGAAATCATCATCTATTGTGCGTTTGTAATAGCGATATTTTGTATAGGGAAGCAAAACAATAATTAACTTGAGTAAAACAAAAAAGAAGAAAAAAGTGAGCATGGAGTTGTGGAAGCAAGGAGCTGAGGCAAAAATTTACAAAACAAACTTTTACGGCAAACCTTGCATCGTCAAAGAACGTTTTGTGAAATCTTACAGACATCCCAGTCTTGACAAATCACTGACAGCTCATCGAGTTAAGTCTGAAGTTAGAGCAATGTTAAGATGCAGGATGAATGGCAAGTAAATCTTGATCATAAGTTGTGAATTTTCGCAAATTGCAAACATCTGAGTTTTTTTTTAATGCCTTTATTTAAAGGGACATGGGTTCTAGTAATAACAGTTTTCTCACAAATGACAGAGAAACACTAAAAGGGAGAGCACTTTCAAGACCCCTGCATAATCATAATGTCAACAAATTGATACTGATACAGGTGTATCAAATAAAAACGCAGTACCCTTTCTTCCCATAATTTGTCCCCCAGTACACTGTAACATGAAGTGATCACCAGTTAAGTCGAACCCCCAAAACAGAGTATACCGTCAAAGGGGGGTTTTCTGTTATGCCATGTGGATCGTTTTGCAGATGTAAAACCACTCGTAAATGATAGCGATTAAAGGTGTATTAAGAGTTGGTGTTTTAGAAAAATATCACTTTATCGTACAAATAGGGCCAACAATAAAAAATGATTTGTTTGATGTACCATACTCCAACCGACCCATTAAAATTGCCCCAACCCAAACATTTTTTTCAGCACTTCAAATTCTTTTTTTAAATAGATTATCTGTATTGTTTTTAAAGTTAGGATCTGTCAATTTTCTAAGATACTTTTTAGATTAAAATATTCTACAGAAATAGATTATTTATTTCATTTGCTTAGCTTTTATGAAAATTTCTAAATCTGTGATTTATAAGCAATTGTCAAAATGTTAGAAAATATTTAATTAAAAAAAAAATACCTAAATACCCGCCTTGTAAAATGTGGGTCGGAGTACATCAAACAAAGAAAAGTTTAATGATGTCCTAAGGATTTTCTCACTGTAATATGTTTTTAGTCCAAATAAAAAAAAACACACACACTAAGATTACTGCATATAATTTCTTCCATGTATTTTTAATTAATTTTTTTCTTTTAAAATTTTCATAGGTATACTCACACCTACAGTGTATTTTGTAAATATGGATACATCATGCATCTATATGGAAGAAATACAAGATTCTGTGACTGTAAAAGACTACATAAAAAGTGTTCAAAGTAGCAAGAACTTAACAGAAGCTGTAAAAACTCTAACACCATTGGCACAGACTATTGGAAACACATTGGGTATCATGCACAAGCAAAACATCGTTCATGGGGACCTGACAACTTCTAACATGCTCCTTCGGGGAGAACCATCTGATAACAAACTCTATCTTATTGACTTTGGATTAAGTTTCTTTGAAAATTTATCAGAAGACAAAGGAGTGGACTTGTATGTATTGGAGCGAGCACTTTTAAGCACTCATCCAAATACAGAAAAGTTGTTTGATGTAATACTGCAGGCTTACTGTAAGAGCAATGACACAGGATCAAAAGAAGTTACAGCTAAGCTGGAGGAGGTCAGAATGAGAGGGAGAAAGAGAACAATGGTCGGCTGAATTCAAGACTTTAGATTATTTTTACAACAAATTATAACCTCTTAAAACATTGAAATTAAGGACTTTGATACAGTATATATGTATGAAGAAAATTTAATGACTGTTTATGAAAGTATATTTTCAAAAAAATAGTGTATCTGTTTGTCTCTGTTGTCTTTATATGTATCACTACCATTGTGGATTTTGAGGAAAGGATACTTGAATTACTTAAAACTAATGAATAAAATGAGGCCCAGAGAATTTTGTCTGTCAGCAAGAAGTCTTTAGACCCTGGAATCAACTAGGTACAACCCTCTTGACACTTTACATAAATGCAATGTCAGAGGAATTCCTGTAATCTGTGTGTGAAATGAAATGAAGAAATTTTTACATATTTTGGAAAGAACACAGCATCTACATATAAAAGTAAAGGAATATGGAGTCTAATGTCACAAAATTTTGAAGGGCTGGAATGTAATCTTGACTGAGATTCAGCTTGCTTTTATTGTTAAGGGCATTAGTCTAAATACTAAGCTGAGTCTCAGTGCAGATTAGGCTGGAATGCTCTCTTAATAAGGTTTAGGAGGTTCAAAGGGAAATCAAGGTCATAAGGAATGGTCAAGGTCAAATTATTATGACAAGGTTGAATTTATTACTATGTATCTAATGAAAATATCCTGAATAATTTCCTTGAAATGAAACTAATTCAGATCCTTTGATCCACTTGTGTAAATCATTACACTGAATAAAACTAACATATTTAATCAATTGACAAAAAGTCAAAGGGATCAGACACAAGTTCTGGAATGTAGTCTTCTTCCAATACAAAATTTTGTAAAGTTGCCAAAATATAAAAACATGTTTATATATGTTCTACTCCATAGACAAAGTAGTATTAACTCAAAACTGAAATTAAATTCTTCCTTAAAATATAAAAAATATAAAGAAGAAGGTACGGTTTTAGCTTTATTGTGCCCTAAAAATCTAATGTTTTCAAAAAGTTTTGATACTGGCTTAAATATTAGTTGAGTATATATATGACTGTGATAAATCAGGAAATAATATGGCATAAAGGAGTACCATTCTGGAAATATGCCGTCATCAATTTGATTCATTTCTCTATTTTAAACAGAAAATGCCTCAAAATGGCTCATTTCAAGGGTTATTTTCCTTAAGAAAATAGTGTCCACAGCCGTCGCCCACTTTAATTTTTGGATATGTTGTGTAAAATTCTTTGAAAAATCACATATCTCAAAATCTTTGTGGGCGATGGCTGTGGATGATATTATCTGAAAGAAAATTCCATTGAAAATTGGTGTCTTTTGCAACTTTTTAAGAAAATACGGGAAATTGCACAAGTTTATGACGTCACAATTAGCAGTTAGAAGGTCATGAGACAATTAGCAGTTAGAAGGTCATGAGAGAAAAATGATTTGTATGATCTTTCTGCATGGAATTTCAATGATTCAGAAAGCATGAGTTTTAATTTTTCACATCACTTTCATTTTTAAGAAAAACACAGGGCAAGAATTGTATTGAAACCGCACCTTGTTCTTTTCCTTGTAAAAACTATGTTTTTGTTTTTTTTGAAAAACAACCACAATCATTTAGAAAAGTTTGAATTATTTAAATCTTAAAATCTTGAAAAGTTCAGCATTTTGTACACTAGTGAAAGAATCCCCCACCCCCATTAGCAGCAAATGTACATAATTTATATAATGTACAAATTATTGAATGATAGTAGCTTAGCCTTACTTTTGCATAATTTTTACAAACAAAAAAATTATGGTATGCATCGATCTTCTAATTAGTCAGAATAGCTATTAAGTTACACTGAAATATTAAGTCTGAGTTTAAAATACAATGCACTTTATAATTGGGTCTCAAAATTGTGTGAATTAAATTTAAAATGTTAAAAAATATTTTGGAGGTTTTACAATATTGTTGTGTCGACAATTTTTTTAAAAAATGAATTGTAATTAGATTGAAAAGGTGTTTATCAAGCACCCTACCTGTTTAAAGAATCACTGTCTAGTTTGTTGGGTATGCAAAGGCATCAACGATAGTTGGAAACATGGGATAATTTGCATAATGGGCAAATCCCGTCATGCATAAATTGTCCCACATTTCCAACTATCATTGATGTCCCTGGCATACCCAACAAACTAGACAGTGATTCCCTATATTTACATTTATTTATAACATAAAATTGTAAATATAAATTAAAAAATGCTGTCTAATAGATTTAAAATACACAAGGCACCCCATGTGAATCTCAGTAGTTCCCGGCCACTGACAGACACAAAGACAGCCACACGAGATTGACATGCATATTAGGGATCTGACCTTTCATTTGGGGAAATTTATATTCAGGTATAATTATCAAGAAATCAACTCATCTAACTTTCAAAGAGTTATTACAGAGAAAACAATTAGAAATGTAAATATATACTGTATATACTCACCTATAAGTCGGTTGTATTTTTTAAGCTTATATTAGAGGGATTGACCTTCTAAAATACCAATCTTCTTATAACTCGCCTATAAGTCGGACATAGAGTTTTGGACCAAAGTTTAACTCCCAAAAACCCGACTTATACGCGAATATATATGGTAGTATACTTTGTATTTATATCATCATTGATTTAATATATAAATTCTGACCATATGGTATCCTATTTTCATTCACATGAAATAATACACACTAGGTAGTACAATAAAGCAAAATTTCCAAATATGAACATGTATGAAATAACACACACTGGTCAATAATTAAAGGACAATTTTTCACATTTTTTTAATTAAGAAGTTTTTTATCAAGCACTTTATCATATTGTCACCATTGAATGAAATATTTCATTACATTATAAATTAAATTATATTTTCAATAACAGGCTTTTTTAAATATTTTATACTTAAATTGCAAGTGTCAAGTGACATAATTTATCTCATGCTAAAACATCCCACAAAGCCTGCAAAGTGATTCCATCTCTCAGTTTTTCTATTGCAAGCCCCAATTCTTCACAGTAAACTGGGTCTCTGTCCTTGTCCTTATTTCCATCCGCAAAGTATGCAGCATACGCATCCGAGGAATTGTCAGCCTCAATTTCTACATCATCTTGCTGGTAATCTACCCCCAGATCCTCTGCTCCTTCAATCTTCTCCTCTGATTCAAACTCCACACCAAATATTGGACAAGAACTATACACTCTGTGCAGACTCTGTATTTCTTTCACAACATCATGAAGCTTTTCTGATGGGTCAATTCGGAAACCAAGAACATACCCTCCACTTTGTTGAGAGCTCTCTACAACAAGGGCAAGTCCAAACTTGGAATCACGAATTTTTACAGACTTCATTTGAAGGTAAGGGATGCTGACATTGAAGGACTCGTTGATGTTAGCATGCCAAACTAATCGGACATTGGTAATGAAAAATGTTCCTAGATTACCTTGGTCACTCGAGAGATTCCAGACTCCATTAACTTTATTATATACCTGTTCTAGTGGCAGAAGTCGCAGTTGTTTGTTGTGAATAAGAGCTCCTCGCAGCTTCAAGTCTCGGTAAAGCTTGGATGTTTCATAGGCTCTATGGACTGATATGACAGTGGTGAAGAGTCTGGGTGACCCAGGAATTAGATTTGTGAAGATAAACTCGAATCTAGTATTGTTGCATTTTGTCAACACATACAGTGCTTCTGTTTGCCCCCGAAGTTTTGACTGTGCTGTCTTTGTAGATATATTAATGACACAGTTGAAGCCAATAGATAGGTTTACTCTTGGCAAAGCCAAAGAATGCCATATGATTCTTAGGTTGGTGACAATTATTCGGCCTCGATCCCCATTATTGCCTTTTGTATCTTCGACAGCATTCAAAGCATCGATCATTTTTTCGCCAGGTCGCATCTTCATTTGTTGTGGGTTGATGTCAAAACGGACATCTCTGTCTTCCCAAAGTCCCTCGGACGCCATTTTGACGCTTTTCCCTGGTGACGTTCAATCAGAATGACTTCCCTTTTTCCGGAATCAATTTTTTAATGTTATTGATTTTTTTTCACAAATGTAACAAATATATATACATGAAAATATAATTAAACATAATAAGAAAATATTATTCTATAATATGCTTTTTTAGTTTATTTTTAAATAAAAATGTTACTGTTCCTTTCCGGATATAGCTATGTTTATCTATGAGATTTTGCATTTACTCAATAATTATGAAAGGATAATTTTGATTGGTTTTCCCTGCAATATTGTCCAATGAGAGCCGTCCTCTTGTTGGAACATTTGGTAATCTGCTAGACGAAATTTTGACAAGGTGAAAAGCTAAGGACAGAAACAGATCTAGGTAAATTTCTTTAATTTGATGTATTAACCTATTTTTCTGGCAACTTTAGTGACAGTTTGGTAATCATTTCTGATCTCAGAAATGATCGAAGATGTTGAAAGATCGATAATTATTCGGTAGATCGGTATATTCAACCTTACCATTAATTTTATGACCCATGCCTATGTCATGAGATTAATATTCAGTGACTTTTTCGAAATGAAATTATTGCGTAATGATATTGTTTGTGGCTAGATGATTTCAATGAAACAAGACGTGCAATATTTTTGTAAACTGATAATATTTTGTTATTTCATGAATGTAGTAACTATTTTAGTATTTGTTTCAATAAAGCCAAGCCATGCGTATACAAAACAGCCTGGGGCTATATAATTGTTGTTTTTGTGCCAACAGTACCTTATCCTACATCAAGAGAGTAGAGCTGTAAATAACACATGTCATTGTCAAATATGAATCACAATGGGATGCATTCATTTGTCAAATAGCAATTATATGGAAGTATTTTTTATACACACATTTATCTGTAAACAACCTCTGTTTTGGTTCAGTTGAGGATTGAGGACACCCCCCCTTTTTTTTTTAGCAAAGCGTACATGTAAATTACATTTATTAAATACTTGGAGCATGTACAGGGGTAGACAAATAGAATTTGTCAGTACTTGCCCTCGGACAGGTTACCATCGTAAAATTACTTGTCCTGCCAAAAAATATGCTTGTCCCACCTTTTTCTTAATTAACATAAAATTAAAGCATTATCGTTAATATTAAATTAATTTTCAATTGATAAACTACATGGGGACCAAACTATACCAAAATCACTTAATTCTTCCACGGATTTAGGGGTAAGTCTTGTTCCAGGGAGATTTCTGAGCTTGTGCAGTGCGCATATCTATATGTACATGTACATAATTTAAACATTTCTATGAATTACTTAATTTAACATCCCAAAAATTGAAGACGTCAAATCATTTGATGATTTCCAATTGCAAGGCATATGAATATCAAGCATTAGAATTATATTTACAACTTACAATTTCTCAACTGAAAAAAATTAATTCATATCCTGCATAATATGCATACATGATTACAGTTCAATATTTTAGTAGTAAAATTTTACGTTTAAAATCCAGATTTCTTTCCTTATTTTCGGGGTATTAGTTAAGTCAAAGTTTCAGTCTATTTTCTTCAAAATTCTTCAATGAGGTATTCCCTTTTTTTTTTATTTAAAAATAATGCATAATTGTTTGATTGAAAGCAAAAAAATATTATACAGTAATTGATTATGAAAACCACCATTGCATGCCGATCGTGACTTTCTGTGATCGCCAGTCAACAGCTCCAATTTTAATATCAGTATAAAACGTTTGTATTCACGGCATGAACTTTACAATACCTAAAATGGTCTAAAATCCTCTTCAACTTTACAATACCTAAAAAGGTCTAAAATCCTCTTCCACTTTTATTGACATGGAATCGATAGCTGCTGTTTTACATCGTGTGTATATTTTAACTACACATGAATGGGTAAATTCTAAAGGAGTTCCGACCGAGTATTCGATGTAGTGATGAACAGCAGCAAAAACAGGTGCTCTACTGTGATTCATTACATTTCAACAGCGGTAAAACAAACAACATTTGATTTTTTTGTTAACTGGAGAAGCACTTGTCCGCGGGCAGGTACCACTTATCAAATAACTTGCCCGCCAAACAAATTTGGTTGTCCCGGGCGTCGGGCAATGCTATTTGTCTAGCCCTGATGTATTGAATATAGTGAAAAAATTTAAGGTACATATTTTTGAATAAAATATGGAGCATACAGGAAATTTTACACTTACCCAATGAAAATTATTAAGTAGCAAGAGAGTTTGAATGTAATTGTTTTACTAATCACACAAACCCTGACAAGATATAACGGGTATACAGCTGTAATGAGGTATTACCTGCACATGTTCTGATCAGAGATCAATTTTAATTGATTATTATTATATGTCCACAGGTGCTTTTTATTTGCCTTGGTCAAAATTGAAAGAGTTACGTAAAGGACACTAGGCAGGCTTTCATTTTAAAGCATTAATTGTCAATTACTGTGTGCAAAATGTTCTTGCATAATCACAATGGAGTGGTATAATAGTAGGCTCCTCATAACCAGTCATTAGACTGATGCGATTAGCAAGATTATGCATTATCACAATGTTGGTATAATGATCATCATGACTGGTTATATCATCATAACCAGTCATTTAGACTGATGTGAAGAAAAAAATCACAGAAGCATATGTGAATCTTGCCATGGTTTTGGAAGTAAGTCTGACAGGTCAGGGAAACTCAGTACATATCAAAATCACAACTTTAAAATCTCATAACATCCATATACAACTCTAAGAGGGTCGTATCACTTTCTGGTAAAAAGAAAAAAGCTGGATCCCATGAAATTGGGAAAATAATAAACAATGTTAATTTATCAATTTGGTGTGTCATCGTCGCAAGCCACGGGCTTTGTGTCCATTCCCGTGGCTTGCGATGATGTTTGGTGTGTATGCTAAACAAACAGTGCAATTTGTGTTCAGTTCATACCGGTAATTTAAAATCTGTTCTTGAAGTAAATTAACATTGATATCTTGGGCTCATATTTTTGCATATATTGTGATGGTACATGTATCATATGAATATATTATAAATTTAATGAAAGAATTTTTAAAAAAATTAATAAATTTATTCAATTAAAAATGTATCCTTTTACTGGACCAAGCTTATTTGTTGGATTCACAGCCCTGGACTAAACTTTAACATCTAGTTTTAAATTAATTTTGCTTTTAGATAATTCTGTATATCTTGTGTCAGATTCCAAACAATTTGATAAACAAATTATTTCATGTTTTGAATTGTTTCTTTCTTTAGAAAAATGGAAAAGCTAACTGAGATTGAGTTTACTGGGATAAGTGTACAAGACAAAGCACCAAGAAACTTGTCAAACAATGCTTCCAGCATTCTGATTCAGGTTTGACTTAGGAACTTTCTTATAACTTACGGTTTTAATCTTTTTAATACTGTATACAGGGTGAATTTCACCCCATGTTATTTTTGCCCTTTCACACTTGCAAATAATTTTGCCCTATTTTAAATTCACCCAATCACAGTTCTGTTTAAGAAATTATATTGTGTATTTTGAATTCGCCCCATTTTAAATTTGTCTAGCTGTGAGTAGGGCTAAAGGGGCAAAATAAAATGGGGGCAAAAATTTCCCTGTATACAGTAATTAGGGTGTATTGATAGCTTATCTCTTTTCCCTTTATTATACAGGAGGATGATATTGAGACCCCCTTTGGCAATCTTCATGTTGCCATTCAAGGAGACAGATCAAAACTTGCTATCTTGACATTTCATGATATTGGTCTCAACAGTAAGTACACAAGTGCATCAAAGGTCAAATATGTTTATTTTTAGGGCATTTTGATTTTTAAAAAGTCTTTATATTTCATTATATAATGTACTGTATGTGGCAAATAATAAAAGGACAGAGCCACAAAATTGCATTGCATGTTGCAAAGTGTTACTATTTAGTATTATCCATAGTTACATTACTGTAATTTGTAGTGAAACCATTAGAATAAGAGCAGTTTCCTTTGTGTAACAGAATTCTACATAGATCTATCAAATGATACATTTAGCATTTCTTCGCATAGTGCAATTGACGTCACAATTTTCTGTAAACTCATATGGCCTGGTGTTTCTGCCTTTTTTTTTATTCACAAGATTTTTATGACTTAGTAATAAAAAAATTAGAGTTAAAATTTTAAATTTTGACGACTCTCCCTACCTCAGGATCAAGATTCTGAACTTCTCAGTTTCAACAAAATCTGAAATAAAAATTTCTTTGAAGAATATGTGGATTTTAACTTGAATATTCTCTGTTTATACACATCCTTGGAGCTAGCAGTGCAAGCTCACTACACTTGCTAGCACAATGAAAAAAGCTAATAGGAATATTTCTTATTTTCCAGGTACTACATGCTTCCAAGGATTCTTCAATTTCATTGACATGCAACCAATCTTGCGGCATTTCTGTGTGTACCATGTGAACGCGCCAGGACAAGAAGACGCAGCTCTTCAACTCAGACCTGAGTAAGATATTCAATTTCACTTGTTAGACACTTGAGCAGATTTGCAGATCAGTAATCAGAGCAATTTTAGGCATTTTAATATGGTCACATTTTATTTAAGCAGATATATTTACTTCTTGTTAGTGGGTGATTAAGTTCAACACAATGATAAGTTTAGGTTGTGGGATTTATAAAAATGTATTTTGTCTTTTGATTATGAAAATCTTTTTTTTTTTTCAAAGGATATAGATAAGAAAATATTTATATTTATCACTGGTGATGTGTCCCATAATACTTTTTGATAGAAAAGTACTTTTCACTGACATTCTGTTTTGAGAAACTGATCACCAAGTTACAGATTTGTACCTGTTAATTAGTGTTGATTGAGCATGGGGAATTGAAAATGTTAAATTTTGGGGATTTGGTTTTTATACAGTGGTGTAGGGTTGTGTTGCACTTTTTAGTACTTACATAGAAAGCATGATTTGGAGAGGTAATTTTATACGAAATTCATTTTCCAATTTTCAGGTTATTAGTTATCAAAGAGTTAATACAAATGTATGGTGAAATGATTTAATTATCCAGGAGATCTATAAGGAAATTGTTGTGGAATTTTCTTGTTAAACATCTACATAAGAGAAGAGAAAAAAAAAATGGTTATATTACGGTATTGAATCTTATGTTTTTATCATGTTTATCTATTGTTTGCTATTTTCAATAGGCAAGATGCCCTAGGCAACCCAGATTCGTTGGGTAACAGGTATGTTTAGCTAGGTCCACCCTCAGCTACAGAAATGGCTTGTTATTTCAACATCTGTAATATAAAAAAAATCCTGTACAGTATTCACTCTAAAAAGCATCCAGGGAACTCAGAAAATTGGGAATGGGGTATTATTACACTGGAGTATTATTAAATCTGTCTTTCATTAATCAAGTAAAATTTGTGTAAGACCACGGGGGTTTTTTTAGCATAATAAATTATACATTTAGAATTTTTCTCTCCAGAAAATGAGAGGTACTTAGAGAAAAGATGCTTATTAGGATAAATACTGTTATTATTAAAAGTACTATATTAAATTATTATTATCTATTCTTAAAATACAAATCAGTGAATATTCATGGCCATCATTCGTGATGTAAATTCTCTGCAGTAAAATGAATTAGGTGGTTTTCAATTCTATCATTGAAAAAAAATCTTTCAAATGATTATTTCTGAAATTGATTTTTGCCAAACATTGAAATATATTTTGATTTAAAATCCTCTGTTGTAAAAAAATAATTTTATAGAATTTTGTAATTAATTTTTTGTTTGTCTTTAAAATCCCAGTAATTTATGTACAGTTTAACACTGATATTAACATGAAAGCCATTTCTGTGTTAGTTGTAAGCATCCTAGCTAGAAAAAGAGAGAGATTCATGTATCTGAGACTGAACTGGTTTTCTGCTTTTCTTTTTTTTTTTCTGCACTTTATGATGCGCAAATTTACTGCTGTAGGACAAGGAAATGCTTTGAAACAAAAAAAGAAAAAAATCATGCTTTATGTTCACCGATTTTTGTTTTTTTAACAAAGTAGAATGAAAACATTTGTTAGAATTTTGAAAAAAAACTAGTTTAAATTTGAATTTTTCAACTAGTTATTATTTCAAAAATTTAGAAGAAAAAAAAATGTTTCAGCATGATTTTTTTCAGTTAAAGATTTGTTGTAAACAATTCAAAAGAGAATAATTCCTCTGCTGTGCATTTTCTTCTTTCTTTTTTTTTTTTTTATTTCTAACAAGATGCTTGTTTACAGAGAAGTGATCACTCGATCAGTGCCTTTTTACTTACATAAATCTTTGTAATTCAGATTCTGAGACCAGTGTGTCATGTATTCAATATAAGAATTTTTTCAATTTTATAACCGTTAATTAAGTAACCATGATGCTTATTACTAATTCTGCCCCCCCCCCCCTTTCCAGTATTCTTGCATAACAGAATGATTTATAAAGCAGTCCCTTAATCTGGATATAATTTTTTTTTTCATTCAAAAACATTATTATAACATATATATTCCCTTTTAAAATACAAAATGTGCATTGATTACCTTGAATAGGTTTCTTTTTATTCCTGTGGATTACTGAACTGTGTTGAGAAGTTTACTCCATTAGTAGGGAGGTTGAAATGATGCTTTCCGTCACAGGCACTTGATGTAATATATTTGTTTAACACAAAAAAAATATGATGTTGAGTGTCTCTGTGTGATGTGTAGTTAATTTTTTATCAATCCTATAAAAATTGTTCTTGATTCTCATTAGGGATGAGTGTTTTTATCGGTATATTGCGATTTTTCACTGCGTGATACGCATCGTGATACGGAGACTAAAATACCGATATTTGGTACATAACTATAAATTCCGGAAATTATTCATTTATTTGTTCAAACTATTGAATGACAATTGTAAGAAGTGTAAAAAAGGTTGAAAACAGTTAAACAACGGCATCAAAATATGCTCTTTATTAAATAAATGAAAATTCAAAAAGTAAAGTTATGTTTTTATAGCATATTTTTAAGAAATGTTATGGAAATTCATTTGAAATTGTAGTAAAAATTGTGTGTAAAAATATCACGATTTATCTTGATATTTTTGGGAAAAAATCATGATATATCACAATAGGAAATTTTTGCTGATATCCATCCCTAATTCTCATATTTTGGCTGATTTCTCAACACCTTTTAATTATCTGTCAATCAAGTATAATTGCTATCTTCATATTCATAAATGTTTACATGAACTGTACATGTTTCATCTCTAAAATCATGTTATAGGAGTTTAAGAATATTGAAATGACCCAAATGAGCTTATATTGTAAACTACTATTCTTTTTCTAGTATATAAATGAGAAAACTGCTTTTAGATTTAAATCTTGTTATCCAATGTTTTGTCAGTCACAATGTCAAAAGAAAAAATGCGTGATACCTGTATGTTTATGAGTCCATATAAAATTATCAGCTGCATGCACAATATGGTTTTGCAACCAATGCTTTTGTCTTTGCATGCTTTAATTCTGTAATTTACATTTGTTGATTTGAAATGAATCATCAATTTTTGAATGGATAAAATCTTCACATTGACTGCATATTACTTTTTAGCTGACATCTAGGAGCTATGATTGTGATGAATGCTTATTTGCTAGCTTTAAAATACTAATCTATCTATTTTTCAGTAACATTTGCACAAGAATTTTCATGTTTAATACCTAATCTATTGAATTAATCAATGTATCAGTATACTTATAACATTTTTCTAAAACATTTACTACAATTATAGTAAACTATAGATTCTGTGTTTCTGGTGTAGAATAATGCCGTATACTAGTTAATAGTTAAATATTTACCTTTAATTATTATGTCAACTTGGTGACAGTTCCAGTTCATGGCATTGATACAACAGGTTGACCTTTTTAATTTCCTTTTGCTCATTAATATTAACTTGACTCAATTGAGTGGAGTGGCTGGTACACATGTACTTAAAATCAATTGAGTGCAATGTCTGGTACATGTGTTTAACTTTTCTTATAACTTTCATTCTTGATCCTTCATGCAGCTACTCGAGAAATCAGTGGTTTGTAATTCTTCACCCAAATAAAGCAAAAATGTTCTTGTTTTGTAATTGTTTTTATTTTGAGATATAAGAATATTATGTACATGTATAAGCATCAATACTTTGTCCACAAAAGTTTTAAAATTGCTTTTTTTAATTGAATATATAATTGGCCAAACTTCAATTCATGATTTTTTTTTCCTCCCTTTCATTTTGCAATGTTATTGATTATATTTATAGATATGTTTTTATTATCATTTATTTTATGGCATTTTTTTTAAGCCTGTTTAGTTAAAGCTGATCAATTTTCAAAATGTATTTATTTCAATGCTTGTGACCATTTCTTTCCATCAACTAGCTGTAGAAAAAAATATATACACATATCTTCAATTGATAATGAATCATCTAAACAGATAGCATGTATTTCTTGCTTGGTACGTTCACTCCAGTAATTATGTACTTTAAATTATCAACATAAATTGCTATTGAAATTCAATGTTTTCTTCTTGTTGAACTTCTAAATAATATACATGTATGTAAATAGACATTTTTGAGATAGTTTAGCCACTTTCAAACAAATGTTTAACCAATGTGAATTAAAATCTATCATTCACTAAACTGTTTAATTTTCTGACAGGTTCACATATCCCTCTATGGAACAACTAGGGGAGAGCATTCAATCTGTTGTTGATCACTACAAGTAAGTAATTAGTCACCTACAGGTGAAACCGGAGGGGACTATAGGTTTCCTCTGCGTCTGTCCATCCGTCTGTCCCACTTGGTTTTCGGAACTTTTTTCCTAAACGCTTGCTGATATTGAGCTAATTTTTGGTATATGAGTGTATCTTGATGAGTTACTGATCAAGTTTGCATTTCGATTCACTTCATTGATTTTTGATGAAATTACGACCTTTTCAATTTTTAAGGGTTTTCTGCATTTTTTTTCTAAATGCTTGCAGATATAAAGCTGATTTTTGGTATGTGACTTTACCTTGATTAGTTATAGACCAAGTTTGCATTTCGTTCCGCTTCATTGATTTTTGACGGAATTATGGCATTTTCAATTTTTAACGGTAACCAGATTACACTTGCCGGTAGGGAACTAGTATTGCTAATGCAATGCTCTCAGAATGCTTGTTTTATACTGTATAAAGTAACTATTTCATTAAACCATCTTGTTGGGGTGTATAAATGCTAGGGTATCAATATAGAAACAAAGCCTTGCTTTTACTACAAATGTTTACATGTTAACAGTTTTTGATAGTTCCTTAAAAAGCATGCATAAACTAATGCTTGAATCTTTTCTTTTCCTTTTAAATATACACAAACTACAACAAACCAAGGTATAATAAAGATGAATAAATCTTGTATGTTCGTTTTTCATTACAGGATCAAAAGATTCATTGGCTTTGGTGTTGGAGCAGGAGTTAATGTTCTTTGTAGATATGCTGTGAGTTACATGATTTGATTAATTATGATGGTTTGATGATTTACTTATTATTCAACCCCCTTTTTCTTTCACTTCAAGCAGATATTGATTTTTGCTATAGATTATACCAGTAATAATGCATAAGAGTACATACCCCCCCCCCTCCCACACACACACATAAAATAAACATTTCAATAAATATCATACAATTTTAACTCAGTTCAACAAGGTCAAGATGAACATATGCTATACTTCTGATATCCCAGGTAAAGTTCATGGAGTAGGTTCAATTCACAGGTCACTACTTGCATAGTTCTAATGTGGACCAAATTTGCAAAGATGGTATAGGCATGTTAAATACCAGTCATAATTTGGATGCATATTTTCACAATCTTGTTTTAGATGCAGTATTTTCCCAATAAGTAACAAACACACTGTAATGGTGTAAATGAAGAATATCCTTATTATGGTGTTTTAGTTACACATATGGAAAATAAACCATCTGAAACAAGATTGCTCTTGAACATTCATTTGATCTGGGACTTTGTCCTACAAAGATTACATTTGTTGAGATGAGGTTTGTAATCTATGATTACCTATGTTTTAAATCAAATTATCTTTACATTTTCAGCTGAGTCATCCAGAATTTGTAGATTCCCTCGTGTTGGTCAATGGAACAGCTGACAAAGCTGGCTGGGTGGAGTGGGGATATCAGAAGGTTTGAATTTACATAGATAGGATATTTTCTTTTAATTACTAGAGGTATGATTAACACTGAAGCCAATATTTTTATCGTGTTTGAGTGTAGGATAGAAAAAATCCTATCTGAGAGGACAATATTATTGGTCTCTGAGCCTACCCAGGCTTGTCGAGTCAAAATGGCAAAGTGATCTTGTGGTAGAATTTATCCATCAATCACTCAATGATACTCATACATACTTATGATTTAGGTAACCCAAATAATAAAAACAAAGTTATAGAAAATGCAATATATTACAGTGCGTGTTTAAAAATATTTGATTTTTTATTTCAGCTGAACTCCTGGTATCTTTGGCGAGGGAACATGACCACTTTTACAGAAGATTACCTCCTTTGGCACTGGTTTGGATCTGTGAGTATTTTACGCCAAATTACCAAATTAAAAGCTTATTTGTGAAATAAAAATAATAAATGAACTGAAATAGAATTTCAGAATTGGTGGTTACTTTGCAAAATTGATTTTCTTTAAAAACATATTCATGTAACACTGGTGCATATCAGCATGACTATCAATAATATTTTTCCCACCAATATGTATTAAACAGAAATTTAAAAAAACAAAAATGAAGAACAATTTTGTTTCCATTGATTTCTGGTGTCAGAAATGGAATAAATACACTCATTTTGATAAATTTTTATTTCATTTCAGAAAACCCAGTGGGAGAATTATGATCTGACAACAGTCTACAAGGAATACATCAAAAGTGTCAACCCTCAGAACCTGTCACTCTTCATTGAGGCATACCTAGCGTAAGTCTGCAGCAACCAAGCAAGTTACCAACCAATCATACCTTACATGTAGCTGAACCAAATTTAGTATCATGATAGATATATCACTTAGAAACTTTTTTTTTGTCTTACTTCTGAAGATTTTTTAATTTTACTGTAAGGAAAAAAAAGGTCAGCAGCAAAATATAAGCAGAATTAGTTGTAAATGTTTGTTTTTTGTTTTTTTGTTCTCTAGGAGAACTAGTCTTGGTATAGAGAGAGAACTGGACCCAGTGAGGAGGATTGGAACTAAAACCCTTCAGTATGTAGTATTCATCACCAATAGCAAAACTCCCAATATATAGTAGTATCAGCCTAAATTGCTGCATTTTATCCCAAAAAATGTTGATGTCAATGAGTCATTAAAATTATGATTTTCCACAGTAAGTAGAGCATGAAGTTAAAAGTTAGACTCTCAGGAAGTAGAGTACTGTTATTTATGAGTATGTTGATGAACATCCATTGATAATGATTTGTAGGTGTCGAACCCTGTTAATCGTTGGCGATGATTCTCCTCACCTGGATGATGTTGTTGAGCTCAATGGACAGCTGGATCCAGAGAAAACAGATTTCCTCAAGGTTATTTTATTTCTGGATAATATATTCAAAAAAATTGTTGTTTTTCTGGAATAAAACATGTGTAATTGTAGAAAGTGGAAGTCAGTTATATGATGTGTAACAAATTTTTTCATGAGATGTCCGTGTTCATTATTGTACACACAACTTTCATGACTTTATAGTGTATATATCGAGTGTTTCAAAGCAATAACTTTTTTTGTTCTGACAGTAACAAAAGGATATCTTTTTATAGATTCAGGACTGTGGAGGTATGCCACTGGAAGAACAACCTGGAAAAGTCTGCGAAGCATTCCGTCTGTTCCTACAGGGAATGGGATATGGTAAAACATTTCTTCACTACTTGAATATTCTCATTCACTACTTGAATATTCTTATTCACTACTTGAATATTCTTATTCACTTCTTGAATATTATTACCCAGTATTGAAATCAAAGATATGTGAATCTTATTTATTTGCAGTAGAACATCTATCTCTGTTTTATATCTTCTGCAACAGTTGATTAATACTCTTTATTAATGTATTTTCATGTTTTTGATAGTTCCTACACTGCGTCAAAAAACCAGCACCGTGTCACAAGTACAGAAGAACTACCAACACCAGCTGCAGGATTTTAAAGAAATGAACACTGTATGTTGATCTGATAGATTACCATGCCAGATACACTGGATACGCAAACTACAAAAAGACTCCGAACCTTCAACTCCGGATAACACACAGCATTTGTACTGCAATATTCACTTCTTTTTTTGACGTAGTTGTAGATTTGTGGACAATACTTCGTTGTCTGTAGCTGGACGGCCATAAAATACCAAAGCTTCATCGTTTAAAGTGCAATGCTTCAATGTGTTCCTCTTACACCCATAAATCACATCGTCAGGAAAAAAAAGGAAGTGGCATTCTATGTGTAAATAAATACTGAAATCTGTGATTGAATGTGAGTGTATGCTGTAAAAACATAGGTAAAAACCAGAATGAGTATGTCAAACATTCTTAGAATCTCATCTTAACAGATCGTAAATGTTGTAAAGTACAATTCATAAATTTCTCAGCATTGTAGATTTGTGACTAAATGTTCAAAGGAAGACTTTTTAAAGCCAAATTTTTATCCCGTCAATGTTCATGCTTCATCATTTTTTTGAAATTTTTTTTATTATCACAAACCAAATTTGAAACTGTACAATGTACAACTGTACATGTGTATCACTGTTTCTCGGTTTTTTCCCCCCTCAAACATCAATGCTTGTACATAATGTTGTTAAGACTTTTGCATTCAGTGTTTTGTTCGAATGATATTTATTGTTAGATATTTGTTTTATACTATAGTTTTAGTACATACATGTATATTTGTTATATTCTTCCTTCTTGTTGTATTATAATGTATATAAAAAATGAATTTAACTGATTTTGCTTTACTATTTGTAATAAATCATGAAAGGAGAGTTTGTGGACATTTCTATTTTAGTAGTCACAAAGTAATATTTCCATTTATATTTTTTTTTCCTTCTGTGATAACTCTCTGAAAGTTAGTTGAGTTGATTTCTTGATAATTCTACCGAAATGTAAATTTCGCCACGCGATAGGTCAGGAGCTAAGGAGACCTAATATGCATGTAAATCTCGTGCGGCTGTCTTTGTGTTTGACGTCAGTGGGTGGGGACTATTGAAATTGACATGGGAAGCCTTGTGTAATTTAAATCTATTAGACTACATTTTTAAAATCTAAATTTACAATTTTATTTCACATTGAAATGGAAATATAAGGAATCACTGTCTAGTTAGTAGAGTATGCCAGGGACATCAACGATAGTTGGAAACGTGGGATAATTTATGCATAACGGGCTTTGCCTGTTATGCAAATTATCCCACATTTCCAACTATCGTTGATGCCCTGGCATACTCTACTAACTAAACAGTGATTCCTTAAATAGCATCTGTTTGTAATTTGTTTACTTTGTTTTAATGTGACAATCTTGTTAAAAGTAAGAATTTTTATGTGCTTAGCAAACAGGGAGCCCAGTCCTACTTTGTGTTGATAATACAGTGGAGTTATGGATTGCACGTATATGTATTCATATACTGCGGAATCATTAAAATTTGTGGGGGTCAATTTTCATGGATTGCTTAAATTTTACAGGTTTGTGAGGACGTAATTTTGTGTATTCTCCTATACCTACAAAAGGAAATACGACTTTGTAGCCCTTTTTGATTAATTTGTGGATGATGTAAATTGGTGGATGAGAGGTATCCACAAAAATTGGACCACCACAAAATCTAATGATTCCACAGTACATGTAAATTAGTTTCCCTTTACCTGTAAGTTCTTTTGAATTCTCTCTCTCTCTCTCTCCAAAAACTAGGATTGCAT
Organism: Saccostrea echinata; assembly: GCF_033153115.1. Classification (NCBI taxonomy): domain Eukaryota; kingdom Metazoa; phylum Mollusca; class Bivalvia; order Ostreida; family Ostreidae; genus Saccostrea; species Saccostrea echinata. The sequence goes on from NW_026889803.1 coordinate 14,272,775, forward strand.
TTACTGCTGAATATATTACTTAAACAATTGAAGTTCTGTTGGAACAGTGCTCACAAGATAAATAACAAATCTAATGTAGTATCAAACGTTAAGATATAGCAATTTGAAATATTAATCTGCGGACTAGAAACACCAGGGAAACAATTTTATTTGGTTTGTACATGTATAACAGAACCTTGAAAAAAGTCAAAAAAGTGTTTAAAAAATACAAATTTGCTGCTGCATAAAATATAGGTCAGATGCAGCATCAGAAGCATGGCTCCAAACAAGGCTCTACGTATGCTCTGGACAAAGTGATACAATGGAACATACCTTCTGGGCATGTTAAACTTGTTTGGTATGTATATAAGTAAAGCTTGTAAATTGTTACTTTCATTAAGGAGGCTGGGGGGGTCAACAAATTAACCACCAGATTTAACTTAATTTTTTAGATAGGATATCTTAAGCTGTCAACTATCATTTGGCAAAGAAAAATTTCAAAAATTTTAGTTTTAAAATTTGATCATTTTCTATATCTTCATATGGAGCTCTTCTTCTAAAGGAGATCAATATAGTCTAAAAATGGCCACAACCCCCTAGTCTCTTTAAATACTTTTGAATATTTGTAATTGCTGGTGTTTTGTTAGTTATTATAACATGTTATAATGGCAACAAAATCTCATAGCCACATCACATGGCGCTTGACATCTGTACTTTTTACTAACATTATTGTCATTGTGTTAAGTTAACAGTGAAAGAAAGGCAAACAAAATTTTTATAAAGTTTCTATGAAGTACACATTATGCATACCTCTATATACATCTACTTTGATTCAGATGTAGGTTGATACATGTGTAGTATTTGTTAGGAAGAATGTAAGTAGTAAGTCTTCATGGAGTAGGAGTGGCATTTAATTAAAAATGCAAAAGTTGTCAAATAATACAAAAAGAAATTTATATATTAAATCCCTCAAAGTATTATCCGTTAACCAAGTCTCTTTACCCAGGTCCAGTACGCTTCAGCGTTTTTTTTTTCTTAAGTGATGCTCAAAATCTCTGATGGATGGCACTCCTCATGCAGATCTGGTACCGTGGCAGGCACGTGCACTAAGTCGGGTAATGTCATAATGTATGAATTGATTGTGAAAGTAATTGCAACCTAGCTTACCTACCCCACCCGGTCGCATACAAATTAAAATTGAACAAATTCTAAATTTGGTAGTCTAGTGGACAATATGTACAGCAGCGTTATAGTGTAAATGAAACACCAAGAACACCCCCCCCCCCCAAAAAAAAAACGCTGAGGCCGGTAAACTTTACAGAAGCGTATTAATGCCATGTAAATTTTTTTCAGTTGCTAATTCCAACTTTAATCTTGGCTTTTCCAACTTTAAAGTTGGCTTTTTCCGACTTTAAAGTTGGTCATTCCAACTTTAAAGTTGGTCATTCCAACTTTAAAATTGGTAATTCCAACTTAAAAATTGGTAATTCCAACTTTAAAGTTGGCTTTTCCAACTTTAAAGTTGGTAATTCTAACTTTTCCAACTTTAAAATTGGTAATTCTAACTTTTCCAACTTTAATGTTGGTTTTCCAAATTAAACTTTGGAAATTCCAACTTTAATTTTGACTTTTCCAACATTAAAGTTGGTAATTCCAACTTTTATCTTGGCTTTTCCAACTTAAAAATTTGCTTTTTCCAACATTGTTCTTGGCTTTTCCAACTTAAAAGTTGGCTTTTCTAACTTTAAAGTTGGTAATTCTAACTTTAACCTTGGCTTTTCTAACTTTAAAAATGGCTTTTTTAACTTTAAAGTTGGCTTTTCCAACTTTAAAGTTGGTAATTCTAACTTTTATCTTGGCTTTTCCAACTTAAACGTTGGTAATTTCAACTTTAAAGTTGGCTTTTCTTGGCTCTCCCAACTTTAATGTTGGTAATTCTAACTTTATGGTATTTCCACCCTCCCGTGATGTCATAGGTTTTTGCAGAAACTGTTATTAATATAAATTCATACCACATATATAGAAATATATCTTTTAGAAGAACGCTTTTCAATGGGTGTAATAACAAATATTGTTTAGTAAAAGAATTTAAAAATTGAATATTTTCTTTATTTAATCAATTATTCAATCTTTAAAAATGTTGCTAAGGGCAATAACTCCTTCTCATGTATCTATATTCAGGCATTTTACTTATTGTACTTCTAATGTAAAATGGTTTCCCTGATATTTACAATTCAAAAGCATTTATAAAAAAGCAATTATTTTGGAACTTTGGAACACAGTTATGTATTTGATCCAGTTTTTACATTATTTTTATAATACTGCTGACTAAAAATGTACAATTTTTTAATGCTGACATATGCTTCTGTTTATTTATGTCTTACATCTTAAAAACATGGCAACCTATATATTTTTTGCGATTATTTATTAATTTAAACTGGATTCAGTAAAAATAAATGCAGTTTTTCTACTTTGAACCCATACAATTGGATGGAAATACCTTAATCTTGGCTTTTCCAACTTTAGAGTTGGTAATTCCAACTTTTAAGTTGGAATTACCAACTTTTTCCAACTTTTAAGTTGGCTTTTACAACTGTAAAGTTGGTTATTTTCACTTTAAAGTTGGCTTTTATAACTTTAAAGTTGGTAATTCCAACTTTAAGGTTTGTAATTCCAAATTTAAAATTGGCTTTTCCAACTTTAATCTTGGCTTTTCCAACCTTAAAGTTGGTAATTCCAACTTTAAAGTTGGCTTTTCCATTTAATTTGGAATTACCAACTTAAAGGACATACGCAACGTGGTTTGAACTTTATTGTCTTTTTCACTGGAATTGAAGAGTTCCAATACTTCAGGGAACTGTGTGCTGCATTGAAATGCTTATATATATTGCTGTACACTTTCCCTAAAACAAGTTTGGATAAACAAAACATTTAGAATATATGTTTAGTAATTTTTGTATATTTTTCTTTGAATTATACAAGCATTTTCATCAATTAATACCTTTTCAAAACTCCTGGTACTGCATACTGATTTTTTGTCTACAAACATCTGATGGCACTATAATCTTAAATTAAGAATATCTTGAAAAAATATCAGTAGGTAAGGTATGTTGCCTATGTCCTTAAAGTTAGAAATTCCAACTTCAAAGTTGGAATTACCAACTTTAAAAAATGTTATATGGTACTAATACGCTTTTCTTAATTAATACATTTATTTTCCGATGGCGAAAGAATTTATGAGCATAACATCAGACTCAATGCTGAGCTGTAGAACTGTCACCATTTTCCAAGTTTACAAATTCAACATCTGGACAAATCATCTAAAAATTAAGCTTACAAATGCATCAACATGGATGTGCTAAATATTATAAACTGTAAACCATCAGTTATTTTTCTTCATAGAGACAAAAGAATAAATACCAGTTTTGTAGAATACCTTCCCTTTCTAGATTCGTCCAGTTATCCATGCATAGCTCTTCTTGAATGTGTAATAATATGACTAGTAGAATTTAACACTGGACGTTATTTTATTATGCGAATGATCTGAAGAGAAAAGAAAGAAGGAAGGAAAAGAAACAAAGGTATTTAATAGGGAAGTATTAAAGTAGACCTAATTAAAGTTAAAATTTAACTTGTATTAGAACTTAAGAAAGTTTGAGGTTGTACGTGTTTGCCATATAGCTGTTGAAGAAAATAGAAGGGACTTAAAAAAAGTCCACATCACGTCATAATACAAACAAATCATGATCATTGTCAAAAGACTCAGCTAAAAAAGAAAATAATATAATTTTGCCATATGTTATAGTTTTCGGGAGGGGGGGGGGTCCAATGTAATGGTTTTTCCCTCAAAGTCAGACGTTTTATAATGTCAGTTTAAATAATTCATACAATAAGAAGGCAGGTAAAAATATTTATGTCTGATAGAAAATCCCTTACATGACAAGAGATTCTTTTTTTTTCAAATTTCACTAAAGCAAAAATTTACTTCTATTGTGAGGAAAAATATGCTTTTTGTGTAACTGATGAATACGGGTTTTTGTATGAAATTGATTCGACTATTATTATCCAGATTTGTCCGTATCCGGTTTTAGCAGTTACTCACTTGTTATTGAATTTTCCGAGGATTGCTTACGATGTTCAATGAAAAATGTGTTTAAATGTCCATCATTTACCATGAACAAGACTGGAGGATACAAAATGAAGTATTTTACAGACCAGATGTAACTAATGAGGTATTTTTTCTGTTTTTCTCTCTCTCTCTCAAACACGGTAACTGTTATGTAATGTGGATGTATACAAACACACTGTTTACGTTTGTTTGTGGGTTGACATCCACTGTTCCAGAGATAATAGGACAATCAGATGCTTTCTATATAGAGAAGAATAATGGCCTTTAAAAGTTTTAAGGAGTAAAATAAAAACATGTAAACAAACAGGGAGAATCCAAACGTTTGACGGGGATTTCTGAAGTAAATGAATGAATCCTTACTTACAGAAATTCAGACCAGTGCATGTGTAGTTGTAGTACTATAAGTTTCTTCAAGTGGAACCTTATGTTAAAGTTTATATCATCATCTGATCTGTAAGGCACACAATGATTTACTCAAAAGAGAGGGAGGGCTCTACATCAACCTATGTGCAGGTAAACTTGAAGTATCTTGACATTGGGTATAAATAAAATTTACTTAATTGACTTGACTTGACTTAATCGTCAGGACTATCGGAAAATGTTGACATATCCTGGGTGTTGAGATTTCAGATTTGAGACTGAATGTACAATATTTCATTGCATAAGCAAAACAATGACTAGGCCAATTAAGTTTAATACGTACATGAATTCAACATTTAGTAATTTGTATTATTTTTAGCAATTCTTTTTGCTATTTATTACAAAATCTTAGAAGTAATTAAAAAATAATGTGTCTTTATATTGATAAAATGTGTTCTTTCTCCATATCAAAAGCTTTCTAAGTTTACGGAATGTTTTCCATCAGATATTCCGCATCTAATGTTGCTTTTTGTCAGAGCAGGACATGAAATGCACATTTAATAAATGTGGATCCATACAAAATCGACACTCGAGAGATGGAAGAAAACCCCAAAACAAAACAAGTGCATATTTTTTCTTATTTTATTTCAGTAAGAAAACCCATAGAAAACAAAATTTTAAAACATTTTTGTACTTACGTCCGAGGGTGCTTGGGCTTCATTTACAAAAAAGATATAGTAATTACCGTCCTTTTGGATTAGAAAAAGCACTCTGACAAGTACAATGTGATGTTCTTCAGAATAAAGGACTGAATACCTGTCATGCGTTAATGTCAAGGGATGGGGGTTGTCAGGGGGCTGGTAATTTTAATTCCCACTGGCCTGATAAGGTTTTAAAGAGCATTCAAAGGGCCCAAAATTCTGAATTTAGGTCTGTTCCATTTTGATTTCTGATCTCTCTTCCTGTTACATTTGATACCATGACTAAATTGCCTTGAAATTGACCAAAAAAAACCCCCAACTTTCATGATGGTTTCTGTAGGGACTGTGAGGAAGTCCAAGTTTCCAGAATCCAGGTGAAATTAATAACAATAATAATAACTAGATGCAATCTTGTTGCAAAACAACAAGTAGGTCTTCCGTTCGATTTCTGATGAATAAGGGTCTTCGATAGGTGAAAAAGCGACAGTTCTTGAGAGAAATGTCACCTAAAACCTTTTCAATATATTTAGAAACAAATCAGACACGAGTTCTTTTATTTTCTAAATAGCTTACAGTTCTTTTAGAGTGATTCATTTTGAACTGTGTCCTGCGTAAATTACACATCAATGTTGCTCAGGAGGCATTGTTTCAATAAATGTGCATCCCAGTGGACGCGATAAATTTATAAAAGACATATATTGTTTTAAATTATTTCGGTACAATCTGATTCAAAACTTGGTTGATTGCATCATATCCACATGCTAAGTGATAGGCAAGAACGATTTTGACAGGTATGAGGTTACCAACAATAGGGCAGATTTCACACTTCACTGTTAAATTGCAGTTAACAAGCAATTATCAGAAAATATTTGAGAGATAAAGATAGATAGCATAGTTCGATTATGTCTACTGTAGAACATTTCTGAACCGTATACATTTGTATTTGTATTTTTAAATTAAATTAATTTCTGATTCTTTTTTTTTTTTAAACTTTCTCTACTTTATTAGCTGGTCTGCTTCTGTGTATTTTATGACTGATACTATGTGCGAGATCTAAAAATAGAACCAAGGTGCACAGTTGACAATATATTATTTTCATGCCACAAAATCATATTCTTATTTCCAATTGATAGTATAAACCACTCACAGTTACAGTAGAAAATTTGCACTTTCATAAAATACCCTTTTTATATTTCACCAAAATTTCCTTTGTAATATCTAATAAACGATACCCTTTGATTTGGACGCATTGATTTTGGCATGGGACTCATTGCTGTCATTAAAAGGGGTCCTTTGGACCCGTGATAACCATTTTCAAAATGAATCGGTTGTGACGGAAAGTGCTTTAAACACACATATTGCACATTTAGCATGTATGAACCATCCCTGAAAGTTTCTATGAAAAATACTTAATTTTAGGCTACTTCCAGTTTTTGTGAACTGCACTTCCGGTGAAAATTATATGATTTTAAACATTTGTCAAGACTCTATCATGAACACCTACATTTGTGTTAAAAAATGGGGAAAAAACTTAAAAATTCAATATTTTAAAACTGCTTCTGGTGGCAGCGAAAGTGATACTTGAAAAATTGAAACCCATATGTCACATCTAGAAGTTAAGATCTATTAATCCTAAAAGCTTCATTGCCGAATCTTTAACTGTTTTTGAGAAAACCTCTGGATAAAATTGCATTTTAAAATCAGTAAATCGGCCATATCTCGCGACCAGAAGTGACTTTAGCAAAATGACAAAAACTGACTCAAATTCATTTCATATACCATAATTTCTGTAAGTGTCATGAAAATCCATCAAGGCGTTCTCGAGAAATGGTCTGCACAAAATTGGTAGGAAAAATGATAATAATAGTGCAAAAGAAACAACAGAATAATAATAAAGTCTTCCGTTGAAGACAGAAGACCTTAATAATATCTAGATTACCATATATGTCCATGTGGGGGATATAACTCCCATTAGCACAATTCTAATTTAATTCATGTTTTTGTTATTTGCCATGAAGTAAATCAGTAATTTCATGATTGCTGCGTTAATTTCATTTTTAGATAAATAAATCATAAATTTCATATGTTTTACCATTTTTTTTCACACATAATTATGCACTTACCAATAATATACCATTGGCAAGTCTGTAATTAAATAACATGTCATCAACATCCAAGAATGCTTAGGATTCGTTTACAGGTGTGTTTACATGATTATCGACTTAAATAAAAGTTTGTAATACAACTGTTTATGGATTTTTAGACATGAGCATCATAATCCACACTTAAATATTAATCATCTGACAACATGTTTATTAGAATGAAAAATTAATTGACATGATGTTGACATAAACCAGGTCAAAACATGTATTCCTACTGGAACAGTGAGTATAGATCAAAATTAATGGATTATTTGTGTTTTTATAAAGTACCAGTATTTATATGTTATACTTGTAGTTACTGTAACTACATGTACTTTCAAAATCACAGATCTATGTATTCATTGACATGTCAAATTCACCTAAATGGCAATTTTCACAAATTGCATAGATTCAATTTAACACAGTTCAAATTACATTGTTACTTACATAAAAAAATGCATAATCTATCCTTGAATTTCTTCATCAATGGCATGGGACGGTTTTAGCTCACCTCGGAGAATTTAGAGGAACTTACTTATTAATAATACCCTTGGCGTCATTGTTGGCGTCCCAGGTTCAACTTTTTGGAGCAGATTCTATGCTGTATGTTGATCAGAGATGCATGGGTGATACATTTAGTATGTTTTATTGTACCCATCAGATTTCATTTTAGCCAAAGAATAATCAGGTTGTTTTTGGAGAAGGTTAAAGTTTTTGGAGCAGGTCTCATTCCCAAGTAACTATAAGCCCTATGGTGACCAGACTTGCAGGGATGATACATCTAGGGATGCACACTACCAGAGTTGCTTTGGATGCTGGATCAGACATATGTTTCCTGGATGAGTGAATTCTAAGGTGAAAGTTTTTGTTGTTCATTCTTAAGGATCTATAAATCCCATTGTGACCAATCTTGCATGGATGATTATCTAGGAATGCACACTACCAGACTTGCTTCTAATGCTGATTCTGACCTACATTTTATGGATGAGTTATTAGGTTAAAGTTTTTGGAGCAGGTTCATTCTTATAGGTAACTTTATGTCTTATGGTGACAAAACTTACTTGGATGATGCATCTTAGTAGAGGTGCACACTACAAGTCTAGCTCAGATGCTGGATTTGACTTCATTTTCCAGATGAATGACCAGATAAAATTATTGGGTAGGTCTCATTCTTAAGTAACAAGAAGCCCTATTGTGACCAAACTTGCATAGATCCATACATCTATGGATACCTACCAGGCATGTTTCAGATGCTGGATCTGATCTACATTTTACAGAAGAGTGATTAGATTAAAGTTTTGGAGCAGTTCATTCTTAAGTAACTCAATCCCTATGGATGATACATCTGGGGATGTATGCTACCCAACTAGCTTCGGATGCTGGATCTGACCTACGTTTTCCAGATTAGTGACCACTGGCAGGTTAAAGTTTTTGGAGCAGATCGATTCATTCTTAAGTAACTAAGTCCTACCTCGACCAAACTTAATCTATGCTGCATCTAGGGATACTTGCTTCAGTTGCTGGATTGCTGGATTTTCAAGATGAGTGACCCAATGTTAAATTTTTTAGAGCAGGTCCACTTAACTAAAAATCTTATGGTGACTTAAGTTGCATGGATGATGCATCGAGTCACATTCTCAGGAAAAATTATATACTATTAAGGAATGATCTTAAACAGCAAAGAAAGAAATCTCACTACCTGTATATACATTATGATTTGTGTGCGTAGCATTATCCAATTGTTAAAAAAAATCATGTGTTAATAAAGACATTTGCTCAACAGAAAATATGATTACAAAATTATACTTAAGAACTTGAATAGAATTTATTTATACACAACTGCAAATGAGTGGAAAAAGTCACGACATTTGTAAGAGGTATGTTTTAGTAATGATGTTGTTGGATTGGTGGACACGATACAAGGTAGTGAGCACTAATTATAGGACTGTACGCTGATTAGGGTGAATTAAAAAAAAATGACCAAATGCATATTTATCAACCCACACTAAAAATACAGGCAATGAAAATAGATTTCTATGTCTCAGCATATGTCTTTAGATAGTGTCTAAATACCTGCCAAATATCTCGTTGAGATCTCAATTAACAAAAAAGTTATGCCCAAAAATGATGCTAAAATTGTCAGGAGTGCAACAACTTTTTGTGACATTTTGAAATTTCAACATTTTTTGGAGATCTGTGAAATAAAAAATAATGCTTCATGTTGAAAATAAAAACTCTCCTGATAATATTCAAAGTATTGAGCTTTAAATGTGGACTGTCTTAACTTTAATTTAATCAAGTTGTGGTCATGGCTGATGTTTAAAAAAATGTTATACCATGTCAGGAGTGCAACAGAAAAAATGTAGTGTTGCCAAAAAAACATCAATTGTAAAATTCTGAAAGAAAATTAAGACAAAAGAGAATTTTCGAAGTGTAAAACAATAACTGATATACATTTTAAAACTTAAAAATTTTATATAAATCACAAGCAGCATTAATGAGAGTCAAGTATATGTGCATACCAAATAATGTCAGGAGTGCAACATTTGATGTTTTGCTCCCAAGCATGAAATAATTATTATCATTATATGATTTTCTGATTTTTATTTTGGAAAATAAAGACACAAAGAACATTTTTATCAAATAGATTTATCAATTACAGGATCTGTCTGTGCTTCAGATCCATATTTCTATGGTCAGGAGTTCAACACATTTTTTTTTAAAGATTCAAGTTGTGTGACGAAAACACTTCTATTCATGCTTAGAAGTATTCATTAATTAATAATGATCTTTTTGTATAATTTAATACTAAATTATTGACAGTTTTATTATTAAAATCCTTCCTTTTTCAATTTTATCAATTCAGATGTGTTTTTATCTTTTTTGTGATTTTTTTAATGAATGTTAAAAATAAACACACTAAAACATTGTCATAAAATTCAAGTAATTCCTCCTCAACTTCACTGAAACAACAGAACAAGTTCTTATGCGATTTTCACTTCACAATTCTACCTTAAAGGCCTCAATGCTTTTGGTCAGGAGTGCAACAAATATGCTAGAATTATAAATCATCCAATAAGAATAAAAATAAAGAAAAAATGATGAGTAGAATTTTTCTGGTGGGCTACTGTGTTTGTCCTCTAAAGAAAAATATGTTTTAAAACATATTTTATCTTCTAAATATACATTTAAGCTAGTTTTTTGGCATAAAATAGGGTATAATTCCAGGTAAAATGCGAATTTTAAATACTTTCATCTGTTTTAATTATGAAGTATTGGACTATAAGTATTGCACAATTTGATTACCACTTGATGTTGCCAACACTTACTGAATTTTTGTGTTCTATGCTTTTAATTTTAAACTTTACTGCAGTCAGGAGTGCAACAAAACTGCTTCATAATTACCGATGCTTTTTAACTATCTTTACTAAAAAATAAGTTGAAAAAAATTGCTCGATACTATTTGATGTTCAAAACACTTTGTCCATCAACAAATTACAGAAATTTTACGGTCAATTCAGGGAATAGTTTTCATCATTTCACATATATTTTAAATACAATTTATATATATTACACTTTGCAAATAATCATGTTTTAAGGTCGTCTTCAAAATATGAAAAACCTGCTGTAAACAATGAAAAATATCAACACGACAAATTGATTTACAAAGTAAGAATGGGTTATTGTGTGTTATAATTTTTAAAACAATGTTAAATACAATACATATCAGATGTCAGGAGTGCAACACAATAATGTAACATAGGGTCACTTCAAAATCTAGTATTTTTTGTAAGAGAACTCATATATAACAATTCTTTTTTGGCTTAGATTTAAAGAATTGACTTGAACGGACAAAAAAGTGAATTTTGGGGAAGTTTATTGCTTCATATTTTTTTCATATTAAAACTTTTCAAACCAGAATTGAAAAAATAATGTAAAATAACAATCAAAAAGCCAATTTTTTGTCAGATGTACAAGAGAAGATACTCATTCAAGGTCTAGATTTAATCATTTATACCCCTTTTACCATTTTGGAGCATAAAAAACTATAATTTCTTGTGATTATGTATTTTAGAAAGTCTTTTAAGGTGTAATGATATTTTCTTTTTTCAAAAGAAATTTTACAAATAAAAATTCTGAAACTTTTTAATCCAATTGTCTATTCTATTGCCACTTCAGGATTTTAAACTAGAATGCATTTGCAATATGATGATATAAGTGAAAAATATGTTATAAGTTAAGTTGAATTTTGCCAAAAAAATTCAGTTTGGTGGTCATTTTTTTTTAATTCACCCATTATGCTTATAGATATCTGTACTTGTCACTTCTTATAGGGAAATGAAAGAGAGAGTTAAAGCATGAGACTGTCAGAATATGAAATTTCAAGAAATGATGTGAAAGCATCTAAATTATAATCAGTATTCAGAAGTGTATTTCTAGCTTTTTTCCCCCATTTGATTCAAATGTATTATAATAGTATTTTTTTTTTTTTACCATGTTTACAATGAAAAATAATGGTGAGATGCAGGTATGTAGGGTCATTTTTCAAGGTGGTGGTGGGGCAAGATTAGAAAAATAGTTGAGAAAATAACAAGCCCCCCCCCCCCCAAAAAAAAAAAAAAACACCTAAAAACCTGAAATCAAAGGAGGATGGGAATCCCTTCCCCATCTCCCAAAAATATATTATTTGCCTGGTATGCTTCTTGTAGGTAAATGTGTTTGTAAAGAAGTTCACATCTTCAGATTTCACATGTCCGTCTCCATTTTGCACCAATGTATTAACTTTTTTTCTGTGACTATATGTACCCTGTTAATAATGTTTTTTAAAATTCATAATAGACCAGCCAAGCTTTAATGTTCAGTGAAATGGTAAAATATTTGAACACCACTTATAAACTCTCTAAGAATTATAATTTTGGTTGATTGCTTGATTAAAAAAGCTAAAGGTATAGTTAATTGCTCTTTGAAAGGAGATCTACAAAAGGAAAGGTCCACTTAATGCATTAATTGGCATTGCCAGTATTAATCATTCATTTGTCTCCAAATCTCCAATTTCAAACATTAAAAAACCTCATGCTTTTGTTGAACAAGACTGGTGAAATTGCAGTGGCCTCCAATATACATGTACTGGTAATAGAAGGATGTGTTAGAGTCCATTCAAAAAATAGATAAATAGAACAACCTTTGATAAAAAAAACCCAAAAAAAACAAAACAAAAAAAAAACAGATTTGTAAGAAGCAATACATTGTTCACAGTTTTACTAATATCCACTTGTAAAGTTGGGTTTTGAGGTTGTGTTCTATTTGATACATTTAATTACAGCATAGAATGTTGGACATTTTGGAGGAAACGCAATTCACAACTTTATAATGCTGATCAGTCTAGTAAGGAGATTATAGTAATTTGGTTAATTATTAGTTTAGTCTAATTGATAGTTTAGATGTAAAATGTTGTCCAGTAAAATTGAAGAAACTTTATTTTACAGAGCTGAAAGTGGCCTTTTGAGCTATGACCCTTGACAAAAGAACTACATGTACCGGTAGTTTAGTATACATGTGCTAGTGATTGCGTGGATATTAACGAAATATTTGACTCACTACTGACTGTGACTCGGGCATGGATTACATGTCAGTTTGACTGCATAGCTTAATGTATTCCTGAACATGTAAACTGTGAACAGGCATAAGTGGGGTTTTCCCCTCTTTTATTTTTTTAAAGAACAAATAACAATAATTATACATCACCATTGCATCATATTGCTAACTGCTTAGAAACATGCAATACTAGTGATGTTGCAGCTAGTACCGGTACATATAATTTACTACAGTTGACGGATTTTTATAAAATAAAAATCTTATGAATACATGGCAAAGTTTGAAAAAAAGGGCACTTAATTTCATAATGCACCAAACTCTGAAAACTATACGTTGTAATTGTGACTGAAATAAATATGATAAAGGAAGCAAATTTTCTGTGATGTGATGAAATCAAATTTAAAGATATGTGAAATTATGATTTTAAATTATTTTTGTTTTTATTTTTTTTTTTTTACATTAATTTATAAACATAAAATTTTAATCAACTTTAAGAGAAAGGATTCTGCAATAACCAATCAAAAAGTCAGCAAGGTAATTTACGGTACTGATGAAACACATTTTATTCCTTGATGAATTAGATAATTTTTGATGTATCATGGAGTATTCTGGAAGTTTTAGAGTAACATTCTTGGAAGAAAGCAAAGTTTGATAACTTCCTCTGTAATTTGGTCAGTGTTGTGTTTGTGTTCGACATAAAGTTCATGTTCTCTGTAAGATTGTATCAATTGAAAGCTTTGTGTACACACAGAAACTGCCTCAATGTGTGATGGAATGTCTGTGGTTTTGAGCAGAAGATGGAAGTAAGCATTGGAAGATGTTGAAAAAGCAGAACATTGCTATGGGTGTGTACTAGGGTCAGATTTTGTGACTTCATGGATTGAAGGCAAACAGTTTAAACATCCGTTTTAGATAATATTAATTAGTAGGAAAGAGAGTGTGAAATTACTCATCTTAAAAATACACTTTAAATCCTGAATTGTCTGGGCATTGTTACATGTACTTCATATTCTGTCAAGCAGTTCGATCATTTTTCAAATGGTGTGCTTTATATTATTGAATATTATAAAAAAAAAAATGACAAATTAATAGATTATTTAAGTGAACTGAAGTACTCATAACCTGAACTCATCGATACAAGGAAGAGAAAAACTAAGGAGTAGTTTTTATGAAAGCAAAATAATGGATTGCACATTAATATTGCAGTACATGTGGGGCTTTTATTTCATTAAGACTTCATATTCAGGGATATATATCAGTATCTCTTATTGATGATCAATTTTTTTATCCCCAGAGATGAAGCATCAATTCCATATAATATCCCGTTAAAAGTCATAAATTAATCCTGAATCACCCTAATGAACTGATTAAAAAAATAATATATATAGTGCTCAGTTAACATATAATTGGTACATTTGCACTTGAAAGGTACATTTCCCAGAGTAATTCAAGATATCATTTGTTACTCTTTTTTTTTAAAATTTCATGTGACTATATTGATGTGTGATGGGTATGTTATTTCGACGACTAAGATGGTATATTGGTTTTATTGCATCATGTAGTGAATGTTCTGCAGCTCTCAGGAGAGATGGATTAATTCATATAATTATTATTAATTCATTTGTTAAATTTTATTTCTTTCTGCTTATATGACAGGATGGGAGTTAGTACTCCATTTTATGAAATAAGAAGAAATTCCATGAAACTTCAAATGATGCACAACAACAGGTCACGGGACATTCCTGTAAGTCTGGACCCGAGCCTGGACCAAACAAGATGTGAGTTGGAGAATTACAGATTGTGTGCAGATGGCAGCTGTATATCTCAGGTGGATCTATGTCGTAAGTTATGCTTATTCTTTCATTTACAACAATGAAATTAAAATTATGCCCCCCCCTTTCGAAGAAGGGAGGGCATATTGCTTTGCTGCTGTCTGTCAGTCGGTCTGTCTGTCTGTCGGTCCACCAACAGTTTCCATTCATTTTCTTCACAGAGGTTGCACATACTGAAATGAAATTTGGCATACAGATTTATCATAAGAATATCTAGGTCAGGTTCTGTTTTGGGTACGATTGAACAATTTTTGACAGAGTTATGCCTTTCAAACTTAGAAAAATTCCAATTATTTGAAGTTTCTGTTCATTTTTCTTCACAGAGGTTGCACATACTGAAATGAAATTTGGTATGCAGATTTATCATAAGAATATCTAGGTCAGGTTCTGTTTTGGGTTTGAGCGAGCAATTTTTGACAGAGTTATGCCCCTTGGACTTAGAAAAATTCCAACTATTTGCAGTTTCTGTTCAATTTCTATGCAGAGGTTGTACATACTGAAATGAAATTAGGTACTGTAGATTCCTTATTTTTCGCGAGTACTTATTATTGTGAAATGACTCTTTAACGCCAAATCGTGAGAATAATAATTCCTGAGTGGACGGTTGAACAAGGGATTTTACATTGATTTCAGCACCATAATAATAAAAGCAAGTAATTTTATTTCACAAGTGGTGTTTCTCTTGCAATTACGCGATCATTAATTCCTCGGGTATATTAAGAAATCTACAATATACAGATTTATCATAAGAATAGCTAGGTCAAGTTCTGTTTTGGGTACGGTCGAGCAATTTTTGACAGAGTTATGCCCCTTGGACTTAAAAAATTCCAATTATTTGCAGTTCCCGTTCATCTTCTTTGCAGAGGTTGCACGTACTGAAATGAAATTGGTATACAGATTAATCATAAAAATATCTGGGTCAAGTTTTGTTTAGGGTAGCAAATTTTTGACAGAGTTATGCCCCTTGGACTTAGAAAAATTCTAATTATTGGGGGGGGGGGGCATAAGTCACAAACATTTCTTCTTATACTGAAATTTATCCATTGAATATAATTGGTATTTTAACAGACAGGTGTCGTCTGATGTATGTTCTTTTCATAGTGTGAAAATGACAATCGGTTCTACTTGCGTAGATGGTTTTTTAGCTCTACTGGTCAGAGACCAGAAGAGCTTATGCGATAGTAAGGTGTCCGGCGTCCGTCCATCTGTCTGTGTGTCTGTAAACAATTTTTCAAAATGCTACTACTCCTACAGTTTTGGTCTGATTTCAATATATCTTGGCACATAAGTAGACTACACTAAGATACATAATTTAGTGCATCGGTTTTTTATTTCGATGAACGGTGTTTCCATGGTTACTAAAAATAGAAATTTCTGTAAAATTCCTTTCAAACGCTACTCCTCCTACAGTTTTGGTCTGATTTCAATATAACTTGGCACACAAGTAGACTACACTAAGATACATAATTCAGTGCATCGGTTTTTTATTTCGATGAACGGTGTTGCCATGGTTACTAAAAATAGAAATTTCTGTAAAATTCCTTTCAAACGCTACTCCTCCTACAGTTTTGGTCTGATTTCAATATAACTTGGCACACAAGTAGACTACACTAAGATACATAATTTAGTGCATCGGTTTTTGATTTCGATGAACGGTGTTGCCATGGTTACTAAAAATAGAAATTTCTGTAAAATTCCTTTCAAACGCTACTCCTCCTACAGTTATGGTCTGATTTCAATATAGCTTTGCACACAAGTAGACTACACTAAGATACATAAATTAGTGCATCGGTTTTTGACTTCGATGAACAGTGTTGCCATGGTAACTAAAAGTAGAAATTTCTGTAAAATTCCTTTAAAACGCTACTCCTCCTACAGTTATGGTCTGATTTCAATATAACTTGGCGCAGAAGTAGACTACACTAAGATACATAATCTAGTGCATCGATTTTGATTTCAATGAATGGTGTTGCCATGGTTACTAAAAATAGAAATTTCTGTGAAATACTTTCAAAATGCTACTCCTTCTACAGTTTTTGTTTGATTTCAATATAACTTAGCTTACAAGTAGACTACACTAAGATACATAATTCTATTTATTGCTGCATGTTGCAAAATTTTAAGTCCAAGTGATACTTTTCCTTTGTTATATGCACAGACCAGTAGAGCTACAGTCTCATCAGAGACTTCTGATTTCAATCATATTTGGAGATTCATGCATTGAAATGAGATTGGAAATTCTCCTTCAGAGCTGTTAATCAAGAAACTGGATTCTGATGCCTGTTCATGAAATTATGGTCTATTTTCATCTGAAATCATTGAAAATTCGATTTCATCAGTTTTTATTTTAGGTTGAGTTATATTAGATTAGGATTTGGTTCACCACTTCAGAGTTGCTTATCAATTTCAATCTGAACCTCTTTTAATGGAGAATAGTCTGTTTTATTTACTGAAATCCTGTGAGAATCCATTTTTTTTAAATGTCATTGTTTTGAGAAACTTGACTGGAAATTGGTACACTAGCTGTGTGTAAAGCAGAGTTGAAGAAAGGAATCCTAACTCACTTTGATTGAATTTTAGCCTCATATTACTAAAAATCAGTGAAACTTGTTTTATGGAATCCTTTTATGTTTGAATTTCAATGATTTCATGAAATATGAAACCATACTAGAGTGAAGATTTATAAAACTGTTATAGATTTTAAAAATGTGTCACACTCAGCAGTATTGCGGCATTTTGTGGAGGTATTTTCCAGGAAAATCAAAAATATACACGTACAGTAAAAGTCAGTTATAAAGAACTCACTTATAAAGAAATCTCCGTTATAAGGAACTTTTTACGAATCACATGGAAGACTTTTCACTGTATTTCTTATAAGGATATAATCTCAGCTTAATAAGGAAGCCAAATTTGAGGTCCCTGTGACTTCCTTGTAACCGAGTTTTACTGTATTGACTTACAAAACATATGACTCACAGTATATGTTTGACTACTGTCTAGCTCATTGTATTTAATTCCCAGAAAGGAATAACATTATTAGTATTGGCCTTTATGAATGTATGCATTGTATAGATTTGTTGGGACCAGTAAGAGATATGTAATTACTTGAGCATTACTCCTAAAACTGGGCTTTATCAATCAAGAGATGTGTTTTAAAATTTTCTTATGCCCCTTTAATCAGAGGTTTGGGGCATATTGTTTACGGCCTGTCTGTTTGTCCACAAAAACTTTAAACTTTGTCATAACTTTTGAACATTTAGTGGTAGGACTTTCATATTCACATGTATATAATCCTTGTGACAATACCTTCTTTGGGTATCAACATTTTTGAGGTTATGACCTTGGAGTTTGACCTACTTTTGAAAAATTTTAACCATCATCATAACTTCAGTAAGGTTGGGGTAAGGACTTTGAGTTCATCTTTCATGTGTATTTCTTGTGACAAGTCCTTTCTTTGGGTACCAGCATTTTTAGCATCATGAATGTCTTTGGAGTTTGACCTACTTTTGAAAAACTTTAACCTCCCACCATTAAGGATGCCATATTGCGGGAACAGTGTTTCACTAACACTTCTTGTTTACTTCTGTAGATTATATCGTAGCTAGAACATTTTCCATCTTTTCAAATCCAATGATAGCAACCTTTAATGTTTTTTTTTATTATACTGTTTTTGTTTGATTGGTTTTAATTTTGGTTTGTTTTTGTTATGTTTTGTTTATTTGTTTGTTTGGTTTTTTGGGATGAAGGGGAGGTCCATTTTGAGTGTAATATGGTAATGAAATGCATGCTGTAAAATTAGACTCTCTATTCTCAATCCAATGGGAGAAAAATTATTTTGGAGCTTAGAATCCATTGCCATGACAGCATAATGTAGTGAACATTTTGACACAATTTCTACCATTGTAAAAATCATAAAATGACTTGGTAAAGTGATCTCAAATTTATCGATTCAAACTATATCTGGTACCATAGAATGTGACATTTTATATCTAGTGCCATAAATTGTGATATTCACTTGTGTACAGCAATGCACTTCAGTAAATGAAATTGGCAGTGTTAGTTATTTTC
Organism: Saccostrea echinata; assembly: GCF_033153115.1. NCBI lineage: Eukaryota > Metazoa > Mollusca > Bivalvia > Ostreida > Ostreidae > Saccostrea > Saccostrea echinata. The sequence goes on from NW_026889803.1 coordinate 14,291,580, forward strand.
TGTAAGGATATGTAAGAGTACAATACCTAATGAATCAAAATCCAGGGATGAGCTCTTTGTATGCTCCCAAAATACTGTATCCTAAAGAGGATTTCTCAAGCCAGGATATTTCTTTTTGACTTCTTTTTTTTGGGGGGGGGGAGGAAAAAATTGTATATAATACGCAGCTCTGTTAAGGCTGCATAAAGGGGGCGGGGCCTAATTTATACGGGAAAAGTTTACTGTGACATCACACAAATATAGCAATTCCTCACAATAACAGAAAATGAAATAATTTGCGAATCTAAACTCCACAAGAGTATTGAACTACATCAAAACTTACAACTGTATTCATTTTTGTCGCTAGTTAAATCCCACACAGCAAGATATAAACAAGTCACTGATCGCAATGCACTTGTCGACATGACGTCATCATGGTAAAGTTTGACGCATTTTATGTGCAGTGAGAGGCGGATCAAGTAATTTTTTCACAGTGAAAAATGCATTTTATTATTGAACAGAATATTATTTGAAAATCTTAGGTAGACCATTAATACAAATCTGAAACGTTTGTTTAGTGCCATTATTTAAAAAATATCGAGAGAATGTATTGAATTAATTCTACCGTGTTTTTGTCTTTAGGGTGTGCATGTTTCATGCCGAGGTGCCTCATTAAATCGCTTTTTCGCAAGGGCATACACTTAATAGATCTTGACCATTTTTTGAATACACATAATGGACATATTCCTTAACTTGAAAAGTGCTGCTGCTTTCCTGAAATCGATAGCAATACTTGATAAATACATAAAATACTTGGTAAAGGTCACACATATTTCGACATTAGCAAGATAACTTGAAATTTAAACTAATAAAATGCGAATTCTATTTAAAGCAGCAGCACTTTCCATAAACTACAAGTTATGTAGAAACAATCTATTACTTTAATTTTTAATTTTAACTAGGGTATGCCCTTGCGATATTGAAATTTGTTTGTGACCTACATACAGTACACATTACATGCCTTTTTCATGTGACTATCAAATAACCTGACCAAACCAAATTCAGTACAGAGCGGGGTATACAATGTTATTTCAAAGAATGTTAAAGTCATAAGATAATATAGTATCTTTACAAAATTAAAATTCATTTTAAAAAGGTATGTATTTATGCACGTTTATATTCTGTTGATTTCTTCGAAGTACGCCTTAACAGTGCTGCGTATTCATCTGTGAACTTTTACTGAAGTTTGTTTATTTTATACACATATTTACATAGTTTTAATTAAAAAATTATATATGTATTAATTTTTTCCATCTGTTACAGCTGAAGAACAGCTGATGAACCAGAACACTATTCTGATAATGATTGTGGTGGGACTGGCTGTAGTTATCTTTCTCATTGTCCTCTACTGCTTCCAACAAAGAAACAGAAGTCCTTCCCATGCCAGAGGTCGGTCAGGTGAGTCTTATCCCACGACAGCTAGCATTAGTATACCTCTACTGCTTCCAACAAAGAAACAGAAGTCCCTCCCATGCCAGAGGTCGGTCAGGTGAGTCTTATCCCATGACAGCTAGCATTAGTATACCTCTACTGCTTCCAACAAAGAAACAGAAGTCCCTCCCATGCCAGAGGTGGGTCAGGTGAGTCTTATCCCTCGACAGCTAGCATTAGTATACCTCTACTGCTTCCAACAAAGAAACAGAAGTCATTCCCATGCCAGAGGTTGGTCAGGTGAGTCTTTCCCATCTGTAGCTTGTATTATTATACATCTACTGCTTCCAACAAAAAAATAGAGGTCCCTCCCATGCCAGAGGTCGGTCAAGTGAGTCTTATCCCACAGCAGCTACCATTAGTATAATTCTACTGCTTCAAACAAAGAAACAGAAGTCCTTCTCATGCCAGAGGTCGGTCAGGTGAGTCTTGTCCATCTGTAGCTTGCATTATTATACCTCTACTGCTTCCAACAAAGAAATAGAATCCCTCCCATGCCAGAGGTCAGTCAGGTAAGTCTCTTATCCCACAGCAGCTAGCATTAGTATACCTCTACTGCTTCCAACAAAGAAATAGAATCCCTCCCATGCCAGAGGTCGGTCAAGTGAGCCTTATCCCACAGCAGCTAGCATTAGTATACCTCTACTGCTTCCAACAAGGAAACAGAAGTCCCTCCCATGCCAGAGGTCGGTCAGGTGAGTCTTATCCCACAGCAGCTAGCATTAGTATACCTCTACTGCTTCCAACAAAGAAACAGAAGTCCCTCCCATGCCAGAGGTGGGTTAGGTGAGTGGTGTCCCTCTGCAGCTAGCATTACTGTAGCTCTACTGCTTCAGTCAAAAAAAGTAGTCCTTGTCATGCTAGAGAGTCTTGTCCATCTGCAGCCATCAGATAGGTAATGGTCATTTGTGACCTGAACATATTTAGAAATTCACTGTAATAAATACCGGTACATAAAAGGCCAGCATAATTAGAAAATTTAACCAACTCTTTTGGACAGACTTTCCTAATTTTTGTGTCACCTGCAGAGCAGAGAGACACTTAGGAATCACTACCTGGCTCTGCATTCTGTCACACCTTATATCTTGAGTACTGTAAGAGGTAAGGATTTGATATTTTGGTCATATATTGCTTGGCACTGTGGCTTTTGTAAAATACCATGGTTACTAGGTGACCTTTAACTCGACCTTTGACCTAATTATCAAAGTAGTTTCTAAAGCTGATATAGCCTACAGCAAGTGTTGGAAATTTGAGAAATGAGTCTGTGCTATTTATCATGACGTGCACTATTTGTCATAAGACAATATGAAAAATGGCACCGTTAAAGTCCTTTTGACCTTGACCTTTGACCTACTTTTCAAAAATACCCTGAAAGTTTAATTTTACATGTATATATCTACTGAATTTTGAGATGCAGGGCTTCGATATTAAATGTGTTTTAGCTCACTGTGCTTTTAAAATGTATGATATACAGTAAGGCCATTCCAAGTTTTTTTAAGTTTAGCGTCCCTCCAAAAATCAAAAACCTATCTCTCTATCTGAACCACCCAAAGAGAACTTTAAATACTTTGAAAATACATTGGGATCGATAAACCAAAATGGATTGTACTTCACATAAAGTTGTGGACTGACAAATAAAGTTGTGGATGGACAATTGCAGTAGAGACAGCCTGAAATCTCTTTCTAGTTACAAATCTGAGGGATTGTTGAATTAAACAATTGAATACATGAATAATTGTTTCTGATAGTTTCAATGCCATTATTCATTTAGTTTTGAGGGTTGCGAAAATTCTGAATCATATTTCTCTTTGATTGTCACACTTAATGATAAATGCTATTCTTTTGCAGTCTAAATATCTGCAGAAATTTTTTCTCTGCAGACAAGTTTATGATCGAGTTATAATACTTGTATGCAATAAACAAATGACCACTCATTTTATTTATATCTTTAATGATGCTATAGGAAGTGACACATGTGTTCCTTGGAACTCTCTAGTTTTATTCATATGTGAATATTTAAGAAATGAATTTAATTTTTGAAGATCCATGAGGACATGAACTACGACGCTTCACGCCGGCATATTTCATGAAGCGCGTTAGCTTATATTGGAAATGTAAATATTTTAAAATGGAGACTGACTATGTTTTGTCAAGTTCAAGGTCACAAAAAGTTCTAACAGGAAATTTAATAAGTAATTAAAAATCAAGGTTATTGGATTTCACAAACTTTTTGTGTGAATTTAAAATGTTTAAAAAAGATCACAAAAAAGTTTTGTAAACCCCCCCTCCCCACCCCATCCCCCCCCCCCCCCCAAACAACAACAACAACAAAAAACAAATGTACAATTTAGATTTTTAAATTCTTGAACTCAAAGCTAGATCAAATGCACCAAGAGCCACTGCTTATTTTGTATTAATTGAATTCAATGGGTCGAAGGGACCATATATCAAGATTTGGTAATAAATTCAAGAATGTCACTTTTCCTTCAAAACGTACTACATGTATTATCAACAATACAAATAAGAATCACTGAGATTTTGTCACACAAATTATTGATAAAAACAAATTAGAAAATCTGTATTTTTAATGGTAGCAGAGATTTATGTTACAATTACCAGACAGAGAGATTATTTTAGACAACTGTTCATGTGCTTTCCCACTAAGTTACAAATTTGTAGGAGCATATAAATTCAAGTCTGTAAATAATATAATTGGAAATGTCAGGTATTAAGCCACTACAGAATAATGATTTTGTGGCATGAACAAACATTTATGGCAGGACTCCTATTTTATGGTAGCTTATTATAATCATGTCAGCTAAGGTGTTATTTATGTTCCCAGCTAACAGCTTCAGATCATATTTCCAAAGTACAGTAAAACTGGATTCTATTGAACACTTTACAGTAATTTACCTGTCTGTAACAAAATTATTTGTTTTTCAATATAGGGACTTTAATATGACAAAATATGAAGTGCATAAAATTAAATATGGCAAAAATTTCAGTTGGAAAGGGGGGGGGGCATGAAAAATAATTTAAGGGGCCAGAGGGTCTGGGGGCTGTCTTGAGGCCCTGGAGCTTCTGTATAATTTTGTTATACTGTTTGGAGAAATTTGATGCAGCCACTGGATGACCACACTGTTTGTTCAAAATTATAGTCTTAAACAGATGCGTCATTAAATCTGACAAGTTGTAGGTTCAGGTGTTAATTGAAGAACTAAAGGGTAAAAAACAATGGCATATGAATGTACAGTGTATAAGATGAATAAGTTTATTTTTCTGTTAACTATCAGCTGGTATTCGTGATGACGATAACATCAACCAGAGTTATTGTTTTCTTGTGATTAAATTTATTTTCAAAAATATCTGCAATAATATACCCAAATGAATAATTTATTTTTTTTTTTTTAAATTAATAGTGTAGATTTATAAAATCTAGCATATTATCATGATTATTAAGATTTAAGTGATAAGCTTGAATTCAAAACTTGGTTAAATTTTCCAAGAAGATATTGTAATTGTAGATCTTCAAACCAAGCATTTTGAATGCTTGTTTTGGAAAAAAAGATCAATTTTCCTGGGTCATAAAAAGAATTATGAATTGCACAGTGTTGTGAGAAAAAGACATTTGCCAATATCTGGCTGATATTAAACAGGAGATTTAGATCCTTCTGTCTCCAAGATTCACAAGAAATCTTTTGCTTTTACAACATAACATCATCTTAATCGATCAGTTGCTGTTGAATTTACTAATGATGGGTGAGCGCTAGAACTATCCTCTTAATTAGGGTGGATAATATTGTTGAACAAGAGCATCAACACAGTGGCTAATTTCCTGAGGTGCAAATTGTGAGTCGGTTTCAGCTGGTTCTGTAGATGGTAGTTTTTTGGGTCACTGCCATTTCTGATCAAATAACTTGTAGATCCAGGTAAAATGATACTCCACGAGCAAGTTAGAGGTTCACGGTGAGACACCTTTGACTTGGCGCTATGTCCAAGGTATATAAGGAGCATAGGGACATTAATAGAGTCTCTTTCAGTCTTTCTTGTAGGAGTAGAGAAACTGACAGCTGTTGAAGTTGGTTGTAATTATGTCGTACTCACACAGACACACACACTTAATTCAATACTCCTGTTTTAGTGTTTCAAATAGATGAAAATGGGTTTTCAAATCAGGGATATATAATTCTGCTTATTTCGCAGGTAGGTTAAGGCTTCCCGTAGAATATCACAGTGCATTCTGTGCCTTCACATCTCTGAACTACCAAAATATGACGTCATAATGGAGAATGACGTCAAGTCACTGCAAACTTGAGGTGTTATGACGGGGAGAGTGTCATGAACTTAAAACTTTATTTCAAACTGCATGTAAAATGCTAGATAGCTATTGCAATATTCACGGTTCGTTAAAGGTTTTTTAAGTCTTATATGTCCGAATATTTTAAAAATACACCGCTTACCTACCCTTGATTGAAATTCAGCATATTCAAAATGCGTATGAAAAATATACTTTTGAAATGTACTCTGTTTTATACCTGTGGTTGGAGGTAGAATTTATTTTGTGTGTATAAAAGAGTCTGGTGCAGGTGATTAATGAGGATTAATCTGAGAATTTTTGTGGAAATCTTTAAGAAGAGGTTGTTCTCTAACTGAATCTTACTTGGGAAAAATGTGTGTTGGCTTTATTTTAATACAGATTACAATATTGTGTGGAAAATACCCTCAAATTTGTAGGTAAGTTGAATTTCTCAGGAAATATTTTGTGTCTAACTACTATGACTTTTCCCAAGCACATTTCGGATACACAAGGATACGATGAGTTTATTTATATAACAAAATGTTAATAATTATTGTGTTAATCAGCTGCGCCAAAGCGATTTATATGGAACACTTCAAAAAATTATAAATGACTGTCACGTGATCAACAAGGTCATGTGATATCATAACAAATATGTTAATATATAGCCGAGGAAACCCTCTATATAAATGGGAGTACTTAAGTTCAATACTTATAAATTAAAACTAAAACCGACCCCGCAATGACATATTATGTTTTGAGTGCATTTTAAAGCTTCGGGAAGCCTTAACATAGCTGCGTTGTCCCTTGGCATCTAATTCATGAAAATATAGTTTCTTTAATCATAAGAGTTAAGGGAACATTTTTATTTGAGTAAGCAGAGGGTTAATGAACCTTAAGTCTGTTGTCATTATACCATGTACTCTTAAGAAATGTCAGACTCTTGTATACGCCAAACAACAAAATTATTTCTGACAAACTTTTGAATGCTACCCGATAAGTTCCTTAGACAAAAATATTTTGGTAAACTGTGGGGTTTTATGCAAATTCCCCATTTAGTACTTCATACACAGTTCTAGTCAAATGTTAAATATGTGATACAAACAAAGAGCTTTATGAACATGATAAATCATGTTGACAAGCAGAAGCTGAGTTTACCCAGCCTGTTTCTTGCATTTTATTATTATACCACAATTGATTTAAAATAAATTGGCCAAAAATACTATGTATCATTGTTGTTTGGAAAAAGAACAGATTAGTTAACACTGACTCAATGATTTAGTTTTGATTTTTGTTGCAGTTCGCAGCAGTGGAACAAATGATGAGGCAGATCGAGTCTCTTTATTTCTACCGCCTCCCACTTATGATGAAGTTATCACAACAAATTTGTACCCTCCTACACCTCAAATATTACAGAGAAGGGTTTGTTTTATTTATCTATCATAAATTACCTCAATATGCTTTCTAAATTTTTGTATCAGTCTTGAGCTGTTTGTCTGAAGAGTTTATTATGTCCATACTTGGGGAATGTTTTTAGCTCACCTGAGCCAAAGCTAAAGTGAGCTTTTATTATTAAAGGGTGTCAAGCATCTGTCTGTCAATTGACATCTGTCATCTGTAAACTTTTTTTAACATCTACTCAAGAACCACTTGGCCAATATCAACCAATCAAATCACAAAGCATGCTTGGATAAAGGGAATTCAAATTTGATAAAGTGAAGGACCATGCCATTCTTCAAGGGGAGATAACTAAGAATTTCTGGATGAGAGAGCATGTTAAAGTTTTTGGAGCAGGTAAAAGTTTTAGGAGCAGATTACATTCCAGAGTAATTACATGTATAAGCCTTATGGTAACTAAACTTGCATGGATGATACATATAGGGATGTACATTACCAAACTGGCTTCAGATGATGGATCTGACCTAATTTTCCAGATGAATGAGAAGGTTAAAGTTTTTTGGAGCAGGTTCATCCCAAGTAACTATAAGCCCTATGGTGACCAAAATTGCATTGATGTTTCATCTAGGCATCTTGCTTTGGATGCTGGATCTGATCTACCTTTATCAGATGAGTGAACAGGTCAATTTTTGGAGAAGGTACATATCCAAATAGCTGTAAGCCTTACCTTGATCAAAGTTGCACAGATGATGCTAGTAGCAGATGCACACTACCAGACTGGCTCTGGATGCTGGATAAATTGATCTACATTTTCCGGATGAGTAAACAGGTTAAAACCCTACCTAGCCCAATCTTGCATGGATGATGCATCTACAGATTCTTACTATCACACTTGCTTCGAATGCTAGATCTGACCTACATTTTCTGGGTAAGTGAACAAGCTTAAGTTTTTGGAGCAGTTTCATTTCAAGTAACTAGAGGATGCATCTTGGGATGCACACCACCACACTTGCTTCAGATGCTGGATCTGACTTGCATTTATTGAAGCAAGTTCATTCCTTAGTGATGAAACTTGCATTGGTAATGCATTTAGGGATGCAAATTACAGACTCCCTTCAATTGCTGGATCTGACATAGATTTTTCAGGTTAATGAACAGTTTAATGCTAGAGAGCTGGTCCATTCCCAAGTAACTACATATTTGTTTGAGCTCTTTGATGTATGAACTTGCATTGATGGTGCTTGTTACTAGGAATGCACCCTACCAGATCTGCTTTGGAGGCTGGATCTGACCTTCATTTACATGATGATTGACCAGTTTAAGTTTTTGGAACAGGTCCATTTTCAAGTATCAATAGATCATACCTGGACCAAACTTGTAAAGATGTTATATCTACTACCAGAACATTTGTTTAGTGAGAGACTTTGCCTTATAGATAGACATTTTTTGAAGTGAGCTTTGTAATCTTTCATTACCTATGTTTTTAAGGAGGGATTCTTCTCATATTTCTTGTATTTAAAAATTAATGAAATTTTCTCAGATTCAAAATTTTCTCAGATTCAAGAAGACATTATCACTGGGTGATGGTATCAATTAGATTAAATTTGACCATTTTATTTTAGAAGCAAGGTCAGGTCAAGGTCATTATCTTTTTCCTTCACAATAAAAATAAAAAGTTACTGTTGCCAATCATGCAATGCCTACTTCTATTTCGAAAGTTGAAATACTTTTCTTTTTGCATAAAAAGATACTACTATATAAGGTCTTTCAGATGATACTACCAAATCGACATGAATAATTCAACTAAAATAGATATTGGCTAATCCAAATTTCCTCTATTTTTCTTAAATTTTTAGGATATATTAGTTATCTTAAAATGCTTCGTATATTTAAATTTTTCTTATTTTCACATATGGTAAAGTAGTCATATACAGATACAAACTGATACAAAAACAAAAAGTTTTGGCCGTTTACTAAGAGAAAAAACACTTTTTACAGATTGTTTGCTCAAATCTGTACTTAGATTGGAAGCTTTTAAAAGCTAATAAAATTGTAGTTTGTTTGAAAAATTATATTTATTTGATATATTTTAAAACTTTAGTTTCTTATTATCAATTTTACTTGCATTTAAATTTTTTTGTAAAGTCTTTGATGTTTAAAAATTTTAACGAAGTTCATTGTTCTATAGTAATGTTAAGAAGCAGAAAAGGAGATATTTTCATACTCTGTCTTTCCGCCAAAAACATAGTCCCTGCTATATTTCAAATTCAGTTTACCATTTCTATTTTAAGTTGAACAACTATGATGAGGAAAGAAAAATATTATTTTTTAAATCCCTTACATCTAAATGTATAAGACCTATAAGCAAATATACTTTGAATATCTCATCTAGTCAGAAACCAGACAAGAATCTCTCCTTAAGGAAGTATGTGACATAATTTTGAACTTTATTTACTTATTCCCTGAATTATTTAAAAGTTCAATAATTGAAGGGTATTTGTGCAACTTTTATAATGCCTGATGATGTGTACACCTCTTTTAAATCAAAATGCAAGAAAATACTAGTTAAAACTATTTTTTAAAACAAAATTTCTTCAAATATCACAAGGAATTTTATCATTTGATATCTCTTCAAAACCCTTAGTTAGGATTGATTATTTTTTTTTTTTGTCTATGAAAATGTGATGATACTATGATTTTAAATTAAGAATATCTTAAAATTGTCAGAAGGTAATGTATATTGTAAGGTACATGCACATGTATATTGCATACACCTTAAATTATGAGCCCTTGGGTTAGGGTTGGGCCAAAATCATAGGTCCATATTTTACAAAAATCTCCAGAGCAGCAGGGCCATGTTGATCCTATTGATTTTGAAGCATTCAAATGATTTTTGGATTCAATTTGGGGTAATTTTTTGTGAAATTTAAGAGAGATATTTTAAAAAAGAACATCAGGTTTAAAGTGATTCAGGTGAGAGTTGTGGCCCACAGGCATCATGTTTAGTTTTGTGAGTGTTACTTAATGTTAAATCACATAGACTTGTCACTTTAGGCATATTTCATGGAACAAGCTAGGTTTCATAAAAAGTATGCCTATATGACAAGTCTGTGTGATTTACAAATCAGTAACATTCAGAAAACTAAAAAAAAAAACACCTTATATTTTCATTTTACATTTTAACTTAAGCTGACCAAAACACACTCATGATTTTAATTTCCAGCTGATCAGTGTTATTAAAGCTCTTTTTTTTTTTAAAATTACCATCTGTGTAGTCTCATTGTGACTGCACAAATACATAATATATGCTCACGTGTATGAGTGTGAATGAAATGTTTGGTATTCAAAATCAATTTCACAGTTAGTATAGTGAAAATCACAGAAAATGTAAATATTTTGGAAAACAAAGGAAAAACCCAAGGATTTGAACTTCCATTGCTTTTCCAAACATTGTAGATAATGTGTTGTTGATGATATCTTATTTGACAAAAGGGTTGTGTATAACACTTTACTTTAGAGAGTGAGGAATGGCTACCTAGTAGGGGTTGCTTTGAGAGAAAAATATGACGTCAAATGCCTGTGATAGGAATTAAGAATCTGTATGTCTGTCAGATCAGATAACATTTGTCATAATTTGTTAATCAGATACATTAGAAGTTAATAGCCATTCTCTGTAAGCATTTAAACTCTTATATAGGGAGTGTGGCACGCTAGGTCTTGGATTTTTATGAAACTTGGCACACATTCCTATAATGATGTATGAAACTAAAATTCATAATAAAATGGTTGCTATGGTCAATGGTTACCATGGCAACCAACATACATTTTTCATGGCCTAAAAAATGCTAAATTTTGATGAAAAATGACCATTTTTGACTAATTAAAAGTCTTTAATACAACAAGATATTTACATGACTTTATCTTTTTGTCAAAATACATCATTTTTATAGTTCTTTAGATAATGTCTAGTATTTGAGTAACTTAACCTCATAGAAAAAATATCCCCCCTTTTTAAGTATGATTTTTCTAAGGAAAAATTGTAGATTTTAGGCTCTTTTGAAAAGCCTGGTATAAATTTTTGCGGACATATTAGAAAAAATAAATACATTGGTTTGAAAGTCCATATATAGTTGTAATATAAACTGCAAAGAACCACTTGGTATTCATATCTTGTTTTCATGTTACCATGGTTACAAACTAATGCTTTTTTTAAGAATTCCAGACAAGGGCAATAGGTATCTACTATCAGTTTCCATATAAATACCTGAGTATTTTAAAATGGATTAAAACCAAATTTGTACATGTAGTACACAATAGCAATAACAAAGAAAAAAATCGATTTTCATAACAAAAGGTCAAAGGTCAAGGTCAAAATGACTCGATTTAGATGGAAAAGTAAGGAAACTAAACACAACTTTTTCAATGCCATAACTAATACTTGTGTTTTAAACAACATAATTATGAATAAACAAAATTACAGTTCTGGTGGACAATACATGTAACTAGCATCACATGAATTGGTAAATACGGACAGAAGGTCAAAGTTCAAGGACACAATGGTATATAAAATTTGCCTTTTTGTCCCCTGCTTTCACTTAAAGTGGGGGATATTTATTTGGGTCTGTCTGACGTCTATCCGTCTGTCGTTCTGCAACACTTTCGTTTCTGCACGATGTCTCGTGAAGCCTTTGAGTCTTTGCAGTGAAAGTTTATGTAACAACTCCCTGTGGCCTAGGGAAGACCCCCATTGATTTTAAGGTCAAAGGTAAAGGTCATGAATTCATAAATTCTGTCTGTTTTAACACTTTATTTCCACGCAATATCTCAAAAACTTCGAGCTTTTGCAATGAAATTTTACACTGAAACTCCCTATGGCCTGAAGAAGACCACTATTGATGTTGAGTTCAAAAGGTCAAAGGTCAAGGTCAAAAATTTATACATTCTGTTTGTGTGTAAAATTTTCATTTCCGTGTGATATCTCAAGAAGCTTTTAAGCTTTTGCAATGAAATTTTATATCATAACTCCCTTTGGTCCCGCCTGCAACTCTTAAAGTATCCCGTCCCCCCAACCGCACCATCCTCCGACTCCACCCCTCAAGATCCGTACATGCTCTTTTTTCCTTAAGCATGGGACACAGCTTCTCTGAATTAGCTTGTTAGTATAGCATTTAACTTGAGTCCTTGAAAATAATTTGTCCCTGCCTTCTTCCTATGGTTTTCATTTTTTAAAATGAACATGATAAAGTAACCATTGACCAGGACTTACTCTATCCCTTCCAGGAACCGTGTAAAAGCACTTACCCCACATAAATTGGTAAGAGTCATTTGTAAGAAAAACACGGATCCCTTGTGAAACATTAAGAAGCGTTATATATAAATATGAAAGAAAGCGGTTCATACATAAGTGATTAACCCCAACCCGCCCCCATTCCCGAGTATAGATTTTTTGTGTTTAATTTTATGATTTTTTTTCTTTAGGTAGAAAGGGGTGGGGTGGGGGTGGAGGGCTTGTCAGAAATTTATTTATGTTTTCATTATCAATAAAATTCAGCTACACAGATTTACTATTAATTTTACTGCTACAAGGTTCAATCTACATTTTTCTTAGTCTAGAGAAATGATAAACTTGATAAAAATGATAACTTTAAATATGATTCAGACAATTTGTATTTCTATGCAAACACCCCCCCCCCCCCCTAAAAAAATCAAAAGTATAATTTTCACTGGTCGAAAGGAATCAATTACAAAACAAAACATTTTCATTACTGACCTTAACAATTTTTTTTATTCTTTTTTTTTTTTTTGGATAAAGACCGTTCCCTTAAAGAAAATACTTGGATCAGGAACATTATCAATTTCTTTGTAAATATTTTCAAAGTCATTAAATAAAAAGTTCAAATCTGAAATATACACAGATAACTTTTCTCTCTTTTTTTCTGAATCAGATACAGATAAAGGCAAAAAAAAAAGGTAGTATTAAAAAGATTGAGTTTTCTGTTACATCCCTCACTAAAACAGGGTTGTTTTCTACATGTAGCCTTTAAATAGAGATAAAATATACTTTTACGTTCTTTAATTTTAGGATGAGGGTGTAAAGAGTATCAGTTTATATTTTAAATGTAGCAAATCCTATCAAGTGAAAACACACATCATATAAAAATTGTAAATTACGAATGACATAAATTCTGTTTAAAACTACATAATATGACTGCGTTGACTATTGGTTAAGGGAAGACCATTTGATTCAGAAGGGGGGGGGGGGCAAATTTTTTCCGAGTCAGATTATTTATTTTCATGGAATTGAAGGACAGATTATTTATTTCCAATATGATCCAGGACAGATTATGTATTTTTTGCTTCACTGAAAAAAGTCTGAAAATAAAATAAACAATCCATCCCGCCCCAAGGGAAAACGCCCAAACTTTATTTCGTGGGGGTGGGGTGGGGGGTTTTAACCCATAGTATAATAATAATACTTATTATAATATGGGTTAAAAAATTATTACCGAAACAAGTGCCTTTGGGTTGGAGGTTGTAGCACTTATCAAAGATGGATTATTTATTTTCCTGCCAGTTGAAGACAGATTATTTATTTTCAACATTTTCAAGAATGGACTTTAGTTTCTAAAATCTGTAAACCCCCCCCCCCCCCTCGCATCAAATGGCCATCCCTTTTATGACAGACATCAACTTACATACATCATTCAATACAAACTTCAACTTCCAGTTCTGTACAAACATGTAAATGTAGCTTGACTTTAATTATTTAGGTAAAATCAATAGCCTAGTTCTCTCACATTATAATTCAGTTTTTTTTTCCACATTTGTTTTAAAAAGGCACTGACTTTCCAAGGCTGTATTCATTATAATATATCACTCTGACTGAGACACTGTACCTCTTCTTACAACCAATTCAATATAATTCTGATATCTCAAGTTTATCTTTTATCTCCATTTTAAAACTCCTAAGACCTTGAGGCTTAGGCTTCAATATCATGAATGAATCAGAGCTTATTTCCTGTACCATGTGGTCTTTTACATTTCACCACTATTCACTCATCAAAGTTATTCTTTTGCATGCAAGAAATAAACAAAGAGGTTAAAATTTGTATGCACATTAAATAAACAAAAAAACCACTTGATTTTACTTGAAATCCAGGATACATGTTGATAATGTAAACAACTTCCAGTCAGTTTTGTCCAATGATTTTTTTATCTCTCGCACTAAAGAGCTCACAATTATCAAAGGGAGATAATTCAATTTTTAAATGAATGTCTGCTATTTTAATCATAGATTTCTTATATTTATAGACTGAATACCAACAATGTTTTAAAATGCCTTTTAAAATCGGATGTCATACTTTTTATTTCTGTGAGTAACATGAATTGAAGTAGCCGCATTTCATTGATTGACATTCCCAAAAATTGCATTTTTTCAGAAAAAATCAACTTTAGACACTGTTTCCATGGTAACTACTCAACATTCATATGATCTAACAATATTTTTTGGAGTAGTTTATGAGGTGGTAAATTCTAGCCAAATTTGAAAAAAATCTGTGACTATGCGTGCCACAAAAGTTTAAGTGGTTACAGAGAATGGCTATTAAAACTTCATGCAAAAGCGAGTGCAGTGACCTTGACCTAAGATGTTTTGGACTAGCCAAGGTTACAGACAAAAAAGAGTTAAAATTTTATATCTGGATTAAAATTTCATATAAAATGATGAGCAACTTGACACTGAGGTGTTTATAATCCGAAGTTCTCGTGACCCTGATCGTATGTTGTTTAAATTATAAGGGCAATGACAGATGTCATTTAACCCAGTGGATTATTCAGATCTTGATCCAAGTTCATAGAACCCTAAGGTCTTAGCTAGAGAAAGTGTAAATTTTCTTCCTGGGTATACTCGTAATGTTTATTATTAAGAAATAATAGAAATCTAAACTTGACATTATGTTGAATATGACTGTGGACTTATCTTGACCTTGACATAAGGTCATTCAATTTGAAAATGCCATGGGCAAAATTATGAAATTCTTTTAAAAGCTATATGTAATGTTATGATTAAAATAAATAATGCATGTTCATATATGTTATTTAGCTTGCTTGCAGTCCTGATGATTAATTTTGAAGATAAGATATATATACAATTATAATTCCCTAAAAACAATGTTAAGTTTTCATTAAATTAAAGCAGGAAGATAGGAAACACCAGAATATAGAAAATTCTGGCTACATCATAAATTGTTATAGACAGAAGCTTGATATTGAGTAATATTTAATTATGTAAATTTTCATAGTTCTGGAATAATAGTCATGATAATAAATTTGTTTTTAGCATTGTCAAATTAAATATGAATAAAGTTGAGCTACTTGGCTTGTAGAGTTAAAAAAAAACCTAAAATTATTCACAAAGAATGTCTATATATTGAAGCTTCCATCAACACTTCCTCAAAAAATACTTACTATTTAGTTTACTGATTCCTCAATAAATGCTTAGTTTACAGAAACCTCAAACAATTAGCCTACTTAGTATAAAAAAAAACCTCAATAGAAAAAAAAATCCCAATAAAAACATGTATACAGATTTCTCAATAAAAACATGTTTAAGATTTCTCAATAACTATTTTTTTTTTTTTTTTTTTACAAAATGATGATAATTTTTTTCATTCATTACAGGACAGGATAGCTTCATCTGAGGAACCAATGACACCTCCCCCAAATTATGATACAGCTTTAATTCTACTATCTAGGAGTCACGAATCTGTGTTGTCACCAAAACATGAGGGAGAACCCAAGAGACCCCCAGTCAATAATGGTTATCGAAGAAGTTTATCAGTTGACCAGTTAAGTCCAAATTCAGGAGACACTAGTGTTCAGATATTTCAGTATGACGAGACTGCAGAACCTAATCCAGACAAAACAAATCTTAACACTATATCTGAGATAAGGTGACAGACATGTCATCACCATAGAATTTCTCATGTTACCAACTGAAAGTGGGATTGTACTCTAATTCCAAGAGTTCTAAAGACCCTATACTGCAATGCAGTGCATTGTGGTGTAAAAGCCATGAACTGCATACAGGAGCTGCAAGATCTTGCATGGAATTTGAAAAAAAAATGTTTACAACTGTAGAGTGATGATTTATCAATGTAGGATAATGTTTTTGGTTCTTAGTTGTGCATATAAATTAATGCTAAACAGTAAGTGTGTACATGTAAGTGTATTCTGTTAGCCTGCCTATTAAATTTGTAGAAAAGGTGTTTCTACATTCTAAAACACAGTGGAAAAAGATATTTGAAGCACTGTGTTATAAACAAAATAAAGAATATGGAGGACTTATTGTTTCATATTCAGAATGATGCTTTGCTCATTTAATTTTTTAATTTTTCAACAAATTTT
This sequence comes from Saccostrea echinata, assembly GCF_033153115.1. Lineage (NCBI taxonomy): Eukaryota > Metazoa > Mollusca > Bivalvia > Ostreida > Ostreidae > Saccostrea > Saccostrea echinata. Next base: position 14,308,150 of record NW_026889803.1, read on the forward strand.
TAAAACTGTGATTTGTTGATTTTGCTCTCCAAAATCTTCATCTTCAGAAAGCTTTATTCATTGCCTTTTTTTCTGCCATGTGCTTGTGCTGCCATTTTGCTTTTGTTATTTTTCACACAGTGTTTGAATGTTGTTTTTTTAAAATGTTTTTGTTATATAGGATTCACCAAAGCTTTGTTAAATGTTTATTCTAAAAGGCATGAAATATATTTTTTATGCCATATGATATGATATTTTTTGTGTTAGCAAAAAAAATGGAAAATTTTCCAGTTCAGTCAATAATCTTGAGAAAAATTTCTTATCTTCTACATCTGTTGCAACTAAATTAAAGAAAACATGAAACTTAAAAAATCAAAATTTAAAAGCTACTTTTTTAGGATCTATTTGCAAAAAGTTACCAATACGAGGGTTGTTCGGAAAGTTCATGGACTTCTGTCATATCTTTTTTATTTAACGTCATATGTCATCCAAATTTGGTAGAAATATTTTAAGAATAAATTTAAATGATTTGTATTAATTTTTTCAAAAATATCGTGATTTATTTAAAACTTATCCAGAATTAAAAACTGCAAAAATCAGATCGCGGCGCAGGTCAAACTTTAGTAATTTACAAACAAAACAAAATATCTGTAGTCATCTTCTCTGTAAAATGGAGCAAAAATGAAAAAAATCCTAGACGGTTAAATTAAGAACTATTACATCGATTCTTATTCAAAAATTTGGCTTAATATTTAGCTTCGGTAAAAAGAAATCAATTTGAGAAGATAGGTAGTCCTCATTGAAAACAACAAAAACGATGACGTTGTAGAACGTCACGGAGCAGCAGATAACGGTGCAGTTTTGTGTTAAACTCGGGGAAAATCCTGAATAAATGCTAAAAATGTTGGAGGAATCAGAAAATATGCCACAAGCGAGTCGTACATGTGTATGTAAATGGTACAAGCGGTAACTGATTGACAGAGACTCTGTATCGGACGAGGACAATCTGTGAAGAAACGGCATAACTGTAAAAATCTGAACGAAAACTTTATAAAGTTGGGACGTCATGGAAAGACGTAGGCACTTCAGAGTTGCTGATCTTGTGAAAGCACAGTTAAGCGGTAAAAGAAATTAAAACATTGACAAAGGAAATTATACAACGAGAACAATTATTAGAAAAATAAATGTCAAGTGATTGAAAAAGGTTTTTAATTCGTGGGTATTGGACTATACTGTGTGAATGTATAGGGATAGAATTTTTAAGAAACTCTTGGCGCTATGTTTTTGACGTTACATAGCTTTTAAGTGTGCGCCGTGGTTACAAAACATGTTGATTTTAAAATGAAGTAAATTAATTTCTATCAAATCGAATGGAATGAAATTCCACAGATCAACAAAACAAATATTTTTACACATGATGTTGTGCTCATTTTATATTTCTTGGAAGTAGTATAACAAAGATTGACATCGTCCACGAACTTTTCGAACAACCCTCGTATAGAAATTATTCTCACACTGTTTTAAAAATACATATCTGATTAACATTCCATGCAGTGAATAAAAAGAAGTGTTAACTGTTATTACAGTATTTTTTTTCTAGATAGTTTTGCATCATTTTGTATTTTACACAACTTTCCTTTTTGGGATCTTTGGAACAACTACTGATAATCATTTGGATTGATCAATGATTTCTGGTGCTATTATTTAAATATGATGATGTTATTGCAAAAAATTCGATCTCGTACAGATTTGAAAAAAGTTCCAGTTTTATGCAAAACTTGCCAATTCATGATCATTAATCATCTTTTATCCTGGTAGGAATTGAGACCAATTGTCACAAGCCAAGGGTCAGGAAAATACATTTAATAATAGATTAGGAAGCCCCAGAAAAATAACGGTCAATGTTATTACAAAAACAATTCAGTACATTGTATTATTTTTTCTTATGTATAATTTACCACTTAGTTAATACAGTAAAAGTTTTCTAATTTGGACACCTCTAACTCCATAGAAATTTACAGAAGCCCATTTAGGACCTATCAAAAAATATTTTTGAATTCGATATAACGATTTGTCAAATTTGTTATAACGAATTTAATTCATTATAACAATTTCTTTGAATTCGTTATAGCGAATATAATGTGTTATAAACAAATTTGTTGAATTCATTTTTAGCGAATTTAACAATTTTTATAACAAATTTGTTTAAACGAATTCAAAAATTTGTTATAATAAATTAAATTTGTTTAAACAATTTTTTAAATTTGTTATAATGAATTAAATTCGTTTAATCAAATGCAACAATTGGGGCCTGTAGAAAAATATATGTGAATTTGATATAACGATTTGTTGAATTCGTTTTAAAGAATTCAGTTCGTTATAACAAGTTTTTGAATTTGTTATAATAAATTTAATTTGTTATAACAAATTTTTGAATTCATTATAACGAATTCAACAATGTTGCTATAAATGATTTAATTCATTATAACGAATTCAAAGAAATTGTTATAATGAATTAAATCCATTATAACAAATTCGATAATTCGTTATATCGAATTCAGAAATATTTTTTGATAGGTCCTAAATGGGCTTCTGTAGAAATTGACCGCATTAAACAAAATTATAACCAAACTGAATTTACTCAATGGGACTTAAAGTTAACGTCACAATAGGCAAGATTTTAGAGTACACAATGTCCATATAAGGAAAGTTTTACTGTACTGATAAGTAAAAGGGCCATTGTTTCAAATTCTTTTGATATATAATCCCACTACTACTATGTAAGGGCTTTTTCACTCACTTTTTTATTTTTGCCCTATTACACACGACTTTGCCCCATTTTGAATTCACCCACTGATGACGATGAAAGAACCAAAATAAAACGAGGGAGAAATTAATGTACATGGTATTGAATGACATTTATGTATGTTTAGTTCATTATGTTGTTATGGAGAAAATTAGTTTAATATACATGCTTGTGGAAAGTGAGTTTTTTAAAAGTATGATTTAATGTATAAATCCCCTAACTGTCCCATTTAAAAGAAAAGGTGGTCTGTCTCTTTTATTATTTCATGTTTTAATTCAAGTTAAAAAAAATGAAAGCTAATGATTCTTTTTATTTTTATTTTGTCTTTCAAAGTTGAAAACAGATGGTGGAAACTTAAGAAAAATTATCTTTATATTCTAGAAAATGTGCAATTTTTATAGTTAATTCAATACAAGTTTTGAATTGATTTTGAAGTCCATATATATAAGCAGAGGGTGCTCCTTAACATGCAGTGGCATTTCATTTTAAATAATTTCATGTTATTTGAGCGTAAACCTCGGCTGGAATTGTGATCTGTTCTGTAGGATAAATATATTTTTCTATAGTACGAAAAATAAAATATTTATGTATTTATGCTATGTTTTGCTCAAATCTCTGTCTTAACAGTCACTAGAATATATTTTGCTTGATAAATAGACATAAAAATTAGTGTAATTTATTATTATGTTTTATACTAATATGTAGCAAATCCCTTTTCAAAAATAGATAGAGCAGAAATTAATTATCATAGTGATTTTCTATGTGCCAAATAACTCCACCTTTTTAGGAAATGCTCATTGAAAATGTATCTAATGCAGTAGTAAATTGTACTTAATATGGTCTTTCCTTTTTTTTAATATTTATATCAATTGTTCATATTTTGTTCTCATGGATTGCCAGATTTGTTGTTTACTACCAGTTATTTATTTATATGATAAAGATATCCAGAGAAATCTGTTTTAGAACAAGATCATGTTGTCTACAGTGCAATTTCAGTTTTTATGAATATATTTCTTTCAATATTTGTTGGAAAATGACCATTTTAATGACATACTGTATATGAGTCACTAACTGTGTAGATTGACTTGGAGCATAATATCAATTTTATATCAGTCATTTTGTCTTTTTTAATGGTTTGAAGATGCTTGCTACTATATTTTAGTTTGTTTTATTTGCTGTATCGTTTTGTAAATGTAAGAACATTAGTTTCTTTGTCCTTATTTGTAGTCCAAAACTCACTTTTCTCTGGTGCAAGTTTGAAGGTTGCCCATCCATTGTCCATCTTCTTGATAAGGGAGATAACTCTCACTGGGGATAAATGGCTGTCATTCCTTTATAATTATGTCAGTTTAAAAGGCAATTTCTTTCACATCCTGCACTGCAAGGTGTTCTTATATTGTGTATATTTTAAGTATATAATTGTTTGGTTTTTTTCTTGTTTTATTTTAGGAAAATTAGTATCAAAGCAAAATTTTATACGAGTAAAAAAGGGATTTCACTGTAATTTGACTTATAGAAAAGACATTAATAGCCACGGTCCCTCTCAGGGTTTTATAACAAGGAAATAATGAAAACAGGGTTTCATACAATCTTTGTGTTTTGTGGATATCAAGAAGTCATTTATTGCAAAAATAACTTTGTGCTAGAGGTGCAGAGGTGCTAAAACTGTCTTTCAATTATTTTCATTTACATTAAAAAGGCAATTTGTGAAATGTGGGTTGGAGTTTGTTCAGAGTTAATAACGGACCTAAATGAAATTCAAATCTGAAATAGCAAGTGTGATGCTTTTTCCCTCAAGGGCATCTTATTCCTTTCAAATTCTGTATACAACTTTTCTTCATATGCAACTAACTTTGGCAAGGTTTGGGAGGATAAAAGAATAAGAAGTTTGTGGGTGTGTACAATTTTAAAAATATTGTCAGTATTTTGAAAGTAAAGAAAATTTAGGACTAAAAAATTGCATAAAATCAAGAAAGAAAGTACTTTGGAAGGAAAATACAATTAAAACACAATAGGATTTTTCTTGTATTTATGTAAATTTATACAATTACAGGGGGACATACTTTTGACAGATGTAAACTATATCATTATGCATTAAATTTGTTCGAATTGTAATTTTTCAGAATAATTATGAAGTTGACATAGCATACAAATCAATTGTTAATGCATACTTGTGATATATATACATATATATATAATAAATATTTTTATTTACATGAAGTTTCATGTTCCTTTGTAATTTGGTGTGATTAAGGATCAATTCAGGACAACAACAGGAAAGACCTATAGGGCCAGGATTTTTTTTTTTTTTTACCAAAAAAAAATTATTTACGTTTCAGTTGATGACTTAAGGCTACATGTATGTGTTAGTTTCTCTCACATAGTTTCAGTTCTAGTCAATGCACATTGTAAGTAGAGAATGGAGGAACCTTTGCATAGACAACTAGGATGCATCATGATATTGTCGATAATTTTCTTTATTATACACCCAACAAACGAAGTTTGGGGGTATATAGGAATTACCTTGTCCGTCTGTTCATGCAATCTTGTCCAGGTATAACTTTGTAATGGAGAATCATTGGAAGCTAAAACTTGGTATAAAATTGTTTATGACTTGTGGGTGTATAATGACCCCAACTGAATGTCATTCCGACAAGTTCAAGATGACTGATAAAAAGAGTATAGAATTCATATCCAGGCTGATACTTTGTAATGGTGAATCGTTGAAAGAGCATACTTGGTACAAAATTTGTTTATGACACAGGTGTTTTATGACCTTGATTGAGGGTCATGCCAGCAAGTTCAAGGTGACTGACAGAGTATAGAATTCTTGTCCAGACTAAAATTTTGAAATGAGAATCATTAGAAGCTCATACTTGGTACAAAAATAGTTTATGGCCTGAAGATGTAGCATAACCTTGACACAAGGTCAAATTCAAGGTCACTATCAGAAAAAGCACAAAATTATTGTCCAGGTGATAACTTCGTAATACAATGTAATTAAAATTAGATCCTAAGTTACGCTCCTGTATTTTGTTACATAGCGACATAACAAAATACAGGAGCGTAACGGATCTAATTTTAATTACATTGTTCGTAATAGAGAATCACTGGAAGCTTATTCTTGGAACAAAAATTGTTTATGACCTGAAGGTGTGTCATGACCTTGACCCAGAGTCTTTCTTGCAAGTTCAAGGTCACCAACAGAAAAGGTATTAAACTTGTCTAGTCTATAACTTTGTAACTGAGAATTATCACAAGCTCGTACTTGGTATAAAGATTGTTTATGACCTGAGAGTGTGTTAAAACCTTGACCAAAGCTCATTGTGGCAAATTCAAGTTCATTGGTATAAAAAGTGTAAAATTCATGACAGGTCTAGAGTTTTCTCATGGAGAAACATTGGATGTCTAATTTCACAAAAGATAACTTATGACCAGATGATGTGTCGTTTTTAAAACTAAATTAAAGACATTTTTGGCAAGTTCAGGGTAACATTTTCAAAATTTGAATGAGCCATTTAACGAAAAAGCAGCAAAGTTATCATTTTGTGAGCTCGCTTACAGTACCTCTAGTTTGTCATTGTAATGTCTACTCTTCATTCCCTACAACACATTCACACAACATATTTCCTTGGAAATGCTTTTAGAAAACCTGTCATTGATGTACGGTAAACAAATTATGAGAAGTTCAGATACTGATATGTAGCCCTACAATTTAAACCTGAGCTGAATTTAGCCTATTGTTTTCAAAGTGTATATTTTACATGTTATTGTAAATTTTTTAGCACAAATGTTTCTATTATCTATAAACAAGCACTAGTAGGACAAAGAAGATAAAAACATAAATGATTTTATTAAATTCTAGGGTATATCAAACTGTAGCTTATTGCAGATGATTGAAGCTTTCAGGTTTACTACTAAAGATCATGGTATTAATATGGAAATATTCTACTGAAAGGTATAGTTAAGGTATAAAAACGAAATGATTCTTCATACGTTTAAATATACTTCCTTAGTTGTTAACAGTTCTAAAATGTATGCATGTAATATAATCAAATTCAATGAAAGTGCGAGACTGGAAAACGGTATCGTAATTTTTTCCCGGAAAAGTTCTTGAGGCAATAACAGGATATTCAGACATGTACTCGGTCATCAGCAACTGATAGTTCCTGTTTTCTTGCTTTTTGTACCTTCGAAAATTTTTCACTCATATTGGGATGCACTAATCAGAAATTTCATTTGACTTTAAATCCCTTGATGAATAGATATACACTGCATCTTCTTTTACTAATTATCGCTCTACATTGGCAATTGCAGATTGCTAATTAATAAACGACAATATATCACTCATCAAGGGATTGATAATTAAAAGAACATTTCCACTGGTTTTATTAAAACTACATAAAATTTGTGCGAAAACGAAATGTTCAGCATTTTGTGCAATAAAATTCACTATATACCTACATATTGTTCTTCAAAATCTCTTATTAATTGCCTTCACCCTTTTATAGAGGTTTCAACTATTAAAATTCAATTTCAAAGAGCAAGGAATAGCGGAATCACATTATCATTATAGAATCAACAGAAACACCATGAGAGCAAAACTCCAATACAAGTGAAATTTGTGTGAAGTGAAACACAGTTTCGGCACAGCAATGTTAGTAGGTTGTTCTATTGATGCTAAAACTTTAACGAACACTGGCGGGTCTTTCGATTCAAAAGCAGATATTTCAATTGCAGAAATACTTCCATCACTGGCCTCAGTAAATTTCATTGATTTATAATTTATAAGTCCAGAAATCAGTCCTACCGACTTAACATAGAATACGTCTTTGGTCCTTTTTGCATAAAGGTCAAACTGACCAAATCCGTACTGGAGGGATAGTTGACCTTGATTCTCACTCACAGAGACATACCCATAGGGGGTGTTTTTGTATAGACCTACATACTCGCTCACATTTCTGGCGGGTGTTCTTTTGGTGTTTATTTGTGGTTTAGATGAAGACGTTTTAGTCTGAAAAGGTTCTGGAAATGAACACATTATAGTGGCATTGAGCCAGGGGTCCTCGCCCAGGTACATGTCTGAAACTAAATTGTGAATATTGGAACGATATAAATAGCCTGGATCATCTCCAGTCATTACGGAGAACACGCCTAATTGCATGTCGGGATATAATGTTAGTTTGGCTCTGTATCCAAATGTACTTCCAGTGTGAGAAAGAATTTTGTATCCTACAAAATCAAAGAAAAAAAATCAAATAATTTTAACGGAATAGAATTAAAAGACTTTCATAATTTAAGCAAAATGTAATGTCATTATTACTGTACTTCTAGTATTAATTTAACCAACCATCATAAGAATGAATATTCTTTTAGATTTATGAATGTTTAAAATACATGTAATGTCCATTAAGCAAATTAATTAATTCTTCAAAACCTTGATTTACATTTTGAATGTGACATGTGTAGTGTTTATGACAATGTTTAAAAACATTTGCTTTTTTTACTTTCTTACAAAAAAAAGGAAAGAAAGATGATATCTGGTTGGATTGTATTCACGAGTCTCCTGAATATTCGTATTGTTTTAATTTGATACACTATGGAATAGGGCCATGTAGTTCACTATCGCATCATCGCACCATCGATAGTCGATAGTGCGATGAAGTAATAATGCGAGGACGATGATGTGATGACGATGAAGCGATGGTGCGATAGCGGAATGGCGATGATGCGATGGCGCGACAATGTGATTACAATGATACAATGGCACGATGAAGCGATAGCGCTATAACGATGGTACGATGAAGCGATATTAACTATCGCTCCATCGTGCTATCGCATCATCGTCATTGCATTGTTGTGCCATCGCATCATTGTCATCGCACTATCGCATCATTGCTTCAACGTCATCGCACCATCGTTATCGCATTATCGCGCCATCGACCCTTTAGTCGATGCTCGATGGTACGATAGTGAACAAGATGGTCCCATCCGGACTCCATAAATACACACCTCTGTAGTAACCGTTTTTCCACCCCATGGCATAAGAGTCCTCACTTAGAGTTACCGGAATTGTTGGTCGCGTGAAGTATTTAGATATCGAGCTACTGGAAACCCTAAGTTGTGGAGAATGCATCATAGACAGTCGACTTTTCGATAATAATCGTTTACCGCTTCTAGATTCTCCGCTGCCTAGGTGAAACAACATCCATTTTGCCATGTCGTCGGACGTACTCAAAACACAACCCGACCCACATAAACCACCCCACCGTCTGCAATAAAATATGATATCTTTCAATCTACATTGTTCAGAATGCATGTTTAAAAAGAAGTACATATATATAATTTTCTCATGATGATAATTTCAAATACATATGTACTTGACATAGAATAAAAAAAGTTTTTAATTAAGTGAATTCCAAAAGTATAGTACAAATATAGACATACATGTATACTGTTAAGTGTTAAACTTCAAAGTTCAAGTATTTCCTTTTTTCTGTTCAAAATCAAAAGCACACCGTGGTAAAATTTGAGAGTTAGTCTGTTTTTATGCTTATCATACCTGGAAAATTCCCAAGGAACTTCCGTGAGCTCCCCATAATTATCCAGGTAACCTTTGGCTAGTTCCAGTTTTGTGGGGTCGGCAGTTGTGGCGAAATTAGATGATGTCATTTCTAGAGTATCAAAAATATGCTCCTTAATCAATTCCTCCCAGCTTTTTCCTCCAATCATCTCCGCTACTCGAGTTAGCAACCCATACATTAAATTGCTGTAGAAGAAGCTGTCTCTAAATCTACCTGTCCTATCCAAATGTTTCAATCTTCTGAAAAAAATTAAACGGCAGCTTTAGCACCATAATAAGCGCCGTATGGCGCCATATGAACATTCTACGTATGTGTAATCGTAATAATTAAAACGATTATTAAGATGGACGCAGGCAAATCAGAAAATTAAATGGTGCTATAAGGAGGTATAACACATTAGGAAATACCATATAATAGTTGGAAAGTATCTGATAAATATAGGACATATTTGATATGAAAAAACTACTTTGAATCTTGCGAATAATAGCATTTTTAGTGTAAATTTACTGAAGAAAAAGAATTCAAAATTCAAAAATTTAAAATCCATGCTGAAATCTTGGCCCATCTACATGAATACCTTATAAAACCAACGCTGTAAGTCACTGAGCTACCTTAAAATAATAAAAATTCGAAACAAAGAAGACAAGCGATCTAAATTAAACTTTACTTTTGGGACGTGCATTCGTCTGGGAAAAAATTGTGAAGATGTGTCATTCATTTCTAGCATTTATTTCAAACCCACTTACCACTTCTGTATACAATTACATGTAAACAAGTTATACTTATTCCTTTTAATGGACCCTATATTTTGATCTTCTACTTAACTTCAGGTCAAGAACCTTACTGGATTAAATTTTCACGGGTCAAATTGGTGTCCAGTCGAATGGCGTTATTGCCCGGAATGCCCATTCGATGTGACAGGAGATCCCGGATTGTAGAGTACCGTGAGAGTATCTCGTCTTTGAACAAAGAATCATCATCAAACAGGACTCTCAGTGGGGTATCAACTGTGTATCTGAAACAGTGTACAATAAAAAACTAAAAACCGGAGGTTTCTTTATAAGCTTAGTCATAAAAAAAATCAGTCACATACTGATACTAAAAGTACTGGATTCTCCTCCCGTTTTTTTTTTTGTTTGTTTGTTTTGTCTTTTTTTTTTTTTATTTGTGTTTTTTTAGCCCACATGAGCCGAAGACCCAAGTAAGCTCCTCTGCTTAACATTTGTCCGTCGTCCATCCATCTTTTGAATGATATTTTTCGCGTTTCCACGTCTTCTCTAGAACCAGAGGACCAATTTCAACCAAACTTGGCACAGGGATTCCTTGGTAAGGGGAGAATCATTAAATGGCAAAAAATAGGTCGGCATTACAAATCTGATGAAGAACCACTGGGCTGGGAAAGGCAAAACTTATCTGAAAGCTTTGTCACATTGAGTAAATTCAAGTTTCTTAAAATCCTGCCCCTGAGTCTTGGGTGGGATCAAATAAAAGGAGTCAAAGATACTCATAGTGTAAGAATGTATCAGAAAAACCTTTCTAAATATTCTGCTCAAGATCAAAAGGGTCGCAATTATCCAAGTTTATGTGAGAGCATCGTCATACAATATTAAGGTAGATTTGTTCAAATCATCCCCCCTCCCCCGAGCTAGGAAGGATACAACAATAGAAGGTCGAGGTTCTACAAAGGGCCAAATAAATAAAATTATTTTCTGTTTAGAATTGCCTCTCGCCTCATTGAAATGACCCCTCCTGGAAAAATTTAATTGACCAAAAATAAGATTTTTTTTATTCAATCAATTCTTGGCCTGTTACGACATGTGCCACCCAATCACTTAATAAGTGTAGGATCTAAGCAAAACTGGGTTCCTGGTTGATAAGAAGATACCCTTTTACAAAAAGAAAGAAAATAATGTGTTCATCCCTTATTGAGATTTTTATCATCAATTTTTAATTTAACTTTAATTTTGAAAAAAGAAAGTTCCCTCCCTCCTGGGTCTGAAACCTCCCAGGCGGCTTTTCCAAACAAACAATTTTTTAAGGATGGCCTAGGAATATATAAAAGCAAAACTCAAAAAACAATAGGGCATTAATGAATTAGATTGACACATGCATCCCCAAGTCGTGTAGATTTAAGTTTGTTCAAATTTTGGACTTGGAGTTCGGATTGGGCCATAATAGGAGTTTTATTTTTAGAATATATAAGGAAAAATCTTGAAAAAAAACTTTTTCTTAAGATAAGCAAGGCCACAATTAATCATATTGGCATGCAATCATTCTCAAGTAGTGCAGATAAAAGTTTGTTCAAATCATGTGCAGGGCTGTGATGGAGCCAGATGGTCAAAGTCTAGTAGTATAATACAGGATTTTTTTTTATAAAAGTTGTTTCAAGAATACAATCAATCAAAATCATATACGAACATCTACATAAATTCTAGTATATCAATTTTGTACGATTCGTGGCCCCTGGGGTAAATTGGGATATTGAAAGGGGTTTGACAGGGAAACATAAAGGGAAAATTTTAACGATCTTCTCTGTGGAAGAACACAGATCCATTGTTAGTCATATTAATATGCAAAATTCCCATGAAGGAAGTTTCAAAATTCAAAGCCCCCCCCCCCCCCCCCCCCCGTGCGCAAGGTTGGGGCCACAATAAGGGGATCGATCAAGTTTGACATAAGAATATATATATAGGACACGGTCTTTAAATTTTTTCAAGAACAGAAAGTATATTATTATATACTATATGTCGTATTTATAAATAAACATTACAATGGCGTGGATATTGGGGAAAAAATTAGTATATCGATAAACAAAGGGTACCAAGGAATTAAGAAGGTTCTTTAAACAGCTTAATCACAATGAAAGCAGGATGTTTCTTCTACCGGAAAAAGACAAGAAGTTCGGGAGAAAAATAAACAAAATAATGAAAAAAAGGAAGAAAGAAAAGATCGACACAAGCATATTATTAGTAATCTTTCAAGTGGGTTTTAAATCCAATATGATCCATAGACCAATAACAAGAGTGTTTTAATTTTACAAACATTCATACGATGTGCTTTGGTTTTGTTCGGAGATTCTAACGAGATTTGGGATGGCAGGGGTTGCGGACGGATAGAGTTCCTGCACGGTGAGATAAGAAAAGATAATGTAAACATTATGGTATAGGATTAAAAGAATCTAGAGGTAGCAATATAAAATATTTGTTTTACTGCATCTATCGATCGATTTTGCGATCGGCAGTTGTGGCAAAGTGATTAATGATTATAATGACATGTATATCTAATCCATTAAATTATTGAAAATTCATTAATTCATGCAAAGTGTACATACACTTTTGTTGAATCATAGACCAGTATTTCATTTTTGAAATTTCGAGATATTTTAGACATCTTAATGCATTAAAAAGCATTTATCTATTCCAACTCTCTAGTGAGGAAAAAGGGATAAGAATGTGTGGGTTCGTCTTCGTCCTCACTGGTGGAAATTCAGGAAAAAACGAATTAACCCCCCCCCCCCAATCAAAAAATAAATCAATAAAAAAATAAATATAAAATTTTTATTAAACTAAAAGTATTCAAAAAATGCATTTATTTTAATTATATCTATTTATTTATTTTTATTTATTTATCATTTTTTGTATTAATAAATAATTTTTTTACAAGTACATGTATTTAAAAAAGGTGTTTCTCATGTTTATGGGATTTATATTTGAGATTATCTCAAAATTTACTTTGTTTATCCTAAATTTTGGAACCACGATAACGAAAACAGTGTGAACTAGGTATGAAGATAAAAAGCGCGGCTATTTGTTAGTAAATGACTACTGTATTTAATGTAAGTTTAAATCCTTTATTTAAAAAAAGTGTTGAAAGAGTGCACAACAATTCATATAAATTTATATTTAATGAAATAGATGGTTCTAGTCATTGAACATTGATTAAGTTACTAAATAATTTGAAATGAAATTTATGTCTTACTTGCTATTTTCATCCAGTAATTTAACAATCAAAGTTGCAGCAAATGCCTTAGAAAGGGACGCCACACCAAAAATCGTAGATCCGCTCACGTTCATCTGGTGACCCGAAACTCTGGAGCCAAATCCTCGAGAATACTCGACTTTCCCGTCTTTGACTACAGAAATGGCGAGGGCTGGATTGTTCCTACATTTTAAAGATTCTTCGATGGTATTTGTTATTTCCTCTGAAATTCCATTTCTGCTTGCATATGTGCCTGACATTAGGACAACGATCACCAGGGACAACCTCATCATAGTGAATTGGAGCGACGGAGACTTTCGTACGTTATCTTAGTATCAGTTTCTCCTATCTGCTAATTGGTTCGCAGCTGACACGATTTAAGACTTCCCTGACATCTGATCCTCATCAAGAATTCGGGTGGAATGATCACTTCTGAGGGCAGATCATCACTCCTCAAATGTTTTTATTCGTTTTCGTTGTGTTAAGAATCTTATACCCAATCGTGAAATTCCATGAGAAAATTTCTACATGTGTCTGAAACACGAACAACGCAGAGTTAATTTGCTTTAAGGAATAATACATTAGCTAAAAGATTTAAAAAAAAAAATATAGATATAATGCCTTTGCATGTTGGTGTTTGAAAACTGAACACACTGATCAACATCTTTAACTGAATACATTAATTAATATCTTAAAGCTACATATAAATTACAAATTACCTACCTGATACACAGCCGTTTCAAACGAAACCGAGAGACTGACCTTTTCGTGTATGGTTAGTGACTTGGATTTGGTCAAATTACCACTTGTTCGGCCAGTGTAAACATATCTGTCTGTGTTATACATGGTCAATGACCGTCAAATTTGGATACGGCGGCACTAATACAACGCTATTTTCTAGATATGCAAGCATAGATCATGGAGATAAAAGAGTTACATGCAGATGTTGTTAGATATTTCTGCCAATACATCAGATTTTGATTATAAGAGGTGGTGTACATGCGTTAGCTCCTGGTCCCTCTTTTTTTATACAAATATATGATGACATGTGCTCTTTGACAGATTTTAATTCAGATGAAAATCCTCTGTAAGTCAGTCAGTAAAATGTGTTTATATATGTATCTCCCTTACGAAACAGAATCGCAGCAGTTTTAGAAAGATTCGCCCTTGTCGGGTATTGAATTGAGGATTTTTTCCCCGGAAATACTCAAACTTGAAATGCTGTGCAAACTCCTTCTGTCCTACTTTAAAAGCTTCATACTTCATACACAGAGTTCTCCATCATTTGAAATTTTACTGTGTTGCAGACTTTACGTGAACCACTAATATTCGCGGCATTTTCGCGTTCAAATTCGCAACTGAACCACTATTCATTATATTACAAAAGCATATGCACACTTTTTTTTACTCACTTATTCGTTACACAAATGTTATGGTCGTGCATATTGATTAAAAAAATTAATGGATATTGAAAACAATAAAAATGTATCCATATAATAATGTACATACAATGTACTACATGTATAAGACAAACCAACTCAGTGTAACCCCCCCCCCCCCCCCCCACACACACACACACACAAAACTTTAAAAAAAATAAGTACGATTTTAAAAAAAATACCGTGCTACAGCATGTTTGAGAAGGTGTGTAAATCAAATGTGGATTCTCAAAAACTTCAAAGAACTTTTAGAAAGAAGATGGGTGAACAAGGCGTGCAGAATGCCTATAGCTTAAGATATCAATAAAATCATATTCAATTTGTGAATTAAGTATTTAAAATAAAGTTCTCATTATTGAAATTTATGAAATTATGATCAACAAAACTTTTCTGAGAAAAAAGATCTCGGTAAAAATTATTCTTTTATTAAAAAAATAAAATGGTATTCCTGGGATTCGAACCCCTAACAATAAAAATCCGGAGTATCATATTGTTTTGGGACTAACACGCTAACCACTAAGCCACGCAGCTCCTGATGAATAGTGGCATTTAAATCATGTTTGTGATATGACCCTTGACTTAATGGACTTCAAGTATTTCTCGGAAAGATGCGAATGCTTTGTCATAAAAGTGTACTTTTAAGGTATAGTGGGTCTTTGCTCCATGTTTTTGTAAACAAAAAAATGTATATTTTTATGCAAACTTTTAGGATCAACTTTCAAAAAAATGGAGCGAAGACCCACTCATATCGAAAAAAATTGTTAAAGTGTGAGAAAATGATCCTTTTTGTCCCCTTAAGTGTGTGTATGCTATTTCGTAGGCAAATAATTTCAGTCTTCGTGAGATTTTTGTAAATTGTAGAGATTTAGCATAAAATATACTTTAATGGTAGATGAAATATCAAAGAAAATTTTTATATAATTGAGATTTTATTTTTCACTTCATGTTTGTCGCACTATAGGCACTTCGCCCGCCTTGTTCACCCATCTTCTTTAAATTTACATTTTTTTTTTTCAAAAGTCAGTAACATCAAAACGTATGACTTTTCTACACTTTATACAACCATTCATCGGGATAAATTAAAAACTAGGCTTTTTGATTAGACAAATTAATGTTCCTTCAATAAAAATTGAACTCGGATTTCTTTTTATCTTGTGATTGGTAATCAACAAAATTTCTTCGTTAAAAAGCACTCTGATTCCACACACAAGTACTCTGAAGTTGATATTAAAAGGAGGCTGGAATTCCTCATTGACAACATTTATGTAGTCTTCGTAGTAGTCACCGGCTGAGCTACATTTAATAACAAGGAAACATGTCATGTACTTTTAATTGATTACCAATCGAGTGCTAATTACTCATTATGAAAAGTGACAAAAACTTTTCCGACATAGGTTCTACCTTAAAAGGATGTTGGAGTTCCTCATTGACAGCATCCCTGTAGTCTTTGGAGACGGGTCTTCCAACAATCTGTTGGAATTCTGTGGGCAGAAGTTGTGCTCCTTTTTTATCCGATCTGTTTTTATACTGAAACGCAAAAGAAACGCAACATCCTATTTTAGAGGGGAAAATCATATAAAGGATATAATTTTGTATCTAAAAAGTACGGATATCTTCAACTTTGTAAGCATCGATAATTTAACGGTTGAATGATTTTCATGCCATAACCGGAAGTTAAGTTTGAGCCCGCTGAACTGAAATAAAAATTGCATGTTTAACAAAAAATTTGACAAAAATATGGGGTTTTAAGGGTTTGTATCTGTTTTTCATAAGTAGTGCAGTAATATTTCGCAAAATAAATTCTCTTTTCGTTTCCGAAAGAGATACCAAGGCTTCCTGAAAATGACTTAAGTACGCATTTCAAATGCTCTAGCTGGAAAATCTGAAAATAAAGGTGATGGAGAATTGCAGATGCAAAAATGCCCGACAACACGCCTCCACAGGATCATACGTATCATTAGCATGAATGATTAGTACGTGGACCGGAAGTCCAAGTGTTACTACACTGCGCTAGGTTAGAGAAAATTCGACTTCATCATCTGAAAAACGGACATTTAAAAATGGCAAAGAATATTTTTTTCGCTCAGATCCTGAGATTGATGAACTTACTGCATCGTGGAAATCAAGCTGCAATTGCTGTGCATGGCAGTCTTCCACGCTATAATTGAATGGTCGAGAAGGGGGGTGTTTTAACAGTCATGTGTTACTTTCTAAAGTTAAAAGGTAATCATTTAACATTGTTATCAAATCTTTGATGCTTTAAAATCGAGTTTAACTTAACTGTAATCAGTTTTGAAAATCATTAGTTAAAAGGTTCAAATATTTGTAGATTACTGCTAGTTGCGTTTCTTTTGCGTTTCAGTATATATTCCTGTGAAGCAGAATTTATTAAAAAACTTCTACATGAGAGGAAGAAAACACTTGCTGTGGCGTTCAACTCGACATTCAGGTATATATCGACGACGTTTTATCAATTAACAATAATTACTTCCAATTATATGTCGACTCGATATATCTGAACTCGAAATAAAAGATACCACAGAAACTGCCATATCTGTTTCCTTTTTGGATGTTTACTGACTATAGACGATAGGGGACAACTACCAACTAAACTGTATGACAAACGAGATGTGTTCAGCTTTTCCATCATTAAGTTCCTTATTTATGTAGCAATATGTCACAATCATCTGCATAAGGTATTAATTATTGTCTCCCAATTTATTCGATACTTAAAGGTGCATAGACACAGATTTGAAGCTTATATTTTCTCAAATTTTCTGTATAATATCACAACTTATATGTTGCTATAGCATTTCACACGAAAATAAAATTAAAAACTTATTTAATCTGGAAGTTATTGAAACTACGAATTTCGGGAGGTGTTTGATTAACACATCCTTGCACTTTCATAATTTTTAACATTATCCTTAATACTTAAGAGAAGCAGCAATTTTGTTGTGTATTAATGAACAATATTACATCTATAATCCAGAAAATTCATAGTAAAAATGTGCGAAAGCAAAACCCACTCACTTAAGTATTGTCAACCCGTGCTCAGTGTTGTGTAGTTGTGTACAGAGTTTAACAAATTGAATACACCTGTGAAACGTAAACTGTTTTTGTAAACAGGGCACGAGCTCTGTTGTTGTTAATGTTTTCGTTTCACCGGGTGTGTTCAATTGTTAAACACTGCACACACCACTGAGCACGGACTGACAATACTGGTGATATAGGATTTTGCTTTCTACATTTCTACTCTGAAATTTCTGCATTATAGTTTTAATATTTTTCATTAATAAACAACAAAATTGCTACTTTTCGAAAGTAATAAGGATAAAGTTAAAATTTGTGAAAGTGCAAGAATGTGTCTATCAAACGCGTCCAGAAATTCGAAGTTTCAATAACTTCCAGACAAAATAAGATTTTTATTAAATTTTTGTATGAAAGGCTATAGCAACATTTTAAGTCATGAAATTATACAGAAAATTTGAGTAAATATAAACTTCAAATCTGTGTCTAAGCACCTTTAAGAGCATCCTCTGAGTACGATCAATACTTAAACCGAGTCAGGCTACTGAAAAAAAGTTGATGTTACGGGGATTTCAACAATCTCGTTTAATGACAGCATTTTGTAAATTCTATGGTGTCATAATGACCTTGCTTGCAAATAAAATCTATCATTGGATCGTATTTTGACTGGGAAATTTCAAACCGATTGTTAGATCATTGTATTTTAAACTTAATTTTACTACGGATTATGCCGTCTACCTGATCAATACATCGGACTCACGGCCGGTGTGACCGGTCCACAGGGGATGCATAAACTCTCCTAGGGACTTTCTGACATGTCACAGATTTGTATTGTTGTAGATTTTATGAGATCGATCACTGTTCGTAATTTATACCTTTGTCATCTCTAAATAATTGAATCTAGGTTTAAATGACTCACACCTATCTGTAATTGAATTACAGAAATATTCATTTGAATTAAACCTATCTTTGAAGCAGTTGAAGAAAGTTATTAATAATTAATTTAAAGATAGGTAAAATTTATTTAAAGATATTTTCGATTAAAATATCCCTACTAAGGATTAAAAATAGGAACAAATCAATTATACATGTACTTAGGTTTAATTCAATTGTGCCTTTCTCCAAATGAATTAAAAATAAGTAAAACTGAATTAAACCTATTTAATTATAGATCAATTCATTTAGAGCACAGGCCTTTGGATCGCTTAGATTCAACTTACGAAAAATTTGGGGATATTTTTTTTACAACCCCACTTTATGTAAGTCGGATTAAAGCGATCTAAAGGCCTGTGATTTAGAGATAGGCACACTTGATTTGAAGATACATGTAAGTACATGTACAAATATCTGAACATATTAATTTGGCGTTCCAAACATATATTTACATATTTGTGCCTATCTTCAAATCAATTGTACCTATCTTCAAATAATTGAAACCATCTCCAGATGAATAGAAGATCAGTATACATGTTATTGTATTAAAGATAGGTGTCAATAATTATACCTACTAATAATTGAACCTAGATTCAAATGAATTACAACCATCTGTGATTGAATTACGCCTTTCTTTAATACAATTACAGATAAGTTCAATGAAATTATATTTCGATACCTATCTTGAATTGACTTGAAGATAGATAATTCCTTTAAAGATTACAATTCAACTAAAGATAGGTTCAATTAAAACGATTTGAAGATAGGTACAAGTCAATAATTCAATTGCATCTATCTTTAAATCAGTTATAACTATCTTTAATTCTTGGTATTTTTACATATCTTCAATTTGATTATAACTGTTTTCAATTCAATAGTACTTATCTCCAAATAAATCAAAAATAGGTATCATTAAATAAAACCATCTTCAATGGATTTGAAGATAGGTGACATTGATTTGAAGATAGCTTAGAATATTTGAAGATAGGTACAATTTTTTGAATACTAGCATCTGTTAATTTGGCGTTCCATATGGTACCGTATTAATCTTAAGGACGGCTCTATCAGAGAGGAAGGGAACTTACTTGCGAAAATGATGACCTTTGGAGATTTCCTCTCCACCTGTACATGAAAATAGTAGTGTGACAATCTCTAAGACTTGAAAAAAAAGAAACGAAAATAATATCAGATATCAGAATTTATATCTGATAGTATAGAAATTCATGTATTTTTTTAAAAATAAGTTACAGTCATGTATGTTAAATAAATATCAGACGGAAATGGAGGGGGGGGGGGAGAGAGAGAGATCGATCACACCATTCATACGTTACTAAGCTGTTATATGAATTAATTTTTTAAAATGATAGTATGAATTTTAATTTTGTGACCAGAATGAAACTTTCATTGAAATCATCAAAATACTACGTGTATAGGTACAATAAAGATCTTGTTACCACCATTCAACTCAGCGGCACACATACTTTCATAAAATAACTATCAATTTATTTTTTCAAGTAATTGAGAAATAACGATGGATGTTTGAACTTTTCCAAATCTCTATTTTAACTGAAAATTGCACAAACTTTGAATTCCTAAAATTAAAAGCACTTGGTCACTTGATCTATCTCAGTGTTCAAAAAATTTACCACAAACAGCTGATTTTTTACCCCAAAAAATGATGATTTTCGAAAATAATGATTGAAAACTTCTACGAACCCTAACGTCACGCGTAGCCAACTTATTATGCTTCAGCATGCTACAGGGAGCTCAAACATGTATATATTTCCATGTGAGTGACACAAGAAATATGTAATATTCTAAGGCTGGATGTTGACTTTAAATAAAAGATCTCGTACATAGTTTGGGTGTTATTCAAGCATGAATTTATGGCTGAAAATTATGTGACTTTTTTTCTAAGTACTACTCCTCCTCCAATTTATTTAGATAAGGCCATTTGTTGAAATCCATTTGCAATCCTGATATTGATCATTCAGAAATAAAAGTAACAATTTACTTTTGGCATGAAATCTTTATTTTTGACAAGTTCCAACAAACCGTTAAAAAGATTATTATCGCCAGTAGTAGCAATATTTAAGAACGTGGTTACGTCCACCAGCTCCCAAGGGATACCATCCTCTGACATGGTTCGTGTTTCTGGAGTATTCGTCATCAAATCTTACGTCCTCTCTGACGTACATACCCGAAACTCGCTGACAAGGTGCGTGGAATCTCAGTAGATAAAATGGTTTGCTGGTAGGCAGAGACATCTTGCTCCTGTATGAACCATCTTTCCTTAACAGTGAAAAGTAATACGATATAAGCTTTTGACATATATATATATATATATATATATATATATATATATATATATATATATATATATATATATATATATATATATATATATATATATATATATATATATATATGTTATCGTCGTTTAATAAATGATTTTAAGTTCAAGTACATTTATTTCAAAAAAAATGTTACATAAAGGTAATAAGAGTCCCATGGGCCACAGTGCTCAACTGCGCCCTGCTGTTTTTTTTCCAGATTTTTAAAAAGATTTTTTTTCGTTCTTAAATTCCATGACATTTTTTTACACTTATATTGTGGTCCCACCGGTTTGTTCCCGTTTTGCACACATTTGAAAATTGTTTGTAGGAAAAATGTGTGCAAAACGAGAATTTGTCCAGGTAAAATAATTACATAATTGCTATAGTCTATACTATATTTTCTTAATAGGGGTATATAAGAATATAAAACAAAAAGTAGTCGTACATATTTTAAATCATAAATTGGACTTGGAAATCATGAAATTTATCACAAGGTTAAACTATTATAAAGCATAAAACAATTAAATGATAATCTTCAGCTTGTTCCTGTAATTATTAGGGTTTCCTCAGCTTCCATTGACTTGAAGTGGGCAAGTTAGTTTTCCCATTATTCTAATTACGCATTAATTAAATATAATTTTTGTCTTTAATACAACTTTAAAGTAGTTTAACATAAATATTTTCATAAATTCTACCTCTTCTATTTTTCCCAATTCAAAATACAGGTAGATCCAGGTAAATCTAAGACAGAAAGCAGACTATAATTGTTATCAAAACACATTTCACATCTATTGTTTTATACCTAATTATCAAGTGTGTGCAAAACGGGAACACACCGTCCCACCCTAGCTCCAACGAGACATGCCTTGATCAAACTTGAATTTACACAACATGGGGATGCTCCAATATTAATTTGAATAATTTGACCTTGCTTTTCTACCAAAAAAAAAAAAAAAAAAAAAAAAAAAGAAAAAAAATAATAATAAAAAAAAAAAATAAAACAAACAAACAAACAGACAAAACTCTGCATACATACCTTATCTAAAATTTAATCTCCTATTTTAGCCTAGCCCTGACCTGGAGGTCTTTGATATGATAAAAACTGAATCCGCAAGAATCGTTATGTTTGCATTTATGATTAAGCGTCGCCTGTCTCGCCTGCTACTCTAGATTAGCCCCACCAAAGCCCCAGGGGCCATGATTTGAACAAACTGCCTAAATCATGGCCGTAGGAACCGGGGGGGGGGGGGCGTGCCCCCCCAATAATTTTGCCAATATATAGAATACTATAGAAAACTTAGCTACTATGTGCTTGTGCCCCCTCAATAAAAACGGCTGATGACCTTTTTTTTTTTTTTTTTTTTGCTTGTCAAGGAATTTTGGTAGTTGATAGTGCCCCCTCAACTGAAAATGTTTGGCTGTGCCCCCCCCCCCCCAAACTGAAATTGCTTCCTATGGGCCTGTAAATTATGCCGTCATATGAATATGAGTACATGTAAAAGTGTTCTCTCTGTTATTCAGAAGAAGCTTTTTCTTCCTATACCTACCAATTTAAAACTTTGATCCAATCTTCTGGCCCCATTCTACCTTCGTGGGGAGGGACATGATTCGAACAAACTTAAATTTATACTATGTCTGTAAGCTTCCACAGAATTTTTGTTTTTCTTATAAATATTCTAAGTTATCATCTCTTGGAATTCTTTGTGGCTCTTCATTTGAAGAAATTTGACTCCCCTTCATCCACAAGTTTGGTAGTTCTGGTAAAGGAGTTGAAAATCTGAAAAGTTTACAGACGGACAGACGATGGCCGGACATTTTTTGATTGGAAAAACTCACTTGAATCTTTGGCTCAGGTGAGCTAAAAATAATATTAAGGTATAAAATATTGAATCACTATTACCGACAGCATTGGCAATCCGTGTGTAACGGTTATAGGAACCACTAGGCAAAGTTCCACCATATGCGTTTTTGTTTGACTTGTCTTCATCGTCTCAATACATGTATACACTTCCTTGACGAAAGTCTGAAAATAATGTTTCATTACATAGAGTTTTTCTTAAAATCGAATTACATTACTACGAAAGCCCATTGAGCTCATTTTCGTAGGTTAAAAATTATATTTTTCGCGTTATAACGCGTAACTTTCGTGAATAAAGTAAACGCAAAACTTTTGCGTTACAACGCAAAATTATATTTATATAGTAATGTTAATCAGGAACCCGTGATCTTGACTGACAGATAAGAAACTTGAACGCAGACGGGGACTTCTATTAATTTTTCAAGTGACATTTTTTCCGAAGATATAAAAGAGAAAATGATCACAGTATGGTATTATAAAATTATTGTACCAGTCCAAGAACTATTTGATGGGCCCTCGTATATATATATATATATATATATATATATATATATATATATATATATATATATATATATATATATATATATGTCTTCATGAAAGTATGATCAACGTTTGTTTTGATTTACTAAGAACTGCACAATACACTGAAAATTTGTAAATTTAAAGCAATGCTATATTTGAAAAACCTCGTGAAGTAGATTCAAATATTTTATCGTTGAATACGAACAAATCATACAACTACAAAGATGAAACGTAGTCATAGATTAAATTTTATACCCTAATTAAGGCACATAGAAAGCTCCTGGCCAGAATTTGTTTTTTCACTTTCTGATAAAATATAATATACATATAACAATCAATTTACATGTTCGTTACTCCAATTTGGAGACATGGGAATTAGAAAATTCTGTATAACCAAGGGGCTATCAATTTGCCAGATTTAATAAAATGGTTGAACTTTCTCTTTCCGAGATACTTTCAAAGTGTATCGTATATATAAGACTTTTTTGAAATTGTATTCATCAGGAAACGTTATAAAATCACAGAAAAGATAGGGAAAAAAACTAAAAATGAGTGGAAAATACTCCTTAAATCTCGGAAACATAACATTTTTCAGTACAGCAATCACACCACTGCTCCAAGAAATCAATGATTAATTTTAAACAGATTGCTATAATTTACAGAGATAGGAGCTTGAAAATTAAATATATATTTTCATATCATTTTCAATATGAAGACCATCTTTAACCAAAATTATCTACATATAATGAGGTGCAGTCATACACAAATAAAATAATTCAAATTTTTCTTTCTGATTAACAGTGGTCTTTCACAACTGATTTTATAGTCAGAGACGTAGTTTCGTTTTTGAAAAAAAGGGGGGGGGGTTACCAGGAAAAAAATCTAACTTAACTGGGATAAACTTAGACAAGAAAAGAAAAGAAGAAAACTGTCTCCAAACTCGAAAATAATATTTCGCGGAGAGTGGGAGGAAGAAGGTTGGGGGAGGGGGATCCAACTTTTTTCCAACGTATTTTTTTTCTAATACATTACACCAAGTTACCATGACAAAATTATGATACAACAAAAAGGGGGGTAAGTAACCTTTAAATATGCATTTAATTTCAAAGAATCGACTTGAACTTCTGAATCATTTTATTATCCGCAAGTTTCATTTTATGACTTACATGTAAATCAATTGTATATTTTTACTCAAATATTACAGAATTCGCCACTTTAGCTTTAAGGTAGTCCATTCCTCGGGTTCTGAAAAAATTTCTCGAAGAAAAAATACATTTTTTTTTGGCTTCTTATTTTATATCAATGCTCTAATCACCCCTTTATGAATTTACACTACTACATGTATAAACATGTTTGCTAATCTTGGTTGCCCTCTCTCCCTTGGGTTATAAAAGACTCTATTGCGTAACATTAACCATCTGTATGCTGTCGATGAAGACTTCACGACATTAATGTTTTGTAAGGTGGCAAGAAATCATTATAAATACGTCTTGGTAGTTGCATCCGATGTAAATTGTTTAATATTCTAGGCTATTCCGACACGACTAGGCCTACTCAGGAAAAAAAAAAGATGTAGCCTACATGTTTCTCGGGTGATCTCCCTTTGATTACATAGTGACCATGGTGACGAGGAGCCGGGAGTCGGAAAACAAATTCAAAGCATTAATAAATAGGCTGTCAGAGGAAAAGAGAACACATTTTTTTTTTAAACATTTCAGCATAATGATGAGATATAGATCAACTTGTTGAAAGAAAAGTCTTGGGCCAGGACCGAGGCACGTAGTACACTTTATTTATTCATATTTTAATCCTCTTTTAAATGGTATAAATTTTATTTTGTTCGAAGGGTGTGGCCACAGCAAAAATTTGAACCAAATACGAAAAATATGCTTTATTTTGATAAAAACTAGCAAAGTGCACGTGTTTAGACGTTTTCTGTACAAATATGACGTCATCAAATAAAAAAATTGGCATAAATTTTTTAAGTTTGATACCCAAGGATAATATTTCTATAATTGTTAATTTTCATCTTCCCCTCAGTTTAATTTTCCTGAAAAAATAGGCCGATTTAGCCTCTTCGTGGATTTAGCTCTTTGTCCTTTGTCTGTCGTCGTCGGCGTCGTTGTTGTCGTAAACTTTTCACATTTTCATCTTCTTCTCCAGAACCACTGGGCCAATTTCAACCAAACTTGGCACAGAGAATCCTTGGGTGAAGGGGATTCAAATTTGTTCAAATCAAGGGCCATGCCTTCTTCCAAGGGGAGATAATTGCGAATTCATGAAAAATTTATGGCATCTTTCAAAAATCTTCTTCTCAAGAACCACTGTGTTAGAAAATATGAAACTTATGTGGAAGCATCCTCAGGTAGAATAGATTCAAGTTTGTTCAAATCATGACCCCCAGGGGTAGGGTGCGGCCACAGTGGGGATCAAAGTTTTACATAGGAATACATAGGGAAAATCTTTAAAAATCTTCTTCTCAAGAACAGCAAAGTCTTGATTGGTCATATTTATATGGAAGCATCCTCAGGTAGTGTTGATTCAAGTTTGTTCAAATCATGACCCCGGGGGTAGGGTGGGGTCACAGTGGGCAATCATAGTTTTACATAGGAATATATAAGTAAAATTTCAAAAAATCTTCTCAAAAGTAACAAAGCTATGATGGGTCGTATTTATATGGAAGCATCCTCAGGTGGTGTAGATTAAAATTTGATCAAATCATGACCCCCAGGGTAGGGTGGGGCCACAATGGATGATCAAAGTTTTACATAGGAATATATAGGAGAAATCTTAAAAAATCTTCTTCTCAAGAACAGCAAAGCCATGATCGGTCATATTTATATGGAAGCATCCTCAGATAGTGTAGATTCAAGTTTGATCAAATCATGACCCTCAGAGGTAGGTAGGGGCCACAATGAGAGTTTAAACTTGTAGGAAAAAAGTCACAGTTAATCAAAAAAAAAAAAATGTAAGCATCCTTAGTTAGTGAAGATTTAATTTTATTCAAATCATACCCCCCCCCCCCTCCTTCCTTTTTAGGGGAAGGTCGGGACCACTTATGCATTTAAGCATTGCAATACTTAACTGATTTTTGTTTTTTTTCCTAACCACAGTGCTCAGGTGAGCGATGTGGCCCCTGGGCCTCTTGTTTTATATTGTGGTGTATTTTGTTTTGTTTATTTCGGGGATGGGGAGAGGGATGTTTTTACTACTCTTGTTGTTTTGATATATATATATATATATATATATATATATATATATATATATATATATATATATATATATATATATATATATATATATATACCCATATACATGTACATGTATATAATTGAGAATTGTTGGTTTAGAATATAAACAATAGAAGAAGGTACATGCATCTCTCTCTCTCTCTCTCTCTCTCTCTCTCTCTCAGTCATAAACTTCAAATAATATATTTTAAAAAAAACCAAATAAGTTTATTAATATTATTATTAATATTATTTATTTTATTCTTTTTTTAGATAAAATTGACTTTTTTATTTAAAATATTAAAACCACATTTCTTAACCGTAGAGTATCGAGAGATTAAAACGCAAAGTAAACACCCCCTGTACTGTGAACAGTTTTCACCCGCTGTTCACTGTGTAATGGCGTGTAGTCTACTGGCTCTGAAGATTTTATCTACAAATTACTCATAAAGGGGATAAATAATGTCACTTGTGAGTATCTATAATATTAATTGTTGATTGTAGATGTGAAATATGTTTTTGTTGGCTTAACGGTAGAATTAAACGAACAGCATCATCGGATATGGCTATTCGTTACAAAAACACCAGAACAATCGTGGGTATCCGGCGATTTCAGAACGATGGTCAGTAAAATTTATGTAAAGAAAAAAAACTTCTTTGTTCAAAAGTTTTGGTGTAGATAAAGTAAGAAATTGACTTGTTCAGAGCATACATGTAGATGTAACACTACAAGTATAATCAAATAAATCAAATGAAGTGGTTATGTATATCAAAAAGTTAGGCTATATAACTTTCACTGCATATTTGCACATTTGGCGAGTTAACCCTCCTAGATCAGTAGGGCTCGTTTCTCAAAAAGTCGTAGATTTAGGCCTAAGTTAGTCCGACTAAGTAAGCTACGCAATAATGCATGCGCAGATCGTATTTTATTTGGTTTAGAGACTACAATTACATGTGGCGGATCAAATTAACTTAAACCTAAATACAGAAGCATTAGCGCGCGTGCATGTTTTCTCTCTTACCATCATTCAAACAGATATATTACGCAAACATATCTGTATATTCAAGGTCAAAGCATTCAAATTAAATAACTATTTTTGTATGCTCAGATAATTTTTTAAAAAAAATCTATATAGGTACAAATTACATTAGAAAAACATAAACTTGCATGTACTCGATTGTGATATTTCGATATACAATCGTACATTAAAACCCAAATGATGTGCATAGCATACGTACTTGCGAAAAACTGGAATACATTAAGCGTGAAGACTTTTACTGAAGTATTTTTCCTTTGAAAATAAGCCATATTGTCTTTTCACTTATTTTTTTTACATTAAAATAAATACTCATAAAGTAGTGGCAAAGGTATGGAACAGGTTCGTAGCAACGGTTTCAAAAGTGCCCCCCCCCCCTCCAAAAAAAAAAATCTGACCCCCCCAAAAAAAACCCTCTAAACTACCAAATAGTGGGGGGGGGGGGGTTGCGGGGATGGGTGTCAACTTTCCAAATTAATGTGACCAAAAAACTTCATTAACTGTCAAAGTCAAACACCTAATTAATTGTCCAAGTCATGGAATTTGCCAAGTCAAAAAGCTAATCAACTGTCCAAGTCATGGAATTATGGGATTTGCCAGTGCTCAACCTTACAGCGACAAAAACTGTGTGTGTGTATGGGGGGGGGGGGAGAGGGGGGGGGGCAACCAGCATCTGAAAGAAAATTTAATATAGCAAAATACGACACTCAGAAAAAGTGTTCTAGGGACTGTGGAAAATAACAACTATGAAATCATATATTATTAAATTATGGATAAGAGATATTTGAAATTTTATTAGTTGTATTGAATTTATAATTTCATAACAGAATAATCAATTCTAACTAAATTAGATTTCTTGGCATTCAAGCCGATACATGTATTATAATACATGTATTACACTTTAAACACACAGTATAACATTGTTATCGATATGATGATTTACACAATCCATGTAAAAATACGCATATACAACATTCTCAATAAAGGTTTGCAAATTAAAGCTTAATTAGTTTTTAATCAATTTCTTGTAATCCATATTACAGGCAAGCAATCTAGTACTTTTATAAATTTCTGAAATATTTTCATTTAATATATTTCCAGTCGGGATCAGATTTATTTAGATCGGGAAAGGTATAAATTTCAACATCACCATCTTTTTCTTTTATATCTACTAATTCCGTCTCAATTTCTATTAAGAATATGATCACATAATATTTCTTTTATAGATGCAGAATGTTTCTTGAAGATTTTTTCTAGATTTAAAGATATTAACAAGTCATGATTTTCATATTCATAAATATTTTTAGATTAGCAAAATTTCTTCTTCTTGATATGTTTTATGAGTATGATGCATTAAATGACAGCAAATTTGAAAATATGTTTTTCATTTACAATTAAACATTTTTAACACGTTATTGACCACTTTCTTTTCAAATGTATGTAATATAAAGTGTTTATCTGTTCATAAATCCATAAAAAGACACTCAAAGAAAATTCGTCTGAGAAAAGTACGACAGATTGTAAATAAAATAAAAACAAGTACCTGTTTTAAAAAATGATAGATCCATCTGCATATCTTATACGCCATGACAGTTAGTCCTTTGAAATAGGAAAAAACAGTATTACGGACAAGATAATTACTTACTGGAACATTTTACAATTTCATATTTTTCTGTTCTATATATTTTATATTTAATTAAAGGGGAAATTAAGGTAAAGGGGGGATTAACTTAATTGATGGCATAATCACCGAATATTTCTTATTATCGAAAATATATTGAATGTATATATTGTTTGAAGAGTTGTTTTTTTTTCCAAAAACATTATCCATTTTAAAAATAAAATTTATCAGGGACCCAGTGTGTAAGGGAGATGGGGAAGGGGGTAGGTAATTGAGTAACCAAAATATTTAGCAAACTTTGACAGTACAAGAAAACAAATACTGAAAGTGTAGGTCAGCCTAAATTGCAACTTAATTTTTAACAGAAAACACCATTACCAGAGAAAGCAGAGGGAGGGGGGGGGGTTTGCAGCCCCCTCCCCCATACTACGCGTGCCTGTTTTTTTTTTTTTTTTTTTTTTTTTTTACTCGGGCAGTTCATAATATCTTAAGCTTACCCAGTCTCACAATTCAAAATTCTTACAAATTTCTACCTCATCAACCTTTTTACGGAAAAGTCTGCATCCTCGCTGGATTTTTACTACCTTTCTATTTACCTACATAATAATTGTACATTTCACGATTTTTCGCATATCATATATGTACATGAATAGGTATTATATCGTATACGTACAAAATAATTATTTTCTTATCTCTTTATGATCAAAACACTTGCCACTTTTTTCAAGTTGTGAACAGACTAATAACTTACGCCTACTCATGAGCAGGCCTAGATTTAAGCTTAACTTTAGTCTCGACTAAGTCTGCGCCTTTTTGTGAAACGCTACTTAGTCCGATTTTTGGGTTTAGTCACTGACTTAGTCCGGACTAAGCTTATAAGCCCGATCGTAGGTCTTTTTGAGAAACGAGCCCCGGATTTAAAGACTGATGGTTGTACGTTCAAGCAACACTATGACACCCCCCCACCCCCCACCCCACCCCACCCCGTTATCGAGCGTAAATTCTTGAGATTTCCCCAATATCATATCTTTAGCTTTATTTTTAAGCAGCAAAATTTGAACTATCTTTGCTTTGAGTTGCTTTTTTAAAAGTCCATATGGTACTAACATGAGTATACTCGCGAATTTGTCTTTTTTTATATATACGTAAAAACTCATCCGTGAAGAACTGCATTAAGGATATCTGATCCTCAGCCAGGAAGGATAACTCTTAAATTTGTTATTTTATTTAAAAAGTCTCAAAATGAAGCTTGAAATTGAGATCTTTTCGTGCAACAATTTTCATTTTATGCATCTTAATATGATTCAAGGCTCTTTGAAGTCTTAGAAACGGTCTTGTAAATAGTTGACATTTGTACCCCATAAAAGAAAAAAAAATGAATTCATTATTAGAGAAATCGAATTTCCTTTAGTCTAGCATTAGATACCACTGCTTATTAGCATGATATGAAATTAGATGTGATATGTGATGTCTAGCAATGATAGCACAAGCTTTTTACACTATGTATTATATGATAATTGAAGTAAAAAAGAAGAACTAAAATACTGTACAAGCATAAAAAAGATGCAATTTTCTCCAAACGCCTGGATACCTATATTTTTCTATCCTAAATTATATTTGTTGATCAATTTTCAATTAGGAAATGCATAGCTGGTGTTTTTATTCGCATTTCCTGAAAATATATTTGAGATTTGATAATTTTTCCTATGTAATATGATTAATTATAATGATGAACTTTGAAGAAATTCCATGGGTAAATTCACTTTACTAAGTGAAATCAGAGACATTTTTGTGAGAATTTTCAATTACTTAGAAGCTGATTTTCAGAACCTGAGGATCGGACTACCTTAAGGAGGAATGCCGCACCAAAATTTTATTTCGAAGATTTTTAAGACATCCCTGTTAAGTTATGGTTTCAGCATTCAAATGCCGATATTAGCTCTTAATTATTTTATAAGAATTTTTTTTCCAATTTTTCATAGGAAATGAAAAAAAAATGTTTTATTTGCAAATGAAATGCCTTAGAGTTAAAAATTTGCTGTTCAGAAATGCATAATATGAATATGTAATAAAATATGTAAAGAAAAGCCAGATAAACATTTTAATTTTTTAAATCAAAAAAAATATAAAAATAAAACACATTATTTGTGAATATTATCAAAACCTATGGACAATATTTTCATAAAACAAGTCACAACTACAAAGGATATATTAGACAGTCAGATTTTTAAAAAGAAATTGAAATGAAATTGCGAAATTTTAGAGAAATTAATTTTTTTGAATTTTGGCCAATCCCGATCGAAATTAAATTGATCCCAACCAGAATTTTATAATAATTGGAAATATATAACATTTTCACGAGAATAATAATTTGTTTAGGTGTAATACGGGTTAAAAAGTAATTGAACTTGACAATCAAATACATTTCTCAGTGATGAATACATAAAGAAGGCAATGAATTATTATTTTATTTATTTTGTGTTAATTATTTTCGGGATCGATTTAATTTTGATCGGGATTGTTCCAAATATTAAAATACACTTCTGTAATTATTTTCCCTAAAATTTTGCAATTTCATTTCAATTTCTTTTTAAAATATGATTGACTAACATGTTCTTTCTAACTGTGACTAGTATTATGATTTTATCAATAGATTTAAAAGATATTCACAAATAATGTGTTTAATTTTCATAAATAATTTTTTTATTTAAAAAATTAAAAATGTATATCTAGCCTTAGCCTTTTTTTCTGAGGAAAATTTTCTCGGCAATTTTTTTTCTTTTATTAAAAAAAATAATGTGGTATTAGTGGGGTTCGAACCCTAGCAATAAAAATCTTCAGTACCATTTTCTTTCGAGGCTAGCGCGCTAACTACTAGACTACACAAGTCCTGATAAATAGTGGATGTTTGTGATAGACTTCAAGTATTTCTCGAAAAGATGCGAACGTTTTGTCATAAAAGCATATTTTTAAGGTTTAGTAGGCCTTTGCTCCATATTTTTGGATTTTGGATTTTTGTATATTTTTATGCAAACTTTGAGGATTAACTTCAAAAAAAAAAAAAAAAGGTAGCGACAACCCACTCATATTGAAAAATAGTGTTATAATATCAGAAAATGGCCCTTTTGCCCTCTTTAGTGTGTGTATAATATTTCATAAACAAATAATTTCAATCTTTGTGAGATTTTTGTAAATTGTAGAGATTTTACATAAAGTATAGTTTAATGTTATATGAAATATCAAGGAAAATTTTGATATAATTGAGATTTAATTTTTCACCTTCATGTTTGTCACACCATAGGCTTTTCGCTTAAGACATTCACCCATCTTCTTTCAAGATAAATTATTTTATCAATAAATATATTAAATAAATTTCTTTCAAGATTTCAGGGCTAAATCTAATGGCTTTATCGAACCTATAAAATATGATCTGCTAGTCGATAGCGTACAGTCATTTTTTTTTAAAACTTGAGTCATGAGGTCACTCAAGTGTATAATGTTTTTTTTTTACAGGTAAATTATCTGAGTTTATCTCAGTTAACTACAGTGCCAGGAAATCAAAGTAAACGTTCAAATTTTGTTCAGGTTATTTATATCCATATATAATTGAAAGGTAAAAAGAACGTGACATCAATTAAAATAAGTTATATTAAGTTAAAATTGACTTGTCAATTTAAACATTCACCTAAAAAAAGTGCACACTTGTTCACTACCGGTACCGTGAACAGTATTATCAGTAAATTGACAGAGTCCTCTACCTGTCATTTCACTGATTCTGAAGATATAAAGATACGATTTACTCATAAAGAAAAGAAATAGGTTGCTTGAGAGTATTCATAATATAAATTGTTTTTATATAGTTTATGCGATAGGTGTCCGTCGTCTGTTCATCCTTCCAAAAGACCCGTAAAAACTGGGGTGGGGGTGGGGGGTGGGGTGTCCCCTTCATTCTTTTTGTTCGTCAAAGAGGTTTTGTTAGGTCCCCCTGAATAGTTTCAATTGGTTTTGATTCTATTTAAATAAATCTTATACATAAGTATTACAGCAAGATAAATAATTCTGTATAGGCTCTTCAAAATATAAAAAAAGAATTACTGAGTATGTGATTTTTTAACTCTACTAATCAGAGACCAAAAGAACTAATGTGATAGAATGAAGTCCATCTGTGTGTCTGTCTGTCCATCTGTAAACATGTTTCAAAATGCTACAGTAGACTGTTACATAATTCTGTGTAACACTTTTGATTTCACAAACAGTGTAACCACGTTTACCATAAGTAGAAATTTCTTTGAAATTCTTTCAAACTGTATTCCTATAATTTTGGTCCAATTTCAATATATAAGACTTGGTTCACAAGTGCACTATTCTTGGAAACATAATTCTTTCTATCATTTTTTTTTTATTTTTACAGTGTTTTCATGATTTCTAGAAATAGAAATTTCTATGAAATTCTTTCAAAGACCTACTCCTCTTACAGTTTTGGTCCAATTTCAATAAGAAATTGTACATAACTTCACTTTATTTAGATGAATAATTCTTTTATCAGTTTTTGACTTCAATACCTGTGTTGCCAATACTAAAAATAAAAATAGAAATTTCTGTGATTCTACTCCTACAGTTTTGGTCAAGTTTCAACATGACTTGGTACGTAAGTAAACTATGCTAAGATACATAATTCTGTTTATTGGTATTTGATTTCACAGTGTTGTCATGGTTTCTAAAAATAGAAAATTATGTGAAATATTCTTTTTAAATTCTCCAATTAAAAAAAAAGACTTGGTACATTAATGCTCTATACTAAGATACAGATGGTACCCCCTGGTAGAGAACCAGGGCTATTTTTATACCCCGCCATGAATATGGCCGGGGCATATAGAGTTTGTCATATCCGTCTTCCGTCCTTTCATCCTTCTGTCCTTCCGTTGCGCTTTACGTTTAGCTTAGTTCAAAGCTCAGTTTCAAAGAAACTATTCAAGATATTTTTATCAATCTTCATATGCTGATACATACTGATGAGAGCTTTTCCACTGCATCAACATATATGACCTTGACCTCACTTTGCTTAAATAAGTGTTTAGCTCAGTTTTTAATAATTTATTCAAGATAGTGTTATCAAACTTCATATGCTGATACATACTGATAAAAGTTATTTATCAAAGATGAAATCATCTAATAAAAGCAAGGATTGCCAGTTGAATTGTTGTATCAAAACAACAGAATAACAAAAGTACTTATTACTATTTTATTTGGCTGAATGGGCCACGGTCGCTTAAATGAGGGAGCCGAGGCATCAATATACTGCCTTGTAATGGCATCCCTAGAAATGTGAACCCTGGGCACAGATGTCCACTGACTAGTCCATACTTGAAAATGCTTGTTAAAATGTTGAAAAAGAGTTCAATGAGCCTACTGGTAAGCCCAATATCTGCCACGAGACTGTGCTGCTGCACAGTCTGCGCCACCAGTAGGCATGTGGCAAAACTTGCAAATTATGATTTTATGAACATGATATGAAAATCCATAATAGTGATGAAAACATTGTTCTAGAATAAAATAATTTCACATTTTGGGGACAATTGTATGTCATATGAAACTAATTTATATCCTCATAGACATGAATATATTGAGTATATCTTGCAAGCATTGCTAGAATGCTGAATCAGGTGCAATGAAAATCAAATGATCAATGTATTCTTAAGCAACGGGCAAAAATTTAAAAGGCAAAAGCAGAAGTAAATTTGTAATTCTTAGAGGCAAAAGCACTGCCTTAGCATAAGCAAATGCAAAAGTCTATATGGCAAAATTATTGCCTTAGCAATAAGCAACAGTTCCTTTTGAGAGCAAAACATTGCCCTAAATATATCAATAAAGTCAAAAAGCATTGCCTTAGCAAAAGCAACAAGCAATCTTCAATGAGGGCAAAATTACTGCCCTAAATATGTCAAAAAAGGCAAAAAGCATTGCCTTAGCAACAGCAACAATCAATTTTCAATGAGGGCAAAATCACTGCCCTAAATATGTCATTAAAGGCAAAAAGCATTGCCTTGGCAATAAGCAACAATCAATTTTCAATGAGGGCAAAAAACATTGCCCTAAATAAAATGACATTGTGTTATGACAAATATGGAAGCGAAAACATCGCCAACACAATGTAAAAATAATGGACTAGTCACAATACAACAAATACAATGCAGCCATATTAATTATATGGCTGAAACTATGACCCCATAACTAATCAAAGCGCAGCCATGGCCCAAGGTATCCCTGTGCTGATGAAGCAATTAAAATCTGTGTTTGCAAGAGAAGCCTGTAAAAATGGCTAAAAGCTTGACAGGTTTTTTTCGTAATGCAAGTCGAGATATTTAACATCATGTCACTGAAAATGTATGTAAAACAACCAACATATCAGGGTACGAGATAAGTATTTATAATCTGTGTTTCTATTTTACCTATATCAAACGCATCACTTCATAAAGCACTAAAAACACACTAAGACATACACAACAGAATAATCACCTGACGATAAGGTGAGATGTCTTGCTCACTCGCAACCACTAGCTAATGAAAAATGAGTGAATTTGTAGCAATTTTTCTGACTATTAAAAAAAATCTAAGCTACCAAAACAACTATAGCAAAAAATACAAACCAACCTAAATTTTTGTAAATGGCAAGCTGGACATGTCATAAAGCGATTTATATCGTGTAGGTCCAGCAATACACGTGTATATAAACATTACCAAACATCGAGGGGTGGGGGACAAGTGAGCTATATTGATCCTTCCCATTCCATGTTCAAGGAATGCCTTAAAAAGATTGATTACTGGGTTATAATTATTGTTTCCTTTTTGAGAACCCTCTCATGAATTTTCTAAAATTATGTATTCAAAACAGTTAAAGCTGCTTAAGAATGAATCTTGCCATAGAAAACCATTGTGCCAAGGAGATGAGTTGTACAAACCTGAATGAGACAGTGTTCCCCCTACACTCTATGCTTATCTCTACTCACATCTTGCAACAAAAAAACCTACCAGAATTGATAAAATATTGAAGTTAGACATTTTTCCTTGCAAATGACTCATGCAATCTTCCTTTATACTATAGCTACAAAAAAAAAAAAGGTTTCCAAAAAATTGATGGATTGTCTTTCAGAATATTGGCTCAATTATATTGACTAATAACATTAACATGCCAACGGAGGCAAATCCTTTTTTTTTAAACTAAGAAACTTTAACAGGTCAACATAGTTCTTTTTAATCATTGGATAATTCATATTGCCTGTACATGTAAATATAAATAACCAAATAATTATATATTTATTTCTATTTATTTATTTTTAATGATTAAGGGAGACTTGTGTCTAGACGGCTTGCAGCGCCTCTTAAGGACCCTCTATACACCGATGAAAAATGTTTTTTGGACTTTGAGAAAAATTTATAGCATAAAGGAGGATATTTTGAAATTAACTAACTCATTTTTAATATAGGGAGCGTGCCTTTTTATTCAGGAAAAATATTCAAAGACAATGAAGTAATAGAAAAGAAAAATTGCCTTCGCTTACTCAAATGGATAAAATACATGCAAATAAAGTTTTCAAATACTCTATCTTGGTCTAATATAATATTTAGAATACTTGGATTTATATTAAATTATGTGATACAGTTCAGATCACAATTTATTCTACTTATATGTCAAATGGTGGGTCAGTCTAATTACACAAAAGTACCCTGAAAATAGGGTGCAGTGTAGAGAGGGTCCTTAATACCAACTTTTTATGTGATGAAATATTCTTCAACTTTTTTTTTTCATATGCTGATACATACTGATGAAAGTTATTTAACTGCATCAACATTTTGACCTGTCTTTGACCTTGACCTTTTTTTTCTTTTTTCTTGAATTTGGGTTTAGCTCAGTTTTAAAGAAACCATTCATGATATATTTATCAAACTTCATATGCTAATACATACTGATGTAAGCTTTTCAATAGCATTAACATTTTTTTTTTACCTTGACCTTCCTTTTCTTAAATTAGTGTTTTCTTAAATTAGTGATTAGCTCAGTTTTAGATAAACCATTCAAGATATTTTTATCAAACTTATTATGCTTATACGTATTAATGAGAGCTATTCAACTGCTTCAAAAAATTTAGAACTTTCCTGTGACATTGACCTCACTTTTCTTAAATTTGCAGCTGCTTAGTTTTAAAGAAACTGTTTAAGCGTATGCACTTATACATCGTCATAATTTGGTGAGAATTTATCATTTTTATCCAGGAATAGAGGCGTACAAGACGAAGAAAATCCACCTCTTTGAAAAAAGACATTTTTCATTTTTTAAAGTTCATGAAAAGTAACATTTTTCAAAAATGTTATTGTCAATATCATCTTTTACACATTTGCTTCCTTTATTTTATTTAATAGCTTATTGATAAACAATCTATTTTTCATATATGTTTTTAAGATATATGTGAAAAGAAATAAAAGCTCCACACGTGATTCAAACTCTCTTCAAAGCTCATGGATAAGAGTAAGCTTGAATGCGTTAACCACTAGGCCACGAAGTCTTGTTGACAGTGTTGTGTGTCAGTGTGATTTACATAAACGAGTGTGATAAAGCGTAGTTTTTTCCAGAAATTTTCGATTTTCAAATAGAATTGGTTCAGACTCCATTTTTTGGAAACATAAAATAGATTTTACATTTACTTTTCTGTCGATTAAACGGTTAATGAAGAATGGAGACTTGACCCATTCATATTTAAAAAAACAACAACATTTTTTATAGCTTCTATATCCTAATTTTCCACTAAATATGCCTAACTGGCGACTTTAAAAGCAAATTATCAACCAAATAAGTCATTCATAAAATAGATGAATCAAATGTTTTTAAGATGCCAGTTCTGAAAATACAATTTTTGAAAAACATAATTTTTCCGTGAACTTTGAAAATTGAGAAAATATTGTCTCAGAGCGGGGGGAACGACCTCGCCTTGTACGCCCTCTTTCTTTTTAGAGTTAAATTTACAATTTTAAAGAAACTATTCAGTATATTATCACCAAATTTCAAACACTAATGCAATTTTTCATGTTGTATAACATACACATGGTGGAGCATTCATTTTTTATAGAAATATTTCTAGCTTTAAATGCCACTTACACCGCAATTCTATTCTGATTACAACTAATCTTAGTCCACTAGTAGACAACATATAGGTACGAACAAGATATATAAGTTTAGGGTTTTTGTTGAATGGTGTTACCAAATTTATAAACAATAAAAAAGGGGTTTTGATGAATGGTATTACCAAAGAAAATGTCAATTTTTAAAAAAAATCTGTGATATTATTTCAAAAGACAACAGTAGGGTATTTCTTTAACATCCTGGCTCTCTGTGTTAAAGGAGGATGCCTGGATCCCAATATTAGGAACAACTTCCTTGTTTGTCAGGAGGAGGGTGGGGAGCAAGGCGGGGAATTAACTGCGGACAAGCAGAGAAGACAAGGTAAGATTCATGTGATGAAGTCTATCTTGTGTGGATTTCTTGGGCTATTGTTCAGTTGAAATGAAGTCTTAAAATTCATTTGACATCTTTCATTTTGTTTTATTTCAGCAGTAGGCGGTTTGGATGATCTGCAGCCCCTGGTGTGGACGAATCTTGCCTCCCAATCAACTGCAGTCATCGTTGGAAGATGCGGTAAGATTTGAGATCTGCTCGCTGCAAACATTCCCCATCTTTTACTTGTCAATTGATGTTGACCTGGTTTGGCCTTGACCTCTTGACTTCCACTGACAGGATGCAGAAGAGAAGGACCCATCCCAAAAAACAGAAGAGGACCCAGTTCATCAGCCAGAGAGCTTGATAGAGAAGCTTTTTTTCATTTATCCCTCTGTCCTCCTTACTCTAACATGACTAACCATCTCCCTTCCCCTCCTCTACTCTCACCTCTCTTAGGTCCTTTCCCAAAGTAACAGTCCCCTTTTGCTAACTTATTTTTCAAGTAATTTTGTAATTTTTTTGTTTATAATTTTGTCAATTTTTGCAATTGATTTGTGAATTTCTATTTCGTTTCTGTAATTGTTTTGATTTTTTACTAATCTTTTGTCAGTTGTATATTTTCAGGGGTTCAGATGAGGGACGACGACAGAAGAGGACATTGGCCGGCCAAAAGAAGAAGAGGACTGCATTGCCCAGCTATGAGCAGAAACCAACATTGGCCAGAGTGGTAAGAACATACTGCATTTGTTGCAATTTTGATTCCCTGTTGTTTTTATTTCTAAGTTGATCAAAATATTTAGGGTATTTCTTTAACATCCTGACTCTCTGTGTTAATAGGAGGATGCCTGGATCCCAATGTTAGGAACAACTTCCTTGTTTGTCAGGAGGAGGGTGGGGAGCAGGGCGGAGAATTAATTGCAGACAAGCAGAGAAGACAAGGTAAGATTCATGTGATGAAATCTATCTTGTGCGGATTTCTTGGGCTATTGTTCAGTTGAAATGAAGTCTTAAAATTCATTTGACATCTTTCATTTTGTTTTATTTCAGCAGTAGGCGGTTTGGATGATCTGCAGCCCCTGGTGTGGACGAATCTCGCCTCCCAATCAACTGCAGTCATCGTTGGAAGATGCGGTAAGATTTGAGATCTGCTCGCTGCAAACTTTCCGAATCTTTTACTTGTCAATTGATGTTGACCTGGTTTGGCCTTGACCTCTTGACTTCCACTGACAGGATGCAGAAGAGAAGGAGCCATCCCAAAGAGCAGAAGAGGACCCAGTTCATCAGCCAGAGAGCCTGATAGAGAAGCTTTTTTCATTTATCCCTCTGTTCTCCTTACTCTAACATGACTAACCATCTCCCTTCCCCTCCTCTACTCTCACCTCTCTTAGGTCCTTTCCCAAAGTAACAGTCCCCTTTTGCTAACTTATTTTTCAAGTAATTTTGTAATTTTTTTGTTTATAATTTTGTCAATTTTTGCAATTGATTTGTGAATTTCTATTTCGTTTCTGTAATTGTTTTGATTTTTTACTAATCTTTTGTCAGTTGTATATTTTCAGGGGTTCAGATGAGGGACGACGACAGAAGAGGACATTGGCCGGCCAAAAGAAGAAGAGGACTGCATTGCCCAGCTATGAGCAGAAACCAACATTGGCCAGAGTGGTAAGAACGTACTGCATTTGTTGCAATTTTGATTCCCTGTTGTTTTTATTTCTAAGTTGATCAAAACATTTAGGGTATTTCTTTAACATCCTGACTCTCTGTGTTAATAGGAGGATGCCTGGATCCCAATGTTAGGAACAACTTCCTTGTTTGTCAGGAGGAGGGTGGGGAGCAGGGCGGGGAATTAATTGCAGACAAGCAGAGAAGACAAGGTAAGATTCATGTGATGAAATCTATCTTGTGCGGATTTCTTGGGCTATTGTTCAGTTGAAATGAAGTCTTAAAATTCATTTGACATCTTTCATTTTGTTTTATTTCAGCAGTAGGCGGTTTGGATGATCTGCAGCCCCTGGTGTGGACGAATCTCGCCTCCCAATCAACTGCAGTCATCGTTGGAAGATGCGGTAAGATTTGAGATCTGCTCGCTGCAAACTTTCCGAATCTTTTACTTGTCAATTGATGTTGACCTGGTTTGGCCTTGACCTCTTGACTTCCACTGACAGGATGCAGAAGAGAAGGAGCCATCCCAAAGAGCAGAAGAGGACCCAGTTCATCAGCCAGAGAGCCTGATAGAGAAGCTTTTTTCATTTATCCCTCTGTCCTCCTTACTCTAACATGACTAACCATCTCCCTTCCCCTCCTCTACTCTCACCTCTCTTAGGTCCTTTCCCAAAGTAACAGTCCCCTTTTGCTAACTTATTTTTCAAGTAATTTTGTAATTTTTTTGTTTATAATTTTGTCAATTTTTGCAATTGATTTGTGAATTTCTATTTCATTTCTGTAATTGTTTTGATTTTTTACTAATCTTTTGTCAGTTGTATATTTTCAGGGGTTCAGATGAGGGACGACGACAGAAGAGGACATTGGCCGGCCAAAAGAAGAAGAGGACTGCATTGCCCAGCTATGAGCAGAAACCAACATTGGCCAGAGTGGTAAGAACGTACTGCATTTGTTGCAATTTTGATTCCCTGTTGTTTTTATTTCTAAGTTGATCAAAACATTTAGGGTATTTCTTTAACATCCTGACTCTCTGTGTTAATAGGAGGATGCCTGGATCCCAATGTTAGGAACAACTTCCTTGTTTGTCAGGAGGAGGGTGGGGAGCAGGGCGGAGAATTAATTGCAGACAAGCAGAGAAGACAAGGTAAGATTCATGTGATGAAATCTATCTTGTGCGGATTTCTTGGGCTATTGTTCAGTTGAAATGAAGTCTTAAAATTCATTTGACATCTTTCATTTTGTTTTATTTCAGCAGTAGGCGGTTTGGATGATCTGCAGCCCCTGGTGTGGACGAATCTCGCCTCCCAATCAACTGCAGTCATCGTTGGAAGATGCGGTAAGATTTGAGATCTGCTCGCTGCAAACTTTCCGAATCTTTTACTTGTCAATTGATGTTGACCTGGTTTGGCCTTGACCTCTTGACTTCCACTGACAGGATGCAGAAGAGAAGGACCCATCCCAAAGAGCAGAAGAGGACCCAGTTCATCAGCCAGAGAGCCTGATAGAGAAGCTTTTTTCATTTATCCCTCTGTCCTCCTTACTCTAACATGACTAACCATCTCCCTTCCCCTCCTCTACTCTCACCTCTCTTAGGTCCTTTCCCAAAGTAACAGTCCCCTTTTGCTAACTTATTTTTCAAGTAATTTTGTAATTTTTTTGTTTATAATTTTGTCAATTTTTGCAATTGATTTGTGAATTTCTATTTCGTTTCTGTAATTGTTTTGATTTTTTACTAATCTTTTGTCAGTTGTATATTTTCAGGGGTTCAGATGAGGGACGACGACAGAAGAGGACATTGGCCGGCCAAAAGAAGAAGAGGACTGCATTGCCCAGCTATGAGCAGAAACCAACATTGGCCAGAGTGGTAAGAACGTACTGCATTTGTTGCAATTTTGATTCCCTGTTGTTTTTATTTCTAAGTTGATCAAAACATTTAGGGTATTTCTTTAACATCCTGACTCTCTGTGTTAATAGGAGGATGCCTGGATCCCAATGTTAGGAACAACTTCCTTGTTTGTCAGGAGGAGGGTGGGGAGCAGGGCGGGGAATTAATTGCAGACAAGCAGAGAAGACAAGGTAAGATTCATGTGATGAAATCTATCTTGTGCGGATTTCTTGGGCTATTGTTCAGTTGAAATGAAGTCTTAAAATTCATTTGACATCTTTCATTTTGTTTTATTTCAGCAGTAGGCGGTTTGGATGATCTGCAGCCCCTGGTGTGGACGAATCTCGCCTCCCAATCAACTGCAGTCATCGTTGGAAGATGCGGTAAGATTTGAGATCTGCTCGCTGCAAACTTTCCGAATCTTTTACTTGTCAATTGATGTTGACCTGGTTTGGCCTTGACCTCTTGACTTCCACTGACAGGATGCAGA
This sequence comes from Saccostrea echinata, assembly GCF_033153115.1. Classification (NCBI taxonomy): domain Eukaryota; kingdom Metazoa; phylum Mollusca; class Bivalvia; order Ostreida; family Ostreidae; genus Saccostrea; species Saccostrea echinata. The sequence goes on from NW_026889803.1 coordinate 14,351,030, forward strand.
AGAGAAGGACCCATCCCAAAGAGCAGAAGAGGACCCAGTTCATCAGCCAGAGAGCCTGATAGAGAAGCTTTTTTCATTTATCCCTCTGTCCTCCTTACTCTAACATGACTAACCATCTCCCTTCCCCTCCTCTACTCTCACCTCTCTTAGGTCCTTTCCCAAAGTAACAGTCCCCTTTTGCTAACTTATTTTTCAAGTAATTTTGTAATTTTTTTGTTTATAATTTTGTCAATTTTTGCAATTGATTTGTGAATTTCTATTTCGTTTCTGTAATTGTTTTGATTTTTTACTAATCTTTTGTCAGTTGTATATTTTCAGGGGTTCAGATGAGGGACGACGACAGAAGAGGACATTGGCCGGCCAAAAGAAGAAGAGGACTGCATTGCCCAGCTATGAGCAGAAACCAACATTGGCCAGAGTGGTAAGAACGTACTGCATTTGTTGCAATTTTGATTCCCTGTTGTTTTTATTTCTAAGTTGATCAAAACATTTAGGGTATTTCTTTAACATCCTGACTCTCTGTGTTAATAGGAGGATGCCTGGATCCCAATGTTAGGAACAACTTCCTTGTTTGTCAGGAGGAGGGTGGGGAGCAGGGCGGGGAATTAATTGCAGACAAGCAGAGAAGACAAGGTAAGATTCATGTGATGAAATCTATCTTGTGCGGATTTCTTGGGCTATTGTTCAGTTGAAATGAAGTCTTAAAATTCATTTGACATCTTTCATTTTGTTTTATTTCAGCAGTAGGCGGTTTGGATGATCTGCAGCCCCTGGTGTGGACGAATCTCGCCTCCCAATCAACTGCAGTCATCGTTGGAAGATGCGGTAAGATTTGAGATCTGCTCGCTGCAAACTTTCCGAATCTTTTACTTGTCAATTGATGTTGACCTGGTTTGGCCTTGACCTCTTGACTTCCACTGACAGGATGCAGAAGAGAAGGACCCATCCCAAAGAGCAGAAGAGGACCCAGTTCATCAGCCAGAGAGCCTGATAGAGAAGCTTTTTTCATTTATCCCTCTGTCCTCCTTACTCTAACATGACTAACCATCTCCCTTCCCCTCCTCTACTCTCACCTCTCTTAGGTCCTTTCCCAAAGTAACAGTCCCCTTTTGCTAACTTATTTTTCAAGTAATTTTGTAATTTTTTTGTTTATAATTTTGTCAATTTTTGCAATTGATTTGTGAATTTCTATTTCGTTTCTGTAATTGTTTTGATTTTTTACTAATCTTTTGTCAGTTGTATATTTTCAGGGGTTCAGATGAGGGACGACGACAGAAGAGGACATTGGCCGGCCAAAAGAAGAAGAGGACTGCATTGCCCAGCTATGAGCAGAAACCAACATTGGCCAGAGTGGTAAGAACGTACTGCATTTGTTGCAATTTTGATTCCCTGTTGTTTTTATTTCTAAGTTGATCAAAACATTTAGGGTATTTCTTTAACATCCTGACTCTCTGTGTTAATAGGAGGATGCCTGGATCCCAATGTTAGGAACAACTTCCTTGTTTGTCAGGAGGAGGGTGGGGAGCAGGGCGGGGAATTAATTGCAGACAAGCAGAGAAGACAAGGTAAGATTCATGTGATGAAATCTATCTTGTGCGGATTTCTTGGGCTATTGTTCAGTTGAAATGAAGTCTTAAAATTCATTTGACATCTTTCATTTTGTTTTATTTCAGCAGTAGGCGGTTTGGATGATCTGCAGCCCCTGGTGTGGACGAATCTCGCCTCCCAATCAACTGCAGTCATCGTTGGAAGATGCGGTAAGATTTGAGATCTGCTCGCTGCAAACTTTCCGAATCTTTTACTTGTCAATTGATGTTGACCTGGTTTGGCCTTGACCTCTTGACTTCCACTGACAGGATGCAGAAGAGAAGGAGCCATCCCAAAGAGCAGAAGAGGACCCAGTTCATCAGCCAGAGAGCCTGATAGAGAAGCTTTTTTCATTTATCCCTCTGTCCTCCTTACTCTAACATGACTAACCATCTCCCTTCCCCTCCTCTACTCTCACCTCTCTTAGGTCCTTTCCCAAAGTAACAGTCCCCTTTTGCTAACTTATTTTTCAAGTAATTTTGTAATTTTTTTGTTTATAATTTTGTCAATTTTTGCAATTGATTTGTGAATTTCTATTTCATTTCTGTAATTGTTTTGATTTTTTACTAATCTTTTGTCAGTTGTATATTTTCAGGGGTTCAGATGAGGGACGACGACAGAAGAGGACATTGGCCGGCCAAAAGAAGAAGAGGACTGCATTGCCCAGCTATGAGCAGAAACCAACATTGGCCAGAGTGGTAAGAACGTACTGCATTTGTTGCAATTTTGATTCCCTGTTGTTTTTATTTCTAAGTTGATCAAAACATTTAGGGTATTTCTTTAACATCCTGACTCTCTGTGTTAATAGGAGGATGCCTGGATCCCAATGTTAGGAACAACTTCCTTGTTTGTCAGGAGGAGGGTGGGGAGCAGGGCGGGGAATTAATTGCAGACAAGCAGAGAAGACAAGGTAAGATTCATGTGATGAAATCTATCTTGTGCGGATTTCTTGGGCTATTGTTCAGTTGAAATGAAGTCTTAAAATTCATTTGACATCTTTCATTTTGTTTTATTTCAGCAGTAGGCGGTTTGGATGATCTGCAGCCCCTGGTGTGGACGAATCTCGCCTCCCAATCAACTGCAGTCATCGTTGGAAGATGCGGTAAGATTTGAGATCTGCTCGCTGCAAACTTTCCGAATCTTTTACTTGTCAATTGATGTTGACCTGGTTTGGCCTTGACCTCTTGACTTCCACTGACAGGATGCAGAAGAGAAGGAGCCATCCCAAAGAGCAGAAGAGGACCCAGTTCATCAGCCAGAGAGCCTGATAGAGAAGCTTTTTTCATTTATCCCTCTGTCCTCCTTACTCTAACATGACTAACCATCTCCCTTCCCCTCCTCTACTCTCACCTCTCTTAGGTCCTTTCCCAAAGTAACAGTCCCCTTTTGCTAACTTATTTTTAAGTAATTTTGTAATTTTTTGGTTTATAATTTTGTCAATTTTTGCAATTGATTTGTGAATTTCTATTTCATTTCTGTAATTGTTTTGATTTTTTACTAATCTTTTGTCAGTTGTATATTTTCAGGGGTTCAGATGAGGGACGACGACAGAAGAGGACATTGGCCGGCCAAAAGAAGAAGAAGACTGCATTGCCCAGCTATGAGCAGAAACCAACATTGGCCAGAGTGGTAAGAACGTACTGCATTTGTTGCAATTTTGATTCCCTGTTGTTTTTATTTCTAAGTTGATCAAATCATTTAGGGTATTTCTTTAACATCCTGACTCTCTGTGTTAATAGGAGGATGCCTGGATCCCAATGTTAGGAACAACTTCCTTGTTTGTCAGGAGGAGGGTGGGGAGCAGGGCGGGGAATTAATTGCAGACAAGCAGAGAAGACAAGGTAAGATTCATGTGATGAAATCTATCTTGTGCGGATTTCTTGGGCTATTGTTCAGTTGAAATGAAGTCTTAAAATTCATTTGACATCTTTCATTTTGTTTTATTTCAGCAGTAGGCGGTTTGGATGATCTGCAGCCCCTGGTGTGGACGAATCTCGCCTCCCAATCAACTGCAGTCATCGTTGGAAGATGCGGTAAGATTTGAGATCTGCTCGCTGCAAACTTTCCGAATCTTTTACTTGTCAATTGATGTTGACCTGGTTTGGCCTTGACCTCTTGACTTCCACTGACAGGATGCAGAAGAGAAGGAGCCATCCCAAAGAGCAGAAGAGGACCCAGTTCATCAGCCAGAGAGCCTGATAGAGAAGCTTTTTTCATTTATCCCTCTGTCCTCCTTACTCTAACATGACTAACCATCTCCCTTCCCCTCCTCTACTCTCACCTCTCTTAGGTCCTTTCCCAAAGTAACAGTCCCCTTTTGCTAACTTATTTTTCAAGTAATTTTGTAATTTTTTTGTTTATAATTTTGTCAATTTTTGCAATTGATTTGTGAATTTCTATTTCGTTTCTGTAATTGTTTTGATTTTTTACTAATCTTTTGTCAGTTGTATATTTTCAGGGGTTCAGATGAGGGACGACGACAGAAGAGGACATTGGCCGGCCAAAAGAAGAAGAGGACTGCATTGCCCAGCTATGAGCAGAAACCAACATTGGCCAGAGTGGTAAGAACGTACTGCATTTGTTGCAATTTTGATTCCCTGTTGTTTTTATTTCTAAGTTGATCAAAACTTTTAGGGTATTTCTTTAACATCCTGACTCTCTGTGTTAATAGGAGGATGCCTGGATCCCAATGTTAGGAACAACTTCCTTGTTTGTCAGGAGGAGGGTGGGGAGCAGGGCGGAGAATTAATTGCAGACAAGCAGAGAAGACAAGGTAAGATTCATGTGATGAAATCTATCTTGTGCGGATTTCTTGGGCTATTGTTCAGTTGAAATGAAGTCTTAAAATTCATTTGACATCTTTCATTTTGTTTTATTTCAGCAGTAGGCGGTTTGGATGATCTGCAGCCCCTGGTGTGGACGAATCTCGCCTCCCAATCAACTGCAGTCATCGTTGGAAGATGCGGTAAGATTTGAGATCTGCTCGCTGCAAACTTTCCGAATCTTTTACTTGTCAATTGATGTTGACCTGGTTTGGCCTTGACCTCTTGACTTCCACTGACAGGATGCAGAAGAGAAGGACCCATCCCAAAGAGCAGAAGAGGACCCAGTTCATCAGCCAGAGAGCCTGATAGAGAAGCTTTTTTCATTTATCCCTCTGTCCTCCTTACTCTAACATGACTAACCATCTCCCTTCCCCTCCTCTACTCTCACCTCTCTTAGGTCCTTTCCCAAAGTAACAGTCCCCTTTTGCTAACTTATTTTTCAAGTAATTTTGTAATTTTTTTGTTTATAATTTTGTCAATTTTTGCAATTGATTTGTGAATTTCTATTTCGTTTCTGTAATTGTTTTGATTTTTTACTAATCTTTTGTCAGTTGTATATTTTCAGGGGTTCAGATGAGGGACGACGACAGAAGAGGACATTGGCCGGCCAAAAGAAGAAGAGGACTGCATTGCCCAGCTATGAGCAGAAACCAACATTGGCCAGAGTGGTAAGAACGTACTGCATTTGTTGCAATTTTGATTCCCTGTTGTTTTTATTTCTAAGTTGATCAAAACATTTAGGGTATTTCTTTAACATCCTGACTCTCTGTGTTAATAGGAGGATGCCTGGATCCCAATGTTAGGAACAACTTCCTTGTTTGTCAGGAGGAGGGTGGGGAGCAGGGCGGGGAATTAATTGCAGACAAGCAGAGAAGACAAGGTAAGATTCATGTGATGAAATCTATCTTGTGCGGATTTCTTGGGCTATTGTTCAGTTGAAATGAAGTCTTAAAATTCATTTGACATCTTTCATTTTGTTTTATTTCAGCAGTAGGCGGTTTGGATGATCTGCAGCCCCTGGTGTGGACGAATCTCGCCTCCCAATCAACTGCAGTCATCGTTGGAAGATGCGGTAAGATTTGAGATCTGCTCGCTGCAAACTTTCCGAATCTTTTACTTGTCAATTGATGTTGACCTGGTTTGGCCTTGACCTCTTGACTTCCACTGACAGGATGCAGAAGAGAAGGAGCCATCCCAAAGAGCAGAAGAGGACCCAGTTCATCAGCCAGAGAGCCTGATAGAGAAGCTTTTTTCATTTATCCCTCTGTCCTCCTTACTCTAACATGACTAACCATCTCCCTTCCCCTCCTCTACTCTCACCTCTCTTAGGTCCTTTCCCAAAGTAACAGTCCTCTTTTGCTAACTTATTTTTCAAGTAATTTTGTAATTTTTTTGTTTATAATTTTGTCAATTTTTGCAATTGATTTGTGAATTTCTATTTCGTTTCTGTAATTGTTTTGATTTTTTACTAATCTTTTGTCAGTTGTATATTTTCAGGGGTTCAGATGAGGGACGACGACAGAAGAGGACATTGGCCGGCCAAAAGAAGAAGAGGACTGCATTGCCCAGCTATGAGCAGAAACCAACATTGGCCAGAGTGGTAAGAACGTACTGCATTTGTTGCAATTTTGATTCCCTGTTGTTTTTATTTCTAAGTTGATCAAAACATTTAGGGTATTTCTTTAACATCCTGACTCTCTGTGTTAATAGGAGGATGCCTGGATCCCAATGTTAGGAACAACTTCCTTGTTTGTTAGGAGGAGGGTGGGGAGCAGGGCGGAGAATTAATTGCAGACAAGCAGAGAAGACAAGGTAAGATTCATGTGATGAAATCTATCTTGTGCGGATTTCTTGGGCTATTGTTCAGTTGAAATGAAGTCTTAAAATTCATTTGACATCTTTCATTTTGTTTTATTTCAGCAGTAGGCGGTTTGGATGATCTGCAGCCCCTGGTGTGGACGAATCTCGCCTCCCAATCAACTGCAGTCATCGTTGGAAGATGCGGTAAGATTTGAGATCTGCTCGCTGCAAACTTTCCGAATCTTTTACTTGTCAATTGATGTTGACCTGGTTTGGCCTTGACCTCTTGACTTCCACTGACAGGATGCAGAAGAGAAGGACCCATCCCAAAGAGCAGAAGAGGACCCAGTTCATCAGCCAGAGAGCCTGATAGAGAAGCTTTTTTCATTTATCCCTCTGTCCTCCTTACTCTAACATGACTAACCATCTCCCTTCCCCTCCTCTACTCTCACCTCTCTTAGGTCCTTTCCCAAAGTAACAGTCCCCTTTTGCTAACTTATTTTTCAAGTAATTTTGTAATTTTTTTGTTTATAATTTTGTCAATTTTTGCAATTGATTTGTGAATTTCTATTTCGTTTCTGTAATTGTTTTGATTTTTTACTAATCTTTTGTCAGTTGTATATTTTCAGGGGTTCAGATGAGGGACGACGACAGAAGAGGACATTGGCCGGCCAAAAGAAGAAGAGGACTGCATTGCCCAGCTATGAGCAGAAACCAACATTGGCCAGAGTGGTAAGAACGTACTGCATTTGTTGCAATTTTGATTCCCTGTTGTTTTTATTTCTAAGTTGATCAAAACATTTAGGGTATTTCTTTAACATCCTGACTCTCTGTGTTAATAGGAGGATGCCTGGATCCCAATGTTAGGAACAACTTCCTTGTTTGTTAGGAGGAGGGTGGGGAGCAGGGCGGAGAATTAATTGCAGACAAGCAGAGAAGACAAGGTAAGATTCCTGTGATGAAATCTATCTTGTGCGGATTTCTTGGGCTATTGTTCAGTTGAAATGAAGTCTTAAAATTCATTTGACATCTTTCATTTTGTTTTATTTCAGCAGTAGGCGGTTTGGATGATCTGCAGCCCCTGGTGTGGACGAATCTCGCCTCCCAATCAACTGCAGTCATCGTTGGAAGATGCGGTAAGATTTGAGATCTGCTCGCTGCAAACTTTCCGAATCTTTTACTTGTCAATTGATGTTGACCTGGTTTGGCCTTGACCTCTTGACTTCCACTGACAGGATGCAGAAGAGAAGGAGCCATCCCAAAGAGCAGAAGAGGACCCAGTTCATCAGCCAGAGAGCCTGATAGAGAAGCTTTTTTCATTTATCCCTCTGTCCTCCTTACTCTAACATGACTAACCATCTCCCTTCCCCTCCTCTACTCTCACCTCTCTTAGGTCCTTTCCCAAAGTAACAGTCCCCTTTTGCTAACTTATTTTTCAAGTAATTTTGTAATTTTTTTGTTTATAATTTTGTCAATTTTTGCAATTGATTTGTGAATTTCTATTTCGTTTCTGTAATTGTTTTGATTTTTTACTAATCTTTTGTCAGTTGTATATTTTCAGGGGTTCAGATGAGGGACGACGACAGAAGAGGACATTGGCCGGCCAAAAGAAGAAGAGGACTGCATTGCCCAGCTATGAGCAGAAACCAACATTGGCCAGAGTGGTAAGAACGTACTGCATTTGTTGCAATTTTGATTCCCTGTTGTTTTTATTTCTAAGTTGATCAAAACATTTAGGGTATTTCTTTAACATCCTGACTCTCTGTGTTAATAGGAGGATGCCTGGATCCCAATGTTAGGAACAACTTCCTTGTTTGTCAGGAGGAGGGTGGGGAGCAGGGCGGAGAATTAATTGCAGACAAGCAGAGAAGACAAGGTAAGATTCATGTGATGAAATCTATCTTGTGCGGATTTCTTGGGCTATTGTTCAGTTGAAATGAAGTCTTAAAATTCATTTGACATCTTTCATTTTGTTTTATTTCAGCAGTAGGCGGTTTGGATGATCTGCAGCCCCTGGTGTGGACGAATCTCGCCTCCCAATCAACTGCAGTCATCGTTGGAAGATGCGGTAAGATTTGAGATCTGCTCGCTGCAAACTTTCCGAATCTTTTACTTGTCAATTGATGTTGACCTGGTTTGGCCTTGACCTCTTGACTTCCACTGACAGGATGCAGAAGAGAAGGAGCCATCCCAAAGAGCAGAAGAGGACCCAGTTCATCAGCCAGAGAGCCTGATAGAGAAGCTTTTTTCATTTATCCCTCTGTCCTCCTTACTCTAACATGACTAACCATCTCCCTTCCCCTCCTCTACTCTCACCTCTCTTAGGTCCTTTCCCAAAGTAACAGTCCCCTTTTGCTAACTTATTTTTCAAGTAATTTTGTAATTTTTTTGTTTATAATTTTGTCAATTTTTGCAATTGATTTGTGAATTTCTATTTCGTTTCTGTAATTGTTTTGATTTTTTACTAATCTTTTGTCAGTTGTATATTTTCAGGGGTTCAGATGAGGGACGACGACAGAAGAGGACATTGGCCGGCCAAAAGAAGAAGAGGACTGCATTGCCCAGCTATGAGCAGAAACCAACATTGGCCAGAGTGGTAAGAACGTACTGCATTTGTTGCAATTTTGATTCCCTGTTGTTTTTATTTCTAAGTTGATCAAAACATTTAGGGTATTTCTTTAACATCCTGACTCTCTGTGTTAATAGGAGGATGCCTGGATCCCAATGTTAGGAACAACTTCCTTGTTTGTCAGGAGGAGGGTGGGGAGCAGGGCGGAGAATTAATTGCAGACAAGCAGAGAAGACAAGGTAAGATTCATGTGATGAAATCTATCTTGTGCGGATTTCTTGGGCTATTGTTCAGTTGAAATGAAGTCTTAAAATTCATTTGACATCTTTCATTTTGTTTTATTTCAGCAGTAGGCGGTTTGGATGATCTGCAGCCCCTGGTGTGGACGAATCTCGCCTCCCAATCAACTGCAGTCATCGTTGGAAGATGCGGTAAGATTTGAGATCTGCTCGCTGCAAACTTTCCGAATCTTTTACTTGTCAATTGATGTTGACCTGGTTTGGCCTTGACCTCTTGACTTCCACTGACAGGATGCAGAAGAGAAGGAGCCATCCCAAAGAGCAGAAGAGGACCCAGTTCATCAGCCAGAGAGCCTGATAGAGAAGCTTTTTTTCATTTATCCCTCTGTCCTCCTTACTCTAACATGACTAGCCATCTCCCTTCCCCTCCTCTACTCTCACCTCTCTTAGGTCCTTTCCCAAAGTAACAGTCCCCTTTTGCTAACTTATTTTTCAAGTAATTTTGTAATTTTTTTGTTTATAATTTTGTCAATTTTTGCAATTGATTTGTGAATTTCTATTTCGTTTCTGTAATTGTTTTGATTTTTTACTAATCTTTTGTCAGTTGTATATTTTCAGGGGTTCAGATGAGGGACGACGACAGAAGAGGACATTGGCCGGCCAAAAGAAGAAGAGGACTGCATTGCCCAGCTATGAGCAGAAACCAACATTGGCCAGAGTGGTAAGAACATACTGCATTTGTTGCAATTTTGATTCCCTGTTGTTTTTATTTCTAAGTTGATCAAAACATTTAGGGTATTTCTTTAACATCCTGACTCTCTGTGTTAATAGGAGGATGCCTGGATCCCAATGTTAGGAACAACTTCCTTGTTTGTCAGGAGGAGGGTGGGGAGCAGGGCGGAGAATTAATTGCAGACAAGCAGAGAAGACAAGGTAAGATTCATGTGATGAAATCTATCTTGTGCGGATTTCTTGGGCTATTGTTCAGTTGAAATGAAGTCTTAAAATTCATTTGACATCTTTCATTTTGTTTTATTTCAGCAGTAGGCGGTTTGGATGATCTGCAGCCCCTGGTGTGGACGAATCTCGCCTCCCAATCAACTGCAGTCATCGTTGGAAGATGCGGTAAGATTTGAGATCTGCTCGCTGCAAACTTTCCGAATCTTTTACTTGTCAATTGATGTTGACCTGGTTTGGCCTTGACCTCTTGACTTCCACTGACAGGATGCAGAAGAGAAGGAGCCATCCCAAAGAGCAGAAGAGGACCCAGTTCATCAGCCAGAGAGCCTGATAGAGAAGCTTTTTTCATTTATCCCTCTGTCCTCCTTACTCTAACATGACTAACCATCTCCCTTCCCCTCCTCTACTCTCACCTCTCTTAGGTCCTTTCCCAAAGTAACAGTCCCCTTTTGCTAACTTATTTTTCAAGTAATTTTGTAATTTTTTTGTTTATAATTTTGTCAATTTTTGCAATTGATTTGTGAATTTCTATTTCGTTTCTGTAATTGTTTTGATTTTTTACTAATCTTTTGTCAGTTGTATATTTTCAGGGGTTCAGATGAGGGACGACGACAGAAGAGGACATTGGCCGGCCAAAAGAAGAAGAGGACTGCATTGCCCAGCTATGAGCAGAAACCAACATTGGCCAGAGTGGTAAGAACGTACTGCATTTGTTGCAATTTTGATTCCCTGTTGTTTTTATTTCTAAGTTGATCAAAACATTTAGGGTATTTCTTTAACATCCTGACTCTCTGTGTTAATAGGAGGATGCCTGGATCCCAATGTTAGGAACAACTTCCTTGTTTGTCAGGAGGAGGGTGGGGAGCAGGGCGGAGAATTAATTGCAGACAAGCAGAGAAGACAAGGTAAGATTCATGTGATGAAATCTATCTTGTGCGGATTTCTTGGGCTATTGTTCAGTTGAAATGAAGTCTTAAAATTCATTTGACATCTTTCATTTTGTTTTATTTCAGCAGTAGGCGGTTTGGATGATCTGCAGCCCCTGGTGTGGACGAATCTCGCCTCCCAATCAACTGCAGTCATCGTTGGAAGATGCGGTAAGATTTGAGATCTGCTCGCTGCAAACTTTCCGAATCTTTTACTTGTCAATTGATGTTGACCTGGTTTGGCCTTGACCTCTTGACTTCCACTGACAGGATGCAGAAGAGAAGGAGCCATCCCAAAGAGCAGAAGAGGACCCAGTTCATCAGCCAGAGAGCCTGATAGAGAAGCTTTTTTCATTTATCCCTCTGTCCTCCTTACTCTAACATGACTAACCATCTCCCTTCCCCTCCTCTACTCTCACCTCTCTTAGGTCCTTTCCCAAAGTAACAGTCCCCTTTTGCTAACTTATTTTTCAAGTAATTTTGTAATTTTTTTGTTTATAATTTTGTCAATTTTTGCAATTGATTTGTGAATTTCTATTTCATTTCTGTAATTGTTTTGATTTTTTACTAATCTTTTGTCAGTTGTATATTTTCAGGGGTTCAGATGAGGGACGACGACAGAAGAGGACATTGGCCGGCCAAAAGAAGAAGAGGACTGCATTGCCCAGCTATGAGCAGAAACCAACATTGGCCAGAGTGGTAAGAACGTACTGCATTTGTTGCAATTTTGATTCCCTGTTGTTTTTATTTCTAAGTTGATCAAAACATTTAGGGTATTTCTTTAACATCCTGACTCTCTGTGTTAATAGGAGGATGCCTGGATCCCAATGTTAGGAACAACTTCCTTGTTTGTCAGGAGGAGGGTGGGGAGCAGGGCGGGGAATTAATTGCAGACAAGCAGAGAAGACAAGGTAAGATTCATGTGATGAAATCTATCTTGTGCGGATTTCTTGGGCTATTGTTCAGTTGAAATGAAGTCTTAAAATTCATTTGACATCTTTCATTTTGTTTTATTTCAGCAGTAGGCGGTTTGGATGATCTGCAGCCCCTGGTGTGGACGAATCTCGCCTCCCAATCAACTGCAGTCATCGTTGGAAGACGCGGTAAGATTTGAGATCTGCTCGCTGCAAACTTTCCGAATCTTTTACTTGTCAATTGATGTTGACCTGGTTTGGCCTTGACCTCTTGACTTCCACTGACAGGATGCAGAAGAGAAGGACCCATCCCAAAGAGCAGAAGAGGACCCAGTTCATCAGCCAGAGAGCCTGATAGAGAAGCTTTTTTTCATTTATCCCTCTGTCCTCCTTACTCTAACATGACTAACCATCTCCCTTCCCCTCCTCTACTCTCACCTCTCTTAGGTCCTTTCCCAAAGTAACAGTCCCCTTTTGCTAACTTATTTTTCAAGTAATTTTGTAATTTTTTTGTTTATAATTTTGTCAATTTTTGCAATTGATTTGTGAATTTCTATTTCGTTTCTGTAATTGTTTTGATTTTTTACTAATCTTTTGTCAGTTGTATATTTTCAGGGGTTCAGATGAGGGACGACGACAGAAGAGGACATTGGCCGGCCAAAAGAAGAAGAGGACTGCATTGCCCAGCTATGAGCAGAAACCAACATTGGCCAGAGTGGTAAGAACATACTGCATTTGTTGCAATTTTGATTCCCTGTTGTTTTTATTTCTAAGTTGATCAAAACATTTAGGGTATTTCTTTAACATCCTGACTCTCTGTGTTAATAGGAGGATGCCTGGATCCCAATGTTAGGAACAACTTCCTTGTTTGTCAGGAGGAGGGTGGGGAGCAGGGCGGAGAATTAATTGCAGACAAGCAGAGAAGACAAGGTAAGATTCATGTGATGAAATCTATCTTGTGCGGATTTCTTGGGCTATTGTTCAGTTGAAATGAAGTCTTAAAATTCATTTGACATCTTTCATTTTGTTTTATTTCAGCAGTAGGCGGTTTGGATGATCTGCAGCCCCTGGTGTGGACGAATCTCGCCTCCCAATCAACTGCAGTCATCGTTGGAAGATGCGGTAAGATTTGAGATCTGCTCGCTGCAAACTTTCCGAATCTTTTACTTGTCAATTGATGTTGACCTGGTTTGGCCTTGACCTCTTGACTTCCACTGACAGGATGCAGAAGAGAAGGAGCCATCCCAAAGAGCAGAAGAGGACCCAGTTCATCAGCCAGAGAGCCTGATAGAGAAGCTTTTTTCATTTATCCCTCTGTCCTCCTTACTCTAACATGACTAACCATCTCCCTTCCCCTCCTCTACTCTCACCTCTCTTAGGTCCTTTCCCAAAGTAACAGTCCCCTTTTGCTAACTTATTTTTCAAGTAATTTTGTAATTTTTTTGTTTATAATTTTGTCAATTTTTGCAATTGATTTGTGAATTTCTATTTCGTTTCTGTAATTGTTTTGATTTTTTACTAATCTTTTGTCAGTTGTATATTTTCAGGGGTTCAGATGAGGGACGACGACAGAAGAGGACATTGGCCGGCCAAAAGAAGAAGAGGACTGCATTGCCCAGCTATGAGCAGAAACCAACATTGGCCAGAGTGGTAAGAACGTACTGCATTTGTTGCAATTTTGATTCCCTGTTGTTTTTATTTCTAAGTTGATCAAAACATTTAGGGTATTTCTTTAACATCCTGACTCTCTGTGTTAATAGGAGGATGCCTGGATCCCAATGTTAGGAACAACTTCCTTGTTTGTTAGGAGGAGGGTGGGGAGCAGGGCGGAGAATTAATTGCAGACAAGCAGAGAAGACAAGGTAAGATTCATGTGATGAAATCTATCTTGTGCGGATTTCTTGGGCTATTGTTCAGTTGAAATGAAGTCTTAAAATTCATTTGACATCTTTCATTTTGTTTTATTTCAGCAGTAGGCGGTTTGGATGATCTGCAGCCCCTGGTGTGGACGAATCTCGCCTCCCAATCAACTGCAGTCATCGTCTGAAGATGCGGTAAGATTTGAGATCTGCTCGCTGCAAACTTTCCGAATCTTTTACTTGTCAATTGATGTTGACCTGGTTTGGCCTTGACCTCTTGACTTCCACTGACAGGATGCAGAAGAGAAGGAGCCATCCCAAAGAGCAGAAGAGGACCCAGTTCATCAGCCAGAGAGCCTGATAGAGAAGCTTTTTTCATTTATCCCTCTGTCCTCCTTACTCTAACATGACTAACCATCTCCCTTCCCCTCCTCTACTCTCACCTCTCTTAGGTCCTTTCCCAAAGTAACAGTCCCCTTTTGCTAACTTATTTTTCAAGTAATTTTGTAATTTTTTTGTTTATAATTTTGTCAATTTTTGCAATTGATTTGTGAATTTCTATTTCGTTTCTGTAATTGTTTTGATTTTTTACTAATCTTTTGTCAGTTGTATATTTTCAGGGGTTCAGATGAGGGACGACGACAGAAGAGGACATTGGCCGGCCAAAAGAAGAAGAGGACTGCATTGCCCAGCTATGAGCAGAAACCAACATTGGCCAGAGTGGTAAGAACGTACTGCATTTGTTGCAATTTTGATTCCCTGTTGTTTTTATTTCTAAGTTGATCAAAACATTTAGGGTATTTCTTTAACATCCTGACTCTCTGTGTTAATAGGAGGATGCCTGGATCCCAATGTTAGGAACAACTTCCTTGTTTGTTAGGAGGAGGGTGGGGAGCAGGGCGGAGAATTAATTGCAGACAAGCAGAGAAGACAAGGTAAGATTCATGTGATGAAATCTATCTTGTGCGGATTTCTTGGGCTATTGTTCAGTTGAAATGAAGTCTTAAAATTCATTTGACATCTTTCATTTTGTTTTATTTCAGCAGTAGGCGGTTTGGATGATCTGCAGCCCCTGGTGTGGACGAATCTCGCCTCCCAATCAACTGCAGTCATCGTTGGAAGATGCGGTAAGATTTGAGATCTGCTCGCTGCAAACTTTCCGAATCTTTTACTTGTCAATTGATGTTGACCTGGTTTGGCCTTGACCTCTTGACTTCCACTGACAGGATGCAGAAGAGAAGGAGCCATCCCAAAGAGCAGAAGAGGACCCAGTTCATCAGCCAGAGAGCCTGATAGAGAAGCTTTTTTCATTTATCCCTCTGTCCTCCTTACTCTAACATGACTAACCATCTCCCTTCCCCTCCTCTACTCTCACCTCTCTTAGGTCCTTTCCCAAAGTAACAGTCCCCTTTTGCTAACTTATTTTTCAAGTAATTTTGTAATTTTTTTGTTTATAATTTTGTCAATTTTTGCAATTGATTTGTGAATTTCTATTTCGTTTCTGTAATTGTTTTGATTTTTTACTAATCTTTTGTCAGTTGTATATTTTCAGGGGTTCAGATGAGGGACGACGACAGAAGAGGACATTGGCCGGCCAAAAGAAGAAGAGGACTGCATTGCCCAGCTATGAGCAGAAACCAACATTGGCCAGAGTGGTAAGAACATACTGCATTTGTTGCAATTTTGATTCCCTGTTGTTTTTATTTCTAAGTTGATCAAAACATTTAGGGTATTTCTTTAACATCCTGACTCTCTGTGTTAATAGGAGGATGCCTGGATCCCAATGTTAGGAACAACTTCCTTGTTTGTCAGGAGGAGGGTGGGGAGCAGGGCGGAGAATTAATTGCAGACAAGCAGAGAAGACAAGGTAAGATTCATGTGATGAAATCTATCTTGTGCGGATTTCTTGGGCTATTGTTCAGTTGAAATGAAGTCTTAAAATTCATTTGACATCTTTCATTTTGTTTTATTTCAGCAGTAGGCGGTTTGGATGATCTGCAGCCCCTGGTGTGGACGAATCTCGCCTCCCAATCAACTGCAGTCATCGTTGGAAGATGCGGTAAGATTTGAGATCTGCTCGCTGCAAACTTTCCGAATCTTTTACTTGTCAATTGATGTTGACCTGGTTTGGCCTTGACCTCTTGACTTCCACTGACAGGATGCAGAAGAGAAGGAGCCATCCCAAAGAGCAGAAGAGGACCCAGTTCATCAGCCAGAGAGCCTGATAGAGAAGCTTTTTTCATTTATCCCTCTGTCCTCCTTACTCTAACATGACTAACCATCTCCCTTCCCCTCCTCTACTCTCACCTCTCTTAGGTCCTTTCCCAAAGTAACAGTCCCCTTTTGCTAACTTATTTTTCAAGTAATTTTGTAATTTTTTTGTTTATAATTTTGTCAATTTTTGCAATTGATTTGTGAATTTCTATTTCGTTTCTGTAATTGTTTTGATTTTTTACTAATCTTTTGTCAGTTGTATATTTTCAGGGGTTCAGATGAGGGACGACGACAGAAGAGGACATTGGCCGGCCAAAAGAAGAAGAGGACTGCATTGCCCAGCTATGAGCAGAAACCAACATTGGCCAGAGTGGTAAGAACGTACTGCATTTGTTGCAATTTTGATTCCCTGTTGTTTTTATTTCTAAGTTGATCAAAACATTTAGGGTATTTCTTTAACATCCTGACTCTCTGTGTTAATAGGAGGATGCCTGGATCCCAATGTTAGGAACAACTTCCTTGTTTGTCAGGAGGAGGGTGGGGAGCAGGGCGGAGAATTAATTGCAGACAAGCAGAGAAGACAAGGTAAGATTCCTGTGATGAAATCTATCTTGTGCGGATTTCTTGGGCTATTGTTCAGTTGAAATGAAGTCTTAAAATTCATTTGACATCTTTCATTTTGTTTTATTTCAGCAGTAGGCGGTTTGGATGATCTGCAGCCCCTGGTGTGGACGAATCTCGCC
Organism: Saccostrea echinata; assembly: GCF_033153115.1. NCBI lineage: Eukaryota > Metazoa > Mollusca > Bivalvia > Ostreida > Ostreidae > Saccostrea > Saccostrea echinata. The sequence continues at coordinate 14,367,666 of NW_026889803.1, forward strand.
TCCCAATCAACTGCAGTCATCGTTGGAAGATGCGGTAAGATTTGAGATCTGCTCGCTGCAAACTTTCCGAATCTTTTACTTGTCAATTGATGTTGACCTGGTTTGGCCTTGACCTCTTGACTTCCACTGACAGGATGCAGAAGAGAAGGACCCATCCCAAAGAGCAGAAGAGGACCCAGTTCATCAGCCAGAGAGCCTGATAGAGAAGCTTTTTTCATTTATCCCTCTGTCCTCCTTACTCTAACATGACTAACCATCTCCCTTCCCCTCCTCTACTCTCACCTCTCTTAGGTCCTTTCCCAAAGTAACAGTCCCCTTTTGCTAACTTATTTTTCAAGTAATTTTGTAATTTTTTTGTTTATAATTTTGTCAATTTTTGCAATTGATTTGTGAATTTCTATTTCGTTTCTGTAATTGTTTTGATTTTTTACTAATCTTTTGTCAGTTGTATATTTTCAGGGGTTCAGATGAGGGACGACGACAGAAGAGGACATTGGCCGGCCAAAAGAAGAAGAGGACTGCATTGCCCAGCTATGAGCAGAAACCAACATTGGCCAGAGTGGTAAGAACGTACTGCATTTGTTGCAATTTTGATTCCCTGTTGTTTTTATTTCTAAGTTGATCAAAACATTTAGGGTATTTCTTTAACATCCTGACTCTCTGTGTTAATAGGAGGATGCCTGGATCCCAATGTTAGGAACAACTTCCTTGTTTGTCAGGAGGAGGGTGGGGAGCAGGGCGGAGAATTAATTGCAGACAAGCAGAGAAGACAAGGTAAGATTCATGTGATGAAATCTATCTTGTGCGGATTTCTTGGGCTATTGTTCAGTTGAAATGAAGTCTTAAAATTCATTTGACATCTTTCATTTTGTTTTATTTCAGCAGTAGGCGGTTTGGATGATCTGCAGCCCCTGGTGTGGACGAATCTCGCCTCCCAATCAACTGCAGTCATCGTTGGAAGATGCGGTAAGATTTGAGATCTGCTCGCTGCAAACTTTCCGAATCTTTTACTTGTCAATTGATGTTGACCTGGTTTGGCCTTGACCTCTTGACTTCCACTGACAGGATGCAGAAGAGAAGGACCCATCCCAAAGAGCAGAAGAGGACCCAGTTCATCAGCCAGAGAGCCTGATAGAGAAGCTTTTTTCATTTATCCCTCTGTCCTCCTTACTCTAACATGACTAACCATCTCCCTTCCCCTCCTCTACTCTCACCTCTCTTAGGTCCTTTCCCAAAGTAACAGTCCCCTTTTGCTAACTTATTTTTCAAGTAATTTTGTAATTTTTTTGTTTATAATTTTGTCAATTTTTGCAATTGATTTGTGAATTTCTATTTCATTTCTGTAATTGTTTTGATTTTTTACTAATCTTTTGTCAGTTGTATATTTTCAGGGGTTCAGATGAGGGACGACGACAGAAGAGGACATTGGCCGGCCAAAAGAAGAAGAGGACTGCATTGCCCAGCTATGAGCAGAAACCAACATTGGCCAGAGTGGTAAGAACGTACTGCATTTGTTGCAATTTTGATTCCCTGTTGTTTTTATTTCTAAGTTGATCAAAACATTTAGGGTATTTCTTTAACATCCTGACTCTCTGTGTTAATAGGAGGATGCCTGGATCCCAATGTTAGGAACAACTTCCTTGTTTGTCAGGAGGAGGGTGGGGAGCAGGGCGGGGAATTAATTGCAGACAAGCAGAGAAGACAAGGTAAGATTCATGTGATGAAATCTATCTTGTACGGATTTCTTGGGCTATTGTTCAGTTGAAATGAAGTCTTAAAATTCATTTGACATCTTTCATTTTGTTTTATTTCAGCAGTAGGCGGTTTGGATGATCTGCAGCCCCTGGTGTGGACGAATCTCGCCTCCCAATCAACTGCAGTCATCGTTGGAAGATGCGGTAAGATTTGAGATCTGCTCGCTGCAAACTTTCCGAATCTTTTACTTGTCAATTGATGTTGACCTGGTTTGGCCTTGACCTCTTGACTTCCACTGACAGGATGCAGAAGAGAAGGAGCCATCCCAAAGAGCAGAAGAGGACCCAGTTCATCAGCCAGAGAGCCTGATAGAGAAGCTTTTTTTCATTTATCCCTCTGTCCTCCTTACTCTAACATGACTAACCAACTCCCTTCCCCTCCTCTACTCTCACCTCTCTTAGGTCCTTTCCCAAAGTAACAGTCCCCTTTTGCTAACTTATTTTTCAAGTAATTTTGTAATTTTTTGGTTTATAATTTTGTCAATTTTTGCAATTGATTTGTGAATTTCTATTTCGTTTCTGTAATTGTTTTGATTTTTTACTAATCTTTTGTCAGTTGTATATTTTCAGGGGTTCAGATGAGGGACGACGACAGAAGAGGACATTGGCCGGCCAAAAGAAGAAGAGGACTGCATTGCCCAGCTATGAGCAGAAACCAACATTGGCCAGAGTGGTAAGAACATACTGCATTTGTTGCAATTTTGATTCCCTGTTGTTTTTATTTCTAAGTTGATCAAAACATTTAGGGTATTTCTTTAACATCCTGACTCTCTGTGTTAATAGGAGGATGCCTGGATCCCAATGTTAGGAACAACTTCCTTGTTTGTCAGGAGGAGGGTGGGGAGCAGGGCGGAGAATTAATTGCAGACAAGCAGAGAAGACAAGGTAAGATTCATGTGATGAAATCTATCTTGTGCGGATTTCTTGGGCTATTGTTCAGTTGAAATGAAGTCTTAAAATTCATTTGACATCTTTCATTTTGTTTTATTTCAGCAGTAGGCGGTTTGGATGATCTGCAGCCCCTGGTGTGGACGAATCTCGCCTCCCAATCAACTGCAGTCATCGTTGGAAGATGCGGTAAGATTTGAGATCTGCTCGCTGCAAACTTTCCGAATCTTTTACTTGTCAATTGATGTTGACCTGGTTTGGCCTTGACCTCTTGACTTCCACTGACAGGATGCAGAAGAGAAGGACCCATCCCAAAGAGCAGAAGAGGACCCAGTTCATCAGCCAGAGAGCCTGATAGAGAAGCTTTTTTCATTTATCCCTCTGTCCTCCTTACTCTAACATGACTAACCATCTCCCTTCCCCTCCTCTACTCTCACCTCTCTTAGGTCCTTTCCCAAAGTAACAGTCCCCTTTTGCTAACTTATTTTTCAAGTAATTTTGTAATTTTTTTGTTTATAATTTTGTCAATTTTTGCAATTGATTTGTGAATTTCTATTTCGTTTCTGTAATTGTTTTGATTTTTTACTAATCTTTTGTCAGTTGTATATTTTCAGGGGTTCAGATGAGGGACGACGACAGAAGAGGACATTGGCCGGCCAAAAGAAGAAGAGGACTGCATTGCCCAGCTATGAGCAGAAACCAACATTGGCCAGAGTGGTAAGAACGTACTGCATTTGTTGCAATTTTGATTCCCTGTTGTTTTTATTTCTAAGTTGATCAAAACATTTAGGGTATTTCTTTAACATCCTGACTCTCTGTGTTAATAGGAGGATGCCTGGATCCCAATGTTAGGAACAACTTCCTTGTTTGTCAGGAGGAGGGTGGGGAGCAGGGCGGAGAATTAATTGCAGACAAGCAGAGAAGACAAGGTAAGATTCATGTGATGAAATCTATCTTGTGCGGATTTCTTGGGCTATTGTTCAGTTGAAATGAAGTCTTAAAATTCATTTGACATCTTTCATTTTGTTTTATTTCAGCAGTAGGCGGTTTGGATGATCTGCAGCCCCTGGTGTGGACGAATCTCGCCTCCCAATCAACTGCAGTCATCGTTGGAAGATGCGGTAAGATTTGAGATCTGCTCGCTGCAAACTTTCCGAATCTTTTACTTGTCAATTGATGTTGACCTGGTTTGGCCTTGACCTCTTGACTTCCACTGACAGGATGCAGAAGAGAAGGAGCCATCCCAAAGAGCAGAAGAGGACCCAGTTCATCAGCCAGAGAGCCTGATAGAGAAGCTTTTTTCATTTATCCCTCTGTCCTCCTTACTCTAACATGACTAACCATCTCCCTTCCCCTCCTCTACTCTCACCTCTCTTAGGTCCTTTCCCAAAGTAACAGTCCCCTTTTGCTAACTTATTTTTCAAGTAATTTTGTAATTTTTTTGTTTATAATTTTGTCAATTTTTGCAATTGATTTGTGAATTTCTATTTCGTTTCTGTAATTGTTTTGATTTTTTACTAATCTTTTGTCAGTTGTATATTTTCAGGGGTTCAGATGAGGGACGACGACAGAAGAGGACATTGGCCGGCCAAAAGAAGAAGAGGACTGCATTGCCCAGCTATGAGCAGAAACCAACATTGGCCAGAGTGGTAAGAACGTACTGCATTTGTTGCAATTTTGATTCCCTGTTGTTTTTATTTCTAAGTTGATCAAAACATTTAGGGTATTTCTTTAACATCCTGACTCTCTGTGTTAATAGGAGGATGCCTGGATCCCAATGTTAGGAACAACTTCCTTGTTTGTCAGGAGGAGGGTGGGGAGCAGGGCGGAGAATTAATTGCAGACAAGCAGAGAAGACAAGGTAAGATTCATGTGATGAAATCTATCTTGTGCGGATTTCTTGGGCTATTGTTCAGTTGAAATGAAGTCTTAAAATTCATTTGACATCTTTCATTTTGTTTTATTTCAGCAGTAGGCGGTTTGGATGATCTGCAGCCCCTGGTGTGGACGAATCTCGCCTCCCAATCAACTGCAGTCATCGTTGGAAGATGCGGTAAGATTTGAGATCTGCTCGCTGCAAACTTTCCGAATCTTTTACTTGTCAATTGATGTTGACCTGGTTTGGCCTTGACCTCTTGACTTCCACTGACAGGATGCAGAAGAGAAGGACCCATCCCAAAGAGCAGAAGAGGACCCAGTTCATCAGCCAGAGAGCCTGATAGAGAAGCTTTTTTCATTTATCCCTCTGTCCTCCTTACTCTAACATGACTAACCATCTCCCTTCCCCTCCTCTACTCTCACCTCTCTTAGGTCCTTTCCCAAAGTAACAGTCCCCTTTTGCTAACTTATTTTTCAAGTAATTTTGTAATTTTTTTGTTTATAATTTTGTCAATTTTTGCAATTGATTTGTGAATTTCTATTTCGTTTCTGTAATTGTTTTGATTTTTTACTAATCTTTTGTCAGTTGTATATTTTCAGGGGTTCAGATGAGGGACGACGACAGAAGAGGACATTGGCCGGCCAAAAGAAGAAGAGGACTGCATTGCCCAGCTATGAGCAGAAACCAACATTGGCCAGAGTGGTAAGAACGTACTGCATTTGTTGCAATTTTGATTCCCTGTTGTTTTTATTTCTAAGTTGATCAAAACATTTATGGTATTTCTTTAACATCCTGACTCTCTGTGTTAATAGGAGGATGCCTGGATCCCAATGTTAGGAACAACTTCCTTGTTTGTCAGGAGGAGGGTGGGGAGCAGGGCGGAGAATTAATTGCAGACAAGCAGAGAAGACAAGGTAAGATTCATGTGATGAAATCTATCTTGTGCGGATTTCTTGGGCTATTGTTCAGTTGAAATGAAGTCTTAAAATTCATTTGACATCTTTCATTTTGTTTTATTTCAGCAGTAGGCGGTTTGGATGATCTGCAGCCCCTGGTGTGGACGAATCTCGCCTCCCAATCAACTGCAGTCATCGTTGGAAGATGCGGTAAGATTTGAGATCTGCTCGCTGCAAACTTTCCGAATCTTTTACTTGTCAATTGATGTTGACCTGGTTTGTCCTTGACCTCTTGACTTCCACTGACAGGATGCAGAAGAGAAGGACCCATCCCAAAGAGCAGAAGAGGACCCAGTTCATCAGCCAGAGAGCCTGATAGAGAAGCTTTTTTCATTTATCCCTCTGTCCTCCTTACTCTAACATGACTAACCATCTCCCTTCCCCTCCTCTACTCTCACCTCTCTTAGGTCCTTTCCCAAAGTAACAGTCCCCTTTTGCTAACTTATTTTTCAAGTAATTTTGTAATTTTTTTGTTTATAATTTTGTCAATTTTTGCAATTGATTTGTGAATTTCTATTTCGTTTCTGTAATTGTTTTGATTTTTTACTAATCTTTTGTCAGTTGTATATTTTCAGGGGTTCAGATGAGGGACGACGACAGAAGAGGACATTGGCCGGCCAAAAGAAGAAGAGGACTGCATTGCCCAGCTATGAGCAGAAACCAACATTGGCCAGAGTGGTAAGAACGTACTGCATTTGTTGCAATTTTGATTCCCTGTTGTTTTTATTTCTAAGTTGATCAAAACATTTAGGGTATTTCTTTAACATCCTGACTCTCTGTGTTAATAGGAGGATGCCTGGATCCCAATGTTAGGAACAACTTCCTTGTTTGTCAGGAGGAGGGTGGGGAGCAGGGCGGAGAATTAATTGCAGACAAGCAGAGAAGACAAGGTAAGATTCATGTGATGAAATCTATCTTGTGCGGATTTCTTGGGCTATTGTTCAGTTGAAATGAAGTCTTAAAATTCATTTGACATCTTTCATTTTGTTTTATTTCAGCAGTAGGCGGTTTGGATGATCTGCAGCCCCTGGTGTGGACGAATCTCGCCTCCCAATTAACTGCAGTCATCGTCTGAAGATGCGGTAAGATTTGAGATCTGCTCGCTGCAAACTTTCCGAATCTTTTACTTGTCAATTGATGTTGACCTGGTTTGGCCTTGACCTCTTGACTTCCACTGACAGGATGCAGAAGAGAAGGACCCATCCCAAAGAGCAGAAGAGGACCCAGTTCATCAGCCAGAGAGCCTGATAGAGAAGCTTTTTTCATTTATCCCTCTGTCCTCCTTACTCTAACATGACTAACCATCTCCCTTCCCCTCCTCTACTCTCACCTCTCTTAGGTCCTTTCCCAAAGTAACAGTCCCCTTTTGCTAACTTATTTTTCAAGTAATTTTGTAATTTTTTTGTTTATAATTTTGTCAATTTTTGCAATTGTTTTGTGAATTTCTATTTCGTTTCTGTAATTGTTTTGATTTTTTACTAATCTTTTGTCAGTTGTATATTTTCAGGGGTTCAGATGAGGGACGACGACAGAAGAGGACATTGGCCGGCCAAAAGAAGAAGAGGACTGCATTGCCCAGCTATGAGCAGAAACCAACATTGGCCAGAGTGGTAAGAACATACTGCATTTGTTGCAATTTTGATTCCCTGTTGTTTTTATTTCTAAGTTGATCAAAACATTTAGGGTATTTCTTTAACATCCTGACTCTCTGTGTTAATAGGAGGATGCCTGGATCCCAATGTTAGGAACAACTTCCTTGTTTGTCAGGAGGAGGGTGGGGAGCAGGGCGGAGAATTAATTGCAGACAAGCAGAGAAGACAAGGTAAGATTCATGTGATGAAATCTATCTTGTGCGGATTTCTTGGGCTATTGTTCAGTTGAAATGAAGTCTTAAAATTCATTTGACATCTTTCATTTTGTTTTATTTCAGCAGTAGGCGGTTTGGATGATCTGCAGCCCCTGGTGTGGACGAATCTCGCCTCCCAATCAACTGCAGTCATCGTTGGAAGATGCGGTAAGATTTGAGATCTGCTCGCTGCAAACTTTCCGAATCTTTTACTTGTCAATTGATGTTGACCTGGTTTGGCCTTGACCTCTTGACTTCCACTGACAGGATGCAGAAGAGAAGGACCCATCCCAAAGAGCAGAAGAGGACCCAGTTCATCAGCCAGAGAGCCTGATAGAGAAGCTTTTTTTCATTTATCCCTCTGTCCTCCTTACTCTAACATGACTAACCAACTCCCTTCCCCTCCTCTACTCTCACCTCTCTTAGGTCCTTTCCCAAAGTAACAGTCCCCTTTTGCTAACTTATTTTTCAAGTAATTTTGTAATTTTTTTGTTTATAATTTTGTCAATTTTTGCAATTGATTTGTGAATTTCTATTTCGTTTCTGTAATTGTTTTGATTTTTTACTAATCTTTTGTCAGTTGTATATTTTCAGGGGTTCAGATGAGGGACGACGACAGAAGAGGACATTGGCCGGCCAAAAGAAGAAGAGGACTGCATTGCCCAGCTATGAGCAGAAACCAACATTGGCCAGAGTGGTAAGAACATACTGCATTTGTTGCAATTTTGATTCCCTGTTGTTTTTATTTCTAAGTTGATCAAAACATTTAGGGTATTTCTTTAACATCCTGACTCTCTGTGTTAATAGGAGGATGCCTGGATCCCAATGTTAGGAACAACTTCCTTGTTTGTCAGGAGGAGGGTGGGGAGCAGGGCGGAGAATTAATTGCAGACAAGCAGAGAAGACAAGGTAAGATTCATGTGATGAAATCTATCTTGTGCGGATTTCTTGGGCTATTGTTCAGTTGAAATGAAGTCTTAAAATTCATTTGACATCTTTCATTTTGTTTTATTTCAGCAGTAGGCGGTTTGGATGATCTGCAGCCCCTGGTGTGGACGAATCTCGCCTCCCAATCAACTGCAGTCATCGTTGGAAGATGCGGTAAGATTTGAGATCTGCTCGCTGCAAACTTTCCGAATCTTTTACTTGTCAATTGATGTTGACCTGGTTTGGCCTTGACCTCTTGACTTCCACTGACAGGATGCAGAAGAGAAGGACCCATCCCAAAGAGCAGAAGAGGACCCAGTTCATCAGCCAGAGAGCCTGATAGAGAAGCTTTTTTCATTTATCCCTCTGTCCTCCTTACTCTAACATGACTAACCATCTCCCTTCCCCTCCTCTACTCTCACCTCTCTTAGGTCCTTTCCCAAAGTAACAGTCCCCTTTTGCTAACTTATTTTTCAAGTAATTTTGTAATTTTTTTGTTTATAATTTTGTCAATTTTTGCAATTGATTTGTGAATTTCTATTTCGTTTCTGTAATTGTTTTGATTTTTTACTAATCTTTTGTCAGTTGTATATTTTCAGGGGTTCAGATGAGGGACGACGACAGAAGAGGACATTGGCCGGCCAAAAGAAGAAGAGGACTGCATTGCCCAGCTATGAGCAGAAACCAACATTGGCCAGAGTGGTAAGAACGTACTGCATTTGTTGCAATTTTGATTCCCTGTTGTTTTTATTTCTAAGTTGATCAAAACATTTAGGGTATTTCTTTAACATCCTGACTCTCTGTGTTAATAGGAGGATGCCTGGATCCCAATGTTAGGAACAACTTCCTTGTTTGTCAGGAGGAGGGTGGGGAGCAGGGCGGAGAATTAATTGCAGACAAGCAGAGAAGACAAGGTAAGATTCATGTGATGAAATCTATCTTGTGCGGATTTCTTGGGCTATTGTTCAGTTGAAATGAAGTCTTAAAATTCATTTGACATCTTTCATTTTGTTTTATTTCAGCAGTAGGCGGTTTGGATGATCTGCAGCCCCTGGTGTGGACGAATCTCGCCTCCCAATCAACTGCAGTCATCGTTGGAAGATGCGGTAAGATTTGAGATCTGCTCGCTGCAAACTTTCCGAATCTTTTACTTGTCAATTGATGTTGACCTGGTTTGGCCTTGACCTCTTGACTTCCACTGACAGGATGCAGAAGAGAAGGACCCATCCCAAAGAGCAGAAGAGGACCCAGTTCATCAGCCAGAGAGCCTGATAGAGAAGCTTTTTTCATTTATCCCTCTGTCCTCCTTACTCTAACATGACTAACCATCTCCCTTCCCCTCCTCTACTCTCACCTCTCTTAGGTCCTTTCCCAAAGTAACAGTCCCCTTTTGCTAACTTATTTTTCAAGTAATTTTGTAATTTTTTTGTTTATAATTTTGTCAATTTTTGCAATTGATTTGTGAATTTCTATTTCGTTTCTGTAATTGTTTTGATTTTTTACTAATCTTTTGTCAGTTGTATATTTTCAGGGGTTCAGATGAGGGACGACGACAGAAGAGGACATTGGCCGGCCAAAAGAAGAAGAGGACTGCATTGCCCAGCTATGAGCAGAAACCAACATTGGCCAGAGTGGTAAGAACGTACTGCATTTGTTGCAATTTTGATTCCCTGTTGTTTTTATTTCTAAGTTGATCAAAACATTTAGGGTATTTCTTTAACATCCTGACTCTCTGTGTTAATAGGAGGATGCCTGGATCCCAATGTTAGGAACAACTTCCTTGTTTGTCAGGAGGAGGGTGGGGAGCAGGGCGGAGAATTAATTGCAGACAAGCAGAGAAGACAAGGTAAGATTCATGTGATGAAATCTATCTTGTGCGGATTTCTTGGGCTATTGTTCAGTTGAAATGAAGTCTTAAAATTCATTTGACATCTTTCATTTTGTTTTATTTCAGCAGTAGGCGGTTTGGATGATCTGCAGCCCCTGGTGTGGACGAATCTCGCCTCCCAATCAACTGCAGTCATCGTTGGAAGATGCGGTAAGATTTGAGATCTGCTCGCTGCAAACTTTCCGAATCTTTTACTTGTCAATTGATGTTGACCTGGTTTGGCCTTGACCTCTTGACTTCCACTGACAGGATGCAGAAGAGAAGGACCCATCCCAAAGAGCAGAAGAGGACCCAGTTCATCAGCCAGAGAGCCTGATAGAGAAGCTTTTTTCATTTATCCCTCTGTCCTCCTTACTCTAACATGACTAACCATCTCCCTTCCCCTCCTCTACTCTCACCTCTCTTAGGTCCTTTCCCAAAGTAACAGTCCCCTTTTGCTAACTTATTTTTCAAGTAATTTTGTAATTTTTTTGTTTATAATTTTGTCAATTTTTGCAATTGATTTGTGAATTTCTATTTCGTTTCTGTAATTGTTTTGATTTTTTACTAATCTTTTGTCAGTTGTATATTTTCAGGGGTTCAGATGAGGGACGACGACAGAAGAGGACATTGGCCGGCCAAAAGAAGAAGAGGACTGCATTGCCCAGCTATGAGCAGAAACCAACATTGGCCAGAGTGGTAAGAACGTACTGCATTTGTTGCAATTTTGATTCCCTGTTGTTTTTATTTCTAAGTTGATCAAAACATTTAGGGTATTTCTTTAACATCCTGACTCTCTGTGTTAATAGGAGGATGCCTGGATCCCAATGTTAGGAACAACTTCCTTGTTTGTCAGGAGGAGGGTGGGGAGCAGGGCGGAGAATTAATTGCAGACAAGCAGAGAAGACAAGGTAAGATTCATGTGATGAAATCTATCTTGTGCGGATTTCTTGGGCTATTGTTCAGTTGAAATGAAGTCTTAAAATTCATTTGACATCTTTCATTTTGTTTTATTTCAGCAGTAGGCGGTTTGGATGATCTGCAGCCCCTGGTGTGGACGAATCTCGCCTCCCAATTAACTGCAGTCATCGTCTGAAGATGCGGTAAGATTTGAGATCTGCTCGCTGCAAACTTTCCGAATCTTTTACTTGTCAATTGATGTTGACCTGGTTTGGCCTTGACCTCTTGACTTCCACTGACAGGATGCAGAAGAGAAGGACCCATCCCAAAGAGCAGAAGAGGACCCAGTTCATCAGCCAGAGAGCCTGATAGAGAAGCTTTTTTCATTTATCCCTCTGTCCTCCTTACTCTAACATGACTAACCATCTCCCTTCCCCTCCTCTACTCTCACCTCTCTTAGGTCCTTTCCCAAAGTAACAGTCCCCTTTTGCTAACTTATTTTTCAAGTAATTTTGTAATTTTTTTGTTTATAATTTTGTCAATTTTTGCAATTGTTTTGTGAATTTCTATTTCGTTTCTGTAATTGTTTTGATTTTTTACTAATCTTTTGTCAGTTGTATATTTTCAGGGGTTCAGATGAGGGACGACGACAGAAGAGGACATTGGCCGGCCAAAAGAAGAAGAGGACTGCATTGCCCAGCTATGAGCAGAAACCAACATTGGCCAGAGTGGTAAGAACATACTGCATTTGTTGCAATTTTGATTCCCTGTTGTTTTTATTTCTAAGTTGATCAAAACATTTAGGGTATTTCTTTAACATCCTGACTCTCTGTGTTAATAGGAGGATGCCTGGATCCCAATGTTAGGAACAACTTCCTTGTTTGTCAGGAGGAGGGTGGGGAGCAGGGCGGAGAATTAATTGCAGACAAGCAGAGAAGACAAGGTAAGATTCATGTGATGAAATCTATCTTGTGCGGATTTCTTGGGCTATTGTTCAGTTGAAATGAAGTCTTAAAATTCATTTGACATCTTTCATTTTGTTTTATTTCAGCAGTAGGCGGTTTGGATGATCTGCAGCCCCTGGTGTGGACGAATCTCGCCTCCCAATCAACTGCAGTCATCGTTGGAAGATGCGGTAAGATTTGAGATCTGCTCGCTGCAAACTTTCCGAATCTTTTACTTGTCAATTGATGTTGACCTGGTTTGGCCTTGACCTCTTGACTTCCACTGACAGGATGCAGAAGAGAAGGACCCATCCCAAAGAGCAGAAGAGGACCCAGTTCATCAGCCAGAGAGCCTGATAGAGAAGCTTTTTTTCATTTATCCCTCTGTCCTCCTTACTCTAACATGACTAACCAACTCCCTTCCCCTCCTCTACTCTCACCTCTCTTAGGTCCTTTCCCAAAGTAACAGTCCCCTTTTGCTAACTTATTTTTCAAGTAATTTTGTAATTTTTTTGTTTATAATTTTGTCAATTTTTGCAATTGATTTGTGAATTTCTATTTCGTTTCTGTAATTGTTTTGATTTTTTACTAATCTTTTGTCAGTTGTATATTTTCAGGGGTTCAGATGAGGGACGACGACAGAAGAGGACATTGGCCGGCCAAAAGAAGAAGAGGACTGCATTGCCCAGCTATGAGCAGAAACCAACATTGGCCAGAGTGGTAAGAACATACTGCATTTGTTGCAATTTTGATTCCCTGTTGTTTTTATTTCTAAGTTGATCAAAACATTTAGGGTATTTCTTTAACATCCTGACTCTCTGTGTTAATAGGAGGATGCCTGGATCCCAATGTTAGGAACAACTTCCTTGTTTGTCAGGAGGAGGGTGGGGAGCAGGGCGGAGAATTAATTGCAGACAAGCAGAGAAGACAAGGTAAGATTCATGTGATGAAATCTATCTTGTGCGGATTTCTTGGGCTATTGTTCAGTTGAAATGAAGTCTTAAAATTCATTTGACATCTTTCATTTTGTTTTATTTCAGCAGTAGGCGGTTTGGATGATCTGCAGCCCCTGGTGTGGACGAATCTCGCCTCCCAATCAACTGCAGTCATCGTTGGAAGATGCGGTAAGATTTGAGATCTGCTCGCTGCAAACTTTCCGAATCTTTTACTTGTCAATTGATGTTGACCTGGTTTGGCCTTGACCTCTTGACTTCCACTGACAGGATGCAGAAGAGAAGGACCCATCCCAAAGAGCAGAAGAGGACCCAGTTCATCAGCCAGAGAGCCTGATAGAGAAGCTTTTTTCATTTATCCCTCTGTCCTCCTTACTCTAACATGACTAACCATCTCCCTTCCCCTCCTCTACTCTCACCTCTCTTAGGTCCTTTCCCAAAGTAACAGTCCCCTTTTGCTAACTTATTTTTCAAGTAATTTTGTAATTTTTTTGTTTATAATTTTGTCAATTTTTGCAATTGATTTGTGAATTTCTATTTCGTTTCTGTAATTGTTTTGATTTTTTACTAATCTTTTGTCAGTTGTATATTTTCAGGGGTTCAGATGAGGGACGACGACAGAAGAGGACATTGGCCGGCCAAAAGAAGAAGAGGACTGCATTGCCCAGCTATGAGCAGAAACCAACATTGGCCAGAGTGGTAAGAACGTACTGCATTTGTTGCAATTTTGATTCCCTGTTGTTTTTATTTCTAAGTTGATCAAAACATTTAGGGTATTTCTTTAACATCCTGACTCTCTGTGTTAATAGGAGGATGCCTGGATCCCAATGTTAGGAACAACTTCCTTGTTTGTCAGGAGGAGGGTGGGGAGCAGGGCGGAGAATTAATTGCAGACAAGCAGAGAAGACAAGGTAAGATTCATGTGATGAAATCTATCTTGTGCGGATTTCTTGGGCTATTGTTCAGTTGAAATGAAGTCTTAAAATTCATTTGACATCTTTCATTTTGTTTTATTTCAGCAGTAGGCGGTTTGGATGATCTGCAGCCCCTGGTGTGGACGAATCTCGCCTCCCAATCAACTGCAGTCATCGTTGGAAGATGCGGTAAGATTTGAGATCTGCTCGCTGCAAACTTTCCGAATCTTTTACTTGTCAATTGATGTTGACCTGGTTTGGCCTTGACCTCTTGACTTCCACTGACAGGATGCAGAAGAGAAGGACCCATCCCAAAGAGCAGAAGAGGACCCAGTTCATCAGCCAGAGAGCCTGATAGAGAAGCTTTTTTCATTTATCCCTCTGTCCTCCTTACTCTAACATGACTAACCATCTCCCTTCCCCTCCTCTACTCTCACCTCTCTTAGGTCCTTTCCCAAAGTAACAGTCCCCTTTTGCTAACTTATTTTTCAAGTAATTTTGTAATTTTTTTGTTTATAATTTTGTCAATTTTTGCAATTGATTTGTGAATTTCTATTTCGTTTCTGTAATTGTTTTGATTTTTTACTAATCTTTTGTCAGTTGTATATTTTCAGGGGTTCAGATGAGGGACGACGACAGAAGAGGACATTGGCCGGCCAAAAGAAGAAGAGGACTGCATTGCCCAGCTATGAGCAGAAACCAACATTGGCCAGAGTGGTAAGAACGTACTGCATTTGTTGCAATTTTGATTCCCTGTTGTTTTTATTTCTAAGTTGATCAAAACATTTAGGGTATTTCTTTAACATCCTGACTCTCTGTGTTAATAGGAGGATGCCTGGATCCCAATGTTAGGAACAACTTCCTTGTTTGTCAGGAGGAGGGTGGGGAGCAGGGCGGAGAATTAATTGCAGACAAGCAGAGAAGACAAGGTAAGATTCATGTGATGAAATCTATCTTGTGCGGATTTCTTGGGCTATTGTTCAGTTGAAATGAAGTCTTAAAATTCATTTGACATCTTTCATTTTGTTTTATTTCAGCAGTAGGCGGTTTGGATGATCTGCAGCCCCTGGTGTGGACGAATCTCGCCTCCCAATCAACTGCAGTCATCGTTGGAAGATGCGGTAAGATTTGAGATCTGCTCGCTGCAAACTTTCCGAATCTTTTACTTGTCAATTGATGTTGACCTGGTTTGGCCTTGACCTCTTGACTTCCACTGACAGGATGCAGAAGAGAAGGACCCATCCCAAAGAGCAGAAGAGGACCCAGTTCATCAGCCAGAGAGCCTGATAGAGAAGCTTTTTTCATTTATCCCTCTGTCCTCCTTACTCTAACATGACTAACCATCTCCCTTCCCCTCCTCTACTCTCACCTCTCTTAGGTCCTTTCCCAAAGTAACAGTCCCCTTTTGCTAACTTATTTTTCAAGTAATTTTGTAATTTTTTTGTTTATAATTTTGTCAATTTTTGCAATTGATTTGTGAATTTCTATTTCGTTTCTGTAATTGTTTTGATTTTTTACTAATCTTTTGTCAGTTGTATATTTTCAGGGGTTCAGATGAGGGACGACGACAGAAGAGGACATTGGCCGGCCAAAAGAAGAAGAGGACTGCATTGCCCAGCTATGAGCAGAAACCAACATTGGCCAGAGTGGTAAGAACGTACTGCATTTGTTGCAATTTTGATTCCCTGTTGTTTTTATTTCTAAGTTGATCAAAACATTTAGGGTATTTCTTTAACATCCTGACTCTCTGTGTTAATAGGAGGATGCCTGGATCCCAATGTTAGGAACAACTTCCTTGTTTGTCAGGAGGAGGGTGGGGAGCAGGGCGGAGAATTAATTGCAGACAAGCAGAGAAGACAAGGTAAGATTCATGTGATGAAATCTATCTTGTGCGGATTTCTTGGGCTATTGTTCAGTTGAAATGAAGTCTTAAAATTCATTTGACATCTTTCATTTTGTTTTATTTCAGCAGTAGGCGGTTTGGATGATCTGCAGCCCCTGGTGTGGACGAATCTCGCCTCCCAATTAACTGCAGTCATCGTCTGAAGATGCGGTAAGATTTGAGATCTGCTCGCTGCAAACTTTCCGAATCTTTTACTTGTCAATTGATGTTGACCTGGTTTGGCCTTGACCTCTTGACTTCCACTGACAGGATGCAGAAGAGAAGGACCCATCCCAAAGAGCAGAAGAGGACCCAGTTCATCAGCCAGAGAGCCTGATAGAGAAGCTTTTTTCATTTATCCCTCTGTCCTCCTTACTCTAACATGACTAACCATCTCCCTTCCCCTCCTCTACTCTCACCTCTCTTAGGTCCTTTCCCAAAGTAACAGTCCCCTTTTGCTAACTTATTTTTCAAGTAATTTTGTAATTTTTTTGTTTATAATTTTGTCAATTTTTGCAATTGTTTTGTGAATTTCTATTTCGTTTCTGTAATTGTTTTGATTTTTTACTAATCTTTTGTCAGTTGTATATTTTCAGGGGTTCAGATGAGGGACGACGACAGAAGAGGACATTGGCCGGCCAGAAGAAGAAGAGGACTGCATTGCCCAGCTATGAGCAGAAACCAACATTGGCCAGAGTGGTAAGAACGTACTGCATTTGTTGCAATTTTGATTCCCTGTTGTTTTTATTTCTAAGTTGATCAAAACATTTAGGGTATTTCTTTAACATCCTGACTCTCTGTGTTAATAGGAGGATGCCTGGATCCCAATGTTAGGAACAACTTCCTTGTTTGTCAGGAGGAGGGTGGGGAGCAGGGCGGAGAATTAATTGCAGACAAGCAGAGAAGACAAGGTAAGATTCATGTGATGAAATCTATCTTGTGCGGATTTCTTGGGCTATTGTTCAGTTGAAATGAAGTCTTAAAATTCATTTGACATCTTTCATTTTGTTTTATTTCAGCAGTAGGCGGTTTGGATGATCTGCAGCCCCTGGTGTGGACGAATCTCGCCTCCCAATCAACTGCAGTCATCGTTGGAAGATGCGGTAAGATTTGAGATCTGCTCGCTGCAAACTTTCCGAATCTTTTACTTGTCAATTGATGTTGACCTGGTTTGGCCTTGACCTCTTGACTTCCACTGACAGGATGCAGAAGAGAAGGACCCATCCCAAAGAGCAGAAGAGGACCCAGTTCATCAGCCAGAGAGCCTGATAGAGAAGCTTTTTTCATTTATCCCTCTGTCCTCCTTACTCTAACATGACTAACCATCTCCCTTCCCCTCCTCTACTCTCACCTCTCTTAGGTCCTTTCCCAAAGTAACAGTCCCCTTTTGCTAACTTATTTTTCAAGTAATTTTGTAATTTTTTTGTTTATAATTTTGTCAATTTTTGCAATTGATTTGTGAATTTCTATTTCATTTCTGTAATTGTTTTGATTTTTTACTAATCTTTTGTCAGTTGTATATTTTCAGGTGTTCAGATGAGGGACGACGACAGAAGAGGACATTGGCCGGCCAAAAGAAGAAGAGGACTGCATTGCCCAGCTATGAGCAGAAACCAACATTGGCCAGAGTGGTAAAAACGTACTGCATTTGTTGCAATTTTGATTCCCTGTTGTTTTTATTTCTAAGTTGATCAAAACATTTAGGGTATTTCTTTAACATCCTGACTCTCTGTGTTAATAGGAGGATGCCTGGATCCCAATGTTAGGAACAACTTCCTTGTTTGTCAGGAGGAGGGTGGGGAGCAGGGCGGAGAATTAATTGCAGACAAGCAGAGAAGACAAGGTAAGATTCATGTGATGAAATCTATCTTGTGCGGATTTCTTGGGCTATTGTTCAGTTGAAATGAAGTCTTAAAATTCATTTGACATCTTTCATTTTGTTTTATTTCAGCAGTAGGCGGTTTGGATGATCTGCAGCCCCTGGTGTGGACGAATCTCGCCTCCCAATCAACTGCAGTCATCGTTGGAAGATGCGGTAAGATTTGAGATCTGCTCGCTGCAAACTTTCCGAATCTTTTACTTGTCAATTGATGTTGACCTGGTTTGGCCTTGACCTCTTGACTTCCACTGACAGGATGCAGAAGAGAAGGACCCATCCCAAAGAGCAGAAGAGGACCCAGTTCATCAGCCAGAGAGCCTGATAGAGAAGCTTTTTTTCATTTATCCCTCTGTCCTCCTTACTCTAACATGACTAACCATCTCCCTTCCCCTCCTCTACTCTCACCTCTCTTAGGTCCTTTCCCAAAGTAACAGTCCCCTTTTGCTAACTTATTTTTCAAGTAATTTTGTAATTTTTTTGTTTATAATTTTGTCAATTTTTGCAATTGATTTGTGAATTTCTATTTCATTTCTGTAATTGTTTTGATTTTTTACTAATCTTTTGTCAGTTGTATATTTTCAGGGGTTCAGATGAGGGACGACGACAGAAGAGGACATTGGCCGGCCAAAAGAAGAAGAGGACTGCATTGCCCAGCTATGAGCAGAAACCAACATTGGCCAGAGTGGTAAGAACGTACTGCATTTGTTGCAATTTTGATTCCCTGTTGTTTTTATTTCTAAGTTGATCAAAACATTTAGGGTATTTCTTTAACATCCTGACTCTCTGTGTTAATAGGAGGATGCCTGGATCCCAATGTTAGGAACAACTTCCTTGTTTGTCAGGAGGAGGGTGGGGAGCAGGGCGGAGAATTAATTGCAGACAAGCAGAGAAGACAAGGTAAGATTCATGTGATGAAATCTATCTTGTGCGGATTTCTTGGGCTATTGTTCAGTTGAAATGAAGTCTTAAAATTCATTTGACATCTTTCATTTTGTTTTATTTCAGCAGTAGGCGGTTTGGATGATCTGCAGCCCCTGGTGTGGACGAATCTCGCCTCCCAATCAACTGCAGTCATCGTCTGAAGATGCGGTAAGATTTGAGATCTGCTCGCTGCAAACTTTCCGAATCTTTTACTTGTCAATTGATGTTGACCTGGTTTGGCCTTGACC
Source organism: Saccostrea echinata (assembly GCF_033153115.1). Taxonomy (NCBI): domain Eukaryota; kingdom Metazoa; phylum Mollusca; class Bivalvia; order Ostreida; family Ostreidae; genus Saccostrea; species Saccostrea echinata. Next base: position 14,386,424 of record NW_026889803.1, read on the forward strand.
TCTTGACTTCCACTGACAGGATGCAGAAGAGAAGGACCCATCCCAAAGAGCAGAAGAGGACCCAGTTCATCAGCCAGAGAGCCTGATAGAGAAGCTTTTTTTCATTTATCCCTCTGTCCTCCTTACTCTAACATGACTAACCATCTCCCTTCCCCTCCTCTACTCTCACCTCTCTTAGGTCCTTTCCCAAAGTAACAGTCCCCTTTTGCTAACTTATTTTTCAAGTAATTTTGTAATTTTTTTGTTTATAATTTTGTCAATTTTTGCAATTGATTTGTGAATTTCTATTTCATTTCTGTAATTGTTTTGATTTTTTACTAATCTTTTGTCAGTTGTATATTTTCAGGGGTTCAGATGAGGGACGACGACAGAAGAGGACATTGGCCGGCCAAAAGAAGAAGAGGACTGCATTGCCCAGCTATGAGCAGAAACCAACATTGGCCAGAGTGGTAAGAACGTACTGCATTTGTTGCAATTTTGATTCCCTGTTGTTTTTATTTCTAAGTTGATCAAAACATTTAGGGTATTTCTTTAACATCCTGACTCTCTGTGTTAATAGGAGGATGCCTGGATCCCAATGTTAGGAACAACTTCCTTGTTTGTCAGGAGGAGGGTGGGGAGCAGGGCGGAGAATTAATTGCAGACAAGCAGAGAAGACAAGGTAGGATTCATGTGATGAAATCTATCTTGTGCGGATTTCTTGGGCTATTGTTCAGTTGAAATGAAGTCTTAAAATTCATTTGACATCTTTCATTTTGTTTTATTTCAGCAGTAGGCGGTTTGGATGATCTGCAGCCCCTGGTGTGGACGAATCTCGCCTCCCAATCAACTGCAGTCATCGTCTGAAGATGCGGTAAGATTTGAGATCTGCTCGCTGCAAACTTTCCGAATCTTTTACTTGTCAATTGATGTTGACCTGGTTTGTCCTTGACCTCTTGACTTCCACTGACAGGATGCAGAAGAGAAGGACCCATCCCAAAGAGCAGAAGAGGACCCAGTTCATCAGCCAGAGAGCCTGATAGAGAAGCTTTTTTCATTTATCCCTCTGTCCTCCTTACTCTAACATGACTAACCATCTCCCTTCCCCTCCTCTACTCTCACCTCTCTTAGGTCCTTTCCCAAAGTAACAGTCCCCTTTTGCTAACTTATTTTTCAAGTAATTTTGTAATTTTTTTGTTTATAATTTTGTCAATTTTTGCAATTGATTTGTGAATTTCTATTTCGTTTCTGTAATTGTTTTGATTTTTTACTAATCTTTTGTCAGTTGTATATTTTCAGGGGTTCAGATGAGGGACGACGACAGAAGAGGACATTGGCCGGCCAAAAGAAGAAGAGGACTGCATTGCCCAGCTATGAGCAGAAACCAACATTGGCCAGAGTGGTAAGAACGTACTGCATTTGTTGCAATTTTGATTCCCTGTTGTTTTTATTTCTAAGTTGATCAAAACATTTAGGGTATTTCTTTAACATCCTGACTCTCTGTGTTAATAGGAGGATGCCTGGATCCCAATGTTAGGAACAACTTCCTTGTTTGTCAGGAGGAGGGTGGGGAGCAGGGCGGAGAATTAATTGCAGACAAGCAGAGAAGACAAGGTAAGATTCATGTGATGAAATCTATCTTGTGCGGATTTCTTGGGCTATTGTTCAGTTGAAATGAAGTCTTAAAATTCATTTGACATCTTTCATTTTGTTTTATTTCAGCAGTAGGCGGTTTGGATGATCTGCAGCCCCTGGTGTGGACGAATCTCGCCTCCCAATTAACTGCAGTCATCGTCTGAAGATGCGGTAAGATTTGAGATCTGCTCGCTGCAAACTTTCCGAATCTTTTACTTGTCAATTGATGTTGACCTGGTTTGGCCTTGACCTCTTGACTTCCACTGACAGGATGCAGAAGAGAAGGACCCATCCCAAAGAGCAGAAGAGGACCCAGTTCATCAGCCAGAGAGCCTGATAGAGAAGCTTTTTTCATTTATCCCTCTGTCCTCCTTACTCTAACATGACTAACCATCTCCCTTCCCCTCCTCTACTCTCACCTCTCTTAGGTCCTTTCCCAAAGTAACAGTCCCCTTTTGCTAACTTATTTTTCAAGTAATTTTGTAATTTTTTTGTTTATAATTTTGTCAATTTTTGCAATTGATTTGTGAATTTCTATTTCGTTTCTGTAATTGTTTTGATTTTTTACTAATCTTTTGTCAGTTGTATATTTTCAGGGGTTCAGATGAGGGACGACGACAGAAGAGGACATTGGCCGGCCAAAAGAAGAAGAGGACTGCATTGCCCAGCTATGAGCAGAAACCAACATTGGCCAGAGTGGTAAGAACGTACTGCATTTGTTGCAATTTTGATTCCCTGTTGTTTTTATTTCTAAGTTGATCAAAACATTTAGGGTATTTCTTTAACATCCTGACTCTCTGTGTTAATAGGAGGATGCCTGGATCCCAATGTTAGGAACAACTTCCTTGTTTGTCAGGAGGAGGGTGGGGAGCAGGGCGGAGAATTAATTGCAGACAAGCAGAGAAGACAAGGTAAGATTCATGTGATGAAATCTATCTTGTGCGGATTTCTTGGGCTATTGTTCAGTTGAAATGAAGTCTTAAAATTCATTTGACATCTTTCATTTTGTTTTATTTCAGCAGTAGGCGGTTTGGATGATCTGCAGCCCCTGGTGTGGACGAATCTCGCCTCCCAATCAACTGCAGTCATCGTTGGAAGATGCGGTAAGATTTGAGATCTGCTCGCTGCAAACTTTCCGAATCTTTTACTTGTCAATTGATGTTGACCTGGTTTGGCCTTGACCTCTTGACTTCCACTGACAGGATGCAGAAGAGAAGGACCCATCCCAAAGAGCAGAAGAGGACCCAGTTCATCAGCCAGAGAGCCTGATAGAGAAGCTTTTTTCATTTATCCCTCTGTCCTCCTTACTCTAACATGACTAACCATCTCCCTTCCCCTCCTCTACTCTCACCTCTCTTAGGTCCTTTCCCAAAGTAACAGTCCCCTTTTGCTAACTTATTTTTCAAGTAATTTTGTAATTTTTTTGTTTATAATTTTGTCAATTTTTGCAATTGTTTTGTGAATTTCTATTTCGTTTCTGTAATTGTTTTGATTTTTTACTAATCTTTTGTCAGTTGTATATTTTCAGGGGTTCAGATGAGGGACGACGACAGAAGAGGACATTGGCCGGCCAGAAGAAGAAGAGGACTGCATTGCCCAGCTATGAGCAGAAACCAACATTGGCCAGAGTGGTAAGAACGTACTGCATTTGTTGCAATTTTGATTCCCTGTTGTTTTTATTTCTAAGTTGATCAAAACATTTAGGGTAACATCCTGACTCTCTGTGTTAATAGGAGGATGCCTGGATCCCTTGACCTCTTGACTTCCACTGACAGGATGCAGAAGAGAAGGATCAATTCCAAGGAGCAGAAGAGAAGGACCTAAGCCAAGAGGCAATAGAGAAGGGCCCATCCTAAGGAGCAAAGGAGAAGGACCCAACCCGAATAGCAGGGAGAACGACCCATCCTAAGGAACAGAAGAAGTGGACCAATTCCCATGAGCAGAAGAGAACGACCCATCTTAAGGATTAGAAGAGAAGGAACCATCCAGAGAAGCAGAAGAGAAGGACCCATCCCGAGGAGCAGAAGAGGACCCAGTTCATTAGCTGCGGGTGGGTTAGAAGTAGGGAATTTAATTTGGCAAATAATAGACTAAAGGGTGAGATTCATATCAGAATAGTTGTATTGTCATAGGAAATTAAAGGGGGGCTGGGTTTGCTTTTGAGACAAAATTGTAAATGGTATTGAGCTATATAGCAAATTGTTTATTATGGTATTCCTTTGACCCTTGTTTGCAGTATTCGTGAATCATTTGACCCTTGGTTTATTTTCTTTGCTAGCAGAAGGAACCTTGGCTGACCTAGATCCCTTATTGAGAAGAAGTATGTCTTGAACTCAACTGCAGCAATCATTGGAAGATTCAGAAGATTTAGGTCGGGATATTGGTCATAGAGGTACTAAGTCCAGTCAACAGAAGATAGAGAGTCCATTGCCCAGCTATAATCAGCAGAAAATATTGGCCAATGTGGTAAGTAACAAGTTGCTCTTTTGAATCCCTCGCTTTAATTGTAATTTGATAAATGCAGCAAGTAATAGTATTACTCCGTTCTTACTTTTTGTGTTAGCAGGAGAATGGTTTGGCAAGCTTCAATCCCAGTGTAAGATACGACTCCATTATTTGTCAGCAGGTGCTTTAAGATAAGGGATCGATTGTGGCAAACCATGGACAAAAGGGTAAGATTCATGTCATAATGCCAGTACTCTCTAGATTTTTTGTGGGCTCATCCAAACTATATTGAGATTGTTTCTCTACTTTTATTGAGCAGTTTAAGATAAACCTCTATCCAGAATCCTTAAGAGAAAAATCTCGCCTGAAAGCAAGAGTGCTGACCGTTTTGGGATAGACTGCTGTAAACCCTAGGATGATGGTAAGATGCGATGTGCCAATCCAGTGTTCTTTTGATTTTCATCATTTTTTCCACTTTACAAGTGTAAGGAATTCTTTTACTATTTGATATTTTTTTATTAATAGATCAGGGTTAGATCTAGTGTAGTGCTAGTGTAGATTCCGAGACAAGCTGGTGACTTTCATCTGACAGAAAGTGTGCAAAATTTTTGAGGGATCAAAAGCAGCCAACTCAAGAATTGATGGTAAAATATTTTATATGTGGATGTGCTTCTGGCTCTCTGAAGACTTATAGCTCTCCAAGTGTCAAGAACATCCTTTTTCCTTAGACCTATAGATGTTCTTTGTTCATACATACAGGGTTGGACTGGTTTTCACTCTCAAAAGAAGAGCATACAGTTACCTACCAGCAAAAGTTCAGGGATTGGCTGTGACCAATTCAAGACATGATGTAAGACACAATGGCACATCTTGCACTGTCTGACTTTTTTAGCTCACCTGAGCCAAGTTTTTCTGATCAAAATGTGTCTGTTGTTGTCAGCGTTGTCATCATTCTTTTCTTTGTAAACTTTAACAATGTCATATTTTCTCGAGAACGTATAGAAAGTTCATGGAAATCTCTCCCCGAAATATTAGGCTTCGAATTGTCAAATTACTACAAAAATGCCCTCAAGTATAGTTAAATTGAAATTTGTGTAAATCTTTGTCCTTTAAATCTTGATGAAGCTGATTCCAGTTTTGTGAAAAAAGAAGTTTAGAAAAAAGAACAAACTTTGGCTCAGAAAAAATTTCAATGACATTCATGTGATTGTAAAAACCTTTGGACCTCTGAATTTGGCATTGTTTTCTCAAATGCATTGGTTGATTTTATATTGTTGAAACACAGTACCTTACTTGTTTTTATTTTCATAGGTATTGAAGTCTATAGAATATCACTTTTTTTACTTTTCATTTGTTAAATCGACATTTTTTTTATTTGATAGAACACATCCTATGAATCATCTGAGCTGTCTTGATATCTGTGGAAGAAAGAAAGTTGGGCAACACATCAAAATAAATTCAAGTTATGGATCGTTAGAAATGAAAGGAGAGACATTTGTTGTTGAATTGATATAAAACTCTATTCTGAACAAGTGTGAAGGATCTGTGACCTTGTATTTGGATCTGTGACCTTATGTGAAGGATCTGTTACCTACATATAGTGTGAAAATTGGTGACCTTGTATGAAAGATCTGTGACCTTGTGAAGGACTTTGACCTTTTGTGAAGTATATCTGTGACCTTATGAAAAGGTTCAGTTGCCTTGTATAAAGGATCTGTAACCTTGTGTGAAGGATCTCTGACCTTTTGTTAAAGATCTGTGACCTTATATGAAAGATTTGTGATCAAGTGTGAAGGATTTGTGACATTATGTGAAGGATCTATGACCTTGCATGAAGGATCAGTGACCTTATGTGAAGGATCTTTGACCCTGTGTGAAGGATCTATGATGCTATGTGAAGGATCTGTGACCTTATGTGAAGGATCTGTGACCTTGTGTGAAGGACCTGTGACCTTATGTGAAGGATTTTTGACCTTGAAGGATCTGTGACCTTATGTGAAGGATCTGTGACCTTGTGAGAAGGATATTGCATTTTCCAGCCTTTGTTCTTTCCTTTCTTTTGTTGATGTTTTGAACCAAAAAACTTATGTACTATCATCACCCCCAGCAGTAAATTTCCTTGTTACACCAGTGTAGTATTGGTGAAGTATTGACCAGTTTATAAATCCATCAAATGAATGTATGTCTTGCATTCACCCTTAGACTTGCATTACTTTTTTGCCTTGGATACATGTGTGAATTTTTATCCATGTTCTCCCTGGGAAGTTTTTAATGTCAGTGATTATACTCTAACCTTTGGTGTTTAATACTGATTGGAAAGTTTAGGATGAGTGCAGTATAACAATTTTTTTGTGTTACGTAGTATTAGGAAAAATTAATTGTCCAAACAACATGTAAACAATGTTACGGAAATGTCTTGTTACTACGTTTTAGTTATTTAGGCTACAGCCAAAAAGATTTCAGAATATATCGCATGCGCAAACATTCGATTATTAAAGGGGTATTATCAAATGGTCACTTTCTAGTGCACACTATGCTGAGGAAGTCCAGTTTTTTATCAATATAAATTTATGTCTATATTGCAAAGCCCTTAATTCTTGAAAATATTGTCTCATAATTAAATAGAGTGAGGTTCCGCCACTCAAATTTTTGCTAACTCTGCATTTTGCCGCGGTTCACAGGTTTCCATCATTTTTTTTCAAATTTTGAAATATTTTGTTTTTAACATATGGTTTTTCCTGGGCGGCAGAGGAGGCTTATTTTTTTTTTTGGATGCATTTAAATGTGCATTTTGTTATGAATATGCAATGTTGTATGAAAACTGCTTTGTTTGCATGTTAATTTCTTGGAAAATAAACCTGGCCTAAACCTGCATGGTGCTCTGTAATGCAATTTAAGGGTTTTTAATAACCGTTTATGTAGGCATCAAATGTAGTGAAGAGACTGGTCATCTTAATTCATTATATGTGTGTTTTATGTCTATTTGTTTTGAAATTTCAATTCATATACAATGTATGATGTACTACTTATAATAAGTGACATCTGCTTCCTAAAATCTTTTCAGAGTTATATGTATAACAGTAGCCATTATTTTCAAATATTCTTTTCAAAATACATATACATGTAATAACATGTAAATTCAATATTCATGTAAATCTTCACAAGTTATGACAACAAATAAACAACATTGAATAACATGTAAATCTGAGTACTTTTTTCATTGCAGCCATCTTAGAGAGTTTTGTATTGAAATGTTAATGGGACTTTATATACTTATCAAATATAAAACATAACTGCTATTATTCTTCATGTTCATGATGTGGTAACAAATAAACAGTAACTAACATAAATCCAGGTTTTTGTTCTCTGTATTGCAGCGATCCGAGAGAGTATTTTGCAATGACTTTGGGAAATCTATAGTAATCAAACTTGACACTGAAATATACTGTTAATCTTTACTTTGTGCAGTACTGGTAAATGAAATTGAGGTTTTTTCCTTCCTTTTATTTCCCCTCCTTTCTATTGTAGCCAATTAATTGAATTAATTAAGATACATATATCTTTTTTTTTCAAATTAGTCCTTTGAATTTAAGATATCAAATTATTTGATGCATTACATAACAGTTCAATTAGAGATATCTTCAAGTATTCAAGATAATTTTCAATTCTGAATTAATTTACAAATTACTTCATTAATTGTTGATATATAACATTAATTCATTTGCAGAGTTATCTGCACACAATGATTGAATTTGTTGCTTTTTTCCAATGAATTAACAAATTCCATAACAGAATTAATAAATTATATATATATATATATATATATATATATATATATATATATATATATATATATATATATATATATATATATATATATATAAATATATAAATTATATAATAAATTATATATATTCGATGGCAATCGAATACAGAATTGCTAATCGGTTAACCGCAAGACGTTCCGACCGATTAACCGGTTAGTCGTATCGTATCAAAATACACATTTTTGACTTTTTTTATGTATTTGTATTTATATACACAAGAAGACTGAAAGAGAGACGTGGTTAGAAGTTAGAAACATTCTGCTCATTATCTTGATCAGGAAACTATACGTACATATAAACTATTTTATTTCAATTTCAATAGTTAGACAAGAAAAAAAATAAGAAAACCATGAATCTTGCATGAGAAATGAGACACAGAAAGATATCTTTCCAGTGCAGATGACGCACAAATTCATTCTTCATTGTCACAGTAATCAAAACTTTGTCCGAACTTTAACTTATACAATGTTTTTTTCTAATAATATAATAGAGAACGGCGAAAGATCGATACGTATACATACTCATTAAAAGTGCTCAATGGAGATTATGTAAAATCAAAAATATTACGGGATGGTCAGGGTACCAATATAATGTTTTTAAAAACAGTAATTAATACTTCACAAACTGATCAACTATTACCTCGCGATCTCAATCCGGAGAGCCATAATTACCTCCAAATCAGCTTAATAAGATGTGTAAAAACGCTGAACTGTCAACTTTTATGCAGAGATTTCCTTTCTTTAAAATGAAATTGAAGAAAAATGCGTTCAATATTACATATCTTAAATTTTCCGACTAACCGATTGCAGATTTTCTAACCGATTACCATCGGATTTCTAACCGATTACCATCGGAACGACCGATTAATCGATTAACCGGTTACAAATTGCCATCCCTATTAATTATAGAAAGCAATAATGCATTTAATGCACACAATATATATTTTATAATTTTTCTTTAATTTGTTTAAAAAATTGAGGAGTTGTGCTGATGGCAAACCAGGCTTGGCTAATGGTGATGATGTCTTCAATTAAATTCAAAATTCCATTAATTCTGCAATGGTGCATTCATCAATTCCTTTAAAGAGAGCAGCCACTTACAAAAATTCAATATATATATATATATATATATATATATATATATATATATATATATATATATATATATATATCATCTTAATTTAATTCTAAGCAGCTTAATTGTTGCATGCTGCTATGGAATTCCATACCTACATGTATTACATATACAAATATATATATAAAAAAAAAAGACTGGGGTTATTGGGAGGATCGAGGGGGGTTTCGGGATTCCCACTCTCATTCATTAAATACGTGGGGCAGTTCGACCAATTACTGCTGCCATTTAAACAAGAAAGTAGTAAAGTGAATAAATAAAAATGCCAATTATATTAGTCCTTGTATATATAGTATAAAAAAATAAATTTAATAGCAGTTTTCATTTGTTTTCAATCTCCTTGATAAAAAATTTAATTTAAAAACGATTGATTTTTCGTGACTCGGTCATTGCATAAATTTATTATAGATCCCAGGCCCGTAGGTAGCAATTTCAGTTTGGAGGGGGGGGGGGGGGGAGGCACACCCATACATTTTCAGTTGGGGGCACTATCAACTACCAAAATTCCTTCACAAGCAAAAAAGGGGGCGCATCAGACGTTTTTATTGACGGGGCACAAACATATAATAGCTTTTTTATATATAGTATACTATATATCGGCAAAATTACTGGGGGTGGGGGGAGGGGCATGGCCATCCCCCGGTTCCTACGGCCATGTATCCTGAATTTTTTTTTTGGGGGGTGGGGGGTATGGTAATATGTCGCTTGACATGTGGTCTATAATTTTTTTTAGACGGTCTGTAATGGTTGCCATTTACTACTGCCTGTGGCTGTTTTTCGTATATTTTTGTTTAATTACAAAGAGTAACGATCCGAAAATGTCCAAGTTAAAAATCTCATATAATCAATATGTATACGATATTATGATTATTTCATCGTCTTCTGTACTCATTATCGCCTATCTATTTGTAGTTGTGTTAGAAATTGCACATGGAGAAACGAAATGGTATTTTAAATATTTGAAAATTATGAGTAAAATGTTAAAACTGGCTTTGAAATATATGAAAGTCTTAGATGTTGTTATGTTTCAATTTAATTTTCACTTCTCACCAGATAATCATTACTTTATAAATTAATTAAAAGGGTTTATAATAGGTACTCCCCAAAATGGGAGTGTGTAAGATATGATAATATGATAAGAAAGCGATTAGTTAGCAATAATTAATTCGATCTTTTTTGTCATCTGAAATCTCTTTTCATACCTATTGTGGGTATATAAAAACGTTTCTCTTTGATGTCATAACATATTAATCATAATTAGTGAACTTTATTTCGATTGAGTAATTTACATTGAGTAAAGTGGTATACTGCCATTTCCGTTTATCTTGTTTTTTTTTAAACTTCAGGTTGCGTTTTGAAATTCAAATACTTTGGAAATCTTGTGTTTTCGTTGGACCCTTAATTTTTTGCGGCCGATTTGATGCTTTGCATCACTCTTGTTTAAAAGTCTGTAGTGGCTTCTTTCCTGTCAATCTGTGGTGCGCAGGATTACCGCCAAACATCACTATTTTACGTGTATTATATGTATGAACTACAATTTCATTTCAAATATCCGGGAAATGCCATAAATTACGGAAGTGCAACGAAATTCTCTAAATGACAATAAAATAGATAATAACTTCAAACGTATTCATTTTTAATGCAACTTTTCATTTTAATTTTATGTTTTTGTTATTAAAGAGTACTTGTGTATTTTCTGGAAAAAAAGTCTATTTTTGTTTGTACGCCATATGACCATACAATAACACATTTAAGAATAAAATCCCTATCCATGGCTACTAGAGTATATACTTTACTACATTAATTCAGTTTTACTCAACTATGACGGATTAACACGTTGTGTTTGTTTTCATTTTAACGTGTCTCTTATTATCATTTAAAACGTGTTACGTGTATCAACGATTATACCAGACAACCGTTGTATATAACAAATATTTGGCATTTCTTTAGAGTACAAATAGCTTTAATTAAAAAAATAAACCAAAAGTTTTCAGAACTTCTTGAAAAATTCATAATAAAATTTTCCCAAATTTTAAAGAAGAGCCTATATTGGTTATTTTTTTTTATTCCATTAACGTACACATGTTAATTTCTTATACAAAATGTCAACGTCACGACGTTAAAGTATGTAACATCAACGTAATGACGTGAAAATGTTAATAAGGAAAACAATACCAAATTTAACGAATGTAAAAAGAAAACCAGAAAAGATTTTGTTTAGAAATATATTGTTTTACAACATACAAATCTTAGATTTTTATATGAGAAAGTTTCATTTATTTTGATGACTGGGCCAATTTAGCCCCTTCGTGGAATTAGCTCTTTTGATCAGAAAAGCTCACTTGAGCCTTTGACTCAGGTGAGCTAAAAAGCTCATAAAATACTTTTCATTGAAACGATTATACCAGTTAAACACTATCTTTTATAAATTATAGAAGAAAAGTATATTATAAGTCAAAAAATTTGGAAATGTATTAATTTTATTGATGGAAAATCGAACTAGCTTTAGCTTAGAACACTGCAGTATTAAACAGTGTTCAACTACAGACTGATGCAAAATATATTGTTTGCTGTAAAAAAAAAGTATTATGTTGAACTTCAAGATAAAGTGGAAAAAGAAATATACATGCAGACAAATGTTCAATTTTGTGTAATCAGTAAACACACATGTACATTCAATAATTTTATTTCCTTTATTATTTTGAAAATACACGTATATAATATAAACATAAAATGTTTTATAGACTGGAAAATCTTGACGAAACTGAAAACTACATATCAAACAATGTGTATAATTTTCTAATGTAAAAACAACAATATCAACAAAAACAAAGAAAATAAACATTAATACATGTAGAGATACTATTGAAAAAATTATCGGTTCTTGTTTATTTGTATAAAATTTTCTGATGTTATCTGTAATGGTTATTACTTGGAAAAATTAATCATTTTTTTTCTTGCAAATATACGATTCATCTCACTCCTTTTTTTCTTTTAGAATGGGCCAGATCTTTTAGCATTAATAACAGATGAGGAACTCTCCAAATATATTCCTCTGCACGGGGAAAGACTGCATGAGAGTAAGAAATTACCTCAGAGATCTCTCGTTTTTAAACTGAATCATTTAATCAAGAGAAAATGGAGACTTATACAAATGTCTCGGTTTTATAGCAAAAGTTTCGCGTTTATTCGCGGAAGTTACGCGCGTTTATTCGCGAGAGTTACGCGTTATAACGCGAAAAATATATTTTTTTTTTACCTATGAAAATGAGATCAATGGGCTTTTGTACATAACAACATAGCATATGATTTTATAAAAATTGTAGGTAATCATAAAATTTTGATCCAATACTGGATTCATTGGCCTTCCCCGATGTTAGAAACTTGTGTAATAAATAAATGGGTTTTTTTGGGGAGGGGGGGGGGGCTCCTTCAGTGTAGCTTGCTCTTCCTTGTTCACATTCGGACTGGAAACATAGGGGGAGGTATTGGGCAGTTTTATTTGTAATTGTAAACTGACAACTTCCAAATTTACGGTAAAACATTTCCAATTTCTTTTGAGTTTTACATGAAAAGATTTTACGATTTGGACATGAAGGTCCATGTTTCAGGATGCAGTAGTTTCCCCTGGGTCAATATTTCCTGCTGCTGAATTGATGTGGGTTCTTGATACAATAGCAAAACCGCATATTTTTATTGAAATCACCTGAAATTGGATTAAAATTCAAAATTTTTAAAATCTTTCTACATGTAGTAAAACAAATGTTTACAACACTTTTACTTGTCAAATATTTTTTTTATTTTTCTTATATGGTTAATGAAATACAAAACTGCATTTCAAAACAATTTATTATGTTATATACCGGATGAATGAATGTTCTTACCTTGAAAGTGGTGCCCGGGTGTGAGAAAATTTATGTTGTTTTTGTCTTCATTGTCCTGATATCTCCAACCCTCATGCCAGCCCTTGGAACATCCAGATCTAGGTTTTACGAGGGTATATGTCCCTCGTGGCCAATTAACTGAAAAATTTTAACGTAAGCTAAGTTATTTTGATAAAATCAACATAAATCTCTCTCTCTCTCTCCCTCTCTCTCTCTTTTTCTTGGGTGACACACCAATACGCAATTTGAATCAAAGTTTGAAACTTCTAAAGGTACCGAGGTTCCACATAGCATCATGACTTGGGGTCTCTTTGTACGTATCAAATACTTATTGAATTGAAAACAGTGTTAGAAAGTGCAATTCAACACCAAAAGGAATGCCAACATTAAATAAGTTACAGCTAGTATCAACATTAAAAAAAATTACAGTGTCAACATTTAAAATAACTAATAGTACCACATAGGGATGGCAATGGAATATAGATTTGCCAATCGGTTAACCGCAAGACGTTCCGACCGATTAATCGGTTAATCGTATAAAAAATTCTCAACATATTTCATCATTATAAGCCCTACTCAAATAAACAAGACTAGTATGATGTTACATGTAGTAATATTATGTTTATATTTGATCAGAACACTATATTTATTTATTTTTTCTTTTAATTTTAATAGGAAAAAAAATAAGAAACCCATGAAGCATGCCTGAAGCATCAGATGCGTAAAAAAATTCTCAGGAGCAATGTCACGCAAGTTCATTCTGCATTGTAAACCATAATTAAAACTAAATCTGAAGTATAGCTTAATTTACAATGTTTGTTTAATACTATAATTTGATAGGTAACTGCAAAGGGTAGAAGAGGTAAGGTACACATCATAATCAGTTCATAGTTCTCAATGATCACTTAAATAAAGTCATTAAAGAAACACAGGACAGGCTGGGTAACGACGTGGCGTTTAAACAGCAATTGACATCTCGAAAACCGACTAATTACCCCCACAATGTCAATCCGGAGAGCCTTAATTATCTCCGAATCAGCTTAAATAGATAGGTCAAAATGCTAACATTTCAGATATTTTTATTTGTATTATTGGAATTGAATATTCAGGAAGCTGTGTTCAAATTAACACATATATTAATTTTTTTTCCGACTAACCGATTAGATTTTCTAACCGATTACCATCGTTCCGACCGAGTAACCGGTTAACCGATTACCAATTGCCATCCCTAGTACCACATTAAAAAAGTAACAGTGACAACATGACAAAAAGTTACAGTATCAACATTAATAAAATAACAGTGTAGGAGGGTGTTTAGTGATGGGGTGTCCGTCCGTCCATTCGTCCGTCGTGCTGCACGTCCGTCCTTTACGCTTTGGGGTATACATCTCTTATCCGCAACTCCTCCTAGACCGCTGAATAAAATTTAATGATACTTTCACAGAATCTTTATTAAATAGTGCCATTGTGCACCTCCTATTTTACTTTTTAATTGGACACATATTTCCGGTTTCCAATAGCACAACATAGAGCACTGCCAGTCTTTCTATAATATTGAGGGGTACCTATCTCTTATCCGCTACTCCTCCTATACCACTGAATAAAATTTAATGATACTTTCAAAGAATCTTTATTACGTGGTGCACCTCCAATTTTACTTTTTGATCGGTCACATATTTTGGGTCTCCCATAGCAAAACATCATGCCAAGAAATCCCGTCCATATTTCCACAGCGATGGAGTCAATAAAAGTGTACTTGATGCAAATCACCCATATTCCCCTAACGCTGGCGAGACAATTAACGGCAGCAGATTTGAGGGGGTGGATCTAAGTTTTCCGTTTTCTTACTAAAAGAAAATTAAAAATTCTACCCCAGGAAATAGCCTCCTATGCCCTGAAAAAAAAGGTTCCTGTCAAAAACCTTTATTTATTTACAAAATATGTAAAATGCACTAGAGACACGTACCAGAATTGTAAAATAGACTGGAAGGAAATAAAAAAAAATTCAATAGGAAAAAATAATAATTTTATATGTATGGAACTACAATTGATTCATTGGTATGATACCTTAATAAGGCGAGGGACTTCCACAACAACCAAGTTCATCGTGCACGATGTTAATTCATACTAGGAAAAAACTATTTTGATATGGAAACACTGAAAAATATGAAAGGCGTCTAATTTTTACTGAACAATTAATTAGTTTACTATAATTTATTTCACTTTCTTTTTCTTGTATTTTACTTTTTTAACCGCATATGATTTGCACGGACCCCCCCCCCCTTTCCAAAAAAAAAAAAAAAAAAAAAAAAAAAAAAGGTGCAAAGGCTTCTAAATAATATTAAGCATTCTAGCTTTAATTTAAAACCAGTAAAACTTAAGATCCTTCCCTCAAAACTGCTGACATTAATTGCCTCGCGCACATCTCTCTGGGGAAAAATCACAGATTAACGCTAATTCCGCTTTTATTGAGTTTGCTCTAAAACTAGAAAGCGTACTTTTTCTTGGCATGGACTTCGTCATTATAAACATATGGGAGCGGGGAGTTATAATTTTGTGAGGTCAGTGCTCACAATACCTCTAGTTTAAAAGTAAACTTTAAAACGTTAATAGTGCCAACATAAAAAAAGTAAAGTGTCAACATAAAAAGTACTAGTGACAGTGCCAACATTACAAAAAGTAAAGTCAATATTAAAAAAGTAAGAGTGTCAACATAAAAAAAAAAATTAAATTCCCAACATTAAAAGGAAGTACAGTCTGATCAACAATAAAAAATTTCAACGGAATCAGTTTTCACGTAGATAAATGGCGTCGTAAGCAAACTTTTATAATATGTTCAAAATCTGGAGGATTGGTGGATGAAATAAAATTTTAAAAAGTTCAATGATTCCATTAAACCAGGCAACTTTTAAAATATAAAACAATGTACGCATTTTGTAAAGTGGGAGTAATCAGAGAGAAAATGACTGTAATGGCTATTAATGACATATTTCCGGTGTACTTTTCTGAAATAAAATTTCTGAAAAGTATTTTTTTTTAATTAAACCAACAAATTATAACTAAATTGGAAAAGAAAAAATACATGCATTTGAAATTTATTAAATGATATAGCTGTACCTGTACATGTATATAGCTAATGTAACGATTTTAGCAATTATTAATTGCAAAAACTACAAGCTGTCTTTCTCCATAATGAAAACTTGTGAAGCTTTATGTTTTTGGTCAAGGTAAGCAACTTCTGACATTGGTTATGTAAAGGATTTCTTAAGATTTCTTAAGAAGTAAATTGCAGGTATTTAGTTATAACTCGAAACCGGAAAGAGATTTGGTTGTCAGCGCGCAATCAGCATCTTTATATATACATGTACTGAGCAAAGCAGCAAGTATCTTTAAATTGCATTTAAATTGGAACATTCATATTAATTCTTTTAATCTCATACAGACGTTACAAGTTGTAATCATGGAAAGAAATATGATTTAATGTTATGAAAAATAGATTAAATAAAAAAAAAATTCAATTAATCTGCGTAATAGTTGTGTATAACAGTATAAATCCATCTAACATATAAATTTATTTCATGCATATTAGTACCTTCCAATGAAACATTTCCAGACATTCTATTTTTTTTTCACGGCATCATTTTCAAATATTCACCAAAGAGTGATTATGGAGAAAAGACAAAGTGAAAATGTATTGTAGATTTTTCTGTATTGTAAGTTATTTGCACATGGCTTATAAATCCCGACTCTCTAGAAAAACTGAATAAATCTTGCCCTTTTGATCAAAACGCATTATCCATATATTAGTATTTAAATCGTTACTGTCTGAATTCTAGTACGAGTTTTACATCCAAAGAAAATCCAACATATGTCTAAACTGAAACTTAATATCTAAAGCAGTGTCACTCTATTTATTTACGCAGTGTAATATTTTTAACATTCCCGGCCCAACAATCAAACTGAATTTGAATTACCATACCTATACAGGATTCCTAAACTACATAAAAATCCTTAAAAAATACATAGCTAGTTCCAGTAAATGTTTTTACCAAGCCTCTTTCTTTACTCCTCACTAAAATATTAACAACAGTGAAGGAGAAACTTCAGGAGTACTGTGCAACAATATATTCGAGAAGTGGTGTTAACCAGACGTAGATACTTAAAAACTTTTAGACAATTTGAAATCACAAAATTTTTAGAAAAATTCATAACATCAAAACATACAACTTTTCGACACTTTATACAACCATTTCCCACGTTAAAATAAAGTCCAAACTTTTTGAAATCGTATACAGCCGCCTTTTCAATAAAAATGGAATTCGTAAACTTACTTACTTTGTCATTGGCCATTTACAAAATTAATTTGTTAAAAAAATTCTGATTGTACACACAAGTACTCTGAAGTAGATATTAAAAGACACTTGAGTTTCTGATTGACAATATCTATGTAGTTTTGGAGATCAGGTCTTCCAACAATCTGTCGGAATTACCATGGGTACCGATTGCAGACCTATTTTTGTATTCATATGAAGCAGAATTTATTCAAAAACTTCTACATGAGAAGAAAAAGACACTTGACGTGTCTTTCAACTCGACATCTAGATATCGGTATATCGACGATTAAAAATGGTAGCTTTCATTCATATGTCGACTCGATATATCCTAGTGAACTTAAAATAAAAGATACCACAGAGTTTTATATTGGGATATAATACTTGAAAAAGACGTTATTGGTAACCTAACTAAAAGACGTGATGACCTCAACTTTTTCATCGTCAACTTCCCTTACTTATGTAGCAATATACCCTTATCACCTGCATATCACCTGCATATGGGGTTTATATCTCCCCGTTGATTCGATATGCAAGAGCATGTTCCACGTACGAACAATTTCTAAAACGAGGCAAGCTATTGACAAACAAGTTGATTAAACAATGATTTCAACAGTCTCGTTTAAAGTCATCATTTCGCAAGTTCTATGGTCGATACAATGACCTTGTCAGCATATGCAATTTATCATTAAGTCGAATGCTGACTGACGTTATTCATACTTATTGTTAGGCTATTATTCAAACACTGAATCGTCTACGGATTTTTCTGTTTGCCCGATCCTGACAATGTGCACACGGCAGGTGTGACCGGTCGGCAGGGGATGCTTATTCCTCCATGGTACATGGTCCCACCTCTGATGTTTTTAATGGTCCGTGTTTGCTCTGCTCCTGATTTTGTTTCAATGGACTTTTGAGATCGATTACTGTTCGTTATCTTCGTATTTCATTATATAATTTGAAGTTCAAACCATTCACTGATTTGAATAGTAGGGAATAAAAATCCAAAAGTAAAAATTATATCTAATGAACAAAAAAAAATATCCAAAAAGATTGAAAAGATTATTTTTAAAAACAGTGTTTATGTAGTCAATTACTTTTTCAACATTAAGAAAATTATCTAATTTAATTTTTTTTGCAAAATTTAGTAATTTATAATTCCCCTGAATTTATAGGTCTTGTACATGTGTTACATGTACTTTTCATAGAGTACATTTTTGTAACGGGATATTGCACTAGCTAGGCGCAGGAATTCATCGATCATCTCTGTATCTATAAACGGAACGAAAATGTTACTGCTAGTATACAGAATTTTTCAGGCACGTAGTAACAGGTAGGACGGGGGGGGGGGGGGGGTGCATGGACTTTTTCCCGAACATAATGTTTCACTGTTAAATTAGCATTGAAAGGTTGTTTCTTTTTTCTGATTTTTCAGGAAAAAAGGCTTGTCTCTGCACATATACTAGGGTCGTTCAATATGTAATACAAAAGGTCATCTTAAAATAAGAAAAAGACGAGAAACTGCTTTTTAATATTTTTAATCCGTAAAAGTATCCCCAGTTGACCTTTTCACATGTCTAAAGTCTTTGAGCCCATGATCAGAACACTCCAGTATACTCATCTTTATCGATGCTCAAAAGTCACTGATGAATAGCACTCCCCATGGTATACCTGATTTTGTAAAGTCTTCCTTTGATTGTTTTCTTGTGTTTTTGGATTAAATATATCTCACAATACTGAGATCTAGTGAATACGGGGGATGGCTAAGCTCTGTAAACGTTCCTTTTTTCAAAATTTTCTTTATATCTCTATGCTTATTTGTAGCAGCGTTGTACGAGGAAAATACAAAAAAAAGTACAAGAAAGGTACAAGAAATTACTCTGGGGAGAGATAATTGGACTTTCTTTACACAAAGCCTGTTTAACTTTCCTCAGTGCAAACTTAATGTAAAAGCAACCATTGATAGTCCTTCCTTTGCGCGTAGATAAATATTTTACTGGACCTCTTGCAATTGATTAAAAAGAAAATCTAAACCTGTTTGGAGTCCGGACTTCTCTTTGTGATAACATGACGACAGATGTTTCTCTCTGATTCCACATATTATTATTGATCTTCATTATGGAATATAAAAAGCACCCATGTTTCGTCATCCATCATCCCTATCCTACCTTCATTTTTAATTTTTTAATAGACCTTTGGCACATTTAACGCATGCTTTTTAAAAGGCATCTGTAAGGAAATAAAGCAGCCATCTGATAGAAATATTTTAAGATTTATTTCCTTTTTTATTGAACGCTATAAACTGTGTATAGATAAAATGTTTAGTGTAGATCTGGCACTTTCAGATATCATGTTGAACACAGCATCAACATTCTTGTGTGTACCTACAGATTTTGATCGACCAATTCATATGTGATCTTTAAGCTTTCCTTTTTCATTTTTTGATTTTTTTTTTTTGAAAACTGTAAAGCGTGAAAGACTAGTCTTTCCACATATCAAATCCATATCTCTCATTTGGGTTCTCCAGCGAGTTTTGTAGAGAAGCACAGTTTTCACATTCATCCTCATTTTCATCTTGCAGGAAGAGACAGTTTTCAACTCAGTGTGGTGACCATGCTTACTTTAAAAAAAATAATTTCTTTGCGAAGACAGTAGGAAATAGCAGGCTTTTTTCGGTGTTAGGAGTTCTTAAATGGCAAGGTGAAGATAAACGGCGATCGATCTCATAAAAAACTACAAAGGACAAGGTGCGTTTGGTACAAAATTTGACCCCGTGTCAAAATTAAATAATATTCCTTAAAACTTGTTGTTAACAGGGTATAAAACACGGACACCTGGAAATTCCAGAGGTGGGGTCGAGTGCCTAGGAGGAGTAAGCATCCCCTGTTGACCGGTCACACCCGCCTGAGCCCTTTGTATTGATCAGGTAGACGAAACATTCAAATTTAATATAAAAACAAAGGTCTAGCTAACAATTGGTATGAAACATGTCAGCCAAAATACAACCCAGTGATAGGTTATATTTGCTAACAAGGCCGTATAGCGATCATAGAATTTACGAAATGCTGACTTTAAATAAGGTTTTCGAAATCCCTATAACATCAACGTATCTGTAAATAGTCTGCCTCTGTTTAAAAATTGATTGTACTCAGACCATGCTCTACAGTATCAAACAAGCTGGGAGACATAAACACCGAATACAGATGATAGCGGAATTTCAGTACATAAATAAGTAAAGTTGACGATGGAAAAGCTGAAGTTTGCATACAATTTAGTTGTAAGTTGGTCCTTATCGCCTATAGTCAGTTTAACATCCATGTATGAAGAAACAGGTGTGGCAGACTCTGTGGTATGATATATTTCGGTCACTGGGATATATCGAGTCGACATATGAATTGAAATAACTATTGTTAATTGATAAAACATCTTCGATTTTTACAAAGGAATACTCAGAAAAAAAATCTTTAAAAATCTTCAAGAACAGAAAGCAATGATCGGTCATATTTATATGGAAGCTTCCTCAGGTAGTGTAGATTCAACTTTGTTCAAATCTTGGTCCCCGAGGGTAGGGAGGGGCAACAATGGAGGATCAACGTTTTACATAGAAATATGTACATAGAAAATATCTTTAAAAATCTTCTTCTCAAGAACAGGAAAGCCATGATAAGTCATTGATATAGAAGCATCCTCAGGTAATGTAGATTAAAATTTGTCCAAATCATGACCCCCAGGGGTAGGTCGGGGCCACAATAGAAGATAAAACTTATGGGAAAAAAATCTTTAAAAAATTTCTCAAGCCATTAGTCAAAGAAATATGGAAACATCGTCAGTGTAGATTCAAGTTTGTTCAAATCAACCCCTGGGACAATAGGTCGGGACCACTCATAAATTTAAACTTTTCATTGCTGAATGATTTTTTTTCTGGACAAAATGCTCAGGTGAGCGATGTGGCACAGGGGCCTTTTGTTAAGGGAGTTTACTGCTTGCTCATTATCACAAATTTTATTGCACCCTGACACAGTTAGATAAGTCTTAGCTTCAATATTTTTTCTTTCTGATCAAAAGGAAGGTTTATTTTCCTCGACCCAGCACTGAAGAGGAGTCTCCCAAATCAACCGACGCCAGTTTCGGAAGATTCGGTGAGATTCAAACTCTTCTTGTTGCACACTTTCCTTATTTTGAAATAGTTTTCACAGAATCTTGACCGAGTCTCATTTTGACGTCTTGAAATTTCAATCGACCGTTTTAGACCATTCGAAGTAGCAGTACATGTAGCTATTAAGCAAGCAAGAATACGAGAGAAGTTAGATTTTTTTCTTTTCAAAACCAAACTTTAGGTGAGCTGTAGTGTTTCCTTTGCATGTATTTCTGTCTTCTATCCCCTTCCTACTCTTTATAACATAGCTAACCCAATTTCACTTTCCTTTTTGAATTGTCTCCAATAACTAAATCTGTAGGTGTAACTTTTTTGATCGAAATTTGTCTCCCCTCGACGTCTTAAACTTTCACAACTTCATCTTCTTTTCAAGAACCACTGTTCCAGTTTCAACCACTTGCCAGAAAGCATCCTTGGGTAAAGGGAATTCAATAAAGCCACATCTTTTTTCTAAGGTGAGATAATTAAGAATTAGTGAAAATTTAATGGTATTTTTAACAAATTTCATTTTTCTCTTTTCTGATTTTTTGCCTAACCAAAGTGCTCAGGTAAGCGATGTGGTCCAGGGGCTCATACATTTAAAGTAGTTGTCTCGTCATTTTTATGCCCCCTTAATCGAAGATTGGGGGGCATATAGTTTTTGCCCTCTCCATCTGTCTATCTGTCTCTCTGTTTGTCCGCAAAAACTTTAACCTTGCCCATAACTTTTGATTAGTTGGAGCTATGGATTTCATATTTCACGTGTTTTCCTTGTGACAAGACCTTCCTTTGGATACCAACAACTTTGTCCCTTTGACCTTGACCTTGGAGTTTGACCCACTTTTGCTGAATTTTATCAGACTTTAACCTCAGCCATAAACTTAGAATAGTTGGTGTTAGGGCTTTCAAACTTTACATGTGTATTCCTTGTGACAAGACCTTATTATGGACACCAACAACTTTGACCGTTAACCTTGACCTTAGAGTTTTACCTACTTTTGAAAAACTTTAACCCTGGTTATAACGTTTGAACAATTGGTGTAAGGGCTTTCATACTTCACATGTGTATTCCTTGACAAGACCTTCCTTTGGATACCAACAATTTTGGCTCATTGACCTTGACCTTGGAGTTTGAACTAACCTTATTGAAATGCGAACAAGTAATAATACTATTTGTAGTACTGATATTCACAAAGTAGCAAAAGACATTTGTAATATTTTCACCAGAACAGCGAAAGAAACATTTGGAAATACTTCCGCGGGTCAATATTCATATAATAAAAAACAAAGCAAACCTTGGTTTAATAGAGAGTGCAAAACAGCTAAGAAAAAGTTTCACTTGGCTAAAAGAATTCATAACGTGTGTAAATTGGAAGAAAACAAACAAAATCTTAGGAAGATGAGTAGAAGTTACAAAAAAGTTATGGATAAATGTATTAGAAAGCATAAGAGTGACCTAACTCGTAAACTTATGCAATTACGTACTACTAATACTAAGCCTTATTGGAAAATACTAAACTCTTCTTATAAAGAAGCAAAGTGTGCTGTAAATATCGAAGATATGTTTAAATATTTGAAAGGTATTAATGAACGTAACTATGAGATTGATGAAGAAGATTTTTATTCAGTTGCAAGGGAACTAGAATCGATCGAAAGCTCTGATGAAATTCTTAATGGTGAAATAAGTGATTCTGAAATTATTTAAGCAGTAAACAAATTAAAAAAACGGTAAAGCATCTGGTTTTGGTAACATTGTAAATGAACATATTTCATCAACATTGTATACTTCTTTTTACCTGTGTACAAGATATTTTTTAACATTATCTTTGACAGTGGTCTGGTCCCAGATGAGTGGTTAGTGGGTATTGTTAAACCTATTTACAAAAATAAGGGTGATCCGACTTCCCCAGAAAATTATTGTCCTATAACTCTTTTGAGTTGTTTAGGTAAAGTTTTCACGTGTATATTATGCAAGCGATTAGAAATGTATTCAGCTGAAATTGAACTTTTTAAGAAAAACAAGCAGGTTTTAGGAAAGGACATTCTACTTTAGACCATATTCTGACTTTACACTTTTTATCAAACACACTGATGAAGTGTAAGAAAAAACATTTTTGTGCTTTTATAGACTTCAAACAAGCGTTTGACACTGTTTGGAGAAATGGTCTCTGGAGTAAACTTTTAAATTATGGAATAAAAGGCAAATGCTTCAAATATATTACAAATATTACAAATATGTATCAAGGAATTAAATCACTTATTAAGATGAACGGCACGACAACCGATTTTTTCTTTTTTCGGAGTTCGGCAAGGGGAAAATTTATCCCCCTTTTTATTTTCACTGTACATTAATGACTTAGAAAATTATCTTGTTGATAAATATATAATTGGTTTACAAAGTCTTACTACTTCAATAGAAAACGAATTATGTATGTATTTGAAACTTTTAATACTTTTATACGCCGATGATACTGTCATTTTAGCAGAAACTCCTGGTGATCTACAGAATGCTTTGAATCAATTTGAATGCTATTGTACAGAGTGGAAATTGCATATTAATATTGACAAGACCAAAATATTAATTTTTTCAAAAGGTCGTTTACTCAAGAGAGCATTTTACTACAATAACAAGAGTCTAGAAAATGTAAAAGAATTTAAATATCTTGGTATCATTTTTTCAAGATCTGGCTCCTTTTTAAAAGCCAAGAAACATCTATGTGACCAAGCCCAAAAAGCAATGTATGGTGTAATCAGAAAAATTAGACAATTCAACCTCCCTGTAGCATGTCAATTTGAATTGTTCGATAAA
This sequence comes from Saccostrea echinata, assembly GCF_033153115.1. Classification (NCBI taxonomy): domain Eukaryota; kingdom Metazoa; phylum Mollusca; class Bivalvia; order Ostreida; family Ostreidae; genus Saccostrea; species Saccostrea echinata. The sequence goes on from NW_026889803.1 coordinate 14,410,600, forward strand.
ATGGTTGTACCAGTGCTACTCTAAGGTTGTGAAATCTGGGGTTTTGAAAACCTAGACATTATTGAACGTGTTCATTTAAAATTTTTGAAACATATACTTTACTTGAAAAGTAGTACCCCACATTTTATGGTTTATGTGAAACAGGACGCTTTCCATTATCTGTCCTTGTTTATTCCAGAATAGTTTCATACTGGTGTAAATTAATTAATACCCCCGGAAACAAAACTTCATGTATATTATATAAATATTTAGTCGCTAGCTCACAATCTTAAATTGGTAAGAATCCATGGATTGACTGTGTGCATCGTATTTTTGATTCATGTGGACTATCTAATATTTGGAATGAACAGTTTTGTTATAGTCTTAATCAAGATTGGGTTACTACTGCTGTAAAGCAACGATTACAGGATCAATTTATGCAAAAATGGAATGCTGACATTAATAGTTCATCCATAGGTGTTGTGTATAAACTTTTTAAAACAAATTTTGAATGTGAAAAGTATTTAAGCATTTTGCCATTAGAATTTAGGAAAATACTTGTAAAATTTCGTACTTCTAATCACCGTCTACCAGTTGAACTGGGAAGATGGGCAGGTTTACCATTAAATGAAAGATTATGTACACTTTGTAAAACCAAACACGTTGCTGATGAATTCCATTTTATACTTGAATGCACTGCATTGTCAAATATTAGGTAAAAGTAAATTAATGAATATTACTTTACTAGACCAAATATACTTAAATTTTCTCAATTGACGACAAAACAAGATGCTAACACTTGAGAAAAAAAAACTCTGTACTTTTATATTAAAAATATATGAGTTAGTCTGTCCTCTATGATTTTTTTCCTCATTTATACTATTAGTACATGTATATGTATTATATGTATTTATCTTTTTTTCTTTTGTCTTCTTTCACTTTCATTTTTTGAATAAGTATATCATACACTTGTACCTCTGACCGGAATTTATATGTTGTAAATATTTTTCATTGTCCTCATGTACCATATATTTTAGATGGTTTTGAGTGAATAAATGAACATGAACTTGAGTACATGTACATGAAATCACGATGTAAACAGCCATTTACACATAATGTTTCGATATTGAGCATTTTCGGGTATGAGGGCAATTCAATCGCTTAACTATTGGATAAATTTGCTTTCTAAAAAATTATTTTTGTTGTGTTATTTCAAAAAAAAATATATATAAATCGAAGGAGACAATTCACAGTTGCCAATAGCAGCGAGTGTCCGAAACCAAGATTTTCTCGATTCGCACTTTACCAGCAGTGTGGTCTGTTTCTTTTACATAACATGGGAAAAATGTGTATTGTCTGCTATAATGACGTTTCAATTACGAATGCATTATCGTCAGAAAGCTACGGAAGCCCAATAGTGCAAACCAAAAAAATAAGAAACAAGAAAACGAAATTATTATATAAAGAAAACGAAATTATTAAATAAAAAACGAAATTATTAAATAAAAAACGGAATTATTAAATAAAAGAAAACGAAATTACTAAATAAAGAAACAAACGAAATTATCAAATAAAGAAAACGAAATTATTAAATAAAGAAAACGAAATTAATAAATAAAAGACAAACGAAATTATTAAATAAAGAAAACGAAATTATTAAGTAAAGAAAACGAAATTATTAAATAAAGAAAACGAAATTATTAAATAAAGAAAACGAAATTATTAAATAAAAGACAAACGAAATTATTAAATAAAGAAAACGAAATTATTAAATAAAGAAAACGAAATTACTAAATAAAAAACTGAAACTGAAATACGGAATTTATAGATGTGCATGGTAAGGGCCTGAACCCATGAATCATTCCATAAAGCGCACGTGTTATAAAGCATCACTTAGTAATTCTATAGACCTGATTTTGTTTCGACATTGAAACAAGTGTGGGGGAAATGAAAAAAAAAACTTAGATAAATGTCAAATTGACAAACGTAGAAAAACATGTGCTCACAGCCTATAATTCGCATTTGTAAAGTAAATGATTAATAACTGTTCAATTTTGTTTACGGGAATTTGATGCTGTGTCGCATCCCCACAACGTCAAAGTTTGAGCCTGTAAGCCTGGACGTAGCGAGGATGGCTGTTTCTGCTTACATAAAATTAATGACATTCCAAAAGAGCTCATGAATCGCTGAAAGGTCAAGGCCTTGCGTATCGTATCGCTGAATTCCCCCCGAACTAAACCTAGTGCCCTATCTGTGTACCCATAAATCTTAGGTTGTTGAAACAATAAAGAGAATGTTTTGAATACTTGTTGGATTTGTTATGCAAGTGTGTGCATTGTTTATTCACAACTATCACTGACTTATGAATACAGATTTAGAATTTGTCATTTAGAATATGTGAGAACAAATAGTTAGTGCATCACTTCTAATTATGCTTTGATAAATGACCAAGAAATCACAGGCGCTCCCCATGTAATTCTGTAAATGACGAATGATAAGTATATATATATATATATATATATATATATATATATATATATATATATATATATATATATATATATATATATATATATGTATAGGTCTACCCCTCAATACTATAAAATCAACCTTGTTGATTTTATAGTATTGAGGGGTAGACCTATATATATATAATATATATATATATATATATATATATATATATATATATATATATATATATATATATATATATATATATATATATATATATATATATATACTTTTCATTCGTCATTTACAGAATTACATGGGGAGCGCCTGTGCAAGAAATTAGAGGTGTTTTGCTTAATTTTTAATAAAGTAAGCAATCATTAAAATCTACTCATTGTAACAACTTTGTCTTGTTTAATTTTTGCACTTGCTCTCTTTAAACAATAATTTATAATGGGTTCCGATCGGTAACGTATCATTTTACAGCATTTTTTGTACTGTGCTATAATTGAAAAAAAAAGATGTATAACCATGGGAATTTCCTAAATGTTATAAGGCTCAGCAGTTGTAAACAACGGAATCTTAACAGACATGTATATCTTAAATATTTGTGCAATTTATTAGCATAATCTCTTTGATGTTTCATGTCCAGATTCATTGTTTGCTAATAATAAGACCTTCTGAGTTGAGGGTTTAAGAAAGCTAATACTAACGTAAACTTGTCATCACTGGCCAATTCATCAGACTGGTCAAATTAAGTTTACATTAATCATGTTAATGTAAGAAAAAAACATAGATCTAAGCATATTGGATAACCAAAGGTAAAATTCTCCCCTATTCATCTATTATGATTGTCTACTCCAACTGGTTATGTTATCGATACGGGAATAGCTGAGTGTAAATGGAAATATCACACTTGTTTTAATGTCGAAACAAAATCAGGTCATAGAACACGTGCTCTTTATGGAATGATTCATGGGTTCAGGCCCTTACCATGCACATCTATAAATTCCGTATTTTAGTTTCAGTTTTTTATTTAATAATTTCGTTTTCTTTATTTAATAATTTCGTTTTTTTAATTTAATAATTTCGTTTTCTTTATTTAATAATTTCGTTTGCTTTTTATTTAATAATTTCGTTTTCTTTATTTCATAATTTCGTTTTTCTTTATTTAATAATTTCGTTTTCTTTATTTAATAATTTCGTTTTTGTTTATTTATTTTTGGTTTGCACTATTGGGCTTCCGTAGAAAGCTTTGATTTTCCCAAATTTTCTTGCTAAGGTAACTAAAAATAAAATTTTATGTATTTTTCCCGAAATGCTACTCCTCCTTTGGTTTTAGTCTGATTTCAATAACACATGGAATACGAATAGACTACAGCACGATACACAAAATTTTCTTTATATTATTGTACATTCTTGCCATAATCAATGCATAAAAAAGCAGTTTTTTCCAGTTTCAATAAACTCAATACACAAGCTGATTACACTAAGAAATATTAATCCATATATATTGGTTTTGATATCACTGAACCGTATCTGGTAAAAAAGAAATTTCTGTGAAATTCTTTGTTATTCCTCCTACAGTTTTTACCCAATTTCAATAAAACTTGGTATGCATGTACACTGCATCAAGGTACATAATTATATTTATCAGCACTAAGATTTTGATGAATAGTGTGGTCATGTTTACTTTAAATAGAAAATTATTTGAATTCTTTTTAAGTACAAACCCACCCACAGTTTTGTTCTGATAAAACAAAAAAAACTATATATTACAACTAAGTTACCCAAAGAAACGTAATTCTGTATTTCGTTTACATCATTAGATAAATGGCATTGCCTTGTTTACTAAAATATAAATGTCAAAAATGATGATAATTCTTCGTACTACTCTAGTTTGACTTAAATTAAACTTGGTACAAGTTTTAAAAAAAACATCAGGATTAATTTTTTTGATTATGAAAAGGAAAAAAAGTGTTTCGAGTCAATGCATCTTCTTTGTCTTCCACTCTTCGAAGTACAGACCATTAGAGTTGCAGTCTCATTAGAGACATGGTTTTTTCTCCTTTTTTGTATTTTTTTTCTTATAGAGAGAAACATAATTACAGTGTGTTTTTTTAGGTCAAGAAAATTGTCTACATTGTTTTCCCTGAAAGACGTATTACTAGAGTAAGAAGATGAGACCTCATTATCATATGAAACGCCTCAACGGCCTTATGTGGATCACAGGCACTTGGGGTATGGAACCCCCCCCCTTTCCCATTTTTTTCTTTTTAAATCTGGGGTGGAGTCGCCTTTTTCCTATTTTTATATTGTAATATACACTATATGTTATCAATAATGTAACTCTTTTGTCTCTATAAGCTGTTTTTAAATATATCGTTTTCGACTGATACATAAAACGATATATTTAAAAACAGCTTATAGAGACAAAAGAGTTACATTATTGATAACATATAGTGTATATTAGAATATAAAAATAGGAAAAAGGCGACTCCACCCCAGATTTAAAAAGAAAAAAAATGGGAAAGGGGGGGGGGGGGGGGTCCATACCCCAAGTGCCTGTGATGTGGAAAATAATCATGTTGTGATGATATTTCATCATTATATGCTGATAATGTCAGAGGATCAGCATATAATGTCAAAGTATCAGCATATAATGTCAAAGAATCAGCATGATGATGAAATATCATCACAATATTATATTTTAAATATTTTCCACAAAAGGCAATTGAGGCGTTTCTTACAGCTATGTAATGCAACTCTATATATAACTACTGTAATGCAACAGTATCACTTAATGTATTTACTAATTTTTCCTGAAGTTTGTCCTCAAATAAATAAAGAATAATAATAATCTACTTTTGGCGTGAACTCTTTATTTTTTACATTTTCGCTCGTCCCACAATCAGCTACAAAAACATCATCGCCGCCAGTAGTAGCAATATCTAAGCTGGTGGTTACGTCCACCAGCTCCCGTAGGATACCATCCACTTACATTATTCTTGTTTCTGGTGTCTTCATCATCAAATCTTACGGTCTCCTCCCTGACGTACATACGCCAGACACGCTGACAAGGTGCGCGGAATCTCAGAAGATAAAATGGTTTGTTGGTTGGCAGAAATATCTTGCTCCTATATGAACCATCTTTCCTTAATGATGAAAAGTGGGGTTATGTAAGCTCTTGATATATATGGATTATATCATAGTATAATTTGACAAGGGATTTTACGTTCAATAAAATTTGTTTCATAAAAACAAAATAGGTATAGAAAAGGCCCGTAACTACATCTTAAAAGTGCGCGTGCATGGATGTGTGGGGGTGGGGGTGGCCGCAGGCTCTAAAAAAATTGACAAACATTACTCCAAAAATAGTAAGTGAAGCTGCCTTTTAAGAAAATTTTCATCACACAATGACTATTTTCCAAAAAAAGGCCCTTCCCCTCCGCTTACTTCGTTCCTGTAAATATTTAGTCACTTTCAACTACGTGGTGCTCTATCAAAGCAGATGTAACACAACTGTACACGTACTTACCGACAACAGTAGTCAATCTGCGTGTTGAGGTTGTAGGAACCACTGGGCAAAACTCCACTGTATCGGTTTCTGTTTGACTTGTCTTCGTCGTCCCAATACACACTTCCTTTCCGAAAGTCTGAAAAGAATGGTTTTTCTTCCTTACATCCTTAGAAACCCAAATATAATAGTTTGCTTTTTTTTAATAAGGCTGTACCAAATATAAATCATAAACTTTTTATTTAAAAATTGCTTGCCCCCGACATTCAGAACGAAAACTACATGTATTTCCTTACAATGAAACATTTTGAATAATTTCCTTTAAGCAACAAATTCCGAATCTTGTGGTACACTGTCGCAGTAAGTTGTTTTAAGTCTTACATCTTGGACATGAAGGTCCATGTTTCAGGATGCAGTAGTTTCCCCTGGGCCAATATTTCCTATTAGTGAACTGATGTGGGTCCTTCGTACAGTAATGAAACCGCATGTTTTTACCGAAACTACCTGAAATGGGTTACAACTTGATTAAATTCAATCGCAACACAACAAATAATAATTATTGGAAAAAAGTTTTGCGATAAATTTCTTATTATTATTATTAATAATTTTCTTTCGTTATTTATACAATATACAAATTAAATTTTACAAAAAATATCATTTCTTAAAAAATTCATAAATACCGGCTTATGGAATAAATATACAAACAAACTGGGTAAAGTTCTCACCCGAAAAGTGGTGTCGTGGTGTAATATAATTCTTGTTGTTTTTGTCTTCATTGTCCTGATATCTCCACCCCTCAAGCCAGCCCCATGGACACCCAGATCTTGGTTTCACGAGAGTGTATGTCCCTCGAGGCCAACTGACTGAAGAGTATGGTTACATCTCTTTTTAAACCAACAACCTCTCTCTCTCTATCTCTCACACACACCAACACACACTAAATGAATGCACAATTTGAATCAAAGTTTGAAAGTTCTAAATGCACCAAGGTCAGAGGTATTTTTTTTTAATTCTACGTATTTATGAAAATGGGGGATATTAATTTGGGTCTGTCTGTCTGTCCTTCGGTCTGTCATTCTGTCTGTGTGTAACACTTTCGTTTCCGGGCGATATCTCAAGAAGCCTTTGAGCTTTTGCAATAAAATTTTATACCACAACTCCCAGTAGCTTAAAGAAGACCCCTATTGATTTTGAGGTCAAAAGTTCCAAAATCAAGGTCATAAATTCATACATTCTGTATGTGTGTAACACTTTCGTTTTCGGGCGATATCTTTAAAAGTCTTTGAGCTTTTGGAATAAAATTTTAGATTACAACTTTTTATGGCCTAAAAAAAGACCCCTATTGATTTTGAGGTCAAAAGGTCAAATGTCAAGGTCAAAAATTCATACATTATACAAATAACATTTTCCAGATAATTACTTTAGTTTTCCTTGAGTTTTCTTCAAGAAAATTTCATATCACAACTCCCTATGACGTAAAGAAGACCCCTATCGATTTTGAGGTCAAAAGGTCAGAGGTCAAGGTCATAAATTCATACATTCTGCTTGTGTGTAATACTATTGTTTCCAGATGATATCTTAAAAAGTTTTTGATTTTTGCAATGAAGTTATACATGTATATCACAACTCTTTATGGCCTAAAGAACACCCCTTTTGTTTTTGAGCTTAATTTATAAGTAACATTTTCCAGATGATAACTTTAGTTTTCTTTAAGCTTTCTTCAATCAAATTTAATATCAAAACTCCCTATGACCTAAAAAGACCACTATCAATTTTGATATTACAAGGTAAGAGGTTAAGGTCATAAACTCATACATTCTGTCTGTGTAATACTTTTTTGAAACTATCTCTTAAAAAGCTTTTCAGATTTTGCAATGAAATTTTATATCACAACTTCCCAAGGCCTTACAAAACCATATTGAATTTGAGGTCTAAAGGTCAAGATCAGAAATATATATTACATACAGTCCTGTAATATAGTTTTCAGATAAAAAGTTAGTTTTTCAGTAAGCTTTTGCAAAGAAACTTTTGGTCATGAATTCCTTTAACTTTAAAAAAGACTCCTATTGACTTTAAGGCCAAAAGCTGAAAGCTCAATGTTGACCTTTTTTCTTTCTCCACCTGCATCTTCCACCCTCTTCTTTTTTCCTTAAGCGGGGGGCACAAATTCTCTGAATTAGCTTGTTTATTGATTAAATGGAAAATAAAATTAGAATATCAGAATAAAGAAATGTAATTCAACAATAAAGGAATATAGAGTATTTTTTAAGATGCAAAGTAAATGAAAAAAGACCGTTTAAGTAATCTTTTCTGCAATGTTCAAAATTTATTCTTAGCAAACATGTACCTTGCAAAGTGGGTGCAACCAAAAAGGTAATGACTGCAATAACTATCAATGACATCTTGTCGGTATACTCTTCTGCAAGGGAGAAAAAAGTATTTATCTTTACTATCATTATTGTTGTTGTTAAAGCAATAAATTATGACTATATTGAAAAAGACCAATACTAGTATTACAAATCTATTAAATTTATATAGTTTTAGTAAAGTTTTCTTAATTCTTCCAAATCCCCCCCCCCCCCGCAAAAAAAATCAACTATTATTTCACAATGAAAGGATTAATTTGTTCTTGGCTTACAGACTTTATTTTTCTGAAATTATGCTATCATAATTTGTCAGTGTCAACTTTTATAATATAAGATTATTTGAATTTATTTATTATTTGAATGAAAGAATATATTCTTGACTTCAAAAATGTTAAAAAAGAATTAAAGAATATGATCAGAATAAGATAGATAAATGACAAAAGAGTTTTGAAGAAGGTGAGCCAGGATTAGGTCAAATAGTGAGTCTAGTGAAAAGTACCTACCCAAGCAAATGATGCCGTGGAACTGACGAAATGTTGTTTTCAAATAATTTATAAATTTTGTGCGTAGAAAAAAATTGAATAGGTAACGTGATATATGAAAAATAAAACAATATGTTACTTTATGCGGATACTTGAAACAATGTGCATGTTTACGCAGTAGAGAGCAAAATAAAGATTTTAACAATTTGGAGTATCAGTGGTACATGCAATTAGTTTATTTTTGGTATCTCAAACCTCTTATTAATGTTTTACTCAACTATTAGGCCTTACTAATGAAAAAGAATGACGAAATTTAAATTACTTAATTAATTAAACAAAATAGTCAGCTGAGGTTTTAAAGAGAGTGCGCGTTTAGGAGCGGGTGAAGGTGCTGATGCTTTTGCTTTTAATGATTATGAATGAAAGGGACATATTTTTAATAATTTATACCCATTTGATGAATAAATTAATTTCAAACATATCTCCCTAATGAGAAACAAACTTTTTTCCAGACATTTCATTTTTTTTTAATGGAAACATTTACTATCCATTAATGAGTGATTACGGAGAACAATGCATATGTAGGTTCCCTGTATTGTAAGGTATTTGCACATGGCATATAAACTTTTCTTATTTCATAAATACTTTTTATATCTTGCCATTTTAATTAAAATACATAATCTATAAGTGAAGATACATCTATTCAAAACGTTACGGTAAAAATTTTTGAGCGCGCATTCTACATAAAAAAAAATAATCCACCACAGTATGTCAAAACCGTAAGTTTACATTTTAGGCAATTTCACTTCTTTGTTAATTCACTCAGTATAATGTAACAATGAATAGCATAGGATCGAAAATTTATAATTATATCACTTCAACAAACAAATCTCCAAAGAAAATTTGTAAGACTTTTTGAAAAAAAAATATTGAGGCAATCATTAACTTTTCAACAATTAAAGAAATGATCAAATATCCAACTTTTGGGGAAGGTTTTGTGATTTGTAATTCCCCTGTTTAGTATTGTACATATATTTCTCTTACTGTAACGAGATATTACAATAGGTATGCACAGGTGGCCATCCACTGCAACTACATATATCGATCAGCTCTGAATTCACACGCCATGAAATAATGTACATGTATTTACAGTGTAATTTCAATCCCGTCAACCTAAGAGAAAATTTCTGTCTCTAGATATACTATTTTATCAGGGAAGGGGTAATTGAAAAAAGTAATTGTAATTGAGTGTAATTAATTACATTTTTCAAAGTAATTGGAAGTAATTTGTAATTGACCATTTTTTCAATTACTTGTAATTGAATATAATTAATTACATTGAAAAAATACCATGTAATTTCAATTACTTTTCAATTACATTTCAATTACTCTACATAATACATGTTATGTACATTTAATAGGAAAATATTTCCAACACAGTCACATTTTACAATTAATTTAATATATTTAAAGAAGCCCTTCTGTTTTCCAAAGCCTTACAAAATTTTTTGGCTTGTTTATAAAAATATTGGTTTGTTTTATAATTATAATGCACATAAAAAATTAATACTAGTTTAATGTACCTCACATTGGTATAGGCATGAAAACATTTTAATTTTTTGTTGCTTGATTTTCAGAAGAACAGAAAATAATTTAATGTGTCATTACTCAATAAGACCTGCCTTGTTGCCCTTCAACTCCCAACTGTAAATTCCTATCAAAACAACCCTCCAAAGTTTTATATAATTTTATACCATGTTTTGTTGAAATTCAAAGAAACGACCATTAGAGGTGATTTATTAAATACTATTAAGAATGCTCTACTACATGTATTTATATACTTCAGAAAAGAACTAAATATTGAATCACTATTTTAACATTTAAACAGATCTTTACCGGTAATCTTTATATATATACATGTATGCATTTGGTATCTGAAATACTTATTCCATGTACAAAAAACAATTATTATTCGTCAACATTTGCAATTTAAGGTGTTTAGCTTGCCTACCTGTAGCTGAAATAATTTAAAAGTATTTGATTGTTGATTAATAAACTGTTGAAAACTCGCTTTTAATCAAATTTCATAAAGGCAGTCAATTGATAAATGTACATGTAGGACTAGGTCTTATGTTGATGAAACACACAAACATGACAGGCACCTGACATTATTTATTTTAAATATTCCCAATTCAATTCAGTTTATTCTCACATTGTATAAAACAACATAGAGAAAATAGAACAACGATATCACACAAAATACATGATGCAAGAGTGTACAGTTTACATTAACCTGGAAGGGTAACTCTCTTATTAATTATATTGATTACAAAGGTTATTGATGACAGATACCTTTTTACATGAAAATAAATTTAAAAACTTAAAAGCGCTTGGTCGACTTATATACATATATGTTGAAGGTAAATACAATTTTCTACAATCATTAAAAGCAGGACATGACATAATATAATGGTATTCGTCTCCAGTATCATTATTACATAAAGTACAGAATCTTTGATTTGAGGGTATATTGCTCCATCGGCCTGTCTCGATTGGTAATTTATTATTACTAGTTCTAAATCTTGCTAATGTAGTTATAATATTCATTGACACATTCATGTTTAAATAGTTTCTAGTTGTAAAAATACTATTAGTGAACAAATTGTAAATTTTGCCTTTACCAGATGTATTACAATCTGAATTCCAGTTTTATTTAAATTGATCAATCAGCATTTGCTTAATTACAATCAACAGCCATTTTTCATTGTGAACATTCTGCGTCATCCAAACATAATTCAATCCACATTCTTGTAAAATACTTCGTATACATTCAATCCATTTAAAACTACAATTAACAGTGTTGTGCATTGATGAGCTGTATAAAATATGACACAATTTTGTCTCTTTACATTTCAACAGTTTTACCCAGAATTTTATCATTCTCATTTTAATATTTATACTCAATGGATATCTGCCAAGCTCACCATAAACCATATAATTTGGAGTAGATGTCTTAAGATGAAGTATAAGTTTACAAAATTTGAGTTGAAGTTTCTCAATAATGTTCACATTTTCAAATCCCCATATCTCACAACCATAAAGAAGAATAGGGATAACCATTTTATCAAACATATCAATTTGACAATCGATGGACAAATTCAATTCTCGTGATTTTTTAATTATGGCGTATATAACTCTGGTTGCTCTTTGTACAGTATATTTTCTTGTGCTATAAAAAGAACCAGTTCTTGAGAAAAACACTCCTAGATATTTAAATTCTTTTACAATTTCAATAACATTATTATATAGGTAAATGCTACGTTGGATGGTTGTCTGCCCTTACCAAAAATTATGATTTTTGTTTTATCAATATTTACGTGTAATTTCCATTTTTCACAATATTTTTGAAAACAATTGAGTTGATATTGAAGATCATCCTTAGTTTCAGACATCAATACAGTATCATCTGCATAGAGCATAATCATAATTCTTAAATATACATCTAACATTTGCTCAATTTCTTCAGACAGGCTGTTCAATCCAATAACATTTTCTTGTATTAAAAATTCTTCTAAACCATTAAGATACAATGCAAAGAGAAGAGGAGACAAATTTTCTCCCTGTCGGACTCCATTTCGGCAGGAAAAATATTCAGAAAAATCATTATTATAAAATATTCTAGATTTACAATCATTATACATATTAATAATAACTTTAAGACATTTCCCCGTAAGGTTGTATTTAACAAGCTTTTTCCACAACCCTATTCGCCTTACTTTATCAAATGCAGCCTTGAAATCAATAAAGGCACAATATAATTTCTTTTTCTTTAGTAAAGTGAGTTCTATCAAAGAATGAAGTACGAACATATTATCAGCAGTAGAATAATTTGCCCTGAAGCCGCTCTGGTTTTCCTTAATGAGGTCTTCATTATCTGCATATGAGGTCAGTCTTCTACACAAAATAGATGTAAAAACTTTTCCAAGACAACTTAACAGTGTTATAGGACGATAGTTTTGCGGGTCGGTATAACTACCTTTTTTCTTATAGATTGGTTTTATATTTCCAACTAGCCACGCCTCGGGAACAATACCGGTATCAAATACTAGGTTAAACAATTTTACATAAAGTGACACCATGACATTAATAGATGCCTTAATGTACTTATTTATAACAGTATCAGGCCCTGGCGATTTATTGTTCTTAATTGTCTTCACTACATTAAGAATTTCATCTGAGGTAATTGGGTCATTAATAAAAGAACTGTCTTCAAACGACTGAAGAATATGTTTATCAAGTTCGCTATCTGAGCCCCCTGAGTCCTGTTCATTTTCATTAACATTCTTAAAATAGTTATAAAACTCTACAATATTTATGTTGTGTTGCTCTTTAGGTCCTTTACCATTTACAATATTCCAGTATTCTTTTGGGTTTGAACTTCTTAACTTTTTAATATTACGTTGTAACTTAATTCTATAATCTTTGTATGATTTATTCAGCGTAGATTTATATTTCCTTTGTGCGTCTTGTAATTGTTGTTTGAAAACATTAGATCCATATAGTTTGTATTTACGTTTAATTTTTCTACAAAATTTCCTTGCCTTGTGACAATCAGCGTTAAACCACTGTTTTATTCTTTTGTTTCTACTTACATCAATATTGCGAGGTAAAAATGTGCCAAATGTTGTTTTGGCCGAGGATAGTAATAGGTCAGCTGTGGTATTAAACAAAAAATCAACATCGTCTTTTCTTATATTATCAGGGTCTAAAATTTTGTTGTCTATAATTTGCTCGATATTTAGTAGATCTGGTGTACTTATATTATTACAGAAATCATTCGATTTAGTGGAGTCCCATGACTTAATTCTTTCGTGTAAATTTCTTTGTGACATACCTTCTAATTCATTGTCACTACGTATAATACCCAGGTACAGTAATTGGACAACTAAGTGAAGTCAGAGTAGTTAAGTCACAAGAGGAGGATACGTCAAGCAATTCTAAAAAAAAAAAAAAAGATCTGATTTGGTTGATATGATGAAGAAAACTTGACACGAAAGCAGAAAAGGGAAGTTCATAAATTTTTGTATGAATATATCAATCTTTTTGGGGCGCACAGGCATATCGTCAAACACAGGATTGGTACTGGGGACCACCATCCTATCAAAATACCCCCCAAGGAGTATGGAACGCCATAGATGCCTTATGTGGTTATTTCATGAGAAGATGGGGCTTTTTTATGCTATGCTGTGGTTATTTCATGTAAAGATGGTGCTTTATTATGTTTTGCTGTGGTTATTTCATGTGAAGATGGTGCTTTTTTATGTTATGCTGTGCTTATTTCATGTGAAGATGCGATGGTGCTTTATTATGTTATGCTGTGCTTATTTCATGTGAAGGTGGTGCTTTTTTATGTTATGCTGTGGTTATTTCATGTGAAGGTGGTTTGTTATGTGAAGGTGATTTTTCATGTGCAGGTGGTTTTTTATGTGAAGGTGGTTTTTCATGTGATGGTGGTTTTTTTATGTGAAGGTGGTTTTTCATGTGATGGTGGTTTTTTTATGTGAAGGTGGTTTGTTATGTGAAGGTGGTTTTTTATGTGAAGGTGGGTTTTTTAAATATTTAATGTGAAGGTAGTCACGCTGAACTCCTAATTTTTTTTGAAGACTGAGTTTAATACTGGGTTTAACAGCTATTATCTCGAAATTTTTAAAGCAAAGCAAATAGTCGATGTAATTAAAATCATTTTAATACACCATTGCTAGTTCCTCTTTTTTCCGTAGGCACTGGTTTCAGGATGGAGTATTTTGTGTATTATGTTATTTTCTAGGTGTGTTTGAATACACTCGAAAACATAAAAATAAAAAAAAAAATCACTGAAATTAACACGTTTTAAAAATGTCATATTACTGTATATAATAGGAGTGTACATGTGCAGGTACGACAGTTGCCATCTTTGGAAAATCTAGAGTGGACAGAAACCGCGCCAAACTTGTTCTCTCTAGACTTTCCGTGTTATGGACGCCTCTACATTTTACAAGGTTAAAAATCGTCACTTCCATTGCTTTCACTATCAGGATATTTTTGTTTACTGCATATTTCATACGGCAAATTCAAATTGGCAGACGATTGAAGGGCGTTATTCAATCAATTTTAAATGTAGATTTCACCCGAAACTGGTAGGAAAAGTGTAGATATTGATTAAAATCAAGTGTGAACGAGCTGGGTACCCCGTAAAATCGAAGATTGCAACTCTCATACCTTCACTCTCTTTTTTTTGCATACAGTAATATTACATTTTTAAAACGTGCTAATTTCAGTGATTTTTTTTTTCATTTTTATGTCATCGAGTTTATTCAGACACAGCTAGAAAAAAAACATAATACACAGAATACACCATCCTGAAACCAAGTGCCTATGGAAAAAAGAGAAACTAGCAATGGCGTGTTAAAATGATTTTAATTATATTGTCTATTTGTTTCACTTTCAAAATTTCGGGATATTAGCTGTTAAACTCAGTCTTCAAAAATATTAGGAGTTCAGAGTGACTACCTTCGCATTAGATATAAAAAAAACTGCCTTCAAATAAAAAATCACCATCACATGAAAAACCAACTTCACATAAAAAACCACTTTCACATGAAAAACCACCTTCACATAATAAACCACCATCACATGAAAAACCACCTTCACATAACAAACCACCTTCACATAAAAAACCACCATCACATGAAAAACCACCTTCACATAAAAATCCACCTTCACATGAAAAACCATCTTCACATAAAAAACCACCTTCACATGAAATAACCACAGCATACTAGTAACATAATAAAACACCATCTTCACATGAAATAAGCACAGCATAACATAATAAAGCACCATCTTCACATGAAATAAGCACAGCATAACATAATAAAGCACTATCTTCACATGAAATAAGCACAACATAACATAATAAAGCACCATCTTCACATGAAATAACCACAGCATAACATAAAAAAGCACCATCTTTCTATGAAATAACCACATAAAGCAGCTATGGCGTTCCATAAAGGAGAGTACCAGCTCATCTTACTGAGGAAGTTGACAAACAGCTGAATGATATGCTTGAAAGAGATGTGATTGAGCCATCGAACAGCCCATGGTCAGCACCTATTGTGTTAGCGAAAAAGAAAGACGGTACATTCCGCTTTTGCATTGATTACCGTAAGTTAAATAGCTATACAATCAAAGATGCATACCCCTACCCAGAATAGACGAGTCATTGGATCAGTTGAGTGCTAGCTCGCGGTTCTCTATCGCTCAGGATATTGGCAGGTAGAGATGGAGCCAGAGAACAAACACAAGACAGCGTTTGCTACACGTCGTGGACTATTCCAGATTAAGGTCATGCCATTCGGCTTATGTTGTGCTCCTGCAACATTTGAGCGCCTAATGGAAAGTGTCTTGGCAGGCCTTCACTGGGATATGTCTATTTTACCTAAATGACGTATTAGTGACGGGCAAGACATTTGAAGAATGTTGGAAAACCTTAGAAAGGTAATTGACAGACTTAAAAATTCAGGGCTTAAACTCAAAGCAAAGAAATGCTGCTTGTTTGCCAAGAAGGTGATTTACCTTGGACATGTGTATCAGAGGTAGGTGAAGCGAGATCCAGACAAGATAGCTGCAGTAAAACAATGGCCAGTGTCTACGAATGCCAGTGAGGTACGTTCTTGGGCTCTATTGATCATATAGTGAAAATGCATAAATTCTTTAAAAATCTTCTTCTCTCCCCCTGTATATAAAGAAGATAAATTAGATGCATGGTTATGATGATCAAGGGTGCCTCTTCCAAAATTGTGAAAGTGGCCCCAGGCTTAGGGGTTCTGTTGGAGGGGGAGGGGCTCTATTGATTATGTAGTGAAAGTGCATAGTTTCTTTGCAAGTCTTCTTCTCTCCTCCTATTTATTTAGCAGATAAACCAAGTATATAGTCATGGTGATTAAGGGTGCCTCTTCTAAAATTGTGAAATTTGTGGCCCCAGGGTGCGGGGTTCTGCGGAGGGGAGTCTATTGATTATATAGTGGAAGTGCATTTTTTCTTTGAAATTTTCTCTCCTATTGTTAGTGCTCTAGAACTATTATTTTGTTTAGTCCACATGAGGATAATGACAAATGGGGGAAATGGGGGAAAGTACAAGCAAATAAATAGATCAACTTTTAAGATTTGTTATTGAGTACTAAATTAATATTTTCCTGATCCCTGATTATCCTATTTCTATTCCTTTTGGGCAACATAGCTTTATTTATCAGCGTATTCTGTTTTAATCTATGGATCGTTACATTATACTCAGGTGCCCGTTAAGGCCCTTGGGCCTCTTGTTTGAATTTATATCTCATTTAGTTTCATTTGTACATTATATCAAATTTTTTTGTACATGCAATGTTTATGTAAACATATAATCTTATTGACTTTTGGTTTCAGTGTATTTAATTTTTGAACATTATTTTGTGTAATTAATTGTCATAAAGGAGAAAAATTCTTAGTTTTAAAAACCTGTGTCCTATGCTTTATTAACATCTAAACAATAAAATATCTTCAAACCGTTTTTATTCTTTTCACAGATAAAAATCTTTTTTTAAACTAAAGTCTATAAACTGTTTGGGTTTTCATCTATCGGAAATGAAAAAAAATAATCTTGGGTTCTTGAATATCTTTATTTCGAACATTAGCAATCGTCCAACAGTCCATAACTAATGTTTCTTGTAATAGCAGTAGTAAAGCGTGTTATTAGTGCTGCCAGACTTTCTGGGATGCACTCCTTCGGCAAAATTCGTGTTATAGTCGTCCTCGTCATCAGTAGTTACTTTCACCTCCCAGACTTTCATACCCTTTACCTGTTGACATCGTGAGCCTGCCATCAGAAGAAAGAATGGTTTACGGATTGGGAGTCTGATCCTAGTAGAAGTTGAGCCATCCTTCCTTATAGGTAAAAAAAAATCAAATTAAAATAGCTACATTTTAATTTTTTTTATTGAATTATGCTAAAGACATTTTTAAAAGTATTAAATTAACATAATTATGTTACAAAAGATTAATGTATAAATATGAGAGTAAATACATGCATACCAACCGACAACAATAGTGGATCTGCGTGTTTTCGTTAAACGTGCCACTGGGTAAAGTACCACCATGTCTATTTTGGTTTGCGGTGTCTTCATCATCCCAGTACACAGTCCCACTGGAAAAATCTACAACAACCATAAAATAATATCTTAGTATGCAGATATTTTCTTTAATTTATTCAATGTAATACCACAGATTCCTGCCGTGAGAAAATTAAGTATTTGTCCATTGTCTTATTTCCGGCGTGTATCTGCTTGGTAAGAAGATTAACAAAGCTTCCATTTTAGTTGATAGGATATTATTTATTATTAGATATTTTTTTGTTTACTGAACAAGCCCATTTACATGCAGTGGTCATTCCAATAAAAATGTTACAAGCCTTACGTCTTGGACATGAAGGTCCATGTCTTAGAATGCAGTAGCTCCCCCTGGGCCAATCTCTCTCACTACTTGTACGAAAATCTTTAGTGCAGTAGTAGAACTTCATATCTTTACCAAAAGTACCTGAATTAGATTTGATTCATATTATATGCTCTCAACCTTTTTACTGTGAAAATACATTGCAATAATATTATAGTATATTGTAAAATCTTTTATTATATATATAGGTATGTTTCCTTCTTAAGTCATACGATCTTGGATGCAAGTATTTTGCATAATGTCCTATATATAATTTTATATTTACCAGCAAATTGGTGCCACCGTGAGATAAAATTAAAGTTGTGTCTGTTTTCGTTGTCCTGAAATCTCCATCCCTCTTTCCACCCCTTAGGGCAACCAGTCTTTGGCTTTAAAAGGGTATATGTACCCTCAGGCCAACTAACTAAATGTATGTAAATATATGTATTAAAACATTAGATAACAAGATGTGTTTGTGAAAAACTGATGCCCCCGTATGGCAGCTAGCTTATGGCGAAGGTTAAAGTTTCTCAAATGCAAGTCAGAATCCAGGCCCAAAGATAAAAAATGTTAAATTTGAAAGCCCTAGCTGCAACTGTTCAAAAGTTATGGCGAAGGTTAAAGTTTTTTAAAAGTAAGTAAAACATCAAGGTCAAGGTCAAAGTTGTTATTATCCAAAGGAAGGTCTTGTCACAAGGATAACATATATTTAAGGTATGAAAGCCCTTGCACCAACCATTCAAAAGTTATGGCCAAGGTTAAAGTTTTTCGAAAGTAGGTCGAACTGCTATGTCAAGGTGAAAGGGTCAAAGTGGCTGGTATCCAAAGGAAGGTCTTGTCACAAGGATTACATATGTGAAGTATTAAAGCCCTAGCACCAACCATTCAAAAATTATGCCCAAGGTTTAAGTTTTTGAAAAGTAGGTCAAACTCCTATGTTAAGTCAAAGGGTCAAAGTGGTTGGTATCCAATGGAAGGTCTTGTCACAAGGATAACATATGTGAAGTATGAAAGCCCTAGCACCAACCGTTCAAAAGTTATGGCCAAGGTTAAAGTTTTTCAAAAGTAGGTCAAACACCTAGGTCAAGGTCAAAGGGTCAAAGCGGTTGATATCCAGAAGAAGGTCTTGTAACAAGGAATACACATGTGAAGTTTGAAACCCCAAGCACCAACTGTTCAAAAGTTATGGCCAAGGTTAAAGTTTTTCAAAAGTAGGTCAAACTCCAAGGTCATGGTCAAAAGGTCAAATATGATGATACCCAAAGAAAGATCTTGTCACAAGGAATACACATGTGAAATATGAAAGTCATAGCTCCAACCAATCAAAAGTTATGGGCAAGGTTAAAAGTTGACAACAGACAGACAGACAAACAGATAAACAGACAAACAGACAGACAGGACAAAAACAATATACCCCCGGGATCTTTCGATCCAGGGGCATAAAAACTCTTTAAAATTAAAAAAAAAAAACGAACTTAATTACACTATTCATCATTATACATCCATCCCAAATTCGTTTTATTCTTTTTTATCTATCTATCTATCTATCTATCTATCTATCTATCTATCTATCTATCTATCTATCTATCTATCTATCTATCTTTCACTATCACAAACAAACACCCCCACCCCCCCACCCCCCAAAAAAAATTAATTTTAAAACAGTTGCCATATTCTTCTTTTTAAAAAAATTAAGAGGCTCCGTTATAAACATTTTGTATTTTAAAAAAACTCTTTACCTTGTACAGTCGTAGTAATCAGAGAGAACATGAATACCACGACAAAGAACATTTTGTCACTGTATTGTACTGTAATAAAAATAAATAAGTAAATCAATAATTAATTATACTAAACTTTACTTAATTATGTAAGTGAACAGATATCTTTTTGCAATTGTTGACATTTTTTTGATTGTCTCAATACTTACTTTAATCTCTGAAAGCTAACAAACTTTTTCAACAAGTTTACAACGTCATCCTGTACCCCCCCTCCCCCCACAAACAAAGCATCGGCAAGCAAAATTGCCTTTCAAGATAAATTCTTTATTATCTGTAATGAGGAAAAATCAAAACTTTTTGTATGCAAATTTGAGCCAATTTTTGTGATATTCCAAAGAGACAGATAATTGAAGAAAGAGCTACTTAACCTAGCAAATGACGTTGAGGAACAGGCAAAGTGTGTTTTATAAAATCTTATTTATAAGGTTTCTACATTGATTAAAAATCGAACTAGGTAATGCTATACATTAACATACAAGAACATATGTTACAGAATGCTGACTCTGTGAAAAAATAATAGCGTGTACTTCAGATAGGCCACTTTTCGTAACAGATACAAACTAATTTCACAAATGAAAATTAGAGACAAAAGTAAAAAAGGTGACACATCCTATCAAATTTAAACAATTTATTTTATAGTAAATTTTAATCATCATGCCCATTTTATTCTGGTGAATGAAAAAAAAATCTTCATTTTATCTTTCAAAAATTGAATTTAAGAAAGGACTTACAGGAGAGTTATCAAACTTTTCCCCATAAATATCGATACTCTCAAACATCTACTATGTATACTAAAAGAAGTACACACTCTATCTTTCCCAAATCAATATGCATGGCAAAGGCGGATTCAGCACCGGTGTGCCGGGCACACACCCCTCTTTTGATTTTTTTTGTTGTTGTAAATTTTGTTTTATTTACTTGTATACATGCTCAATTTAGTCCACATGTAAGCGCAATTAATTTTACATATACAGTAACATGCCACGCACAAAAAAAATCATGATACGTTAGAATATTTTGAATAATCTGCCGTTAGTATAGAATGAATGCTTGAGGAAAATGAAATGAATAATATACTGTCTCAAGCACTGGAAATCTATGATACAAACTAGAGTGTTCCAAGGAACGCATGTGTCACCTGCTTTGTAGCTTCATTAAAGATGTAAATAAATCTTAGAGAGGTCAAGTGTTTATAAATTTACTACTAGCATGCACAGGTGCTAGGGGACGGGACCCCCCTCCCCCCCACACACATACATGTTCCGTACCCAGAGTGTTCTCCGACTTTTTTTTATAATAAAAATATGTTTTCTATGACACATTCACGTATTACAATTTCAAGAATTTAAATTAAAACTAACCTTTTATATATATATATATATATATATATATATATATATATATATATATATATATATATATATATATATATATATATATATAAACACTCTCTGATAGAACACCTTGGTCTCTTATAGTATCAGAGAGTGTGAATTTTTATAAAAGGTTAGTTTTAAGTTAAATTCTAGATTTTTCATTTGTAAGACTTCGTGAATGTGTCATAGAAAAATATTTTATATAAAAGAGTCGAAAAACCCTTGGGGTACGGAACGTGGGGGGGGGGGGGGGGGGTTCCATCCTCAAGCACCTGTGCTAGCATGATAGTACTGCATTTGCCTGCAAAATAATCAAAGTACTGTGAGTATTGTTAGACGGTGACATGTTTAACATCTCTCGAGAATATTTCACTCAAATGGGAGACATTACCATTGCCGTTGGAGGGCTGCAACTTTAGATCTATATTCAGCACTCAAGGCCATTGATCAGTGAGGGATCTTTTTCTGACCAACACCTTACTGCAACACGGGACCTCGGTTTAACGGTCTCATCCTGAAGGACCGGTCTCAAAGTCCCAGAGTGGGATTCGAACCCGCGACGTAAGGATAGACTCCTTCACGTCCGTGACTCTAAAGCAACGCTCTAAGGACTGTGCCACGCGGCGACTGGCATTGAATGAAATAAAATGTTATGAGAATCTGTAAAATGATATGAAAGTGAAAGTTTATTGCAATTTTTCACAATACATGTAGTTTAATAAGTAAAATCATATTTCCGTATTATGGTGAGGACATGTATAATTGAAACTGGAAAACAATTAATTGCATAAAATTTTCTACATTAGTTTTATTATAGAATAAGGTATGAAGAAAAAACTGAAATGCAAGAAACAAAAGTTCGATCATTTCAGTGTTTTTTTTTTTGTTTTTTTTTTTTTTAATTTTTTTGCTATATGTAATATTGTGCTGTCCTAATTACAAATTTAAAATGAAAACATATTTGAGGATGATGTACAGATTGAAATTATTTATTCAAATAATGGATTATGGGATCTTCATGTTTTAGCATTTTTTCTTTTATTCATGCTTAAAACATGTCAAAACCAGTTTACCCTGAATGTTAAATTAAGGGAATCAAAGTTCCTTATATTTATGTAGTGTTTGCATGTTTTACAAAAAAGTATAATGGAATCGTGGTGTTTTGAAGTTAGAAATCGTGACTTAATTTCAAATCTTATACTTAGTGATCAATCATCAGATTTTGCTAACCACAATTTTTCGTAACTCTTTGAGAAAGTTTTGAAATTTTGAGTAAATTTGAACCCACAATATATTTTTAACAAAAACTAACTTTTCATAAAGTATATTGAAACGCATACACCTGCTGAAACCTGTAGTATTATAATGACCCACTATTTTATGAGTAAAGGTTGCAGACGTTTCAAAGTTTGTGAGCCCTCCTGCACCTGTCAGAAATCAAGTAATGACCAAGATGATTAAAAATATCTATGAATTTATTAAGATAAAAAGCACAAAGTCAAACGCGCTCTTTAATGTAGTTCAGGTCTCTAGGTGTTGATATTTTCTTGGGGTGATGCCTGGCTATTCATAAGAAGGTGTAGAAGTTCTGAGAAGGTGATAATCTCTGTTGATAACTAGAAGGTACACTTGGTACAGAGAAGGTGTAGAAGGTGACCCATCAACTGAAGGTGTACTTAACTATGGTACCTAACCAAGGTACATATAGTGTAGATAATATAAAGGCTATATAATTGCAGTTATACTTCTAGTAGAAGGTGATAAAAGGTGGTGGAAGGTGTTGAACTCTCTCTAGTTGCACCTTCTAAGGAAGGTGAGTAAGGATGCTGAATATGATACAGAAGGTGGTGATGGTGTTCCTACTAAACATCAAATAGATCATGAATGGAATCTATGTTCAAATCTATGTAACTAATAGAGAAGGTGCAAAATATTCACCTTCGGAGCCGGATGGTCTGGCTGGAAAAGTTGCTGCTGACTCATTTTGCTATGTGACCGAAGTGATGATTTCAGGTCGGGATCGGCCTTATATAGTGTTTATCACGTGACCCTTCATAATTATTCATGAAGGAACATGGCCGTCTGCGAATATTCTGCCTAGAGATTACGACTGATGCAGCTTATACAAAGTATTTAACGATGTCTTAACCTTCATTCGTGAGTAATTAAAAGGTGTAGATTCTGTTTATTATGTCTATAAATCATGGTAAATGGTATTAAAAGCTGAATCATCTCTCCGAGGTGACGATGTGCAGAGCACGTGTTGACATAATTGTAGCTGGCTGTCAGCTGGGTGATTACGCATAGTAATTCTATATAACACAAGTTGCTGATAGACAAAGTTGATAAATAGTTATCTCTGCACCTCTAACTAATTGTTGAATCATCTTGGGTTGTACTTCTTGCTGGATACAAGAATTATTCAATCCTTGTATACATTCACTGTAGTACAGTACAGCACTAAAGTAGACATCAACACAGACGACGATAAATAATTTATGTATCAGGAATAATCCTTTTAAATATTTCCAATAAATATTGTAACGACATCAACAACAAGTAAATAATTATATATACACAGTAACATTAATAATAGATAAATAAATAAATAGATAAATAAATACTAGGCCACTAATAATATAAATAGATAAATAAATAAGTAAATACTGTGCCACCACAGGTCCATAACAATATGATAAAAAGGGAAATGATGAATCACTTTTGGCCATGTACTGTAGATTGTGCGACATAAATCATATGCTGAAAGATAATGAAATAGACTTTATCTTTGGATTCCCATCTTTGCCAAATTTCCTAGCTGTAATTTACTTATTTCT
Source organism: Saccostrea echinata (assembly GCF_033153115.1). Taxonomy (NCBI): domain Eukaryota; kingdom Metazoa; phylum Mollusca; class Bivalvia; order Ostreida; family Ostreidae; genus Saccostrea; species Saccostrea echinata. The sequence continues at coordinate 14,434,896 of NW_026889803.1, forward strand.
AAAAATTGAAAGACTTCAAAAATTGTACAGAAGTCTTATTTTTTTCTTTGATATATATATATATATATATATATACTCTTCGAAAAGACACCCCCCCCCCCCCTAGAAGAACAGCATAACAAAATATTTTTCAGCCTCTATTTCTCCATCGTCTCAAGCTACGGTTCGGAGTCCACATATAGCTCTCTCCAGAATGGTAGAGGATCGTACATTTTGGTCGTGGTTTGTGACGATGCTATTTCTCATACGTAATCTTATTATGCACTGATCCTGCTTGTCATTGCGCAATACGAAGTTAAATCTGTGAACACATGTATGCAGGAGAGGACTGACCTAGATGTAAATTAAGCCCACTGAATTCGCAAGAAAATCCTAATATTTCATGTAGATGTATTTTTGAAGCTTTTTTTCTTACGCTTCTTGAAGGTTAGATTTTATTTAATGATAGAATTTTCAAATACGAATGAAATATATAGGTAACTTTTGCCCGTCACAGTCTTTGTAATTGTAGCTTTGATAAATTAGCATCCGTTAAGTAGTTTTTGTGTCTAAGATAATTAGGCAATGGCTAATTATTTTTTTTTTTTTATAGAATCGTAATAAACTTCGCAAATTTTATGGCATCGTATCTGCCTCCAACAACTCTTTTATTAACTGATTAAGATGTCGTGATCTTTTTTTTCCTTTCCGAAAATATATATTTTTCTAATATAGTAGATACAGCAGATACTAGAAATTCAAACAATCAAAAAACATCGCAAAATTTCAATTAATTGTTTAAGTTTTATTGTATAAAAATTCCACAAAACGTCTCAAATAAAATATTTATAAAACATGCAGCCCTCGAAACATATTGCACTTTTGGAAATGAAGAAAGGATGAATCGTTTAAACGTCCAAATTTGCCCCCCCCCCCCGATAATTTACAAAAAATTAAATTAAAGATGTTTTTGCCTCAATCTTTCCATCAAACATTGTAGTTTATTAATTTCATTTTCAATATTTACTTCACTGCACCGTAATTAGGCATTTATGTGGTTAATATAGCAGGGGTATGTTGTTTACATCGATTTCTCATATACTTTAGGCCACACCCCCTTTTTGCAAGCCCATTTTTTATATAAGCGCATGGATGTTTTTCAAGTTGTCGTAAATACGGTCAATGTAAAGAGTTATACTAGTCATTTACATTCATGAAAGAAATTGAAACAGTCTTGCGCTCATTTGTTATTTTCCAAAAAGGTGCAAAATCACGGGTGCTTGTCTCCATAGTAAAGGCACCTTGTTTACAAATTTCAACCCGTCTTTGACCTCATGAATAACAAAGCACTGCACTGAACACTTGACTCAAATCTATTCACTTCCACGCTTTGAGCACAACTATGCGACATTGTGTCTAGTGTCTGCGAGCTATCGATGGTCAAATCATTTTTCAAATGGGTGATTAAAATTCTGGGAGAAAACTTTTTTATGATTAAGATGTGTTAAGATTTTCAGTCGATTTTGTTTGATTTTTTTCGGTATCTATCAATTTATATTGGAGGACTGTAGCATATAGCTTGCACTTATTGCTTGTGTCTCATAAATACAGAATTTTAAAATTTAAATTACTGTGGGTATATATTATACATTTGCCCTTGTTCCTAAATAGAGCTCTATACATCAGTGCTCCGTTCATTGACTTGGAAGATATGAAAGATTTTTTTCAGTTAAAACTGTCATTAATTTTATAGTCTGTTATTTGAAAAACATCAATTCATCATATCTTTAGAAAAATAAATTGTTTATTACAAGTGCACAAATGCATACTTCCAATAGAAGAAACCTTAAGGGAAAGAAATTGAAGTACGAAGTGCTCAGAAAACCTGTGTATCGGATGAAAAGTCACTGTATGAATACATTTGCACAAAAAGCACCCCTAATTTGAATAGAGGGAAGCTTCGGGTTTTTTCTGACGCAAATGCTATAACTTTTTACATCGGCACAAAATTTCACAATGTGTTTTGTTTTTCTTTTTGTTTTGTTTTTTGCAGATCATGTTTAAAAAAAAGTCCATGTTCGCAGATATTTTTAATGCATAATGTTTAAAAGCAAGAACATGCATTTGTATGACCCTTTCACGTGTCCGATCAACGTAGATATTAGTAAAAAAAAATCAGTCGAATGAAAAAGGGCGTTAAAAATACCTCGGAGTTATTTATTATTTATCTTACCACAGGGAGAGAGTTTCTTAAAATCGAAAAGTACAGGAGTGGATTTCGACAATTAATGAATTCCTAAATGAGGAAGATCATATTAACTTGTGTGGCATGAATAAACAGGATTTTTTTGAAAACAATGCAATTTGGACTGTACAAAGTACACTGACACTGATGTTTCTTTATCCACCAGCGATGATCCTGACGTTTAATTGACGTTTAAATTTTCACTTTCTTAACTATCTATTTTTTATACACCGAGTGTAGTTTTATATCATAATTCAACCTCCTACGTGTATTTGTTGTAGCACTCGGATTTTGCAAAGTTGAATATATGTATGAAAAATTTCTAATTTTGTAATAAGCTTAAATAGATTAATCTCTTTTTTTTTTTTTTTAAAAAAAGTTTCTTTAAAGTATGAAAAAACTGTATCCTTCGTTATACGTTCTGTTTCCAAATTCCATAGTGTATTTAATGTATAAATAATTTAGCGAATTTCTAGTAAATCATTTCAAATACGGCTCGTAAGTTAAGCAGAAAAAAATCAAAGTTAAGCCAGCCAAATTAAAAATGTATGCTTATATTTTGTCTAGCATGAAAAAAGGCTTTTTAGGTGTCAGTTAATCATAAAACTAAGTACGCCTCGAACACACGCTAATGTATTCATACTAATCGAACGCTTCATAGACACTCCGCCTTTTCATTCAAATAATACAATGACCTACATAGCTATAATGGCGAAACCGGGATTTTACAGTTAAGTATACGATTTTATTTAATAGATATAATGTATATATTGAAAGTCTCTTTCCCAAAAAAATCTTTTATGAGTATCTATACAGACTATACTTGAGGACTTTAGCTATAATATAACAATGTTCTGATTTGAAAAGGTAAAATTCTGCATTTAAAAAGGGGCGAGAAAGCAGTGTTATGAAGATTCATTCTTTGAAGAAGAGCAAACACGGACCTCTAAAAACATCAGAGGTGGATCAGGTGTCATGGAGGAGTAAGTATCCCCTGCCGACCAGTCACACCCGCAGTGCGCTCATGAATGATCGGGCAAACGAAAAAAAATTCCGTAGACAATTTCTTGATTTTGTGCGACAGCTGCCTACAATGTCAAAAAAAGCCCGGACTTTAATTTATCGTGAGGAATGGTTATATAAAGTCGTACGTTTTGACAATATTGATTTTGGTAAAATTTTGTGATTTCAAATTTTCTAAAAAGTTACATGGAGTTTTTAAGTATCCACATCTGATTTACGCCACTTCTCGAATATATTGTTGTACAGTACTCTTGAAGTTTAAATATTCACGCTGTTAATATTTTAGTTAGGAGTAAAAAAAGAGGCTTAGTAGAACATTTACTGGAACGCGCTATGTATCTTTGTTTGTAAGGATTTTTATGAAGTTTGTTTAGGGATCCAGTATAGATATGGTTATTCAAATTCAGTTTGATTGTTGGGAATATTGAAAATATTTAAATCTGACATATGATTTTGAAGAATTTCCTTCTTAGAAAGGGAGCTATGAGTATAAGTTGGAATACCATTAGGAGAATTAGATCCAAGTTCCTCTTAAATGCATTTAAAACAAGCATTCTGAGAGACAGAGGGACAGCTAGACAGACGGACAGACAGACAGACTGACAGACGGACGGACGGACAGTCTCAGAGGAAACCTATAGTCCCTTCCGGTTTCACCGGTAGGGGACTAATAATTAACCTAACAAATAAAGACCATGTTGTTATCTGCTTTATTAGTCCACTACCGGTGAAACCGGAGGGACTATAGGTTTCCTCTGAGTCTGTCCGTCCGTCTGTCTGTCCCTCTGTCCCACTTGGTTTTCCGCACTTTTTTTCTAAACGCTTGTAGATATTGAGTTAATTTTTGGTATGTGAGTGTATCTTGATGAGTTACAGATCAAGTTTGTATTTGGTTCCGCTTCAATGATTTTTGACCGAAATATTTTTCAATTTTTCAGGGTTTTCTGCATTTTTTTTCCAAACGCTTGCAGATATTGATCTGATTTTTGGTATGTGACTTTATATTGATGAGTTATAGATCAATTTTGGATTTCGTTCTGCTTCATTGATTTTTGACCGAATTATGGCATTTTCAATTTTTAACGGAGCCAGATTACACTTGCCGGTATGGGACTAGTATTCCTAATGCAATACTCTCAGAATGCTTGTTTTAGCTGGGAACAGTACATATTGATCGTGTAATCTCTCTAATTCTTTTGTCACTTTTGAATTATTAAGGTCAGAACGATATATGTTTTCATATTGCCCCTCAATCGCTTAATGCAAAATTTCAACTTCCATCTGATGGTTTTAATCCATTCTGACAAAGTGTCAAGGTCTTCTTTTTCATGTTTTCGGATCGCCTGGCGTATTCTTCCATAGAATTCAATTCATAATATTTATAAAATTATGACGCCAGTTGAAAGATCAAGGTTTCCTTAAATTTTGGCTTTTTTAAAATAAGAGATTTAAGGTCCTCGTTATTAACTATATTTACATCACTTGTAATGACGTGTAGAGCAGGACTGGAGTTGTAGGGTGAAGAAGAACATGAACACGAAGGAGGATTATGTTTCAGATGCTCGATATCTAGGCACTGTAGAGTATGTTGAGATAATTTATCTTGCAGAAATATGCCACCGTACTACACTATAACAATATGTTACGAAAAAAAGACCCTCCCGCTTCTGTGAATGCATTTTGTAATAACTTGCTACAGAAAAGAGAGATTTAAGTTATCCGACCCATATTAAGACTTAATTTTCTAACCTTAAATATCCATCCTGTATTAAATACTCTTATATTAATCCAAAGCATTTTTCAAAAATGTAATTACCTAAGCAGTAATTAATTACTGAAGATTGCATTGATGTCTACGGGGACAAGCAAATTTTTGAAAATAAAAATTTAAATACTAAGAATATCAAAAAATGCTGTGGTGGAAAGATGTGTTTAATTATAAGGAATAGAAAAGCGATTGAAAACTAATGTTTTACCAGATAGATTTTTTTAAGAATTGATTTTTATTGATTAAATGCAAAGGGGGATTATCATAACTCTTCAAGGACAGGACAAGGTCAAAAATTAGGACACATGCCGCTCTTACATATTGATACTAAAACATGAAGATTATGTCTACATATACTGAGTATTCAGTCAATATGTATCTGCTATAAATTCAGATTCACTGAATCTGAGGCTATTATGGGTCGGATATCTTAAACGAGTATAACACCAATAACACAGCAGGTGTCCTTGAGTACTTTAATTTATTAAAAGTTAAAATCTATCATTGTTCTTTCAAAATATATTTTGCACGTGGAAAGGACGAAGTATATTATTTATGATACAATAATATTAGTAAAGATACACGTTTCCCATTTTTTGCTGATTCAGCATTTTGCTTGATTTTAGCAAAAATCAAGTCGATATTATTCCTTTCACCATTTTGATACAATTGTTTCATCTATTTCATGTAAAACCACAGGAAAGCCTCTCTAAGAATTTGAAATAAAAAGTTTTGCAAATTTGAAAATTCTTATCCGTTGCTCAGCAACAAAAAAAGATGGTTTGATTAATTAAAAAAGGGATTATTGTAAAGCATTGTTAGAAAAATCGTATAAATTGTAATCACTGAGTACAAAAAACAAACTCTAAAATAATAAAATATTCAGTATTCTTCCTTGTACACAACCAATTGTGCCTAATGTTAATTTAACATTGATCATTTTAACGTTAATTTAACATGAAAGCAACATCAAATTAACATCAAGCTAACTTTAATTTAGTGTTAATTGAGATTAACGTTAAATTAACTTTAGGCACAATTGGCTATGTATACTAAAGACTATTTTTACAATAAGCTATCTCCATGACAACAGCAAATTTTCCTTAGCAACGAAGCATTTAATGTTATTTTTAGCACATAATAATCTAAGTTTTAAAAAAAAATATCTGATTCTTATTGTTGAATTGCTATTGCCCAGAATCGACATTGTCAAGCAGGTTTTTGAAAAGTACTTTTTAAGTTTATTCATCCATAGCAACAGAACTTGTCTACATAGCAACAAATGTATTTTATTAAGAATCAGTACTTAGCAATTCCTCAACAAAATCTGTGTCTTTAAAGGATGTTTACGAGGCAAAAACATTCCACTTATGGGAATGAAAAATCACTTATTTGACTTATGACTGTGGCATGTTTTTTTCACTTTCAAATGGTAAATCAATGACCTCTTTTTCATGCTAGTGGCCAATTGAGACTTGAGAGTCTTAAGATTTCTTGCAAATTCCTGAAAATTTTGAATCATGACCAATATTTGCATCGAAAACTGGATAGTTTTATTTCTGACAAGTTAAAAAAAATTCAGTAGTCTCGTTAAGAAAAAAATTATTGACTTTTGATAAGGTCTACTTTTGACAATGCAGACCTGGGTAGGTATTGATTGACCGAAGCCGAAGGCTGAGGTTAATCAGTTCCTGACAAAGTCCGGGCAAAAGTAGGCCGAATTCAAAAGTCAACAAAAAATGTTTGAATTGTAATCGTTGAGTATCAAAATCAAATTTTTAAAGAATAAAATATACAATATTCTTCTGTGTAAGCTAATGGCTATTTTTAGAAAAAAAATTTCCATCTCCCATGGCAAGAGAAAATGTTCCTTAGCAACAAGGCAAGGAAAGTAATATTTAGCACAAATTTGTATTCATGAAAGTTTTTAAAAATATTTGTTACATTTTTGCAGTAAAACTGAACTTGCGCAGTCCGACTGGCTTCTCTACTTTTTTGTTGAATCTTCCTATGCTATTGAAATTGTAATAAATATCCAAATATTCCACATAAACAAAGTTTGGGGCTCGGGGGTTGGGGGGTTGGGGGGGGGGTGTTATACAGAAATCCCTTTACTGTGTGTCCTTCCGTCCATGCAATCTTCTTGCTATAACATAAAAAACCCTGGAAGCTCACACTATGTACAGGGATTGCTTATAACCCAAGGAGAACACAAGGTCATGCCAGCATGTTCAAGGTCACTGGCAAAAAATGTATAAAAGTTGTTGTCCGGTCCAAAACTTTGTAACGGGGAATCATTGGATGCTCATACTTAGCACAGTAATAGCTTGTTGACTTAAGTGTGTTAAGACCTTGACCCAAGGTTATTTTAGTTAGTTCAAGGTCATTTGCAGAAATTTTTTATAATTTTTGTCTGGGTAATGTGATTTTGTAACGGCGAATCTCTGGAAGCTCATACATGGAATAAAATTTGCTGATGATCCAACGTGTTTGTAGACCTTGACCCAAGGTCATTCCGGCAATAACGTTTTCACTGGCAGAAAAACTATGTAAGCTCATACTTGGTACAAAGATTGCTCTTGACCTGAGAGTAAAGCCGACCTTAACCCAAACCCATTTTGGTGCGCAAGTTCAAGGTCACTTACAGAAAGTATAAAATTCTGGTCTGTCCTATAACTTTGTAATTGAGAATTATTAGGCTTATACATTGTACAGAGAATGCTTTTGACCCGTGGGTTAGTCATGACCTTGACCCATGTTGGTTTTGGCAAGTTCAAGGTCACTGTCGAAAACATATTAAATGCTTGTCTGAACTCAAACTTTGTGGAGATTCACTTCTAGCTTTACTTGAAACGAAGCTTGCTAATGATCCGAGGTTGTGTCCTCATATTGAATAAAGATTATTCCTGCAAGCTCAAGATCACTGGCTGAAAAGCAAAAAAATTCTTGTCTGGGTTATTTTTCTTTTACCCTTGACTTTGACGTTGTGACCTCAAAATCAACAATGATCATCCTTTTTTCTGGGGGGAACCAATTTGAAGTTCTCCTGCTAAGGATTTATAGCTAACCTGAACAAAGGCTCATGTGAGCTTTTCTGATCAAAGAGAGCCCGGCGTCTGTCGTCGTTGTCATTGTCGTCGTTGTCATCGTAAACTTTTCACATTTTCATCTATTTCTCAAGAACCACTGGGCCAATTTCAACCAAATTAGCCACACAGTATCCTTTGGTAAAGTGAATTCAAGTTTGTTCGGATGAATGGACACGCCTTCTTCCAGGGGGATATTATTACGATTTCGTGAAAAATTAACGGCATTATTTAAAATTCTTCTTCTCAGGAACCACTGTGCTTGAAAATATGAAACTTATGTGAAAGTGTTCTCAGGTAGTGTAGATTCAAGTTTGTTCAAATCATGACCCCGGGGGTAGGGTGGAGCCACAGTGGGTGATCAAAGTTTTACATAGGAACACATAAGAAAAATCATCTTCTCAAGAACAGCAAAGCCATGATTGGTCATATTTATGTTGAAGCATCCTCAGGTAGTGCAGATTCACGTTTATTCAAATCATGACCCCCGGGGATAGGTTGGGGCTACAATGGGCGATCAAAGTTTTAAATATGAAGACAAAGGGGAAATCTTTTAAATTTTTCACAAGTACAACAAAGCCATGATTGGTCATAATAATATAAAAGCATTCTCAAGTAATGTAATTTTAATGTTTTCAAATCATGACCACCCAGGAGAATAGAGGCGCCATAACAGGGGATTATAGTTATACAAAGGAATATAAAGGATATTATCAATAAATAATTACTATGAATGGCATCAGTCAGCATTCAATTCAAAGATAGATTGCATTTGCTGACAAGGTCATTGTATCGACCATAGAACTTGCGAAGTTATGACTTTAAACAAGACTGTTGATATTCTTATTTCATCAAATTGTTTGTCAGTAGCTTGCCTACTTTTAGAAATTGTTCTTACCTAGAACGTCTCTTGCGTATCGAACCAGACTGGAAGATATAAAACAGGCTTAGATCAAAGTTAAAGCACAAACTTTAATAGTTTATTTCATGAAACAACACTATCACCATTTTCAGTGCATTTATTTTATTTTTTTCATTTAGCTCGTTATATCAAAATGATTTTTTAGTTATTACATGTAAATATCCCGTAATACCTAGGCTAGTTAATAATAAAAATCGAGAGTTAGTTATCTCGTAACAATTTAATTCTGGTTGTAATCATTTGATAGAATAAAAGATTTAGTTTATACCGTATATCATATGTTGCCTACGTCACAATGACTTACGCCAAAAATGTATTGTTTGGCTTGAAGTTACTTTTAAAATATACTTAATTAGAAGGCATTTTTTAAGGAAAATTGCCTTATTGTCTTAATGATGGAAAATTAAATTATAAGAAATGAATTTGATTAATAGCTGCCCAAGTTACACTGGTATAATCTGGGTTGGAACAGTTTACGTTTTTTTATTAAACGCCTCGCGGTTTATAAAGCGGAAACTGTCCCAACCCAGGTTATACCGTACAGTATAACTGGAGTAGCTATTAAATTCATTCCTTAGATAATGAATTAGTTACCCCAATAAAAATGAATTTCCTATCTTGTTTTTATAATGAGTTAGTATCATATTATAATAATTTTTTAATCTCATTCTCCAGGAGTTAGTAGTCTCGTTACAACTAGTTTGTTATCTTGTTAAAACGTTCCAACGAGTTAGTCATTTTTTTTTATAATAATTAATTAGTTATCTTGTTCACGAGTTAGTATCTCATTATAACATATTACATATATAGTTATCTCAGCAAAATAAGTTTTTTTTATCTTGTAATTTAGGAGACAGAAGTCTCGCTACAAAGAGCTTGTTTATTTGGGTTTTCCGTCTTAGCCAATCTTGATAGCTTTGCTTACCTTTTTATCAACCAGTCAAATTGCGCACAAACTCCTGTACCGAACCGTCTAAACTCCTTATAAGTAAATGGTTTGAATATTTATAGTTTTAATATACTACCTTCCACCTTTGTTAAACAGTTTAAACTGTTGAAAAATAACTGTTGAAATACTTGTTACTATACGGACTTTGTCAGGAACTGATTAACCTCAGCCTTAGGCCTCGATCAACCAATACCTCAACAGGTCTGCATTGTCAGAAGCAGACCTCATCAAAAGACAATATTTCTTTTATTACGAGATTACTGTTTTTCTTTTAACTTTCAGAAGTTAGACTATCCATTTTTCGTTGCAAATATTGGTCATGATACAAAATTTTCAGGAATTTGCTAGAAATTTTAAGATTCTATAGTCTCAATAAGCCACACGCATGAAAAGTAGGTTATTGATTTACCATTTGAAAGTGAAAAAAAAATGCCACAGTCATAAGTCAAATAAGTGATTTTTCATTCCCATAAGTGGAATGTTTTTGCCTCGTAAACATCCTTTAAAGACACAGATTTTTGTTGAGGAATTGCTAAGTACTGATTCTTAATAAAATACATTTGTTGCTATGTAGACAAGTTCTGTTGCTATGGATGAATTAACTCAAAAATACTTTTGAAAAACCAGTTTGACAATATCTATTCTGGCATTAGTAATTAAACTATATAAGACTCAGATAATCTTTAAAAAAAACTTATGAAAATGAAAATGTGCTAAAAATAACTTTCAATGCTTTGTTGCTAAGGAAAATTTGCTCTTGCTATGGAGATAGCTTATTGTAAAATCGTCTTTAGTATACATGGAAGAATACTATATATTTTATTATTTTAAAATTTGTTTTTGGAACTCAATGATTACAATTTATTAGATTTTTCTTCCAATGCTTTTCATTTTCTCCTTTTTAATTAATCAAACCATCCATTTTGTTGCTTAGCAACGGATAGGAATTTTCAAATTTGCAAAACTTTTTATTTCAAATTCTTAGAGGGGCTTTCCTGTGGTTTTACATGAAATAGATGAAACAGTTATATTAAGATGGTGAAATGAATAATATAGACTTAACTTTTGCTAATATCAAGCAAAATGCTGAATCAGCAAAAAATGGGAAACATGTATCTTTACCTGTGTCTATAGCAAATATATTAGAGAATGTAATTTCTTTTTATTACGTTGAAAGAACACTTTAAAAATGTATCTTTCTTATTACATTAAATAAGAAAAAAAATTTATTTATGTTTCGTATAAAGTCTTCAAAATGAGTTAAATTTCGTCAATCTACAACGAAAAATTGGGCGGTTGCTAAGGAAATTTCTTTGTCCAGGTTTCCATAATAACAATGACCCAAAATATTTTTCCTTTTGCATACACGGCTTATAGCCCAAGAAAAAACTGTGACTGAAAAATCATTAATTTCTGAGAACCCCCATGTGTCACCTTTTATAATTTTACAGGCTGCCTGATTGTTACGTGGACCTGTACGTAATAGCTCCTCGTGACACAGACCTTGACCACCAATTTCCTGGGGTGGGGGCTAAATGTGCATGCCTTGGTACCAATTTTTTTCCATAGGAAAAATATATGTAGATTTTAACCTGCTTATTACCTTTTAGATTCAGTCGTTATTTCAGTGTGATGTTGAAATTCATATTAATAATATTCATATTCAAATGTGTGATAAAGATTTTTACACCGAATATCAGTAAGCCTGTGAGCAGGTTGACGAAAGTCACATGTTTAAAATAAAATAAGACTTTCTTCGTTTGCTAATACAGAAATTATGGGCTGCAACCATTGCAGAAAAATAAACAACCTGTATAACAAACAATCAAATAAAAAAAAAAGACATGTTATTGTTTATTTTTTTATTAATTATTTATATAAAGTGGGTAAAAGTAATATTGTATAAATAAAATTGTATTAATGATGTTCAAATTGATGGAAGATCTCTCTTTTTTTAAAGAAATCTTTTAAATACTGATTTTTATATAATAATTATTTTCTTTTTTACGGTTTTTAGGTAAGAGTTTTTGGGAGCCATAGCTATTCCACAGTGTTTATATATCGTTTATCACCCAATTTTGATAAAAAAGAGTAAATTATGTTGTGTAAAATTCATTCTTTGCATATTCGTGAAATACTAATAAGTCGTCATTGTTTATTTACTTTTCAGCATTTGTATTTTCTTATAATTCCCGATAACAAATTTTCATTTTATACCGACAAGCTGTCCAAAAACATTTTAAATGATGCAGTTACAAATAGCTATCAATATTTTGATATCACTTAAAACATTGCTGACAATGTTGCAGCTGGACACCTACTCCATCTATTGATTCGCTAAAAAGTCTGCCTCCTCTTCAACCACGAAATAGTATTCCGTCTGCGTAATTAAATGTTGTCAGACTTTTAAATGACTCACCGGTTTCTCACTACTCTTCAGTTATAGTTGTATCTGGTTTCGTATTTGACAACCTTAAGTCCTTTGTATATATTTTCATTTAATCGTATCAACGTTTGTCATAAGTGCATTTAAACAAATCTATTTTTCATATCTTTACAGTCGCACTTTGTGGCGATACATAAGGTGGGTTTTAAATATTGCAGTTTTTACATATTGTTGTCGCCGACATAATGCATCTATCATCACACCTTGTCGTCCATCGTCACATATTGTCGCTGGCTGAAAAATTTACATGTATATATACATATTGTGGCCTGCGAAATTATGTGCCTACGTTCACTGCTAATACATATATTGTGACCCCACAGTCGGGGTTGCTTTAGTATTTTTTTGTTCTTGATTTGTAGTTTTGTGAATGTAATAGGTGTGTAAATCACATATATGTGTCTCTTAAGCTATTTCACTCAGCGCGGTTGCAAAATAGAGCCCCTCCCTAACATGAAAACCCCTTATCCAGGGTTATCCAGGGTTATGAATTATAAATTATGAATATAGTTTTTGAAAAAGGCACCATTGCTTGCTTAATATCCAGGGGGAGAGAAGAGGATCTATATAAATTTAATTATTTTTACTATATGATCATTAAGTAGCTCAGAAGGTTTTCAAAGAGATAATGCATTTTCATTATGTGATTATCAGAGCCCTACCTTAAACCAGAACATCTGACATAGGAGCAAGAAATTTCACAATTTTGGAAGACACACCCTTGCTTACATTACCATACTCCTGATTAATCTGGTAAATACCCAAGAGCAGAGAAGAATTCTTTCAAATATTAAATGCATTTTCACTATATGATTAACAGAGCCCCACATTTCCACCAGAACCCTTGTTCCAGAGGCCATGGATTTCTTAATTTTTTAAGATGCGCCTTTGCTCATCATTACCATGCACTTAGTTTGTTTGCCTAATTCCCAAGAATCAGAGAAGAGGATTTTTAAATAATAAGTTCATTTTCACAATGAAATCAATAGAGTCCTGCCCTAAAACCAGATACCTTGATCCGGGGGTCAAGAATTTTACAATTTCTGAAGAAGCACACTTGCTCATTTTAACTATGCACTTAGTTTGTTTGCTAAATAGACAGGGGAAGAAAAGGAGCTTTCTGAAGAATGTATGCATTTTCATTATAGGACCAATAGTTCCCCGTCTTAATTCCAAAGCCCCTCACCAGACGAGATGTCTTCAACTTTTCCATCGTCAACTTTCCTTATTTTTGTCGCAATATCACACTGTCACCTGCATTTCGTGTTAGCATCTCCCAATTTTATTCAATGCTCAAGATCATGCTCCGAGTACGGTCAACTTTTAAACCGTGGTAGGCTACTGACCGATAAGTTGATATTACAGGCATTTCAACAACCTCGTTTAAAGTCAGTGATAAATTTTATGGTCCTTATAATGACCTTGTTAGCAAATATAACCTGTCATTGGGCCGTTTGTTGGCTGACGTGTTTCATACCAATTGTAAGGCCTTTGTTATCACTACTGAATTTGAGTACGGAATGTTACGTCTACCTGATCTATACATAGGGCTCACGGCGAGAGAGACCGGTCAACAGGGTATGCTTAATCCTCCTTGGCATTTAATCCAACCTCTGAAATTTTCAGAGGTCCATGGTTTATGCCCTGATCACAAATTTGTATTATTTGTAGATTTTTATGAGATCGATCACTGTTCGTTATCTTCACCTCGTCATTAAATTTTAGAGACCTACTTAAGACGATCGAAGACTGACAGAAAACAAGCAATAATAGTAGTCACATTATTAACTTGGGTGACCTTAAAAATCACCTTGTGATGCATTTAAATGCATGTATTATATAACCTTTTTGAACACGTTTGTTGATAGAAATTAAAGTATTAAGAACTTAACTTTCATGCTGGTACATTAAATGTGCATATCTCACCTGTTTTTCTAACTTGATTCATCTGTCGAGAACTATTGAAAAAATAACTTAAACCTGCATAATTACATTGTGTTTCAATGTCCTTAATTTAAAGAGACAAACAGCTTCAAATTCCTATCTCAAAAATACTAAATAATTGGTGAAAAGATTTGGAACAGAAATCAAGAAAAGCACTCAAAATAAAACATGTTTTTAAAAATTAAGTTCTTTCAAACACGAAAGCGGTTCGATCGTGACATTTGTATTAGACAATCAAACAAGTGTATATAAACGTAACTCGACATCCAATTCATATTGAAATTTCCAAGGTAATTACAAAACTAACAATATAACTTTCCGGAATAAGTCCATTGATCACGTCCATTGACCACGTGAATGTATTGTGCGAAAAATTGTAATCAAGAATTTACTCGGACCTTCTTTAATGTTAACCTTTGGAGAAAGGTTAAAGTTTCTCATCTTAGAGTGCCGTAATTTTGTTTCCTATGGGACGAGTTCCCCTCCATTCTAAAAATATGGTGCTTCAAGCAGTAGTGGCATTCATAATTTTTACCAAAATTGCCAAATATGTTCCCAATTATTTTTAAATGTAGTGAACATAATGTAACATCAAAAGTTATCTCTGAAAATATTGCATGTTAAAATAATCAACTCGCATGTCGACATAAATAAGTCGAATGTTTACTTAAATATATCACATATAAACAAAAATAGGTCGTGTGCCAACATGGCCCTGTTGCATCTTGTGTGCATGAAGTCAGATGTCAGATGGCGTTAGTTAGTAAATTTACTTAGATTTAAATTAGATTTTCTAAAAAGATTGGGAACATGCATGTCAAAATAACTATCTTGTATTTCTTGCATGTTGGCCTACTTTTCTCGCATGTTAATGTAATTTATCTTGCATATAAGGGGCAGATATATGCCACAATATTTTTTGTAAGCATAGTATACTTAGTATTCATTTTATTGCACCGGTCCACTAACTTACGTTGGTAACTCTCGCACTGTTTTATGAATAATTTTGGAATTAAAATAAGTTTCATCATTAATATGTATTTGAATCTTATACGAACTTTTCAAACATGTTTGTTGAATATAAATCAAATTATTCAAAATTTAAACTTCTGTTTTATAATGTCCATGCTGTAACAACAAATGTGCATATGTCACCTTAAAAAACCTACATCCATGGAAACCAAATCAAAGTGATTAAATTTCCATAATTTAAAGGGACCAAAAGCTGCAGATTCCGATACTGTGGTATTCGATGTACTATTCAGGGAGAGAAATCAAGACAAACATACTTTAATTAATGCATCCTTTTGCCCAATTTCCCTTGCAGAGTTGTCATTTGTTCCTCTTTCAGACACCTCTGCTGAATGGACTTACATTAAGCTTTTTAACATAGAGTAAAAATCATGATATTACAAGGATTTTTTTTTAATTAAACTAAAAGCTCTAGATCTACTTAGTAAATATTTATTTGAAAGAACAAATATTGGCATCTAATTTTGATGAAGGATAACAAACGCACTATTTATTTCTCTTTCTTATCACCATAATATACGAGAGCCAACAGCAGAGGTGAATGTATGAGCCAAAGGTAGAGAGTGCTTTTTGCCAAAGAAGTGCATCATAAAACACGAAACAGGGTCAATTGTAAAATTTTGATTCATCGTAAATGATCATACCGGAAACTTGAAAAGAACAGAAAATCCCTTTTAAAGGTAGTGATCATTTTTTAGGGAAATTTATATCGAAAGTTATCTGCGTATTTAAACAATTCATTTTTTGTGCCAGGTATTTTTTACCTAATGAAAATTGCATGATTTTTACCAATGTCAGGAAAGCAAATGATGCTTCTTCTGTAGATCACTGTAAACTTAATAAGTCCGAGCTAATTCAGAGAGCGTGGAAGAACTTGAAAAATATTTAGACTGAGAAAGGAAAAAAAAGGTCAACCTTGATCTTTTAGCTTTTGACCTTAAAGTCTATACAAGTCTTTTTATTTTAAAGCAATATGAGCTGCAGCTTTGATGTCAGAAATGTTTGTTGCAAAATTGTAATTAACCATTTCAATGACAGAAAAAAAATGTTTATAAACTTCTGTTGTTCATATTTACGATGGATGAACTATTCATAAGCTTTGATAGAAGCAAAATTACATTATTGTCGTCCTGTACAATATTGATTTCTTATATAAAACTATATATTTGATTGTACAGAATCCTTTATTCTGAATCAATTTGATACGTTAGTTCTGTCTAATTGATCAAAAAGGATTAAATTACATAGAAATTTATCATAATAACACATTTTAACAGCAAAATACAATTCTCAAAAAATGCAGCTCATATTAATTTAAAGTTAAGGAACAACCTAAAGTTTCATTGCAAAAGCTTCCAGAAAAAGTATAAATATCATCTGAAAACTATGTATGCATTAAATATTTCTGAGCTTGACTTTGATCTTTGACCTTTTGAGTTCAAAATCATAGGGGGTCTTCATAAGGCCATAAGGAGTTATGATATAAAAATTCTTTACAAAAGTTCAAAAGCTTCGAAAATATCATCAGGAAACAAAAATGAAACACACAAACAGAATGTATAGATCTATGACACTGACCTTTTAACCTCAAAATCAATAGGGGTCTTCTTTAGGTCATAGAAAGTTGTGACATTAATTCTTTAAGACAGATTAAAGAAAACTTAAGTTACTATCTGAAAAATGTTATTTGCAATGCATGCATAGCTGACCTAGCTTGACCTTTAACCTGTTGACATTAAAATCAAAAGGATATCTTCTTTAGACCTTAAGGAGTTGTGATATAAAGTTTCATTGAAGAAGCTCAAATGTTCTTCAAGATATCGTTCAGAAACGAGTGTTACAAATTAACAAAATGTATAAAATTACTACCCTGATCTTTGACCTTTTGACCTCAAAATAAATATGGGTCTTACTGAGGCCAAAGGGAGTTGTGAGATTAAAGTGTATTGAAGAAAGCTCAAGAAAACTAAATTAATCATCTGTAAATGTTATTTGCAATGTATGAATATCTTTTCTTGACCTTTGTCCTTTTGACTTCAAAATCAATAGGGGTCTTTTTGAGGCCATGAGAAGTTGTGATAATAAAATTCATTGTAAAAACTTAAAGGCTCTTTAAGATATCGTCAGGAATTAAAAGTGTTACACACAAACAGAATGTATTAATCTATGACCTTGGCTTTTGCCTTTTCGACCTCAAAAACCAATTATATTGAAGAGAACTTAAGTTATCACTGGAAAATGTTATTTGCAATGTTTGAATTTCTGATCTTGACTTTTGATCTTTTGACCAAAGAGTCAAAAGGGGTCTTATTGAGGCCGTAGGGAGTTGTGATATAAAATATCATTGCAAAAGCTCAGCGCTTCTTGTGATATTGTTTGGAAACGACACTGTTACACATCAGAATGACAAACAGAATAATCAATTGTAAAGTTTTGGTTATTGTAAAAGTTTATTGAATATATTGTAAACGAAATCTCAAACAAGTGCATTGCTTCAATCGACAGCATAGTTATACTGAAAATTTACAAGGTAAATTCAAATTATCATAAAACAATTTACAAAAACACCTCTGTGGAATAAATTTAGCATCTACCAGGTGAATGTAAAATGTGAGAAATGTACAGGTTATTATACATATATGTGTATGCTTACAATGCATTTGATGTAAGAATTATAAGGGTTCGTTTTTAGTGCCAAGCATGTTTGTGGTGAAAAGTTCATAATAAAGTTCTTGAAAAAGGAAATCTCTCGTACTGAAATAAAACGTACTACATGTATATACATGTATCGAAACACAAAATAGATGTCGTTTGGTATTTTGGTATTCTTTTGTTTACTATTTTTAATTTATTAATCTTACTTGAGATTTTGCTATTTAGGTGCAGGTGCATTATATAAAAAGAGCACATAAATCAACGTCCATTTTTTGTTAATTTGCTTGTTTTTGCTTGCGTTTTTGTCTTGTGCTCGATTGGCTTTTTACAATTTTTTTTCGAAAACATTTCTTTTCTGTGATGTTTATGATTGAATTTTTAAAATTTAATGTAATGAAAATAAGAGATAAAAAGATTTTAAGATATTGCTCTTTTAAAGGTGTTTAGTTAGAAATTATCTCATAAAGTGAAATAAAAATCCTCTATGCATGCTTTAATTTAAATCTTCATTTTTGCTATACAAACAATTTGTATTGTTTGTAGATATTTTTTTTTAGAATTATAACTATTTGCTATCCTCCCCATTTTTTCATTAAGGTACATCAATGAATTTTAAACCATTCTTTTCAACATCATATTTTGCTTGCTCCGTGATCGGACGGTCGTGTGTTCGAATCACGACCACATCTGACCTAACTCGATAAAAAAAAGGTAACTTGTTCCTTCGCCAAGCGCTCGGCACTTTGAATTAAAAGTTGCTGGTCATTGGGATGAGACCTTAAAAACCGAGGCCCCGTCTCACGGTAGACGTTGGCACGATAAAGAACCCTCACCGCTCAATGGCCCTGAGTGCCGAGTAAAGGTCTTAATTTGAAGCCTTTCACCGGTATATGGTGACGTGAAAAATTCTCAAACGGGAAGTAAAGCAACATACAATCACTCAATCAATCAACATCATCTTTTCTACTCACAAAATAATCTAAGCAGTTGAGGCATATGGTTTATCTTTCAATAAATATTCATGTTTACGTTAGCAATAGTATGTCATAACTCTGCGCTTCAAGTACCATAATCGAGTCAATTGAGATGAAATATATGGAGATAACGAACAGTATTCGAGCTCAAAAGTCAATTAAATATTACAAAATAGGAGCAGAGCAAAAACGGACCTCTAAGACATCACAGGTGGGATCAGGTGCCATGGAGGAGTGAGCATCCCCTGCCGACCGGTCACACCCGGCGTGTGCTCCTTGTCATGATCGGGAAATAACGGAAAAAATCCGTCGCAATTCAGTGTGTAACTAATGACCTAACAATTAGTATATGAAACAAGCTATTTCAGAGAATTTGTGTCCCCTGCTTAGGGAAAAAAGAAGAGCATGCGCAGTTCGCAATTATTAAATGTATACATGTATATTCAAGCAAATTTAAAAAAAAATGCCCATATGGATAAAAAGATTTCATTGCTTATTCTTTAATATGTGCATAGAAGATTATTTTTAATATACAGAATATTTATCACACTGTAATAATGAATTTATGAGTTTGTACATGCACGCCAGACATCATAATTTTTTCATTTCACATGTTGAATAGTATCATTTAGTAAATCAAAAACAAAACAAAACAAAAAAAAAAAAAACAAAAAAAAAAACAAAAAAAAAAAAAAAAAAAACTTTGAGAGGGGTGAGAGAGGCCCTAAGGAGTTATGGTATAAAATTTCATTGCAAAAGCTCAAAAACTTCTTGAGATATCGATCGGAAACGAAAGTGTTACACACAGACGGAATGTATAAATTTACGACCTTGAACTCTGACCTTTTGACCTCTAAATCAATAGAGGTCTTCCTTAGGCCACAGGGAGTTGCTATGTAAAATTTCATTGCAAAAAATCAAAGGATTCTCGAGATATCGCGTGGAAACGAAAGTGTTAAAACATACAGAATTTATGAATTTATGACCTTGACCTTTTGACCTCAAAATCAATAGGGTTCTTCTTTAGGCCATAGGGAGTTGCTACTCAGAATTTCATTGCAAAAGCTCAAAGGGTTCACGAGATATCGCACTGAAACGAAAGCGTTAAAGACAGACAGAAATACAGACGGACGGCCAGACGGCCGGACAGACAGACTCAAATTAATATCCCCCACTTTCAGTGAAAGCGGGGGACAAAAATTCAGTCAGCATTTGACTTAACGATATATTGTATTTACTGACAAGGTCATTGTATCGACCAGAGATCTTTTGAAATGATGACTTTGAACGAGACTGCTGATATTCTTGTTTCATCAACTTGTTTGTCAATAACTTACCTTGTTTTAGAAATTGTTGATACGTAGATCATGCTCTGGCGTATCGAATCAACTTGGAGACATAAACTCTATATGCAGGTGATAAGGGTTTTTTTGCTGCATAAGTAAGGGAAGTTGACGATTGAAAAGTTAAAGTCATCACATTTATCATAAAGCTTTGTTGTAAGATTACCATTAACGTCTTTTTCTAATAAAATATCCAAATATGAGACAGATGTGTCAGACTCTGTACTATCTTTTATCTCAAGCTCACCGGGATATATCGTGTCGACATCAGAATGGAAGTAACCATTGTTAATTGACAATACGTCGTCGATATATCTAAATGTCGAGTTGAAGGCCACAGCAAGTGTTTTCTTCTTTTCACGTAAAAGATTTTGAACAAATTCTGCTTCATATGAATACAAAAATAGGTCTGCTAATAACGGGCTGCAATTGGTACCCATGGAAATTCAAATAGAATGTTGGAAGACCTGGTCTCCAAAAACCACATAGATATTGTCAATCTAAAACTTGAGCATCTTTTTAATGTCAACTTCAGAGTACTTGTGTGTACACTCAGACTGTTTTTAACAAAGTAATTTTGAAAATAACCAATGACAAATTTACGAGTTCCATTTTTATTGAAAAAGCAGCTGTCAACGATGTCAGAAAGTCTGGACTTAGTATAAAGTTGAAAAGTCGTAAGTTTTTATGTTGTTGATTTTGGTAAAATTTTGTGATTTCAAATGTTCCAAAAGTTCCTTGGAGTTTTTTAGTATCCACATCAGATTTACACCACTTCTCGAATATATTGTTGCACAGTACTCTTGAAGTTTCTCCTTCACTACTGTTAATATCTTAGTGAGGAGTAAAGAAAAAGGCTTGGTAGAACATTGAGACAAATGTGATATGAGCATGTGACATCTAATTTTCATTTACTAATAATGTAATGTGACACAATTTCTCTGTTAAATTGACAATTTTACTTTATTTTTAAATTTCCACGAGATCTTATCGTAATGCAGAGAAAGCTAAATATTTATATTCCCAACTATTTTCTCTACGATAAACACTCTGAAAGTCCAGTTTTTTGATTTCTTGATAATTCGGGTGGAATGTAATTTTTTTTAAATGAATGGCGTATGAATTAAAGGCACTTGATTCAGTAATAATTTTTTTAAAACATAGTGTAATAATAACACATGGTATCCAACTCTAAATTACACGGTTGTGATTCGACTTTTCACTTAGCGAGCAGAGTTTGAACGCTGTTTACGGAGATAAAAGAAAATAAAGACAAGCATGCCTTATATGGTTGTATAGATAAATTATCGTAGCAGACAATGGTAATGAACAGTTTGCCCGTGCATTTTCTCTGACAATGTAAATAAGTGCGATTCAGGGGAGGAATTCGGAGTTGGATACCTTGTGTTATTATTACACTATGGGTTAAAAAATTATTATCGAATCAAGTGCCTGTGGTAAGTAAGCAATGCATTTATTTCCAATTTTGGGCCCAGAAATCATACAAAGACACAAGTAACAAATTATTGAGAGTGAAATTTCTGATAGTCGAACAATTAATGAATTAACATTAATTATAATGATAAGGATACACATAATTTTCATGCAAATTAACATGAAAGGAAGAGAGACAGAGAGAAAAAATGATATTAATAAAATAATAGTAATGATATTATACAAATATTACATCTACTACAGACTAGATTATTGTCATTTCTCATGATAAATCCACTTTTCTTCTTTTAAAACAGTTATAAATGTAATATGAAAAACTTGTGATAACATTATCGTTTTCATTACTCATACATGTAAGCCATATAAAACTTGTTTATA
The DNA here is from genome assembly GCF_033153115.1 of Saccostrea echinata. NCBI lineage: Eukaryota > Metazoa > Mollusca > Bivalvia > Ostreida > Ostreidae > Saccostrea > Saccostrea echinata. Next base: position 14,457,095 of record NW_026889803.1, read on the forward strand.
TGAGATAAACTTGATAAATTCTTACAGATAGTATTCATCTCTAAAAATGGTTTTCGTAAGTCCTGATGTGCTGAACAACTAAATAAAAATGGATTTCATCTTCTACACAATCAGACTTGCAGATAGTGCATTTTCTTTCATTAATAGGAGTTTGTTTATACCGACCAGTTTCAATGGCAAGAGGAGGTGAGCTGATTCTAAAGTTTGTAAAACATCTCAAAATATCATAATTACTTATAACAGAAAAATATTTTTCTCTACAGAATCTTGATTTAAAGAGGGCATATGATCTGAACTTGCCAACTTGCTTCTCTGCATTGTCTGAGAGTTTATTTCACGAAGTGGCTTAATATTTTTCGCATAACTTATTAGCAACTATTGAAACAATATTTTTATCATGTATAAGATGTTGCATATCTAGTTTACTTAGAATAAAATAAATACTAATGCTCCAGCTACTTTTGTTGTTTTCATATGATATATTTTTTCATACATAGCTTCTTTAGGTAGTGAATTATCATCAGAACTAGCGATTCTTTGAAAATATTTCAGGTTGCTTTTAACGATATCAACATGCATAGGAAACGACCAAATTCACAATAATTGCCTTATTGAGGCTTTCTTATGAACACCACAAATAAATTTCAAAAATTTCAAATGAAGTTTTTCACAGTACATCTTGCTATAAAAGTTTTCAAGGCAAAAATTGGGACTTTTGACAATATTAGCGTCTGTATTAATTGTTCCCCATATTTCACATGCATAAAGTAGAACTGGTTTTATGGTATGACCAAATAAATGTATTAGTGTTTGCACTTTGGGTTTTATATTACCAAAACATTCAAGTAGTTTGAAATGAGCTTTCAGGGTTCTCTTGTAGAGATCAAATTGATAATTTGTAAATGAACCTGATGAACTGAACACAATACCTAAGTATCTGTATTACTTTGCTTCTTCAATAACTTGATTTTTAGAGGTATACATTCTTCTGGCTATTTTCTTACCATTTTTACAAAATATAACAATTTTGGTCTTTTGAAATTGACAGTTAAGCAGTATTTATCACAGTAATCACTCAATTTTTGATACATTGCTGGAGACCATCTTCAGTATTAGAAATTAACAATAAGTCCTCAGGATACAATAAACAACGTAATGAAGACTGACCCAATTCAACTGGGTCATCACTGTTAGTAAAAAGTGTTGGTAAATCATTGATTAGGATCCTAAATAGATTTGGACTTAGATTATCCCCTTGTCTGACTCCTACTTTTGGTGTAAATGATTTAGTAAGTTTATTACGAAGTCTTACAGACACAAAATTTTTCATATACATGTCTTTTAGTAATTCTATAGAAATATCCTTGAATGTTAAGTTGTTGTAGTCTATATAACAGAACAGAGTGTAAAACAGTGTAGAAAGCCTTAGAGAAATAACAAAACAAACGTACAATTTAGATTTATCATTTGTGTATTTTTGAATAAGGGTTCTTCATATTATACAATTAATTACCTCTTATGAGGTCAACGTGGTGAAATAAGGACCCGAGACCTGACCCACAAGGTGACCTGACCTGACCGAGGCTGCGTAGCGGCCGAGGTCAGGTCAGGTCAGCAAGTGGGCCAGGTCGAGGGTCCTTATTTCACCATGTTGAACTCATAAGGGGTAATCAATTGTTTTATTATACCGATATAAGTTAATTAAGACAATTTTTAAAGGCTTAATTACTAAAATAAAGCATCCCTGTATAACTTACGGAATTTAAAGGCTTAATTACTAAAATAATCAATTGTGTATTAAACCTACGAACTGTTATTATCAGTGTTTCATCGGGATCGGGATTCGCTAGTGAAGTTGTTTACTTTTCGCCTGCAAGTCTTGTAAGTTTTTGCACCGCAGATTTATTAAAACACTCTGTGATTGTCAGTAACATGCATTTTTATAAATTCACAAATACCATTTACCGAGTACAATAAAATAATTGTAGTAAATGTGGTAAAATTAGTTTTTTATGGCGTCAAGCTCTTGGAGCTTGAACGTCATCTAGCGATCGGCCAGGTGAAATCGCCACCGGATGTACGCGACCCAATGTGTCAGTGGATGCAACCGCAATAGAAAATAGCAATAGCTATAAACCAATTTCTTTGAAAACGCTCACAATGAATAATAGCTTGAAAATAAAATTGCATTAATTGTATCTACAATTAATTCTTTTACAAAACAACGATAATATGTTTTATTTTCACACAAGAAAAACATGATGGTTGTTGCGGATGAATTTCTACAGAAAGGGTGCATCGAATGACATGAATAACATTTTGGAATGATAACCGTGTAACACAAACAACCAACAGGCGGTAAAATAATTACAAAATTACATAAACACGAATACTACAAGCTTGAAAAGATTGAATTTCTAAATCTTAGCTTTACTTTTACAATCTTTTAACCAACTTTATCCTAAAAAACCGATGATGTTAATCAGTATTACTGTATTTCTCCATTTCCTCCAATATACCACGCACTATCGTAACTCGATCGTACTTGTAACAGAGCAGAGTCATGGTTGTAGTTAAGATGCAATGACTAGAACAACGCTTTGACGTTGGCAATTAGAAAGAATAATGTATAAATTCATGAAGTCCTTCATAGTTCTTCAATTGACTGAAAAGAAATTAGTTTGATATTTAGCATGAACATGTTCGACGGTGTCTGGTCAATTCGAACCCTGCTCCATTCGGACCATGACATAAAGGCCCCACACTACCGGTAATTGTGACATTTTGTTTAAAACTTTTTTTTTTATTTTTATTATTATTATTATTATTATTATTATGTCACCTGAGTCACTTACTTGACCTATTGCTATCTTCAGATCTTTTGAAATTGTTTTTTCTTGTTTGACGCCATTGAAGCCTTTCAGGCTTTTGATTTTATGTTTTAGTTTTTATCATTTCATTCTTAATGCCATCTAGTCCAGCTGATTTATTGTTCTTAAGCTATCTTACTTCCTCGGTGATTTTCTTTTCTTTAATTGTGTAGTCTAAAGCAGAAAACTTAGTTTTTTCTGATAATGAAAGTTAAGTTTTCAAAGTATTGATTTTGGGCACAGAATTTCTTATCAATGCTAAAAAGTTTGGAGAATTGATTTACCCACAGTTCACTGGATATTTTTTCAGATTGATCATTAGATTGCTGATTTTCTTTCAAATCTTTCAAAAGTTTCCAGTATGCATTTGGATCATTATTATAAAGAGAGTCTAGTTTGTTAATGATGGATGTTCTTCAATTTATATATTTTTGTTTACAGCGTCGGCTGTATAACTTACGGAATTTGAAAAAGGACCCTCTTATTATGGAGTCGTTTGGATACTTTGAATACAATTTACTTTTTCCTTATGAGTTCAGAATGCATTGAGACCGTTATCATACCATTTCTTATTCCTTGTAGATGTTTTACTTCTTAAGTTTCTATTTGGTTAAGTTTTTAAAGAAATATATAATATATTATTAAAATCACTCAAGTATCCCTTGACCTGACTGTTTTTTATATCCATGTAATCAAAACATTGAGAAAAAGCATATGCCGAATTATTGTTCCATACATGTGAAGGAGGCATATTTGTACAATGATTTAGATCTGATATAGTTACTTCCTAAAAAGAAGAATCAATACGAATAGTAATTTTTGCATGGTCAGAAAGAACCGGTATGAGTTCTTGTACATAAAAATACAAAAAACTCGTAGCAAACGAGTTCGAAACTAAACCATAATTAACAACAATATTTCCATTATATTGGAAGAAGGTAAATTTTCCACACAAGTCTCCAAATGTTCTACCATTCAAAATTTGCAAGTCACTAGATACACTTAGGTCTATAAGATCTTTCCCTCTTTCATTACAAACACAATCCTGGCTACACCTTGGAGGTCAATTATAACTAATACTATCACTAGAATAGTGTAAGGGTACAAAATAATCAGGATCTACTACGTTCTCTGCAGTTCTAGTATTTCTAGCAGTTCTAGTATTAAGGTCACCATATATCACTAACTATCCCGATTTGACATATTCTATAACATCAGAGTTCAACAAATTTATGACATCTAGATTATGTCGAAATACATGGGAGGAATTGGCAGGTGGCATATATATATAACAAACATAAATATCGTCATAAAAAACAAAAAAAAAAAGGTTTTATATAGTTTTAGCCACTGAATTTCACTGATTGAATTTTCCAGTATTGTGACATCTTGTTTAATGTTTTTCTTTTCTTTTCTTTAGGATAACCTTTTTCCCATCTAACGTGTAACTTTTACAGATATATATTGATCAGAACAGATATTTAATGATTCAGCATCATCATGCTTACTTTCTAACAATCCGATTATGACATAGTGAGAGATTTCTCGAATACATGTTTTATCAGTTGATTTATCATAAAAACGGTTTCTTATTGACTGAATATTCCAACTTACAAATTTCAAATGTTATCTGACGGTCTTATTACTTTTGTGGTTCATACATTTATAATACGATAGAGTTCATCCCTTAGATTGCTTGCCAGTAAGAGTGCCCCCCTTCTTGATAGATCCTTATTGTTATACAGGACTCCCCTATGTGGAAATCCTCTGTAAAAGAGGTTGCTATTGTCGCAAAATTTTACCGATGGATCATTGCGAAATATGTTTTGTAGAGTGATAATCAATGTGTTTACCTTTAGATTAAAATCTGAGTTTTCCCTTGGGAATCCTAGTGATATCATTAGTTTTTAATTTCGCAATTTTAATTTTGTACAAGACACCAGTTCTTCCATATTTTTGGTTATTGTGTCGTTTCCATGTTTTGCGATATCATTGCAGAGAGTATGGTATACCACAACTTCTGGCGTAAGATCTTCATCAGGACTTTTACTTTGGATGAACTGAAATGCCTCTTCTACTGTAAATTTTGGACTTTGTGGACGTAGGCTTCGATCCAGCAACAAATCTGGAACTTATATACTTCAAATTTGATGTTCCAATTAAAAGTACCTGGGATCTATATCGCCCTGTAGTCTGTGAGTGTGTGTTCCATTTTGAGTGTGATTCACTTTTCTCCCCGGTTGATCTATAGCTGCTTTCCTCTTTTCCACTAAGGGTGTTTCCACAAGAATTAAGCTGATTTTGCTTTAAGTTTGACAGAATGAATTGTGGGTTTAGCTGATTCATCTTCAGGTTTGGCAGATTTTGCTTTGGGTACCTCTCTTTCTGCTGCCAGCCATGTGGACTTTCGTATGGACTTGCATTTCTATCATCCTGAAGTTTAGAGATCTCTGTGTTTAGGTTTCTATTCTGGTTTTCTTGTTCGGCAAGTTTGGAGTTCTTAGATTCAACAATCTCCTCCAATGTGTCAACTTCTTTATTGAGTTGTAATATACGTTTCTCAGCAGAGTCTGCTTTGTTATGAATTCTGCAATCTGACTTTCAAATTTGAATTTAATCATTTCTTTTTTTCCAGAACTGTTTTATGCAGAAGTGTTTGTAGTTAAGTGCACTTTTTGTCTGATGTTTCAAGATTCTTTTTTCAAGGAACTCACCTCCCGTGTTGTTTTGTTCAGAGTGTTACTATTGCTTTTTGAAAGAAATTGTGCCTTTTCTTTAATGAGTCTCTCCTTATCCTCTGTCAGAAATTTAACCTTGGTCTAGAGTCCTTGTATTACATCGTTATTGAATTGGGCACAGAATTTTCAATTATATTAACAAAGCTACCTTCTAGGCTATCCAGCCTTTTTGAGTATTGTACCCAACAAATTGTCTGTAGGATTGATAGGATGTTCCTGATTTTTCATAGCAAGTTTGAGTACTGCGGGATTTATTCATGTTCTTTTTGTCAACATGTTTGAGATAAGTTTCTTCATTGTCAGGTGTTTAATATAGAACATATTGTTCATTATCCAAAGTTCGGGTAGTCTTCATGGTTTCTACAAGCCTGGTCAAGTCTTTAAAATATTTATCCTTAAATTTAGCACAGTAGACCCCTTGAATTACGACAGATCATGTCTGGTAAAAGTTTATGTTAAGAAAAGTTTTTGATTCATCAACAACGAATGTAGTTCTGATAACATTGCCACTTTTCAATATTGAGGTATTGTCCTCGCCAAAATTATTGACTATTGCAGCTTTCCATAGATCTATGTTTTCTTCTATTATGTGAAATGAAACATTGTTTTCCCCATCACATTGTAGGTGTTCCTTAGGCTCTGCTGTGTCATTATTTTCTAATAATGTCTCAATTTCCTCTCCTGTGAGGCATTCATCGAACTTTGCAGATGTTTTGCTCTTTCCTTGTGTTGACACGGTGGACGCCATTTTGATTTAAATTCGATATCTCTAGAGGTTTATTGTTCATTTATGGCAAATACAATGGCCTTACAATGTTTAACTTACTCTTGAGTATTTTCCTTGAAAGCTGTATTTCACTGGAAATATCTGAGGACTTTTTCCCATTGACAAACTAATAAGGGAGTAATATATTTCTCTAAGAGTTTTCTATTTACCGCCATCGCATTGTGATCGGGATCTCTGATGTCAGAAAACCCAACAATTGATGACGTCACACGCACAAGTTCGACTGTACCTCTCTATTTTATAAAAGTTTGACTTGGTAATCATAAAATTTTGATTCATTACTGAATTTTGTGGGCTTCCTCGGCGTTTAAAACTTGAGTTTTAATGTTTTCAGTTGTATTTTTTTTCGGGGGGGGGGGCTCCCTTAATGCAGCGTGCTCTTCCTTGTTCATACTTTGATTGAAACACAGGGGTTGGCATTCGGCAGTTTTATTAGTAATTGTAAACAATCAACTTATAAGGTAAATCAAATTACTTTTAAATATATTCAATTTCTTTTAAGCTTTACATGAAAATAATCTTACATCTTGGGCATGAAGGTCCATGTTTCAGGATGCGGTAGTTTCCCCTGGGCCAATATTATCTGTTAATGAATTGATACGGGTCCTTGGTACAATAGTGAAATCGCATATTTCTACCAAAATCCCCTGAAATCAGATTAAAATTCATGTTTTTTTTATCTTTCTACATGCAGAATATCACCAATTTGAAAACGTTTTCTAAAATTCTACTTGTCAGTTTATTTTATATGTCTCTTTTATCGTTTATGAAATACAAAATTTTCTGTCTGTACCGGATAATTGATTTTACCTTCAAATTCGTGCCCCCGTTGCGATTGTCCTTATTGTCTTGATGTCTCCATCCCTCAAGCCAGCTTTGGGGACATACAGATCTAAGTTTACCAGGGTAAACCAACAAACTGAAGATTTATTTAACATGAGGTAAGTTCCTTTAATAAACCAACATTAATCTCTCTCTCTCTCTCTCTCTCTCTCTCTCTCTCTCTCTCTCTCTCTCTCTGGGTTAAGCCACTAATGCACAATTTGAATCGAATTTTGAATTGGTATAAAGTATTGAATAGGTTGCAAAGCAGCATGGTTTCCCTAACAAAAATCAAACCATAGTTAACTATAGTTAGCTATAGGTTACTATTGATACCTTTGATACTTTGATTTACTATGAAACTTTACTCTGGAACTTTTTTTGAGATTTCAAAGCTTAAAATCTTTTAAATCCGGTAACATTGATATAAAATTGGAAATAATATGTGAATATACAAATATAAGAAAATGTGCATGTATGAATTGAAGAACAAAAAATACAATCTGAAATCCATTGTAAAAATACTTTGATTTACTATAGTAAAGAAACTCTGATACTATAGTAAACTATAGTTAACTATAGTAAAAACTATAGTTAACTATAGTAAACTATAGTATTTTTTTGTTAGGGTTGAAATCATTTTGTTCATATCAAATACTTGTCAGGTTGAGTAAAGACGTGCAATTCAACATTGAAACAAATCGATAACGAATAGCAATCAAGCTTAAAGTCCTTTGAAACAATATAAATTAGGAGCAGAGCAAACACGTACGACCTCTAAAAACATCAGATGCCATGTAGGATCCCCTGTCATACCGCCATGTGATCCTTGTCATGATCAAACATACGGAAAAATCCGTAGGCAATTCAATGTAAAAATAATGGCCTAACAATTGGTATGAAAAACATCAGTCAACATTTGACTTAACGATAGACTGTATTTGCTAACAAGGTCATTGTACCGATCATAAAATTTGCGAATGGTGGTCTTTAAAAGGGGCTATTGATAGTATTGTATCGTCAATTTATTTGTCAATATATAGCTAGTCTCGTTGTAGAGCATACTCTTGCGTATCGAATCAATATGGAGAAAAACTCCATATGCAGCTGATAATGGTATATTTTCACATAAATAAGATCCCAACATTTATAGAAAGTACACTGGGATCGACAATGAATATTTCAACAGAATCGTGTAGATAAATGGCCTTATAAGCTAACTTATCTACAATGTTCAAAATATGGTGTACTGGAGAATGAAATTTTAAAAAAAATCTAATGATTCTATTAATATACATGCAACTATTAAAAAAAACAAAAAGGAGTAATATTTCAATGAAAAATTCTTTGTAAAATTTATAAATTATTGACCTTTGTGGTTTGACCGTAAATCAGAACCTTAAAATTAACCTGTTAATTTCTTTCATATTTTACAAGTTGTAACCATTGTAAGAGATGCGATTTTATTTTATGAAAAATAAGTTCAATAAAATACCAGTATGTCAATGAAATCTTAAAAAAAAAATGATTTTCATTGATTTTGATACAAAAAATCTGTCAATGTAAACTTAAAAAAAACATATTTATGCACATTTGTTTACATAAAGAAAAAAATCTTTATTTGAGAAATATCAAACTATATTTAAGGTGTAATATCTCACAGAACAAGATAAACAAAAGATGCAAGAACTTTGAAGAAGATGGGCAAAGATATACGATAAAATACATAGCAACCATCCAAGCATTGATACCGAGATCTGGAAAATTAGGTTTTTATTTGATTTATAAAGTTTCAGCGTAAAAAGTCGAATTTGTAACTCAGTAAAATAATATATTACGTAATTCAAATATTGTAAAACAATTTGCATATGAGTAATCTGTAAATAGTAATGAATGATTAGGGAGAAAATCTATCGTAGGCTCTGTAAGTTATTTGCATATGGCGTATAAAAATACTTTCAGAAAAAAGAGTATTATTTTTACATTGGTTTAAAAATACTCTAATGTTCTGAAGGTTACAGAGCAGACTAGTTAATTATTACCCATCAACTTGGGACCAGACTTACTAAACATATTTTTTTTTAAAATTTGAAAATGAAAAAAAGTATATATTCATATGTGAGTAGGGCAACTTTTCCTTTCTTCATAGCTGGTTCACAAAATGTAGATTGAGTACTACTTCACTATACAAATCAAATCTCCTTGAAATAACATAATTATTTAAACATGTTTCAGTTTTTATCTTTAATTTAATTTTTTTATTGCAAATGGACCATTGATAAACTGTAATGCACCAATGTATTTCTAAGGCTTAAATTGAGGTTTTAAGTTTAAAACCCTGATGAATTTTACATTAAAAGAAAATCCAATATAATTTGTAAAAACCATAACTTAACATTTAAGCAATGTTGTATAGTTTAAAAGGTATAACATAAAATTTAAAAAGTATGGCATGAAAATTTGAAAAGTATGGCATAAAAATTTGAAACGTATGGCATACAAAGCCATAGTAAAAATTGACAAAGAAATATCCAAAACAGATTGGCAGGATTTTTTAGGTAGTCGTTTACTTTTCAACATACAAATAAATCATCAAATTTCCATATTTTAATTTTTTTTTTGTAAATTTGATGATTTATTATGGATCATGTACATGTGTTACTTTTTCTCGAGTACTTTTTTATAACGGGATATTGCACTAGCTAGGCACAGGTGGTCATCGATCAGCTCTGAATTCATATATTTTTTTAAATCTGTTAATTGTATACAGTGTATTAGTTTATACTCCTGTCAATGTACATGTATTAGTTTACTCATTCAAAGAGACAAAAAATAGTGTCAGATTCCCATTTTCAAATATGACGCTACTGCACAGATTGTCGACAGATTTTTCCGTTATTTCCCGATCATGACAAGGAGCACACGCCGGATGTGACCGGTCGGCAGGGGATGCTCACTCCTCCATGGCACCTAATCCTACCTCTGATGTCTTAGAGGTCCGTGTTTGCTCTGCTCCTATTTTGTAATGTTTGAATACTGTTCGTTATCTCCACATATTTCATCTGAAAAAAAGGAAATAACAACGGGCCTATCTAAAAGAGAAAATCGTTAACTAGTATCTACATATTAAGTACTTATAATATGTTCAGATATATTATCACTCCAATAACAGCGTGTCAGTTGGCTGTTCGGTATCATGTTAAAATTTTGTAAATTGAACATCATCGATTGGATGTATGTTTCATTGTATTGAATACTATTTTGCATATGTAACATGGAAGATTATTTCCATTTTGCCTTAAATGGAATACACCTGTAAAAAGAGAGGCGAAAAGGGAATTTTAATGATGCAAAACTAAATTTAGCTAATTAGTTAAAACATTAATTTGGATGTGAAACTAAAAATTAAGTAATATGCAACATTATTACCTCAGACTTGTGACTGAGATAATGCCTTTTTTTAAAATCTCAATTTCTTTGAAAAAATTAATTAAGGCAGATTAATTTGCCCTTATTCCAAATTAATCTCATTTAATTGACGGAAGCACATTACAATATCGTTAAAACTAATAGTGGAACGAATTGGTTATAATCCAAAAAGGAAAAAGACTCATATTGGTACGAGTTGATTAATTAGGTAGCACTTCCTTTTCCCGCCATCCAGCAACAGGGTGAGGCAGGAGATCCACATCAAAATTATTATCGCAATCATCCGAAGGAAGTCAAACCAATTTTACACGCTACCTGGTCTCAACTATGCCGCCAGTTAGACAGACGATCACCTACGCCCCAGAAAGTAGCGCGATCGTAATTTTGTTTCGCCGGGCAGAGGGCGAGGAAGGAGATCCAAGCGGACCACACACGAGGCGGGACATCCCACCAACTCAAGACCACGACTTAGGGGAAACCGGACCAGTACTGCAACATCAACGTCCCCAGCCACAGTTACGGTGGCGGAATCAACCCATGAGGCTTACGAATACGAACCCACAGGACGTCTGGAGGGTCAAGACGAGGAGACGTCGAGCAACATCTCGGGTGAGTGTGACATTTTGCTCCCACAGTAGATGCCTTAACACACCATACAAACAATAGCGAATTCGGTGGCCCCCCATTTAACATTTCGGATTACCAACCTGCTCAAACCCCCAGTTCTATAGATCCCATTAGCGCCCATGTTCCACTAGAAATTAAACAAAAAATTTGGGAGGGAAAATTTGTCGATCTATCCATACTATTAAAATCGGCGCGGGAAATCTCAGATCACTTAGATACACAAGGCCAAATACAAATACGCAACGGCACAATGTGCCTTGTGAAGCATAAACCCCGCACCTTTTTGTCAATCGACAAATGGACTTCAGCCTTCATCATCTTCACAAGTATTATGTTAGAAAAATATAGATCTAGAGCCCAAAAATTTTTGAAATATATGAGGGATGTAAGAATGGCAGCCGACAGATCTGGGAATGGTTGGTTCACATATGATGAACAATTTCGGCTTCGCAAAGTGTCAGACCCACACTCATCTTGGGGAATCATAAACTCTGAACTGTGGTTGATCCATGTCACCAACAATTACACCATGCAGGCCCAAGAAAAGCCCATATCTCCCACACAAAATTTTTTTCCCCAACATAAAAAGCCCAATATACCAGCAGCTAAGAAAAAGGTAAATTCAGCACCCAATCGTTACTGTTACGATTTTAATTCGGGCAAGTCATGCAAATTCTACCCAAATTGCAAGTTTGTCCACTTGTGCAATTCATGTGGCGGATCACACCCCTCGATCAAATGCAGGAATAGAAATACCCAATTCTAACGAGGATATCAACAGTTTAGGAAAAACTCCAATTGATGTCTACAATTTGTCTGCTTATCTACAAGGTTACAGTGCTAAATCTTTTCTCATAAATGGTTTCCTACATGGTTTTCAACTCCAGTACAATGGCCCAAGAATTTACAGGGAATCAAAACATTTAAAAAGTGCTATAGTAAACCCCAGTATAGTGGAACACAAAATACACAAAGAACTCCTGCTCCAGAGGGTAGGGGGACCATTTGAATACCCACCATTCCCATCCCTTCAAATCTCACCATTAGGACTTGTCCCCAAAAAAGATGGAGATTTTAGACTCATCCATCACCTGTCCTTCCCAGAACATCAATCAATCAATTCCTTTATAGATCCAGCTGCATGTTCAGTGCACTACGCATCAGTGGACGACACAGCAGCCATCATCGCGACACTGGGGGCAGGTACTTTATTAGCTAAATCCGATATAAAATCTGCATTCCGGCTCATTCCTGTGGCCAAAAATGATTTTGATCTATTGGGGTTTAAATTCCAGGGTAAATACTATTTTGACAAAATGATGCCATTCGGTGCATCCATCAGCTGTGCAATCTGGGAGAAGTTCGCAACTGCATTACATTGGATCATTCAATCTAGCTCACTTAACCCCCATATTCTACACTATTTAGATGATTTTCTCTTCGCGGGACCACCAAATTCTAATCGGTGCCAATCTAGCCTCGACCTTTTCAAAAATATCTGTAGCCATATTGGAATACCAATAGCTCTTGACAAAACCACCGAGCCCAGCACAACAATAATTTTTCTAGGAATTGAATTTGACACTATCCACATGGTAATGCGACTTCCGCAAGACAAGTTAGTTTCTCTCCGACAAAGCATTCAAACAGTCATGATAAGTAAAAAGGTCTCCTTAAAGGCCTTACAATCACTGATTGGTCTCCTCAATTTTGCCTGCAAAACAGTAGCACCTGGCAGAGCCTTTTGCAGGCGACTAGTTGATGCCACTATTGGCATCAAAAAACCATATCACATGATAAGAGTTAATCAAGGTATGAAAGCAGACCTTGCAGTATGGCAGCAATTTTTGAAACACTTTAATGGGGTCACAGTCATATGCTCTGGTTTTGGTCATCAGATAACAGTCTACAACTATTCACAGATAGTGCAGGGGGGTTTAATGGGGGGTTTGGAATCTTTTTTGCTGGCCGCTGGGCTCACTCAAAATGGCCTACCCACTGGGTGTTTTCTGATGTTATTCGTGACATGACATTCTTAGAACTATTTCCAGTATATGTTTCACTCCTGTTATGGCACCCATGGTTATCAAACAAACGCATACTTCTCCACATTGACAACATGGCAGTTGTACAAGTCATTAACACATTGACATCTAAGTCAACAAGGGTAATGAACATTGTCAGAAAACGTGTTCTCCTCACTTTGCAACATATCACAATTAAAGCCCAACACATCCCAACAAAACTGAACAAAATAGCTGACAGTATTTCTCGTTCACATTGGGTAAGTTTCGCAACCTGGCTCCAGAGGCAGAGATGTGATCCACACAGCTCCCCAAGCAGATATGGGAAATTTAATTGCTGAGTCCAAACGCCTTATTCATAGCTCCTTATCACAAAACACCTACAAAGCTTACCGGGCTGCACTGAATAAATTCCAATCATTTTTAAACATTTATGGCTTACAGCAAACTTGGCCCCTGCACAGCAACATATTACTATATTTTATAGCCTACCTATCCATCCAAAAAATGTCACCCAATTCAGTGTCCCTTTACATTAGTGCATTGTCATACTTCCACAAAATAAACCATCTTCCTGACCCTACCAAGTCCTTCCAAATCAACAAAGCACTTCAAGGCTTAAAGCGCAACAACAGAGTTGTTCCAGACAACCGCCTCCCAATAACCCTACCAATTTTTGAAAAGCTTGTTATATCGCTACAGTCAGTGTGTTGCTCTACTTACGAGGTCAAACTGTTCACATGTGCTTTTTCATTAGCATACTTTGCATTACTTCGTGTTGGGAAATTCACTTTAGTCAACTCAAACACACAGAATTCATCCCACTGCATACAACTCAAACACATTCAAGCACATCCACACAAGCCCTATTTAAGGTTAACCATACCACACTCCAAAACTGACCAGGTTGGTAAGAACACCACCTTTATTATCCATAGCCAGCCACTTGCTACCCTGTGCCCAGTTAAAGCTACCTTGGATTTTATCGAGTGTAGGCCCCATACCCCTGTTAACCACAGTTTTCTAATTCATCTTAATACAAAAACATTGACAAGATACCAATTCAACGCAGTCCTTCAAAAGGCTATTGAAAACATGTTACCAACACCAGGCCATTTTGGCACACACAGCTTTCGAATTGGGAGGGCAACAGACCTTGCATTACAGGGCACGTCCGATTCTGAAATTCAGAAGTTTGGTAGATGGAAATCAGTAGCTTTTCTTAAATACATAAGGATCATGTAGCTTGGTTCACAACAACATTCCCATACCTACTAGGACTACAGACATCTACCCATCGATGCGGGGGGGGGGGGATATTTGGACATGTGTATAGTCAATTTAAAATCCAAAACTAACCAACCCAAAGCATTGCAGGTCTAAAAATATGGATCATAGGATCATCCATTCCTTTTTGGGCAGGGGAAGCAGCCAAACACTGCCCAGGGGGACAAAGCCTGAACCTCCCTGCCACACTGCTATGGAGATCACGCAGGGGGATGCAATGGCAGGAATTAGACCCACAAATCCTACAGCTCATCAAACATGAAATACCCCCAAATTACTTAGTAATTCATCTAGGATCCAATGATTTGGTAACTTCAAACTTAACTAGCAAAAAATTCATACAAGAGATTCAGTGCAGCTGCCTTCGATATAAATGCTCTTCTCCCAAATACTAAACTGGTGTGGTCACACATTCTACCACGCCGTTATTGGCATGGAGCTCCATTGAACAGTGGAAAAAAGATAGACAAAAAACGTAAAAGAATTAACAAAAATATCTCAAAATTTGTCACAGAAATGGGTGGGGGTGTAATTTCACATGCAAACATATCCGTTGCCAATCCGGACTTGTTTAGATTTGATGGTACCCACCTCTCCGAGCTTGGCAACAGAACTTTCTTAAATAACGTAAAAAGTGGATTGTGGTCCCTCATTCAAGGGAAGGGAAAAGTATCCCCTAATGTAAAGTAATGGAGGAACATCATATCGATGTCTGTGGCGGGTCCGGAGGGATGAGTGGGAGGGTTGTGAACACATCTGGCTCGTTGTTTCCCTGCCCAGCCATCAGACAAGTTGGTGGGTACATTGTTGGGTAGACAGGTTGTCTACAAAGTATCCAACCTATGGCAATGTGTAATAAAAGTCAAGTAAAAAGACAAGTAAAAAGTTTTCGATTGGGGTCGTAGCCAAGTCTGCAGGCCTGGGGCCCCCTCCACCTCTTGTAACAGGAGGGGAGGCTTAGTACTGGAGTACTTGGGTGTAAAAGTACTGCTGACCAGAAGCAATCACCGGAAGCAGGGTATACAGATGTGCTCGCAAATCTCTCGGTCCCTAATGTCTAGTACCTAAATTTGGGATCTCGGGCATCTGTGACCAACACAGGGCCACTGGTTTGCCCGGTACTTATTAGTCGGTATGCCAGCTATCCCTCCTGGACCCTATTTTTTGATTGTACATTTATGCAATGCGGCCATTTAATGCCAATTCCCTGATGTCCATCACAGTTATGAGTAATGCAAGATTGTATATGTTTTTGTTCAAGTCTTAAATAAATGTAATGAAAATTATACAGCTGTTGACTATTGTAAAGCTGGCACCAAGGAAAGGTCATGATGACCCTATGTGTAAAAAGAATCAAGTAACAATGCATGTCAGGTCCTGCGGGGCAGTGATTACCTGACTGTTCAATAAATATGTAATTGTTGTTTATCGTAATTATCATGTGAATAAATATACTTAAAATAAAATTTAATGCGTTTTTATGTCCAGCTCCCCAAACAAAAACCTTTTTAACAAATCATGCCAAAATCACATAAAAATCATATCAAACTCACAAATTCATGATTTTGAACTATGATTTAGACATGATCCATTAAATGGATCATACAGAAATCATAGATGACAAATAAGGAATTATGATCCTGATGTTGTTTGTTTCTTGGCTATGAGTCTGCTATGATTTTCTTGCGATTCTGGTATGTGCCATTAACTTAGAAAACAAAGGAACATGAGTTTGAAATGATTCGTTAACTTTAACTGCTTAAAGTTTGTGATTTTGATATGATTTTCTTAACTTTGTCTTTAAACTCCATACGAGTTACACATGATTTGTTAACTTCTCTGTTAAGAATCATGAGTTTTATATGATTTGTTAACTTTGTCTGAATTAGTTGTATGATCCTGATATGGTTTGTTAACTTTGTCATCTATGATAGGTGAAAATGCAAGCTTTAAATTCACTCCAGCTTGGAGAATCAAACAACATGCATACATCAATAATAGCCATATTTAAAAGAGAACAGGAAAATTAAGTTTTAATAATTAAAATTCATACAGGTAGGTACAAAGTTCACTGAAGAAAAAAAATATTTTTAAAAAAAGTCGAATGAAATAAATAAATAAATGCAATTATTAATAAATAAATTAGCACACTGTTTAAATAACGCAGCCTGGTTTTTTTTTTTTTTTTTTTTTTTAAATCTTTGTCTTCATATAATATTTGTGATCCACTCCCAATCTAACTCTAAGGCATTAGATTAGGATTGGCTCACTGGTCAGTTTCAGAGTCATAGTAACCTTGTTATGCAATTCTCCTGCTGGGCAGCACGTTGTAGTGTATAGTGGTTTGCAGCTTATCTAGGCCAAAATTTGAATTCTGATAAACAAGATGTGCACGTTTTCTTGTTGCCGATTTAAAAGAAAAGACTTTGCATCATATAAGCAACAAAAATAAGCGCTGGACTATTAACTCTGCTCGGTGAGTCTAATTCCTTTATCATAGATCTTTTTAAAAAAAAACTTTTCTAGCTTCTACCAGTACATGATTGAATTTTTCTTTGTATATGTGTAGAAGAGACAAAACGTTACATGGATTTACCTCCTTGATTCAAGTATTCGTTGTATATGTGTAGAGTTAATCATTATATAAAATGTTTATTAAAAATGAAATTCTTTTGCAGCTAGTTTTCAGTTCCATCTACATGATCAACATATTTGAATTTCATTCAAATTGCCACATTCGAAAGACCCGCCATTGGTGAAGCAAAATTTGTGTACGTTAATAATATTACATTTCAGCAATATTATTCTCATGGTGATTAATCTAATTCTTTTCATTAATGAAATGGGGAAAGTACTTGAATATTTCATATTTTCATCATCTAAGATAATTAATGTAGATCGATGAATAAACACCATTTTCTCTACGTTTCTTTTCAGGTTGTGCTGTACAAAAACAAGAGCTTATATCCGAGGACAGACTACTTGGGAGCCTTTTCAGTGTTTGTGATTCTAAATAATAGATCCACCACTCTGTTGATCCTATAGTGAATATATGTTGTAATTACATGCTTTTTGCAGAATCATGAACAGTGACATCAATGAATGCCGGATTATTCTCTAAGAAGAAAGGATTTCTGTGATTCTGTTCTTTTAAAATTCAGTGAATAGATTGGATAATGTTTTTTTTAAATTGTCATCTGATTAAGGAAGATCCATTGTTCGGTTTATATTTGCATGATGATATACCCTAAAACCTTGAAAATTAGCCGGATTTAATAATAAGCCGGTTTTGAAAATAAGCCACCTATTTCTTGCATTGAAAATTACTCGAAAACTAGTTATAATTGTAACGGGGACCGTTACAGATGTTCCCCAAACGCTCCCCAACTCCCTTTTGGTGACTTTTTTCCTGTAAGCTTAATTAAATAAGGCAATGAAGTATATTGGTCATTTTTTGCATTTCACGCGCGCGCACGTGCATGCATGTGCAGGATGACCAAGTCATCCCGTCTATACTATATATGCATCTTTATATTCTCAGTATCAAAACATTTCATCAAAAAATATATAAGTTCCGGCTAAATCAAGCATATTGGTCATCTTAGCATTGCGCGCACGCGCACATGCATGCATGTTCATAATGACCATGCCATTTTGTGTACACTTATAATATGTCTGTTAATTCATAGTATCAAAGCTTTTCATCAAAAAATATAAAAGTTGCGGCTATATTGAGTATATTGGTCATTTAACACATTGCACGCACGCGCATGTGCATGCATGTGCATCATGGCCAAATCATCTTGTCTACACTTTTAATATATATATATATTCTTAATATCGAAGCTTTTCATCAAAAAATATAAAAATTACGGCTATATTAATTATATTAGTCATTTAACACATTGCACGCGCGCGCACATGCATGCATGCATATGCATGCATGTGCATGATGACCATGTCATCTTGTCTACTCTTTCTATATATATAAATATTTTGAGTATCAAAGCATTTCATCAAAAAGTATAAAAGTTACGATATTATCAAGTAAATTGGTCATTTTACGCTTTGCGCGTGCGCGCACGCGCATGCATGTGCATGTTGACCATGCCATCTTGTTCACACTTTTAATATATCCTTATATTCTGAGTATCAAAGCATTTCACCAAAAAATATCAAAATTACAGCTATATCAAGTATATTGGTCATTTTACCCATTGCACGCGCACGCACGTGCATGCAAAATGACCTTTGTTCCGCAAATCTACATAACATGCCTATTAACCCTAAAAAGGTTTTAACTCAATTGGATGAGCAGTTTCCGAGAACACTCGCGGACAAAAAAGTACCGGAGAAGAAATAAGAAGAAAAAAGAATAATAATAATAACTAGATACTTATTGCCTAGGCAATAACAAGTCTTCCGTTTTCTTGACTTCTTTGGAAAAAAAAACACAATCTTGTCAAAAAGATTACTCTAAATAATTAACAAAAGTTATCTCAAGGCTTCCAAAGATATGTAAATACAGATAAAAACAAACGGAATTACTTTTCTGTTTTCTTTATGTACTTCGTCATGAACGAAAGTGCTCCAAATGAATAAAATGTTCATTCTACACCTAAATTATTCACAACTGATCATCCCTAAAAGTTTCCATGAAAAACTACTCATGTTTGAGACAACTTCCGGTTTTTCGGTTGGCACTTCCGATGAAAATAATTTGCATGTTCATGGTCTTTCTTACATCTGCCTTAGCCAAACATATCTTTAAAAAGTAAAAAACTCTAAAAATTCACTTTTTTGCATCGCTTCCTGTCACGACCGGAAGTGACGGCAACGTACGATTTTTACATGATGTAGATAAACTGGTGACTGACTATCAGTTCTGAAAGTTTTAGACTTCAGTCATGTACTGTTTATGAGCAATGAGGTGAAAAAAATTTCAATTTGAGGACAGAAAAACACGCGACCGGAAGTGCATTTTCCTAAGTTGGTTGACTTCACACTAGACAATTGCAGTCTCAATAACATATGTAAAAATCATTGCAAAAACTTTATCAATAAGCGATATTTTTGAGAAAGTTAAAAATCCCGATTACAAAGTTTCTCTCTTATAACCGGAAGTTGTCGTTTTTTGTTTCCAGTGAGACCAACACATATAGAAACTGTGAAAGAGATTCAATGAAATGATGCAAGTTTTATTTCAAAAGAGAAAAGTTGAAATTTTTGATTTCTTTGATCACTTCCTGTAACGACCGGAAGTGACGGCTGACGCTATTAACCCAAAGGGTTAAGCTTACTCCTTAAGTTCTATTACTCTTATAAGTATAGTGTCTTATTCTCTTACTGTTTCTGAGATCTCACTTTGACAAGTTCTTATTTTGCGGACAGTAAAACACGCGACCGGAAGTGAATTTTACCAAGATATTTGAAGTTACTCTAGACATTTGCAGTCTTAATAACATATCTAAAAACCATTTCAAATACTTCATCCATAAGCGACATTTATGGGAAAGTAAAATACTAAAATTATGTACTTTTTCGCTTATAACCGGAAGTTGACGTTTTTATTTCCGGTGGGACCAACATATTTCGAAACTGCGACACAGATACAATAAAGTGGTGCAAGATTTAATTAAAATAAGAAAAGTTGAAATTTTCGATTTCTTTGATCACTTCCTGTGACGACCGGAAGTAACAACTGACGGATCTAAACCAATTCTGCAAACCTATTTGTCATGATCTATCACTCGTGAAAGTTTGGTGTTTTAAGCTTTTACCGTTTCTGAGATCTCGTCCGGACATGATCTCTTTTGAGAAAACGAAAATCGAACATATCTGACGACCGGAAGTGAATTTTGCAAAATCCTTCAAAATGTTTTAAGTTTATTATATTTGTCATAAACTCTGAAAGTTTCAAGAAAATCCACCAAGCCATCTCTGAGAAATTGCTTGGACAAAAAATGGGAAAAAATAATAATAATAACTAGATACTTATTGCCTAGGCAATAATAGGTCTTCCGTTTTCTTGACTTCTTTGAAAAAAAAACCTCACAATCATCTCAATAAGATTACTCTAAATAATAACAAAAGTTATCTCAAGGCTTCCAAAGATATGTAGATACAGATAAAAACAAACGGAATTACTTTTTTGTTTTCTTTATGTACTTCGTCATGAACGAAAGTGCTCTAAACGAATAAAATGTATAAAAATAATTTGCATGGTCATGGTCTATCTAACATCTGCATTAGCCAAACATTTCTGCAAAAAGAAAAAAACTTTAAAAATTCACTTTTTTGCATCGCTTCCTGTCACGACCGGAAGTGACGACAACGTACGATTTTTACATGATGTAGATAAACTGGTAACTAACTATAAGTTCTGAAAGTTTTTGACTTCAGTCATGTAGTGTTTCTGAGCATTTAGGTGAACAAAATCTCAACTTGAGGACAGAAAAACACGCGACCGGAAGTGCATTTTCCTAAGATGGTTGACTTCACACCGGACAATTGCAGTCTCAATAACATATGTAAAAATCATTTCAAAAACTTTATCATTAAGTGATATTTTTGGGAATGTTAAAAATCCCAATAACATAGTTTCTCTCTTATAACCGGAAAGTGTCGTTTTTTGTTTCCAGTGAGACCAACACATATAGAAACTGAGAAAGAGATTCAATTATATGATGCAAGTTTTATTTCAAAAGTGAAAAGTTGAAATTTTCGACTTCTTTGATCACTTCCTGTAACGACCGGAAGTGACGGCTGACGCTATTAACCCAAAGAGTTTTGCCTACTCATTAAGTTCTATTACTTATATAAGTTTTGTGTCTTAATCTCTTACCGTTTCTGAGATCTCACTTTGACAAGTTCTTATTTTGCGGACAGTAAAACATGCGACCGGAAGTGAATATTACCAAGATATTTGAAGTTACTCTAGACATTTGCAGTCTTAATAACATATCTAAAAATCTTTTCAAATACTTCATCTATAAGTGATATTTATTGGAAAGTAAAATACTCAAACTATGTAGTTTTTCTCTTATAACCGGAAGTTGACGTTTCTGTTTCCGGTAGGACTAATATATTTCGAAACTGTAAAACAGATGCAATAATGCAATGCAAGATTTAATTAAAATAAGAAAAGTTGAAATTTTCGATTTCTTTGATCTCCTCCTGTGACGACCGGAAGTGACGGCTGACGGATATAAACATATTCTGCAAACGTACTTGTCATGATCTATAATCCCTGAAAGTTTGAGGTCTTAATCTTTTACCGTTTCTGAGATATCGTCCGGACATGATCTCTTTTGAAAAAACGGAAATTGGACATATCTGACGACCGGAAGTGAATTTTGCAAAATCCTTAAAAATGTTTTTAGTTTATTATATTTGCCATAATCCCTGAAAGTTTCAAGAAAATCCATCGAGCCATCTCTGAGAAATCGCTTGGACAAAAAACGGGAAAAAAATAATAATAATAATAAACAGTAGAATCACTATAAGGTCTTCCGTCTGAAACGGAAGACCTTAATAATAATAATAATAATAATAATAATAAGAAACAGAGTAAAAACAATATGTTCCCAAACTCCGTTTGGGGAACATAATAAGCCTGATTTGAAAATAAGCCGGTAATGATAGTTCCATTTAGAACACTGTTATTTTTAATTACAATATATTTAATTTTATTATAAACATTCTATGACATTAATAATTTTATTCAACAAAGCACAAGATATTAAAGCACTATTATTTTCTTTTTAGCTCACAGAAATCTTGACATTCATTACATGTCGTCTTTATCCTTGCAGAAATAATTTTATTTCAAAAATGCACGAGAAACTGTTGAACTTCAGTTTTATAAAATCGACTTAAATCTTTATTTAGCAACGGTAATCATGACTGCGTGCATCGCGGTAATTTTTTTTTATGTCTGTTGGTAATGCTACAGTATGTCCGATAGCCGTGCATATTATACTCGGCCAAATATGGCAGTTCAAAATCGATTGATTATAATTTATTGTTTAGATAATAATATTAAGATAATTATGCTCTCGTCGCTTACCTGTTTTTGGTTTTGATAATAAGCCGCGATTTGAAAATAAGACGGTTTTGAAAATAAGCCCCCATTTTCTTACCAAAACTTAAAATAAGCCGCGGCTTATTTTCAAGGTTTTAGGGTAGTTCATGTGACATATATGTATAATATTTTTTTTTTATTTTTGGTAACTGAAATTGTATATCAAATATTAAAGGGATGTTTGTTGCAAATTTTAAAGTGTTCAGTTAAATTGTATAAGAATGTATAATTGTCCTTTGAGTTGTTAGCTTTAACAGATCATACCAGGATCATGATTTTAATACGAGTTGTTAGCTACAACAGATCATACCAGGACCATGGTTTTAATACGAGTTGTTAGCTACAACAGATCATACCAGGACCATGGTTTTACATTTGTAATACGAGTTGTTAGCTACAACAGATCATACCAGGACCATGGTTTTCTTGCAAGCTGTTTAGTTTAACAGATCATCCAAGAATCATGATCCATTAACTCATTGCATGTGAAATTTTCCTATACCGAAATCATATCAAAACCATGATTTACACACGAGTCATCAGCATGATCCCATAGGTTATTTTTTCTGTTTGGGTATATATATATATATATATATATATATATATATATATATATATATATATATATATATATATATATATATATATAGTCTACCACTTCATGTTGCGATAAATCATTGCAGCCTTTTCCCTATATCTATCGGGAATTATTTCTCATGCTTACTGTGAAGGCTTTGCTTTATACGCGACTTATGTTGTTCCATTTCAATGGTTCTCTTTGTGATTTTATATAAAAATATAATAAACATGAATTGTTTTACTCTTTAATCATTATAATTCAACAATGAGCTTGAAATAATAGATAGGTTACTACTACTTGAATCAGTGAATTTTGATAAATGATCTACATTCTTGTTATGCACCAATATCTATACATAACACGACGCCAAAAAACGTACATTCAATTTTGTACCTATCTTCAAATATTTGTACCTATCTTCTAATAATTGAAGTTATCTCCAAATGAATTTGAGTTAGGTATAATTGAATAAAAGATACATCTAAATGAACTGAAGATACGTGTAAGCATTTATACATATCTTAGTTTTAATTCTACATCTGAAAATCCAATTTATACTCATAGTTCACTTTCTAAGGATAAAATTCTTCAAAATACATTTCAATCTTTAATACTTTTAACATTCCAGTCAACAAAAGTGAATTCAATCTACCCTACTCATAATGGATTCATAAACTTCATAAAAATCCTTGCAAACAAATATATATTGCTGGGTCCAACAAATGTTCTACCAATCCCCTATCTTTACTCCTCACAAAAATATTAATTGTTTAAAAGAGAAACTTCTTATGTACTGTGCTACAGCATATTTGAGAAGGTGTGTAAACCAAATGTGGATTTTCTAAAACTTCAAAGAACTTTTAGAAAATTCAAATTTACAGGTTTTTTTTCAAAAGTCAGTAACATCAAAACGTATGACTTTTCTACAATTTATACAACCATTCCTCAGGATAAATTAAAAACTATAGGCTCTTTGATTAGACAAATGTTCCTTCAATAAAAATGGAACTCGGAATTTTTACCTTGTATTTGTTCATCTACAAAATTACTAAAAAAACACTCTGATACTACACACAAGTACTCTGGCGTTGATATTAAAAGGAGGCTGGATTTCCTCATTGAAAACATTTATGTAGTCTTCGTAGTAGTCACCGACTGAACTACATTTAATAACAAGGAAACGTTCATGTACTTTTAATTAATTACTAAGCGAGTGCTAATTACTCATTTTGAAAAGTTTGAAAATCCTGTGACAAAGACTTTTCCGACATAGGTTCTACCTTAAAAGAATACTGGAGTTCCTCACTGACAGCATCCGTGTAGTCTTTGGAGACTGTTGGAATTCTGTGGGCAGAAATTGTGCTCTTTTATTATTCGACCTGTTTTTATATTCCCGTGAAGCAGAATTTATTCAAAAAATTCTACATGAGAGAAGGAAAACACTTGCTGTGGCCTTCAACTCCACATTCAGATATATCGACGACGTTTTATCAATTAACAATAATTACTTCCATTGATATGTCGACTCGATATATCCCGGTGAACTCTACACAAAAGACACCGCTGAGACTGCCACATTTATTTCATATTTGGATGTTTTACTGATTGTAGACGATAAGGGACAACTAAACTGTATGACAAACAAGATGACTTCAGCTTTTCCATCGTTAAGTTTCCTTATTTATGTAGCAATAGCAATATTCCACAATCAACTGCGTATGGTATTAATGCCTTCCAACTTATTTGATACTCTAGAGCATGCTCTGAGTACGATCAATTCTTAAACCTAGTCAGGCTATTGAAAAATAAGTTGATGTTACGGGATTTCAACAATCTCGTTTAATGACAGCAATTTATAAATTCTATGGTCGTTATAATGACCTTGTTTGCAAATACAACCTATCATTGGATCCTATTTTGACTGGCAAATTTCAAACCTATTGTTAGATCATTGTATTTTAAACTTAATTTGACTACGGATTATCCCGTCTAGGTGATCAATATATGGGGCTCACGGCCAGTGTGACCGGTCGACATTCTGCCATGTCACAGATTGTATTGTTGTGGATTTTATGAGATCGATCACCGTTCGTAATCTTCACCTTTGTCATCTCTAAATAATTGAATCTAGGTTTAAATGACTCACGCCTATCTGTAATTGAATCAAAGAAATATTCATCTGAATTAAACCTATTTTTGAAGCAGTTGAAGAAAGCTACAATTAATTTAAAGATAGGCATAATTCATTTCAAGATATATTCAATAATTATGCATATGAATGATTGAACCTAGATTCATATGAATTACACATATCTGTAATTGAATTACACCTTTCCTTAATTCAATTACAGATAGGTTCAATTAAATTATATACCTATCTGAAAATGGTTTGAAGAGTTCAGTTCAATTTATTCTCTCAAACCAAAATATAGGTACATGGGGTACATTAATAATATATATACATTATATACAAAATGGTCAGAGGTACATATACAAAACAAAAAGCATGACATAAGATTGAAAAAAAATAAATAAGAGAGGGGAAATTATATCAAGGAGGACAGACAACATCCTAAATTTTTAGGATAAGCATACAGTTTTTTCCAGCACTTTTTCGTTTTGAGTTGACATTAATTCAATGAATTTAATAACATTGGTTTATGGGAATAATAATTGCCCAGGTAATTTTTTTCACATTAAGTAAAATTTTATATTCTAAGATATAATGAAATTCATCAGCAGTTTTAATATTATTACAAAGTGTACAGATTCTATCACACAGTGGTATACCATACCATCTTCCAGTCTCTACTGGTAGATGAGGATTTGCGGTGCAAAATTTTATAAATATTTTTTCTAAATTTAGGAGATAACATCAATATAATTTTCAAATCCAAAGTTTTGTTTAAAGATTCTATAAATATGTCCTTTTGAAGAATTATTTACCTCACTAGACCACTTTTGAATAAATTGATCTTGTAATATTTGTTTTACAGTAGCAGTTATCCATTTATAATTCATATTGACACCCTGTTCGTACCATACATTTGATATACAACACATATTTCATATTTTCTATATGTAATGTAACCATGGGTTTGTTAAATTTTCATCACAGTACAGTTTAAACATATATATATATATATATATACCGAGAAATACAGAGGGAAAGCGACCTGTTTCACCATAGACCATGTACAATGGCATGGAACTTTTCAAAATAAAAATATATGTACTTGAAAAACTTCAAGTGCAAACGTTCAATAATATCAAGATTTTCATATAGCCCCATACTTCAGAGCCCTATAATAAGACCGGTACCACAACTCTATCAAAAACATCAAATTGGCAGTCAACTGGTAATTTAAATTGTCTGATTTTTCTTAAAATGTCATACATCACTTTTTGTGCTTGTTCATATAACTGTTTTTTTGTTTTACAAAAAAACCTGTACCTTAAAGTAAAACGCCTAAATATTTAAATTCTTTAACACTTTCAATGACTAGGTTATCGTAATAAAATTTTCTTTTTAACATAGGACCCTTTGAAAATACTATGATCTTTGTTTTTTCGACATTCACTTTCAACTTCCATTGTAAACAATATGTCTGAAATTCGTTAATTGCATGTTGTAATTCATCGGCTGATAGATACATTTAATTTAAAGATAACATAGGTTCAATTAAAACGATTTGAAGATAGGTACAACTCAGTTATACCTAGGCTCAATTCAGTTCCACCTATCTTTAAATCAATTATACCTATCTTAAATTCTTGGTATTTTTACAATGTTCAATTCTATTATATCTGTTTTCAATTTAATTGTACTTATCTCCTGATAAATTAAAAATATGTATCATTAAATAAAACCATCTTCAATGCTTTTGAAGATAGGTGCAATTGATTTGAAGATAGGTTCGAATATTTGAAGATAGGTACAAATATTTGAATACTAGCATCTGTAAATTTGGCGTTCTGTATGGTACCGTCTTAATCTTAGGGACGGATCTATCAGAGAGGAAGGGAATTTACGTGGTGAAAATGATGACAGGTAAGTTGATTTAAAGTTAAACACACACACACACACACACACACACACACCAGAAATAAAATAAAATTCCCTTTTGTAAAATTTCACACTTTCCCTCATTCAGTTTTATGTTTCTTTCCTAAGTGTAAGTATCCTATTATCACAGACGTAGGGATGGTGTAACCAAACCTCAACATACTTCTGAGATTTTTTAAAGACACGGCAACTTAAAAAAATATATACGAATTCCTAGCACATCAAAATTCTTGTATATCAATTCCCATTTTGTTAACCTTTAGAGATTTCGTCTCTACCTGTACATGAAAATACTAGCTTGACAATCTCTAAAACTTGATAAAGAGAAAATAATACAAGATATCAGCATTTAGGTCTGATAGCATAGAAATTCATTTATATAACATTTATCTTAAATAAATAACATACGAAAATGGGTGTAAGGGTGAGGGGGGGGGGGGGGGTCGAGAGAGATTACATCATTCATTCTTTACTATGCTGTTATAGGAATTAATTTTTTTAAAATGATAAATATGAATATTTTTTTGTGACCAGAATGAAACTTTCATTGAAAACATCAGAAAAGTATGTTTACATGTCTATGTATCGTGAAGAGCTTATTTCGAGTAGATCACTGATCGGCACATTCACTTTCGTAAAATAAATCTCTATTTATTTTTTTTTTTAATTAACGATAGATGTTTGAACTTTTCCATATCTATATTTCATAAAACCAAAAACTGAAAATTGCAAAATTTTGCGTTTCTAAAATTAAAAGCACTTTATCACTTGATCTAATTCAAGGTTCAAAAGCTTCACCACAAACAGCTGATTTTTTACCCAATAAATGACGATTTTCGAAAATATTACTACGAACCCTAACGACATGCATCACCAACGTATAATGCTTCAGCCTGCTGCAGGGAGCCCATATATATATTTCCATATGAGTGACACAAGGAATATGTAATATTCTAAGGCTGGACGTTGAAGGGGCTCTAGTACTTAGTTTGGGTGTTATTCACGCATGAATTTATGGCTGAAAATCATGTCATTTTTCCGCTAAGTTCTACTCCTCCTCCAATTTATTTAAATAAGGCTATCTTTTTGCAATCAATTTCAATCGAATCTCTTTTGATATTGATCATTCAGAAATAAAGATAACGATGTACTATTGGTATGAAATCTTTATTTCTGAAATGTTCGCTTGTCCAACAATCCGTTACAAAGACTATTATCGCCAGTAGTAACAATATTGAAGAACGTGGTTACGTCCACCAGCTCCCAAGGGATACCATCCTCTGACAAGGTTCTTGTTTCTGGTGTCTTCGTCATCAGATTTTACGGTCTCCTCCCTGACGTGCATACCCGAAACTCGCTGACAATGTGCGCGGAATCTCAGTAGATAAAATGGTTTGCTGGTAGGCAGAGACATCTTGCTCCTATATGAACCATCTTTCCTTAATAGTGAATAGTAAGATGATATAAGCTTGTGATATATATGTTATCGTCGTTTGATTAAGATTTTAAGTTCAAATACATGCATTTACGAGTATTTCGAAAAATTGTAACATAAAGGTAACAAGAGACCCATGGGCCACAGCGCTCACGTGATCCCTGCTGTTTTTCAACAGATTTTTAATGATCTTTTTTCTTTTTTATGTAATTTTTTGAAACTTATATTGTGGTTCAACCCTAGCTCCAAGACATGCCTTGATCAAACTTGAACTTAAACAACATGGGGATGCTCCAACAATAATTTCATTAACTTGACCTTGCTTTTTTAACGAAAAACCCTGCATACATACCTTATCTAAAATTTAATTCCAAATTTTAGCCCGACCATGACCTGGAAGTCTTTTATTTGATACAAACTGAGTTTTCGCACAAATTCGTTATGTTTGCATTTATGTTTAAGTGTCGCCTGTCGCGCGTACTACTCTAGATGTTTAAAAAAATTACTAGGCCTATATACAGCTGTATTCTCACGTTAAACTTTGAATCCCTGTTTCAGCCCCACCAAAGCCCCAGGGTCAATGATTTGAACAAATCGCCGCCTTACTTGAAGAAGCTTTTTAACGCTGAAAATAAAAAAAAAATCTTCCTATACCTATACCAATGTAAAACTGATCCACTCTTTATACCCCAGGGGAAGGGGCTTGATTTGAACAAATTTGAATTTACACTGTGTCTGTCAGCTTCCACATAAGTTTTAATTTTCTTATAGAATATTTCACTATTTTTTAAATTATCTCCTCTTAGGATGGTTTGTATCTCTTCATATGAAAAAAAAACTTGATTCCCATCCATCTGCATGTTTGGTAAAGAAGTTGAAAATATATAAAAATAAAAAGTTTACAGACGGACAGACGTTGCCCGGACATTTTATGATCAGTATAGCTCACTTGAACCTTTGAACAGGTGAGCAAAAGAAGAAAAAGGTATAAATATTGAGTCACTACTAATAAGCAGATGATGTACTAACCGACAGCAGTAGTCAATGCGTGTGTTTCGGTCATAGGAACCACTGGGCAAAGTTCCACCGTGTGCGTTTTTGTTTGAATTGTCTTCATCGTCCCAATACACGCTTCCTTGACGAAAGTCTGAAAATAATGTTTAATTAGATAGTTTTTCCTAACATCAAATTATAATACAATATAACATATGATTTTTTGAAAGTTATATAGGGCAATCATAAAATTTTGATCTAATACTGGATTCTGTGGCCTTCCTCGACGTTAAAACTAATGTAAAGTGTTTTCAGCTATGATTTTTTTGGAGGGGGGGGGGGGATAGCTCCCTCAATGCAGCGTGATCTTCCTTGTTCATACTGGAAACACTGGGGTGTCATTTTGCAGTTTTATTTGTGATTGTTAACATTAAACTTACAAGGTATATCAAACTTACTCTTAAACATTTTCAATTTCTTTTAAGCTTTGCATACAAAAGATCTTACATCTTGGGCATGAATGTCCATGTTTCAGGATGCAATAGTTTCCCCTGGGCCAATATCTTCTGTTGCTGAATTGATGTTGGTTCTTCGTACAATATTGAAACCGCATATTTTTATCGAAACCACCTGAAATCGGATTAAAATTCAATTTTTCTCAATCTTTCTACCTGTAGTAATATCAAGTACATGTATTTGAAAATCTTTACAACACTTTTAATTGTCAAATTAATTTTTTGTCTCTTTTATGGTTCATAAAAAACAAAATTGCATTTTAGATCCTTTTTGTTCTTTCAAATACCGTTTAAATCTTCTTATGAATACCTGCAAAGTGGTGTCCTGGTGTGATAAAATTTGTGTTGTGTTTGTCTTCATTGTCTTGATATCTCCAACCCTCAAGCCAGCCTCTAGGACATCCAGATCTGGGTTTTACGAGGGTATATGTCCCCCGAGGCCAACTAACTGAAGAATTTTTTTAAGATAAGGTAATTTTTTTTTTATTAAAACCAGCATTAATCTCTCTCTCTCTATCTCTCTCTCTCTCTCTCTCTCTCTCTGAGGTAACACACCAAGGCAAAATTTGATTCAAAGTTTGAAATTCCTAAGCTTTGCATAGGTTGTGCATAGCATCATTATTTGGAGCCATTTTGTACATATACTTATCAAACTGAAAACAGTGTTAGAATAGTTGAGTGAAGAAGTGCAATTCAGCAATAAAAGGAATGCCAACATGAAAAAGTAACAGTGTCAACATTAAAAAAGTAACTGTTAATATATAAAGAAGTAAAAGTGTCAACATTTAAAAAAGTAACAGTGCCACAAACATTAAAAAAAAGTATAACAGTGCAAACATTAAAAACGTAACATAAAAAGAGTTACAGAGTCAACATAAAGAAAATTAAAGGTCCCTACATTAAAAGAAAGTACAGTCTTATCAACAATGAAAATTTCTACGGAACCACTCAGAGGAAAGGCCTTATAAGCTGACATTTCTACAATGTCTGGAGGATGGGAGAATAAAGTTTTAAAAAAGTCCAATTATCCCATTAATACAGGCATCTTTAAGCAAACAAGACAATGTACGTACCTTGTAAAGTGGAAGCAATCAGAGAGAAAATGACTGTAATGGCTATTAACGACATCTTTTCAGGTATTTTTCTGAAATGAAAATTTCTGAAAAGAATTTTTTTTAATTAGAGCAACAAATTATTACTAAATTTGAAAAGCCGAATATTCCAAATTTATCAAGTGATATAGATGTACATGTATACAATTTAAACTAATTTAGTGATTTTAGGAAATTGTTATTTGAATTTACAAATTGTCTTTTTTCATAAATACAGCTTGTAAAACTTTTTGTTCTTGGTTAAGGTAGTTAACTTTTGACATTGGATATGTCAAGGACTTTTTTTAGAAGTAAATTTCAGTTGTCTAGTCATCTAGTCATATAGCATAACCCGAAACCGGAAAATTTAGGGGTCAGTATGTATTCAGCATCTTATTAAGCTATGTTCCAAGTAACTTGAACTTTCTGCATTTAAATTGGAACTCTAGAATTAATCCTTTTAATTTCATACATATTTTACAAGTTGTAATAATGGCAAGGAATATGATTTTATTTCAGGAAAAATAAGTTACATAATGATAAAATATATCAATGAAAAATTCTAATTAATCTGCGTTGATAAAATTAATTGTGCATAATAGCCTGTAATTTAAAAAAAAAATTAAAAAGTTAAGAGTCAGTGCAGCAGTGTGTGAGATACGGGGCCAAAATGCTCACTTTTCAGGCTATTACAATGTTGATTTTTATCTGAATTTGCCACATAAATCAAAGAAAGTCAAACATACGTTCTAAATTTAAAAGCAACGTGAAGAAATTTGAAGATTTTCTGAATTTTTTTCTCAATATCCTCCCGCTATAGAAATAATAATCCTTCTTAAGGACAGATGATACAAACAAAACTAGAAGTACTGTGAGCAATGAGCTCACAAAATGATACCCCCCCCCCCCACTCCCATATGAGTTTAATAGCAAAGTCTATAGTTTTTTGCTGTAGGAAAGCCGAAATTCTGTCCGATCAAAACATTAACATTTAAAAACTTAATAATTTTCCTTGTATAAACTTGACTTGAGTTGTTATATTTAATTTTTTTGATGGAAGTTTGTGTCATCTGTTCTTAAATCATGCTTCTAGATAATTTTGCGAGCGAATTTTAATTGAATGTCGTATACTTTCCATAGTGTAAAAATGAAACTGATGCTTTTGATATCAAAGGTTCTGACCAAAACAGTTCTCAAAAGCTGAATGATACGTGAGATCAGTTTATCTTCATAGATTATCTTTTTTAAAAAAACCGGTCAAAGTGATTTTTCAAATATCAAAATTTTTTAGCAATGATTTGAATAAAGGGAAAAAATATTCTTTATTTGAAAAAAAAGTAATATTTTAAAGGAAATAATCAGAATAGAACAAGATAGATTAATGATGCAAGAACCTTGAAGACGGTGAGCGAAGATATAAGATAAAATACATAACACCTACCCAAGGATTGTCATCTGGCAAAATTATGGTTTCATTTAATTTATAAAGGTTTCAGCGTAAAAAAAAAAAACAGTTTGGTAACTCGATAACACAATGTGTTACGAAATGTAAATATTGTGAAACAGTGTGAATGAATACTAAATAACAAATGGCACATGATAAATAGCCAATGATACATGATAGCTAGTTTATCCGGGTATTTACAACTTCTGAATTGATGTTTTTAATTTATAGTTAGACCTTTCTCATGCCGTTGGATGCAGAGGTATTTTTCTTCATAAAGATGAACAAAAGGAGCACATTTTAAAACAAGAGGCCCATGGGCCACCTTGCTCACCTGAGCACTGTGGCTAGGAAAAAGCAACAAGAGGCTAAAGGGCCACATCGCCATCGATTTTCCTATATATTTCTATGTAAAAATTTGATCCCCCATTGTGGCTCCTCCCTATCCCAGTGGTCATCATTTGAACAAACTTGAATCTACACTACCTGAGGATGCTTCCATATAAATATGACTCATCATAGCTTTGCTGTTCTTGAGAAAAAGATTTTTGAAGATTTTTCCTATATATTTCTATGTAAAACTTTTATCCTCCATTGTGGCCCCGCCCTACCCCCGGGGGTCATGATTTGAACAAACTTGAATCTACACTATCTGAGGATGCTTCCATATAAATATGACTCATCATGGCTTTGCTGTTCTTCAGATGAAGATTTTTGAAGATTTTTCCTATATATTTCTATGTAAAACTTTGATCCTCCATTGTGGTCCCGCCCTACCCTCGGGGGTCATGAATTGAACAAATTTGAATCAACACTACCTGAGGATGCTTCCATATAAATATGACTCATCATGGCTTTGCTGTTCTTGAGAAGAAGATTTTTGAAGGTTTTTCCTATATATTTCTATGTAAAACTTTGATCCTCCATTGTGGCCCCACCCTACCCCCGGGGGTCATGAAATGAACAAACTCGAATCTACACTACCTGAGGATTCTTCCATATAAATATGACTCATCATGGCTTTGCTGTTCTTGAGAAGAAGATTTTTGAAGGTTTTTCCTATATATTTCTATGTCAAACTTTGATCCTTCATTGTGGCCCCGCCCTACCCCCTGGGGCTCATGATTTGAACAAACTCTACACTACCTGAGGATGCTTCCACATGACTTTCATCTTTCCTGGCCTTGTGGTTCTTGAGAAAAAGATGTTTTAAAGATGCTATTAATTTTTCACTAATTCTTTATTATCTCCCCTTGAATGAGGGCGTTGCCCTTCATTTGAACAAACTTGAATCATCTTTACGCAAGAGTACTTTGTGGCAAGTTTGGTTGAAATTGGCCCAGTGGTTCTTGAGAAGAAGTCGAAAATGTAAAAAGTTTACAGACAGACGGACGCCGGACAAAAAGTGATCAGAAAAGCTCACTTGAGCCTTCGGCTCAGGTGAGCTAAAAATTCATCAATTCATAACCATTTGACCTATCTATCTATCTATCTATCTATCTATCTATCTATCTATCTATCTATCTATCTATCTATCCATCCATCCATCCATCCATCCATTCCATGTACCTCCCTAGATAGGTATCATGTACCTCCCTAGATAGGAATCATTTCCATACTTTCTACTTTTTTCAAATATCCATTAAAAAGAGTGATTAGGGAGACAATCCATTGTAAGTTCTCTGTATTGTAAGTTAGGCCATTCCAAGTTTTTTCACACACAAATTAAAAGGGAAAAAATACAACAATTTAAGCACAATTCTAGAATTTCTTATCGTCCTTTGAGAATTCTCTTCGAATGGTAACTAAGTTAAACTACTAGTCAATTGAAACAAAACATTTTTGGTACACAGCTTAATAAAAAAGGGAGTTGCTGATCCCAGAAGAGTAAATTGCGTTTCAAAGATTTGTATTTGTCGATTTTAATTTGTGTTTGTTTTTGATTTCATAACCTCAAAACTAATCCGTCCACGGACGCTAAACATAGAAAAAACTTGGAATGGCCTTATTACACATGGCTTATAATAATACTTTCTAAATCTTGCCATTTTAATCCAAAAGTATTATTTATGAATATGAATAAACATATCCAAATCGTTACAATAAGAAATTTTAGTTTGAATTTTACATTCAAAGAAATCCCTTGAAATGTTCTATAGTTTAAATAGTATGGCATATTAAGCCAAAGTAGTTGTATCAATTTAACAAAGAAATCGCCGAAGAAGATTGGCAGGATTTTTAGGTAGTCGTTTATTTTTAACATGAAATAACTTATCAAATTTCCTCTTTTTTTCGGGAAATTTGACGATTTATTATGTCCTGTACATGTGTTACTTTTCCTCAAGTACCTTTTTGTGTTCCCCAAACGAAGTTTCGGAGCATATTTTTTTTTACTCCGTTTCTTCTTTTTCTTCTTATTATTATACAATCTTTAGAATATCGGAATTTTTTTTTCCCAATTTTTCAGCTCATATATTAGATTTTATCTTAAAATGCATTTTTTCCATTCCAATTTTGCGATATTTTTACAATATAAAAAATTAATTATATTTTTCTACGGAAATGCATAACGTAACAAATATTGAGTTATGAGTAAGGAATCAATTTATTGAAGCTCATAGAGAATGGTGCACCAAAATTAAAGGAAGTAGGGGAGCATTTGGGGAACATCTGTAACAGTCCCTGTAACAATTAGAACTAATTTGTAACGGGATATTGTACCATTTTAGGCACAGGTGGTCATTGATCAACCCTGAATTCGTCATATTTTTTGTCAAAAATTTGTTACTTATGTACAATGTATTAGTTTACTCTGGTTATTCAAAGAGACGAATTTTTTTTCTGTCTCCCTCTTTAAAAATATGACACTATTGCACAGATCTGATAAAAAATAAAGACGGGATTATCTAAATGAGAAAATCACTCACTAGTAAAAACATATTAAGTAATTATTATATGTTCAGATATACGTAATATTGACACACATTCTACATTTAATTTATTGAAAGAAACTTGAAAGTATACCACCAATTGTCTATGTCTTTTTTTCGTTGACCTCCCTTCGTTCTTTGTTTACGGGTATAATGTAAAGATTGCCCCCGAGAGCCAGATACATGAAGAGTCTAAACAGGAAAGGTCGTTTAATGCCAACATTTTATGCACGGTTTCATTACAGAGTTTACTGCTTGCTCACTCTCATTTGGGGGGGGGGGGGCATCCTGAAAATTAAACAAGTCTCAGTCTCAGTACTTTAAGCTCTTCTTTTTCTGTCTGGGCAATAGAAGGGTTTGGCTTGCCTATATCCAGCAGTAATTTGGGAGTCTCCCCAATCAATTGACGCCAATCTCGGAAGATAAGGTAAGATGTATCTGGTGAATTCAAATACAAAGACTGGCAAATTAAATTTTCTTTTAAAAAAAAATCAACTTATCAAAACATAATTTTCAATTATAACGTCATATTGTAAATACATTCAGGCTTTATATTTTTGAAGTGACAAATGCATTAAAAAAAATTCAGAATTTTTATTTGTAGAAATTCATTTAAAAAAAAAGAAGGAAATATTATTACATTTTCAAAAACTTTCTGAAATTCAAAATCAAAAGAAATTGTAGTTTTTTTTTTTATCTTTTAGACTAGTGGGAATATAAATGATTAAATCTAAACCTCGATTGATTTTGTTCTCTTGTATATGTGAAAAAATAACTTTTTATTGTTATTTGACATTACTTGCATCAATTCTGATTTGAAAAGTTTTAATAGCAAAGAAATATGCTGCAATAAATTTCCCCCAAATTCTTTTTTTGGTGAATTTAGTCAATTTCTCAAATCTAAGTCAAAAAAGAAGTTCTGATAAAGTAAGTTTTCTTATAAAAAATACTAGATTTTTATGTAATCCTATTTTACCTTATGTTGTTACACTCCTGGCATCTAGAAGATTTTTTTTTTTTTTTTTTTTTTTTTTTTTTTTTTTAAATGAAACATTAATTGTCTTAAAAAAAATTAACACAAAATATCTCATTCAAATTTTGTAAAACAGATTGTCGTTGATATTTTTTTCATTTCAGGAAATCTTTTTTAAATTTCATTGACTCCAAAATATGCTTATTTGCTTATGTAATATATATTAGTAAAATATATTTTTAGTGATGATAAGTATTCTGTGAATTTACCTAAAAATGTCCAGAAATGTCTGAATTGTTGATATACATAATGATTTAACTACAAATAGTATTAAGCAATTTCTGCAATTTAATTTAAAAACAACAGAATGCAAAAATCAATAAGCGTTCTGGTAACATCAAGTTGTAATGAAATTATGAATTATTTATAGTCCAATACTTCATGGTTGAAAAAAGCACAAAATAGCTTAAACTTGTCTAGATATCACAAATTAAATATATTTCCTAGTAATGT
This sequence comes from Saccostrea echinata, assembly GCF_033153115.1. Classification (NCBI taxonomy): domain Eukaryota; kingdom Metazoa; phylum Mollusca; class Bivalvia; order Ostreida; family Ostreidae; genus Saccostrea; species Saccostrea echinata. Next base: position 14,494,302 of record NW_026889803.1, read on the forward strand.
TCCAAAACTAGTTTAAGATATACATGTATTTAGAAGAAAAAGGTCGAGTTGAAGACCACAGCAAGTTTTTTATATATTAAATTCTGCTTCATATGAATAAAAAAAATAGGTCTGCTAATAACGGGGAGCAATTGGTACCCAAAAAAGCAACAACAACAAAATTATGCACTGATAAAAGTTTTTCCATCTTTGGGAGCAAAGCATCAAATGCTGCACTTCTGACATAAATGGATATGCACAGATACTTGACGCATATTTATGCTGCTTATCATTCATATAACATTTATAACTTTTAAATGGTGTATTAGTTATTGATTTACACTTTGACAATTCTTTTTTTGACTTACTTGTCATACGGATTTTTAATATTTATTTTTTTTGGGGGGGGGGGAGGGGGGCATCATTATATTTTTTCTGTTGCACTCCTGATATTGTATAACATTTTTTCATCATATCATCCGTGACCATAACTTGGTCAAGCAAAGTGTTCTACAGTCTAAATTTTAAGTTCAATATATTGAATTTTATCAGGAAAAATCTTTATTTCTAAAATAAAAATCAAAATCATTTATTTAACAGCTCTTCCAATATGAAATTTTCAAAATGTCTCAAAAAGGTGTTGCACTCCTCACATTTTTAGCATCATTTTTGGGCATAGCTTTTTTGTGTCTTAAGATATCAATGAAATATTTGGTAGACATTTAGCCATGTTGAGCAAAAGAAATTTATTCATATAGCCTGCTTTTAAGTGTAGGTTGAGTCCGGGCATTTTTTATTCCACCCCATTCTCTTCTTGTTTTTGATTTGCAAAACCAGACATGAGGTGGGGTGAGATGTATATAGGTATGTATGAACTTCGTGGTCTCTGCCCCCCCCCCCCCCTCCTCTGCTGAGGCGCGAGACCAAAACCATGAAAATAAAAGCAATCTTCATAAATGCTATTATTCATTTCTGAATACAAGCAGCAAAACTGTTGGCGTGATTGTTATATGCATTGAGCCCTCTACCAAAATTGTGAAATTCATGGACCAAAGGTCAGAGATTTTAAGGTTCCATAGTTAGAATAGTCTAACTGTGTCTTGGTACATGTGCAAGCCCTCACCAAGGTAGAAAATGAAAATGACTTTGAGGCCAAAAGGTCAACCACATAAATTCATTCATTCTGTTTCTGTATAATACTTTCGTTTCCGGGCGATATCTTTAAAAGTCCTTGAGCCTCAGAAAGGAGATGGGTGAACATGACGAGCGATAAGCCTATAGTGTGACAAACATGAAGATGAAAAATTAAATTTCAATTATATCAAAATTTTCCTTGATATTTCGTCTAACATTAAAATATACTTTATGTAAAATCTCTACAATTTGCAAAATCCCTCAAAGAGTAAAATTATTTCCTGTGAAATATTAGACACACACCAAAGCGAGCAAAAAGAGTCATTTTCTCATACTATAACACTATTTTTCGATATGAGTTGGTCTTCGCTCCACCTTTTTGAAAGTTAATCCTCAAAGTTTGCATAAAAATATACATTTTTTGGTTACCAAAAATATGGAGCAATGACCCACTATACCTTAAAAATATATTTTTATGACATAACATTCGTATCTTTTCGAAAAATACTTGAAGTCCATTAAGTCACAAACATGATTTAAATGCCACTCTTCATCAGGACTTGTGTAGTCTAGTGGTTAGCGTGCTAGTCTCGAAAGAAAATGATACTCAGGGTTTTTATTGCTAGGGTTCGAACCCCACGAATACCACATTAATTTTTTTTGATAAAAAAATAGATTTTGCCGAGAAAATTGTCCTCAGAAAAGTTTTGTTTCTCATAATTTCTTGAATTTCAATAATGAGACGGTAATAATTGTCAAAATTCACAAACTGAACATGATTTATATATATCTGAAGCTATAGGCTTTCTGCACGCTATGTTCGCCCATCTCCTTAAATTTAAATATCAAAACTCCTTATGACCTAAGCCCCCTATTGATTTTGAGGTCAAAAGGTCAAAGGTCAAGGTAAAAATTTATAGGTACATTACAGATAACATTTTCCAGATGGTAACTTTAGTCTTCTTTGAGCTTTCTTCATTAAAATTTTATATCACAACGCCTTCAGACGTAAAGAAGACCCCATCGATTTGAGGCCAAGGTCATAATTCATACATTCTGTTGTGTGTAAGTCTTTCGATTCCGGACGATAACTTAAAAAGTCTTTGAGCTTTTGAAATGCAGTTATCTATCACAACTCCTTTTAGCCTAAAGAAGACCCCTTTTGATTTTGAGGTCAAAAGATCAAAGGTCATAAATTCATACATCGAATATAATATTTTCCAGATAACAACTTCAGTTTTCTTTGAGCTTTCTCCGATAAAAATTAATATCACAACTCCCTATGGCCCAAAGAAGAATCAATTTTGAAGTCAAAAGGTCGGAAGTCTTAAATTCATACATTTTGTCTGCGTAACACTTTCTTTTCAAACTATATCCTAAAAAGTCTTTTAGATGTTGCAATGAAATTTTACATCTCAAATTAAGTGCATAAATATGATGAGCAAAAGTTATGAAATTCATGATCCCTGGGTCAGGGGTTCTGATGTTAAGGGTGTGTTCTATTGTTCGTATAGTGGGAATGCACTAATTCTTCAAAAATCTTCTCTGCTCGAGAGTATTTAGCTGACAAAATATGTGCATGATTTCGAGCAAGGGTTTTCAGCTTTTCATTTTCAACCATTTTCAGCTTCAATCTAACAGGATCAAAATCATATTAAAGTTGTTACTTTGTTTTGGCCTTTTGAATAATGATAACAATCTAACTGCAGCATAACTATATTTATTTTCAGCTTTATGACTGTCTCACTGTGTATTACCATTACACTTTATGGACTGTAATAGCAGTAGTGCAAGTTTTGGTCACGACCACCAGCTCCTAGGGGATACCACCCACTGACAGTGTTCCTGTTATTCGAGTCCTCGTCATCGAAGTGTACGATCTCTTCTCTTACATACATTTCCTGAACCCGCTCACAAAGTGAGCGGAATCTCAGAAGGTAAAATGGTTTATTGGTTGGAAGTATGATTCTATTTCTGAATGAACCATCGTTTCTAAAAAAAGAAAAAGTAATATTATGTTGGTATGTGTTTTGTGACTATGTACAAATTTTATCTAAAAAGTCAGAGTTTTACGTTTCAATGTTCTGTAAAACTTTGGAAGTAAGTTTTAAAGATTTGATATATACAAAGTTTAGATGAAAGTCGAAAAACCGATGGCAGACTTAATACTGATAAGATATCGTGTGGTGGCAGAGGATAGTTTTTTTTAATGCCAAACATGTGCCGAGGGGGTATACATATACATGCGATCCATAAAAACATGTACATGGGGACAGTTTTCCAGGGGCTAATTAATTACACTTCATATGCCCATGGCTCACAAATTATGTCAACAAATTACATGTAATCTGCGTATTAGAGTGCACATTTACCAAAAATGCACCTGGGGACTCCCCACATTTTGGCTTGTTTTTCCAAGATTTAATTGGGCCTCATTCACACCCATACAACCCACCCCCAGGCCCGAGCGAGCAGGATAAAACTCCCAGTAGTCTGTAAATCAATGCAAGCCCTAATAAAAATTCACCAATTGATATGGAGTCATTCACCTTCCCTCTGAGATACACACCTTCTTCTAAGGCCTACTGCTTTTCAGCTGAATTTCCTCTGCAACTGACCACGTGTCTTAGTTTCGCATTTACAACTCTGTATATGATAAGCGTCATAGTGACACCTACATGTTGCACATCATTTTTTTCAGCAAGCACTCTGCTACACTGCAAATGTGTCCCATAATTATCCTAATCATTTTTCTACATAAAATATCACATCAAACAGGGGATATCTCAATTTTTAAAGAAATTTGACGGGTCTTTAGTACGAAACTATCCCCTGCCACCTGTACTTTTTAAAACATTAGGTACATTTTATTTGACACCAAATCCTTACTGTATGTGAAACTTTCTGATCAACACCCGACACAGATATATTTATCATTTGCGACCAATATTCATAAATTTGGCAAAAATCATTCAACAAGAGACCCATGAGGCATAACGCTGTCATGAGTTACACTGGTCCTGTAGATCTTCATCACAAAATTAAAAAAAAATTATTGACATGAAAAGTTTTAACATATAATGTGGTCCAACCCTAGCTTGAAGGGCCATGGCATTACCTTACTTGAATGAACACATCCTCGGGATGCTTCAATATCACTATGACTAGCATAACTTCGCTGTTCTGTTGAAGTAAAAATGCACTAAATGAAAACTGCTTCTTGATTTTAGCCTTTCTTTGACTCCAGGATCTTTTTTTTTTGAAGAAAGAAATTAAATCCACACAACTTTTGAATGTTTCCATTTGAATGCCGTTTAGTTCAGCCCTGCTTTTTTGAATGTTTTTCTTAATTTCCTTTTAAATTACAGAGCCTTATTGTGGTCCGACCTTCCAACGGGGGGTATGATTAAACAATGTTGAATCTGCACTACACGTGAATGCGTGAATATTGTTATCACTTACCGAGTATCATGACCCTGCTGTTCGTAAAATATTTTAGAACATTTTCCTGATTATATTCTAATGCATAACTCTAATCTTCCATTTTGGCTCCTCCCTTCCCAAAGGGCGATGATTTTCACAAGCTTGAATCTGCATTATCTAAGGATGCTCATGTTAAACTTTCATTACCCACCTTATTCCCAAGAATAAAAAGAAATATGCACTTCCTTGGGATGCTTGCAGTTTAACATTACTTATCATATCAATATATTCTTATGTAAAACTCTGATTACCCATCCCACCCCAATGGCGTATGATTAGAACAAAACTCAATCTTCACTATGCCGGATAGCTTTCAGTAAGTTTCATCTTTTCTGGTCCAGTTGTTCTTGACAAAAAGATTTTCAATGAAATATATGGAGATAACGAACAGTATTGAAGCTCAAAAGTCCATTAAACAATACAAAATAGGAGCAGAGCAAACACGGATCTCCAAAACATCAGAGGTGGGATCAGGTGCCATGAAGGAGTGAGCATCTCCTGCCGACCGGTCACACCTTGTGCTCCTTGTCATGATCGGGAAATAACGGAAAAATCCGTCGACAATTCAGAGTGTAAATAATGGCCTAACAATGAGTATGAAAAACGTCAGTCAGCATTTGACTCATTGATAAACTGTATTTGCTGACAAGGTCATGGTATCGACCATAGAACTTACGAAATGATGACTTTAAACGAGACTTCTGATACTCTTGTTTCATCAACTTGTTTGTCAATAATTTACCTCGTTTTAGAAATGTACATACGTAGAGCATGCTCTTGCGTATCGAATCAAATGAACCTTCCCAATTTTCTAAAGTTATCTCCCCTTGAAAAAAAGCATGACCGTTCATATGAACAAGCTTGAATCCCATTTATCCAAGGATGCTTTGTGGAAAGTTTGATTGAAATTCGTCCAGTGGTTCTAAAAAAGATAAATATGTGAAATCTTTATGATGAAGCCAACGATACGCCGAAACGCACGAATTTCGATCAGAAAAGCTCACTTAAGCCTTTAGCTCAAGTGAGCTAAAAACGAGTCAACATAAAATAATCTTAAGAAAACATTGTATTATGTCATAAAAGATAAAAAGAAATCTGCGATTCCTTGGGATGCTTGCAGTTTAACATCATTGATCATGGCCCTTCAGTGTTCTTGAGAAGATTTCAAGACTATTCCCCCAAATATTCCCATGTAAAACTTTGATTCCCTATTTTGGTCCCACCATACTCCCAGGGTATGATTTGAACAAACTTGTATCTGCACTACCTGAGGATGATTGCATTTTAGTATTACTAATTATGGCCCTCTTGTTCATGAGAAGAATATTTGAAAATGTTTTCCCCCATATATTCTTATGTAATTTACGACGATGCATGGCTACATGTACCGACAACAGTAGTTAATTAGTGTATCCCTTGTAAAGGAACCGCTGGGCAAGGTTCCTTCCTGTCTGTTGGAGTTTTTTTCATCTTCATCATCCCAAAAAACACTTCCTTGATGAAAAACCTGAGGAAAATACAAACATTTATGAACAGATATTTTTGTTATGCTAATGTATTTACACCTACTTATGTATATTATTACCAGGCTTGGGTTAATGCTGAATATAATGGTAAAACATTGCAATATATTACTTAAAATTAAATTAATGCTAGTAATGTGCAATGCCAAAAAACTGTAGTACAAATGAAATGTTATGTTATGCATTACTTTCTAAAATGTAGAGTAATGTTGACATTACACACCATTACAATGCATTATTTTGTGTCTACCTATTTTTTTTTTTTATTGAATTACGAATGGGCATGGAAACTCTTAACGTCAGAGACACGTTCCTCAATAATATATAATTTTTTCCCAAGAGTTTGTCATTGAAATACTGCTACTTAAATAAGTTTCCTCACAAAGAATTAAGGTACCTTACCAGACATTTGTGCAAGATACCAGAGGATGGTATTTACTATTTACTATATAATCCTATTAGAAATCACTACCACTGCACATACTAGTATACAATTTTTTGGTGTCTTATCTGCTTAGACATTTTGAACAGTTTAAAAATCACAAGATAATTATGATTTATTTGTTATATATTACAAAGAGATACAAAACAGATATTAGATCAACGTGTCAGTTGACCTTAAGATTGAGTAAATTTAAGCCATTGAAATAAACCAAAGTAAATATTTATAATATTTCGTCTAAATTAAACATTTAAATTTAATAATTTTCTAGATAAACGGATATAATTTCAAAGAATATTCAATGGATTTAATTTTTTTTAAAAAAATCATGCATGAGATAACTATTTTTAGTAGACTGTAAACTGCTAATTGCTACCTAAAGAATCAAGGGTTAGTTTTAATTCTACGTCAGGAAATCCAGCTTTTACTTATAGTTCACTTTCTAAGTCATATTTCTGCGTTTGATACTTTTAACATTCCAGTCAACCAAGGTGAGTTTGATCAACTCCACCTATACGGGATTCCTAAGCTCAAAAAAAAAATTCTTACAAAGAAAGATACATTGTGGGTCCAGCAAATACTCTACCAAGCCCTTATCTTTACTAATGACTAAAATATTAACTGCTGTAAAGGAGATACTTCAGGGACACTGAAGTACAGAATTCAGCATATTCTAGAAGTTATGTAAATCAGATGTGGATTCAAAAACTTCAAAAAACTTTTGGAAAACTCTAAATCATCAATTTTTTTCTTCAGTCTAACATCAAAATGTATGACTCTTCAACACTTTATACAACCATTTCTCACTCGGAAATTTTCGTATCTTGCGATTTATCATCAACAAAATTACTTTGTCAAAAATCACACAAAAAAGACAAAAAAAGACAAAAACAAGAAACCAGCCAACAAACAAACAAACAAAAAACCCTCTGAAGTTGATATTAAAAAGATGTTGGAGTTCTTCATTAAATTTATGTAGTCTTCGGAGACCAGGTCTTCTAACAAACTGTTGGAATTGCTATGGGCACTAATTGTGCTCTTTTATATGCCGACTTGTTTTTATCTTCCTGTGAAGCAGAATTTATTCAAAAACCTACATGAGAAGAAGACACTTGCTGTGGCCTCCAACTCGACATTCAAATGTATCAACGACGTTTCATCCATTAACTTTCCATTCATATGTCGACTCGATATATCCTAGGTAAACTCGAGATAAAAGACACTACAGACTCTACCACATCTCTTTCATATTTGGCTGTTTTTTACTTTATATAACGGCCAAATAACAATTAAATTGTATGGCAAACGAGATGGCTTCAGCTTTTCCATCGTTAACTTTCCTTATTTATGTACCAATATTCCTTATCACGTGTGTATGGTGTTTTTGTCTCCCAACTTATTCGTTACTCAAGAGCATACTCTGAGTACGACCATTTTTTAAAACAGAGGCAGGCTACTGACAGACAAGTTGATGTTACAAGCTTTAAGTCAACATTTCGTAAATTCTATGGTCGTTATAATGACCTTGTTAACAAATATAACCTATCATTGGGTCGTATTCCGGCTGGCATGTTTCATACAAATTGCTAGGCCCTTGTTTTTATACTGGAATGTTCCATCTATCATATTCATACATAGGGCTCACCACGGGTGTGATCGGTCAACAGACGATGCTTATTCCTTCTACGAAAGGAACCTGATCCCACCTCTAGAATTTTCAGGGATCCGTTCCTTATGCCCTATTCAAGGAGTTGTATTGTTTGTAGATTTTTTTTAGATCGATCAAAGTTCGTTATCTTTACCTTTCTCATAATATGGCCAGTACGAAATTTATTATGTCACAAGTACATTTCCCTAAAAAATCTAATTTGAAACTAATCATGCATACACTATCATATTTTTTTTTCAAATTTGTAGTACTTACCTTCGGGACATGACGGTCCATTTCTCATAATGCAGTAGTTTCCTTTTGACCATTGTTTTGTGCTTGTTGATCGATGTGGGTCCATAGTGCAATAGTGAAACTGCATATCTCTATCAAACTTACCTAAATTGGACGTTTTAAATGTATATTTCTGACTATTTCTAAAGACATACAAAACTGAAATGCTTAGAAATGTTTATATGAACTATAACTTTTTAAAAAGTATTTTATACACATATATGTATAGATGTGCTATGTATGAATATGCTTTATTCAACTTACCAGCAAAGTGGTGGAGACGTGTTATATGATTTCTGTTGTTGGTGTCTTCATTGTCTTGTTTTCTCCACCCCTCATACCAGCCACTGGGACATCCAGCTGTTGGTTTCACGAGTGAATATGTCCCTTGGGGCCATTGAACTAAAATTAATTAACTAAAATTAGAAAAATTGAAATAAAAATAAACCTTTTTGTCCCCCGCTTTCACTGAAAGTGGGGGATATTAATTTGGGTCTGTCTGTCCGTCCGTCCGTCTGTATTTCTGTCTGTCTGTAACACTTTCGTTTCCGCGCGATATCTCGAGAACCCTTTACGCTTTCGCAATGAAATTTTGCATAGCAACTCCCTATAGACTAAAGAAGAACCCTATTAATTTTGAGGTCAAAAGGTCAAGGTCATAAATTAATAATTTCTGTCTATTTCAACACTTTCGTTTCCGCGCGATATCTCACGAATTCTTTAAGCTTTTGCAATGAAAATTTACATAACAACTCCCTGTGGCCTAAGGAAGACATCTATTGATTTTGAGGTCAAAAGGTCAAAGTTCAAGGGCGTAAATTTACAAATTCCATCCGTGTGTAACAATTTCGTTTCCGGGCGATATCTCAAAAATCTTTAGAGCTTTTGCAAAGAAATTTTATACCATAACTCCCTATGGCATCTCTCGCCCCTCTCAAAGTGTCCCGCCCCGTTTTTTTTTATTTATTGTATATTAAAAGTCGCTTGGCACTATTTTTAGCACAGGGGCATGTGGAGAGTTATTACGTATAATACAGGTTGTCGGCCGACTTTATATTCTAATTACATCTATTAGAACTGTTTAGTAACGGCTAGATTAGACAATATGTATAGTGTAAAATTTTGACAATATCGAACGTGAATATCAACATTATATGTGACCTAATGTTTGCATTTAATCAGACTTAACTCAATATGAGTTAAGTCATATCATGGAAATGAGTAGATCAAGTTCTTGTTACATAGTCAAAGAAGCATTTAACTCTTACAACATTATCATTACTGACTTTTGACACTTTTGAAATAATTTGCTGTATAATCAAGTGCCTCCGTGGTCTAGGGGTATGACTTAGCAAGCGAGAGGCCCGGGTTCAAATCCCGGACAATCCAATTTTTGTTGATTTTTTTTTTATTTTGGATTTACTAAATGATACTATTCAACATGTGAAATGAGAAAGTTATGACATCTGGCGTGTACAAACTCATAAAATCATTATTACAGTGTGATAAATATTCTATATATTAAAAAGAATCTTCTATACACATATTAAAGAATAAGCAATCAAATCTTTATGTCCATATTTGCATTTTTTATTTGCTTCAAAATACATGTATACATTTAATAATTCTACAAATCCAAGGGGGGGGGGGATTCCAACCCCCCCCCCCCGGAACTGCGCATGCTCTTCTTTTTTCCTTAAGCGGGGGACACAAATTCTCTGAATTAGCTTGTTAAAAATTGAGATAAGATTAACCTTATTTATACAAGACATGACATCAGAGGCCTTAGGTTTCTTGAATATGCATCCTGATAGAAGAGAAATACCTGTACGTGTTATTCTGTAAGAACCAATACGATGTATTTATGATTGCGTTAAGAAAGAAAATTTATTAGATCTGTTGGGTAATATTATTATGATAGTGTTATATTTTTCAAATTGAAAGGGCGGACTCAGGATTATTATTTTTTTTTTTTTTTTTTTTTTTGGAAAGACGGAGGTTTCTGCCCAGTTATAAGAGGCCGAAAAAGTTGGAGGGGAACTATTCATAAAAAAACATTTTGAGAAGGTAGATAACATTGTAGGATGGAACACAATTCTAAATTTGCTTCTTATTGTCATGTTTCTAAAACGAGGTAAATAAGTTGATTACACGAGGACATCAACAGAAAAATGGAAGTCGTAAATTTGCATTCCTTGCCACGGGTCATCTGCAAAATCATTTTGTTGAAAAGCTTTCTGATTGTTCACAAAAGTACTCCGAAGCTGATACTGAAAAGATGCTCGAGTTTCCAACAGTCTGTTGGAATTCCCATGAGTACTAATTGCGCCCCGTTATTAGCAGACCTATTTTTGTACTTATGAAGCAGAATTTATTTTAAAACTTCTACACGAAAAGAAGAAGACTCAGACTTATTTCGATCACGTTTTATCAATTAACAATATTCATTTTCATTCCTTATTGATTCGACATATCCCTTTGAACTTGATATAACAGACACAACAAAGTCTGACACATCTGTCTCCTATTTGGATTTTTTTTCTAGAAAAAGATTGATTGATTGATTATATATTCTTAAACGTCCTATTTGAGAATTTTTCACTCATATCGAGACGTCACCGTATGCCGGTGAAGGGCTTCAAATTTAGACCTATACTCCTCAGGGCCATTGAGCAGTTAGGGTTCTTTATCGTACCAACGTCTACCGTGACACGGAACCTCGATTTTTAAGGTCTCATTCGAAAGACCCGTAACTTTTACTTCTAGTGCCGGGCGGTTGGCGAAGAAACAGTCACTACCTATGTCTTAGGTTTGACGCGGTGCGGCAAACGAGAATCGAACCCGGGATTTCCCGATCACGAAGCGAACGCCATTCTACTAGGCTACCGTGACCGGTACTAGAAAAAGACATTTATGGCAAACTAACAACAAAACTTTATGATAAACTTGATGATACTTTTCTATCAATTCCCTTATTTATGTAGCAATTCACCCTTATCACCTGGATATGGAGTTTTATGCCTCCCAGTTGATTTGATACACAAGAACGTGTTCTATATACGAACAATTTCTAAAATGAGACAAATAAATTGATGATACAGGGATATCAACAGTCTCGTTTACAGTCAACATTTCGCAAATTCTATGGTCGATACAATGGCCTGGTTAGCAAATACAATCTTTCATTAATTCGAATGATGATTGACGTTTTTCATACAAATTGTTAGACCATTATTTTCCAACTGAATTTGTTTAGTACGGACTTTTCCGTTTGCCAAATCATGATAAGGAGGACACGCTGAATGCATGTGAATTGTCGACCGGTGAAGCTTACTCTTCTTTGGCGCCGGATCCCACCTCTGATTTTTTTACAGGTCCGTTAATGCTCTCCTTCCAACTTGTATTGTTCCGGGGATCGTTTGGGCTTGATTGTTATGCCCCCGTATTGAAGATTCGGGGTATATAGATTTTGCCCTGTCCGTCCGTCTGTCTAGCTGTCTGTTTGTCCGCAAAAACTTTAACCTTGGCTATAACTTTTGAACAGTTGGTGCTTGGGATTTCATATTTAATATGTCTATATGTCTATATATATATATATATATATATATATATATATATATATATATATATATATATATATATATATATATATATATATATATATATATATATTTCTTGTGAGAAGACCTTCCTTTGGATACCAACCACTTTGACCCTTTGACCTTGACCTAGGAGTTTCACCTATGTTTGAAAAACTTTAACCTTGGATATAACTTTTGAATGGTTGGTGCTAGGCTTTCATACTTCACAAATGTAATCCTTGTGACAAGGCCTTTTTTGGATACCAACCACTTTGACCTTGACCTTGGAAATTGACCTACTTTTGAAAAACTTTAACCTTGGCCATGACTTTTGAATGGTTGGTGCTAGGGTTTTCATACTTCACATATGTAATCCTTGTGACAAGGCCTTTCATTGGATACCAACCTCTTTGACCCTTTGATCTTGACCTAGGAGTTTGACCTACTTTCGAAAAACTTTAACCATATTCATGGCCATAACTTTTGAATGGTTGGTGCTAGGGCTTTCATACTTCATATATATAATCCTTGTGACAAGACCTTCCTTTGGATACCAACACTTTTGACCCTTTGACCTTGGAGTTTGACCTACTTTTGAAAAACTTTAATCTTGGCCATACCTTTAAAACATTTGGAGCTACGGCTTTCATACTTCACATGTGCATTCCTTGGGACAAGACTTTCCATTGGATACCAATAATTTTGGCATTGATCTTGACCTTGGATTTGACCTTCTTTTAAAAAACTTTAACCTTGGCCATAACATGTGAACGTTTTGTTGTAGGGCTTTCACATTTCACAAATATGTGTATCACTTGTGACAAGACCTTCCCTTGGGCCCCATTTGACCTTGACGTTTTACTTACTTTTAAAATCTTTAACCTTCGCCATAACTTTTGAACAGTTAGAGCTAGGGCTTTCAAATTTCACAGGTATATTCCTCGAGACAAAATCTTTCTTTGGGTACCAACATTTTTGATCTCTTGACCTGGAGTTTGACTTGCATTTGAGAAACTTTAATCTTCGCCATAAGCTGCTTTACGGGGGAATCAGTGTTTCACAAACACATCTTGTTGTTTGTTATCTTTATATTTCATAAAAGGTTGTAACTATAAACATACCTTGCAAAGTCGGAACAAGCAGAAAGGATATAAATATAACCAAAGTTGACATCTTGAAGTTGTGTTAGTCTGTAATAACAAAGAAAATATATCGAAGTCATTACTTTGTAATTACAAGGAAAATATATCAATGTCACAAATCAAAATAAATCCAATTCCATATCTAAGTTAAAGTTAATTCAGTCAGATATTATCCCTATATAATATTTTTAGAGGTGGAAACATGTTTATAAAATTTATTTCGTGTTAATTTTTTTTAAGACCTTAGGAAAGTTAACAAACGTTCAATTCGATTGAAAAAAAGGTGGTCCCTCATTACTAATAAATTAGTGTTGACTATTTATTGTCATGAACACTCTTATCATGCATATGCATTAAATGAAAAAAATGTGTTTTTAGCCTTATTAAATTGATAATAATGCATATTGGGAAATAATCTGATTTAATTAATGCGTAATGCATATTGCTATATTATTTAAACTTTCAAGTATACTTTTACATAAGTACCTGCTGACCTTCACCTTTTTATTGTGGCTTCCGTAGAATAAAGAGCCCCAAAAGTTAGTTTTTTTATTCTACCACATTGATAATAACGCAAAAAATACATATTGTATATGAGATTTCATGCCAAATTGGTACATGTACATTAAAATGTTTCTTTCTTTTAATAAGCAAAAGAAATATATAAATTATTAAGTGATAAGTACAGTATTAGTTCTTGAAATTCATCATATTTATTATTGACGGGAAGGAGGGATTGATGATAAAAACAACGTGAATTTAGTTTTTTGTCAGACATTGAATTTTGATCTTGCCCCTTTAAGACGATAAAATTGAACTGGTATTCCTTGTTAACAGGCAAGGAATTATCAAAATATGGACGTTAGAGCCTAACTAATGGTATCATATCGACATTATTAATTCGGAATATATTAAACTAATGGGATTATTGCTTTGCATTTTTTATTGCGACAAATATTAGGTAAACATTATCATAATTTTAACATAGTCAAGAAAGCTTCAACAGGGCTGTTAAATCAGCCAGAGTATATCATTTTTTTCTGATCTCCTTGTACAAGTTGACAAAATTTTGACGTCATATACATTCCATTTGAAGATGACACTAATTCTATTTTGCAATTTTAATAACACAACATGAAGGCGGTCATAAGTTTCCGTATATTTGTTTTCGGTCTTTTCAATAAACAATACTAATCAAAGGCATAACACAAAAAACTAGTATGCTTTTGTTCCATAAAATCTTTATCACGCACACTTCAAACAAATTTGATCGACTCGCTTCTGTATATTTCCTATAAATAATGGTCTATTCTGTACTTAGATATATCAACTCTTTAGATCAATTTTTATCTCGTTATAAAGAGATAATTATCTCGTTATAGCGAGATAACCAACTCGTTAAAACGAGATAACTAACTCGTTAAAACGAGATATTAACTCATTATAACGAGATAACTAACTCGTTATAACGATATAATTATCTCATTATAACGAGATAACTAGCTCGTTATAACGAGATAACTAACTCGTTATAACGATTTTACTAACTCGTTATAGCGAGATAACTTACTCGTTATAACGAGATATTAACTCATTATAACGAGATAACTAACTCGTTATAACGATATAATTATCTCATTATAACGAGATAACTAGCTCGTTATAACGAGATAACTAACTCGTTATAACGATTTTACTAACTCGTTATAGCGAGATAACTTACTCGTTATAACGAGATACTAACTCGCTATAACGAGATAACTAACTCGTTATAACGAGATAATTATCACGTTATAACGAGATAACTAACTCGTAATACCGAAATACTAAGTCGTTATACCGAGATACTAACTCGTTATAACGAGATACTAACTCGTTATTACGAGATAATTATCTCGTTATAACGAGTTAATTTTTTTTTTTTTTGTCTTGTCAAAAATGAGCCTATCCGGCTTTCGTACTGAATAGATTGCAATGAATGTTAAAAATAAGGTCTTTTATCCTATATAAAAAGAAGTCAAACAACTTCTCGCAAAGAAATGCATGGATCTCCTTTCATGCTAATTCATAAGCGTGTCGCTTAAAATCGATTAACTTCCGTAACGATTTTGTTTTAAATTTCACGCTTATAATGCAGATTTCAAAAAGAACTGAAACTTATCTGAAAGTGACCACGGAACCTTATATCATCGATTCTAGTTGCGAGTCAGCTTTTTTAGACGATTACATTATCGACATAACAAAATGATTTAGACAAAAACATTTGTCTCTCTTAAAAATTTAACTTTCGTAACGGTAATTCAGGAAAATTTTTGCATTATAGGTATAATTTTTTTTATTATTTTGGGAGCGAAATGCTTCATACTTTTGTTTAATATCCTAAAACAGACTTTGATTTTAACTATTGAAGAGAATTTTAACTTTTATTGCTGGGAATTAACTTCCGTATTGATATTTTTCCCCAAAAATTAATTTAAATTCGGATTCATGCGAGACTTCATGAATCATACTTTAGCGTTCTTTACTGAACATCAGAAACAAAAAATTAGTCAAATTCAGCTTTATTTAAAAAATAATAAGGCTTGATCAAGCATTAACTTCCGTAACATTACCTTAAAATCAATGGTATCTTGAAATTGTTGTAAAAAGGTAACGATATTAGATTTGTGTACAATTCTTTGTTTTCAAGTTCACTGATATGTCCTTTAGAGAATTATGATGTTCATTTTGCCATTTGAAACAATTAATTTTTTTTCATGTTTTTTACTCTGAATTGGTCCATTTATCGTAGAATGGCTGTTAAACGATGAAGGCGAGGAAGACGTAAATTGGAGGAAGGAGTATTTCCTCTGAAAAACAAAACAACTGATTCCCACATTCCCTTGCAGGCAAATAATTCAAAAACTTTTTTGGACGCGGGGGGGGGGGGGGGGGAGATGGAAGGCTTATATAAGTCAAAAAGTGGGGGGGGGGGGGTTATCTATATCTGTAAGGAAGACTATTTTTAAGGGAGGGTTGTAACACACCAAAACAAAACAAAAAAAAAACAAAACAAAAAACCCCACAAAATAAAAACTTTAAGTAGGATCTTGGGTAACATTTGTTGGTACATGCACGTTTACTAGAAATATTACTGATCGTATTTACATTTTTTTTTTTCTTTACAGAAAACATTTTTCTGAAACACCCTCCTTTATAATTAGAATTTACTTCATTACACTCTTTGATTTCAGACCAGATATGAATTTATTATTTGAAATACTAACATAAGAGGCCCATGGTCATGTACTCACCTGACATGTGCATTTTATGCTCAGTTTTATACATGTATATACATATCTTATGTAAATTACAGAATAACTTTTTTAGCTTCTTCACTACCCAGGTACAAGGAAATTAGCTTACATTGAAAGGCAAACACTCTAGTTTTAATTTGGTACTACTTAGTGTTTATTCTGAAACCTTTCTCTTATTGCAAATTTTCCTCTTGGATAAAAATTTCATTGTATTAAATCCATTAATATTATTGCATGGTGTGTCATTCATCGGTTTATTAGCATTTGATTTGCTATGAGGGAGCAAGAAATTGTTGGTGGGATTGGTTTGCGTTTTTTAAACAAGAGGCCCCTTGACTACAAACTTACATGTCATTGTCACCTTGGCACTGCTGTTCTACAGAAAATTTAAAAAAAAACAACAAAAAAAAAAAACGATACCTCTTTATCCATATTAAAAAGGTTCATGACATATTGTGGAATAATTAAATTCGTTTATTTCATTAAAATAAATTTTACTTGTTTGCGGCATGTAATTTTGTGAGTTACTCGTTTAAACGGTAAATTCAATGAATCAATGTTTACAAAATAAACATTCTTGGGCATGTAAAATTCGTGGTTAAGGGTTACTCAAGGAATCCACGAAAATTGGTCCTCCGTGAACGATGATATTCCACAGTAACTGAATATATATATATATATATATATATATTGGATTTCTGAGGTGTCAAATGTTTGATGATGAGGCCATCTTTAAAAAATTGTTTCCTTTCTCCCGATCAACTGACTAAAATGGCCCTACTCAAAATTTTATACAACCTCCAGGTAATAATAATTTGTTTTTTCTTTTTTATTCCTGAATTTTCTCATCCAGTCAATATGTGTTGAAATTTTGTATGAAAAAAAAAATCTCCCACCTACCTAAGAACCCAAATTTTTTTTACCCTGAGTCAGGAGAGGGCAAACAAAAATTACACGTCTTTTAAACATATGCATGGCCTGACCAAAAAAATAAAATTAAGTACATGTACATAAAACCTTCATAAACTTCTGAAGAATATATTGTTACGTTCCGATAAGTTTACCTGTGAAATTCGGATTAACTGTTGTTGACAAGTTCCGAATAAACGGACCCTGAACCCGATGTATATAAACTACTAAAATATTTGTCAATGAACAATGAACGAAAGAATTGAACAATGATTTATTATTTGAACTTTATCAATTTGATTTATGTATTGTAATTACAAAGCGTTATGTTGTATATGTTCTATATAGGTACAACGTTATTAAGTAATTTTAGTGGTCAAAACCCGCTAACTTACAAATTAGATATTGATTGTGACGTTATTGGTATCTGACGTTTATACGTCATCATAACAACTTTTGTCTATAAAAGACAGCTGTTTTGTGTTTAGAAGTCAGTCTGCATTGGGTTGCGACTCCGTATACTTCGGGTGTAAGACAGTGGTATGTACAAACAGTACCAAGTCTATGTATACGAAATCATTAGTGAAGAGTCATTCAGAGTAGAAACGTCCTGGATTGACCATTGGTTCGTCATCTTTGTATTAACCAAATAACGTTGTACCATTGAATAATTGAACCATTTGATCGTCTTAATAAATATCATAAACTTTACAACGTGTTATTCGTCACGGTTCTAGTGCAGATATTATAGTAGACCAAAAATTGGTCATTATTCCGATTGTATATAAACTTTGTGGATAACCATTTCAACCTTGACCAGTTACCAGAAACCAATAGCGGCCCACGATTAACTGATTAAGTAATAACCTTATACCCTCGGTTTCGTTACATTGGTGGCAGCGGTGGGATCCGCTGTTTAAGAAAATTGTGACACTTAAAAAAAAATAATGATGTCGAGGAACGACGAAGTTATGGAGGAAAATGACCATATTTCAGGACCACAAGAGCATCAATTTATCGAAGGTACTCCAAGCAGAGAAGTGCTTTTGCGGGTTAATAACAACGACCAAATAGGAGATGGCAGCGGAATAAATTCATGTACACAAGACAGTTTACAAACAATTCTAAATGAATTAAAAACTTTGAAGTCGCAAATGAATTTATTACAAAATCAAGTGAGACCAACATGTGCTGACAGCCAACATGTAGACCAAAACAATGTGCGATTTTGTACCAATACCACGTCTGAAGAGGACCAAATACTGAAACAACATCGACCATATAGAAATACATCTCTACAAAATTCATATGACGAATCTCGTGATTATGAAGATTCAAGAACAAGTTGGTCGAACCCGATGGTATCACGCAGCTTTACTAACAACGCTAGAACCAACGAATTTCAGCCGACCATGCGCAGCTTTGAGTACGATGTACCAAATTATGGTCACACAAGACAAGTCCATGACCACAGATTCAGGCGAACACCAGAACCAAAAGGGAGAAAACCAGCAACATTTGATGGTGCCATGAACTGGAACGACTACATAGTTCATTTTGACATGATCGCCCAATTAAACTACTGGGATGAGGAAACAAAGGCATTAGAGTTGGCTACTAGTCTACGCGGCCCGGCATTAAGCGTGTTGAGTGATCTACGACCAGAATATCGATATAATTTTCGCCACCTTGTTTCCGCACTTTCAGCGAGATTTGACCCAGAAAATCAAACAGAGGTATACAAGACACAACTAAAGAGCCGAATACGGAAGAAAAACGAAACTATCACAGAATTAATGCAAGACATAAAGCGACTCGTGAGGATGTCGTACCCGAACGCACCCTTAGGTTTCCGTGACCAAATAACTAAAGATTCGATCATCGAAAGTTTAAATGACCAAGAAATGGAATGGGCAGTGTTTCAAGGAAGACCTAAAAACCTAGAAGATGCAGTGCGACTGGCATTGGAATTTGAGGCCTTTCAACAAGCACGGGGGAGGCAAAATAAAGTTGCAGTACGTATGCAGAGAGAGGAACCAATGTACATAGACGGAAACGAGGATTATACACATCAAGTAGCTATGATCAGTCAAAACAAAGATAAGAAATTTTACAAGAAAGGTCCCTGTTTCTACTGCAAGAAAGATGGTCACATCAAAAGTGAATGTAGATTGCTACAACGACACCTCAAAGACGAAAAACAGAGAAACCAAAGAAAACCAGATTACGCGGAAAACGTGACGACCAAGGAACCCGAGAACCAGGGAAACGCACTGTAGTTGACGTCGGCGGCCTAACGTCAACTACACAACAGAAAGGGCCACATGTTTTTGAAATAAAGGGTTTCAATAATAACTCATTAACAATTGATGTGTTTGTTAACAATGTTAAAATTAACTGTATTATTGACACTGGCTCAGCTATCACAGTTATTCACCCAAAGAAATATTACGAGATAGATAGATGTGTACGACCTAAATTGTCACCAAACCATAATAACTTACGAATGGCAAACGGTGAACTAGTGGTACCAGAAGGTCAGACAATACTTCAGATTCGTGTCAATGGGGAAATTATACAACATAGAGTGATCGTCGCTGACGTTGAAGCACAGATGATCTTGGGTTTTGATTTTCTTAAAGAGCATAACTGTCAGTTAAATTTGGGTGAAGGAACTCTTATCTTGGGAAACAAGAAATTATCATGTGACCTTAACATTGAACAAAGTCATGTGTTCCAAATTTCCGTACAAGGAGCTTTACTACATGATAATAGTGATGGACTAAATCATCAACTATGTGAACCTTGTGATAAGAAGGAGATAAACGACCAGACCAAAGAGGACGATGATAATCTAGTATTAAAGTTAAAAGAAGACCAAACCGACACTCGAAATTGGTACATGACAAAGACAAAAGAAGACCTACAAAAGGAGCAGAATGCAGATCCAATATTAGCGAAAATAATAAAGTGGAAGACAGAGGACAACAGACCAAATTGGCAGATAATAGCAAACGAACCAAAAGAGCTAAAGACATATTGGTCACAATGGAATCGACTGACATTAAGGAATGGAGTACTCTTCAGGACATGGGAAGAAAATGAGCAAACGTTTTACCAGATGGTGGTACCAAAAGCACGTGTAAAAGAAATACTTAAGTTGTTACATCACAATCCTACGGGTGGACATTTGGGAATCTCCAAAACTACCGAGAAAATAAGAGAAAGGTTCTACTGGGCATCTTACAAAAACGATGTTGAGAAGCATATCAGAGGTTGTACCTTTTGTGAAGCAAGGAAGAATACAGCAAGTGCAGCCAGAGGAAAACTGGGTCAGTATTTAGTTAGGAAACCACTGGAACGAGTGGCCATTGACATCCTTGGTCCTTTACCACGGACTAAGAAGGGTAACAAGTATGTTGTTATCATTTCGGATTATTTCACCAGATGGATAAAAACTTATCCGGTCAAAAACCAAGAGGCAATAACCATTGCAAAGGTTTTTGTAGATGAATTTATTTCAAGGTATGGAGTCCCACTCCAGGTTCATACTGGCCAAGGCAAACAGTTTGAGTCGAAGTTGTTTCAAGACTTGTGTAAGATGTTACAAATAAAGAAAAGAAGAAAAACCCCATTCAATCTGAAGAGTGATGACCTAGTAGAGAGATTCAATCGAACGCTAGAAGATATGATAAGCAAGTATGTACAACCTAACCAAAAGAATTGGGACGAAGTTTTGCCATTTCTGATGCTTGCCTACCGATCATCAGTTCAAGAGACCACAGGATACAGTCCAGCAAGATTAAACTCTGGAACAGAGATAAAAGTACCTATTGACCTTGTTTATGGTCACAATCTATGGGAAACTTGTCCTGAAATCTGCCATAAGTTCGTCGACAAGATGAAAACCAACTTAGAGGACATCCATGAGAAAGCCAGCAGAAAAATGATACTCGCGAACGAGAACCAGAAACGAAAATATGACACCAAGGCAAACCAGATTCAGTACACCCCAGGACAACATGTGTGGATTGCATCAAAATCAAGGACCAAAGGAAGATGTCCCAAACTTCAGGTTCATTGGAATGGACCCTATGTAGTGTTACGTGCTGTGTCCGATTTGATATACAAAGTGAAAAAGTCTAAAGCCGAGAAACCAAAATATGTGCATCATGACCAGATGAAGCTGTTCCGTTGTGAAGCAGATGAGAATCTATCTCTGTAACGTGCATCTCTAAAAGATATAAAAAAAATTCTTGATTGACTAAGCACCCCGAAACGAGGACGTTTCGACTTAAGAGGGGGGTATTGTTACGTTCCGATAAGTTTACCTGTGAAATTCGGATTAACTGTTGTTGACAAGTTCCGAATAAACGGACCCTGAACCCGATGTATATAAACTACTAAAATATTTGTCAATGAACAATGAACGAAAGAATTGAACAATGATTTATTATTTGAACTTTATCAATTTGATTTATGTATTGTAATTACAAAGCGTTATGTTGTATATGTTCTATATAGGTACAACGTTATTAAGTAATTTTAGTGGTCAAAACCCGCTAACTTACAAATTAGATATTGATTGTGACGTTATTGGTATCTGACGTTTATACGTCATCATAACAACTTTTGTCTATAAAAGACAGCTGTTTTGTGTTTAGAAGTCAGTCTGCATTGGGTTGCGACTCCGTATACTTCGGGTGTAAGACAGTGGTATGTACAAACAGTACCAAGTCTATGTATACGAAATCATTAGTGAAGAGTCATTCAGAGTAGAAACGTCCTGGATTGACCATTGGTTCGTCATCTTTGTATTAACCAAATAACGTTGTACCATTGAATAATTGAACCATTTGATCGTCTTAATAAATATCATAAACTTTACAACGTGTTATTCGTCACGGTTCTAGTGCAGATATTATAGTAGACCAAAAATTGGTCATTATTCCGATTGTATATAAACTTTGTGGATAACCATTTCAACCTTGACCAGTTACCAGAAACCAATAGCGGCCCACGATTAACTGATTAAGTAATAACCTTATACCCTCGGTTTCGTTACAATATCAAATACCAGTATAAAGGGAATGTTTTTATTTACAAATTTAATTTACATGTGCAAAACATGTGATTGATTCCAGGTATATCACAGTGTATACAAATCTTTGTAAAAAGAGGGAATTGTGCAAAAAAAATAAGCTTGAGTCACTTTGAGTCTGTCTTGTTATCTTTCCTCAGATCTTCCATTTTCTTCATTAAACTCTCCCATGACTGTTTGTTCACCCTTGGCACCTTCAATCATAAAATTAAAAACTATTACATATTTTCATACCTGTTCATTATGGTTTACAAATATAATTATGCGAGATGGTCTGCTCGTGAAAATTTCATTCTCGATTATATTTTCTTCAGTATAGTTTATATACAATAATACCAGGAATTTGTGAAAATTTTGTCTCCAATCTAAATACCAAATACCTAGCTATCTCGCGAAAATAAGGTTTCACGAAATTTTTGTGACCTACAGTACCCTAAGTACTTACATCATAATTTTGGTCAATATAAATCCCTATCACCACACCTGCACCAACAATTCCCTGAAAAAAAAGGAAGTAAAATAAGCAATTATTTACAAATCCTCAGTACTGTCAGTCTGGTGGATAATCATAATTGTAGATTGATTTTTTGACATCAATCTAATATAAGATTGTGTGATATGAGAGAACTGTGAAAATTGCAAACTTAATTAACAAATGCTTTACATCTTCTCAAACGCAGCAAGACAAGTGAAGTAGGAAGACAACAATGCTGCACATATTTCAGGTACAGCTTTTTCTTTAAGTCACAAACCATATGTAGAAATTATGGTACTGAATGGTTAAATTGTGCCTCTTTATTATAATAAAGAAATAATATTGTCAAAGCAATAAATGACATTTACTTTTTTACACAGCACACCTTTGTGAAGAGTATAAAAAGTAACAGTCACATTGGTATTGATCATACAGTGGGCTGGGCCTCTTCAGATTTGTATAGCTAGATTATGAAAAATACAGCTTGGGACCTAAAGACTAAACAAAAGGCATTAAGTGGGCCTAGAAAGGAGAGAAAAGTTGTGCACAACTCAAACTGCAAATATATTCTTCTGAAAGTTACAACAAGACTGACAATTTAATTTCCTGGATAGACCTGAAAGTTCAATGTCACAAATAGGCCCCCCACTGAGAGCCAAACAAACCTCGAAACAAATCAGTTTTCTTTCAGTGTACGAAGTTCCATTACCTTAACAAGTTAAACTCAAACAATATTCTAATTTCAAATTACTGATTCAGATTTTTCTTTATCGTCTAGACTCTAGTTTACTATATGTTGTTTTCGGCAGTTTTCTCACACAGAGAACCTTTTGCACTGCATCCAGAACGTTTGACCTAATCAGCTAATAGTACAGTAGACTTACTTTAACTAAAAGAACAAAATTGGAAGAGATGTAATAGTTGAATTACAATTAAGCAGGTGTTAACTTAAAAATTTACCAACCAATAGCTTCGCTAATTTAAAAACCATGTCAGCTTCAAAATTTTTCTCACTTTTAGTCAAAGCGAAAGTACATTGTCGGCGTTCTGGCGAGATTAACTCAAATTCAAACTGATTCGTTCCTTATGAGGTTCCAGTGGAATTGACAAAGTTTCCCAACCGACGTGCAAAACCGAAACAAAATAACATTTATAAGATTATTTTTAATTTAGAAAAATTACAATTTAAGTTAATTTTTAGGTTACAGTTAAGTAATGTAATTTCATGCAACATATATTTATTAGTAAATGTACAAGAATCATCACCAAGACCAATTTAATCAGAAAACGGGCGGAATTTTTTCTCCCTTCCGCATTTGTAATATTATGATTCGCCCTATTATGATTATCATTCGAAAAACAAAGTTTTCATTAACGAATCACCTGATTTCCATACATTTAATTTCTTTAATATTGCGCACGTTAATGATAACAATAAAAATTAATTTGGATACATTTGTAATGCATTCTCCAAATAAATAGTTGTACTTCTACTAAAGTGACTATAGCTAGAATATAATTAATAATGACCCGTCATCTTTCATTTGATTTAGAATTGAATTTTCATTAAAAACAAACAATAACACATTTTTTTAAATAATCAAGAAAAAAATATTTTATTGATACATATACACCGATAGAGAAACAATATAAATTTCATATTCCAATCACTGTAAAATGTCCAGCAGATGAAACATAACACTAAGTTTATAATTTGTCTGGCGATGTAGTGTCTGCCTCCTCATCTTTTCCCTCCTCTTCCTCTCTATCTCCTCCCTTCGTTCTCTGGCTTTTTCTTGCTTTTCTATCATTGCAAGTTCCCTTTTGCCTGAAAAAGTAGATTACATTACAATAGTTCAGAGTAAGTACTGTTCTCAGTCTCTGCCTCTTTGAAACATCTTTATTATACTGTGTGTGTACTGCATATATACATGTATGAACAGAATAATTGCAGATAGAAAAACCTCTCCTAGAGAAATGCATTAATATAATTTCGTGAGATTTTAAAGTGGCCTTACGTTTTAAAGCAACTTCGTCCTCAGTTTCATTTCTCTGAAGCTTTTTGCTCAAAGGCGACGCTGTGGGGCATGTTGGCTCTCCTCCGCCAATTATCGCAATATCAAAAGCAATGCCACCTCCTGTCACTTTGGCTTTGATTCCATGCTTGTTCAATATCTCTTTGAGTCTCTTTTGCTGTTTTTTGGTGCGAAAAGTAGGAGGAAAAGGTGCAACTTTACTGTTGAAGCAACCCATTTTGTTCACTCTGACTTTGTTGTCAGAGGACGTAAAGTTTATTATGACGTCATCTTATTGTTACGTTATATATACTGTTGCATCAAACCAATCGGAAATGCTCCATACAATCTAAATGTACGAGATACGAGCCACGCAAGGAACTCTCGAGTGGCGTCAAATGCGAAATTTTTCAATGTAATAAAGAAAAATGTGTAACTCCACGGTAAAAAAAAAAAAAAAAAAAAAAAAAAAAAAAAAAAAAAAACCAACAACAACAACAACAACAACAACAACAAAAAACATCTGTTACGTCCCCTAAAGGTATCTTCCAGTCCGAAAAAGGCCATTTGCCACAACGCTCGCCTGAGTCATTTTGGCTTTCCTTTTTCTCCTCTTTAAAATTTCTCTCTTTAATTTCTTGAAAATTTTGACACCATATTGTGGACCAAAATCCAGCCTCATGGTAGTCCGATCCTCAGGTTCTGAAAATCAGCAGCTGTGTAATCGAAAATGCTCACAAAAATGTCCTGAATTCACAAAGCAAAATGCAGTGTGTATTTACACATGGTATTTCTTCAAAGTTCACCATTAAAGTTAATCATATTATAAAGAGAAAATTATCACATCTAAGATATGTTTTCAGGAAACACGTATAATAGCATCAGCTTTGCATTTTCTAATTGAAAATTGACCAACAGATAAATATTAAAGGTATCTAGGCAGTCGGAGAAAATTGCATGTTTTTGGTATTTTAGTTCTTCTATTTACTTCAATTGTTACCGGGGGTATATAATACATGGTGTAAAAAAATCTTGTGCTTTCATTGCAAGACATCACAGATCACTTTTATAATTTCGTCTCATGCTAATACCCAGATAGCAAGCTTACGTTGGGCCAATGCAAGCCCAACGGTGAAAATTACGTTGGCCCTTTGTCAGTTCTATGCGTTGGCCCAATATCATCTTGCTCATCGGCCCAACATTCAAGCAACAAGTTGGCTCGACGTTGGGACAACATTCAACGGTTGGTTATCTTGCATTGGCCCAACGTTTAACTTCCTGTTTGCCCAATGTTGGTTCAATGTTTTTTAAAGCTAAGAATGAATGTTGGACCAACGTTGGCCCTACGTTCTATAAACATGTTGGCAAATGATCGGCGATTGAATTATTTAAGTTCAACAATATGAATTCCTGTAACCTTTTTATTTCCATAATTACGAGTAAAACACAATTGATTGAATAAATCCTGCATGGTAAATTAGCTTGTTCCACAAACAAATGTTTTATTTTTTGTCACTCCTATGGAATGAAATCAACAGAGGGAAATAAAAGTAGTTCAATGTTTTCTCAAGTCTATTCCATATCACTTCGATCACTATAATATTCCTCTAGAATAAGGGTCACAGTGTTCAAATTTGTGAAACTTTGGAATGTTCTCCTGCTACATATTACTTCTGAACCATTCACTCCTTTTTTCCTGTTCATGTTATTGTTTCTTTGTCTGTAAATTCCATGTCTCTCACACTGATAATTGAGGTAAATCGCTCACTGTCTATTAAATTCCAAACATCAATGGTCTTGTAACACAAAGGGTTTTCTCCCCACCAGATGCTATAAATGATATAAAAAATATATCAGTTTAATCCATTCAAAAATGATGTCACTTACTACTTATAAGTTATCATAACTTAACCAGATCTAGTAAATATACATGCATCAGTGGCGTATATTCCTATCTGCTTATGTGTAGGCTAGTGAGAAGTCAGAGATTTAACCCGAGTGCAAAATGTGGGTAGGCAAAGAGAAGGTCGCCCCCTCTCGATATATAGGGATTTGGGGAAGGGGTGGGATCTTTTTTGCGAAGACATCTACGATTGTCATCTACAATTTGACAAATAAAAATAATATTGTTAACATTTCAGTTTCAGTTTATATCATGATATGAAGACTACTTAAAAAAATTGAGAACTTTTAACTTATTTTTACTCTACTTAGAAAATATGCAAACTTCCTTACTGAATAATCTAAATACAATCAATGTAATTTCCTACTAACCAAAACTATAGTTCCAGTAATTGTAGATGACATAGATACGATTGTCGTCTACAATTTGACAAGTGAAAATAATATTGTAAACTTTATTTTTTAGTTTATATCATGATATATATGAAGACTACTTAACAAAATTGAGAACTTTTAACTTATTTTTACTCTACTTAGAAAATATGGAAACTTCCTTACTGAATAATCTAAATACAATCAATACATTTAATTTCCTACTAACCAAAATATTTATTTCCAGTTATATTAATTTTATTTCCTGCACTTATCATGACCTCCTGTTGCTGTCAGTGATTTTGAAATTCTCTGGTACAGACTTGATAAAATACTTGAGTTTCGGATTTAAAAAAAATCCCAACTATAGGAAGTTTTGTCATTAAATATATAGTAAAACTGTCAACGTTGGATAGGTATAAAAGTACGGATTGCTGAGAATGCTATTTTGGCATTTGCAACAAAATAAAATTAATAGATAAGAATAAAAACACAGTGCCATCCTAAATTTTACCGGCACTTGTTTTATATTAAGACAAGGAAAATAACTCTCTCTCATTGTGTCGAATTCAGTAGTATGGATTACGTATCCTTCTTCTCGAGTTCCTATTATAAATTGTATTTTATACAAGTATAAGCGTTGGTATCTAAGGCTATATTACATGAAATTCAATTTCTCCAAAAATATTTTCATTTGTGTTCTTTTATAGGGTAAAGATGTCAACTTTTTACAATACTGTTTCAAGGACTTCAAAGAACCTTGAATCATATATTAAGATGATGAAATGAAATTGTTGCACGAAAAGATTTCATTTTCAAGCTTCTTTTGAGATTTTTTTAATTAAATAATGATTTTAAGAGTTATCCTTCATAGCTGAGGAGCTGTTGAATCCACAGAACACTGGGATACATGTACTTCAATAATCAATACGATCAGCACACGACCCTCCTGTTCTGAAGAAGATGTTTTTTTTTCTTTACACATGCATTATTTAAATTTCGATCTCTGATTTCGACCCAACTTTATCCCCAGGGCTCATAAATTAAAAAAAAAAAAAAGAATCCACGCAACTTACAATTAAGAATGTTTATTAATATGGTTTAATGTGGTTTTGTCACTCTTGAAATTTTTTCCTATATACTTTCTTATAAAACTCTGTTTCACCAAGACTGTAAATTGATCTTTTTCATACTCTGCAATATACTGTTGAAGTTTTTTGTTTGTTTGTTTCTGGTTTGTTTGTTTGTAAGCTTTTTGGGTTTGTTTTTTGTTGATTTTGGTTTTGTTTGTTTGTTTGTTTGTTTTGGGGGGGGGGGAGGGTAGGGGGTTGTTTTGTTTCGTTTTTATAGAAACATTTTTAATTGCCAACAAAATCCTGGATAAATCTTTGCTGCATATCTGTTTTGGCACCCTAGCTTATATTTTACCTATCTTTATTTTACTCATATTGGTGTTTTCCCAGGTTCCTACATATATGTGAATTGATTAATAACTGGAAATGGGGAAACGATTGATTGATACATTTGTTGCTGGATTGAGGAGCGAAACGCCTAAAAGTTCCACCTAGTATAGATTGAAAGAAACTAAAGGTAAAATTTTTATGAATCGAACTAAACTTGGAGAAGCAGTAGGAAGACAATAATCTTTTTTTTATCTGATGACTCTTCGTGCCCTAACAAATTTCACACTCAAAAAAATCTGTGTAACATCATGCCAACATTTTGTCTGGCATTAAAAAGCTACACGTGAGAACTGACAAATAGAGTTTTCTGTCATGTTGTAAATTTAAAATTACCGGGTGACAGTAAATACAAAATTTACAACATGACATTTCTGTTGATGCTGCAGATTATTTTAATAGATAAATATATATGCAATGAACTGAATGAAATTGAATGACATAATCTAATGGCGGGGACCAAAGACTTCCAAACCAAATTGTTTTTTACTAAGCTAGTTAACTTTTGTATTTTCGACAGTGATGAATCTCAATTTCCCATACTGAAACTGTAAATAATTAATTTAAATAAATTGATGAATTTCCCATGAGATGGATTTAACCTATATTAAGGTATTATAGGATCCATGCTTCGACGGACCCTCCCCCCACCCCCATTTCCTGATACCTGGCCATAATCTGACATCATGCATATATTTGAAAATCCACTGTAAAATAAGGTACAATCCTATGCCCCCCCCCCCCCGTTTAAGGAAAATTAATTCCTGAATTGCTAGTATAACCGATAATTAGAATGACAATCCTTAAATCACAATTTTCGGTGGAATCTCAGGATGATTTTGCACTTATAATATTTATTGTGTATATATTTCTTCATCAAATAACATGCTGACTGTACACTGGACCATATCCGTCACACTACCAAAAATTTTGGGTTACAGTATGGTATGCAAGCAGCATTCAAAAGTGTCTTAAATTCTTTGTATTCACTCAGCATGGTTTGTATATGTACATAATTATGCAAACATCGTGAACTGGGTCTACAACTACTATCTTGAGGCTTTATTCAGCATGTACTTGATCACACCCTCTTAAGAATTTCAAATTGCAGTCTTTTGTGCAGTTTCAAATGAATGAAAAAAATCAATTCACTACTCTAATAAAGAAATTTTTACGAAATCGATCTAATGACAAAAGCGTCAGAGTAAGGTAAGCATGACGGGAAGGTTATCAAAATCTTGATAAAAAGACTTTAAACATGAATTAGTAGTAGTTATCTGTGCTTGGCATATTAAAGCAGTTACGTCGTAGTTTAAAAGTTCAAGATATCCCTGACGTACAGCACATAATTATGGCGGCTTTCATGCATGTTTCTGACAACGAGGATATTAGACTGAAATGTGACACACATAATAATGACTTGCTCCCACTGTTTTGTAGGGACTGTAATTGTCATCTCTGCGCCGACTGTGTTACACTTGATCATGCTGGACATAACATTCGTAACGTTTCGGAAGTCGTAGAATTTCATAAGCAGGAACTTCGAGAAATTCTGTGTCGTGATACATCATCACAGTTTCTTGCAAAACGTTTAAGCCATTTGCAAGAACAACAAAAATCCTTGGCCGTGCATACCGAAAGTCTGCTACGAAATGTATTAGATCGGGAGGACGAGATTATGGAGAGAGTTAAAATTTGGAGACAGGATATATTTGACAAAATTATATCATTCAGAGAAACTTGTGAGGCAAATTTGAGGGATGATCAAATTATTATATCTGCTCTACTTCAACACCATGAAAAGAGTCCACAATCAGAACCAGGAAGAACTGAATTAGAACTTTCGTATCTGTGTTTCCGAGGAAAACATCTATTAACTTCAGAACGTTGCATGACGTCTGATAAAGATATTTCTGATTTATATAGCTTTAATATCGGACCTTCTGGTGAAGACTTATATGACACTTTTGGAATATTTAGATATGGTTCAGAAGAAGAGTTGTCGTCAGATTCAGTTTCTATTAACAGCAGCAAAGAAGAAGAAAAAGAAGAATTTTGTGATTGCGAGGACATACAAGGAAAGTATCAAGTTTGCGATAAGTCAATCGAAAATATTGTACCTATGGATAGTTTGAAGTTCTTTGTCCATAGTTTGAGTAACGTATACCTCTGTTCTTTTCACGGAAGTAAGATTGATACAAAGCTAACTTTGAGCAATGTTTGGCGAATCGCCCTGATACCGTCAACAGGAGACATACTTTCAATAACGAGCAATCAGAAACAAATAAAACGCATTTCTTTTGAAAGCACAATAACAACGTTTTTAGTTACGGGAGACCTATATGATGATGTCAATTCAGGAGGAGACCAGGCATACGCATGCGTTATGTATAAATCAGATATAAACAAAGCGAGGATGGGCTCATGCTTCGTATGCATACACCTTTTAAATGAATTTGGAGTGATTTTGAAGACTTTCGAACGTGGTCTTGGATTTGTCTCTTGGAGGTTGTTAAAAACAAATGAAGAAAACAAATTCTATCTGTCAACCAAAAACAGAACTCAAATATTCGATGGTGTATTGGGCAAATGTACTGCAGTATACAGTGGAGCAGTTGGAAAAGATCCAGGCTTACGATTCCATACATGTGACATGATAACCGATAGTAACAACAATGTCTTACTTGCTGTTCAAAATGACAACGCCATTCATTTATTAAACAAAGCATTAAAATTTCAGAAACTGTTATTGACTGAAGAAGATGGGCTCCGACTGCCATCTAGTTTAGCGCTAGACAACTTTGGTTATCTCTGGGTGGGATGTGAAGATGGGCAGATACATGTTGTGAATTATCAATATTTACTGATGACAGATCGATTAGCTAGACTAAAATATAGGAGTGCTAAGGAACACATCTCCTAGTTTTTCTTAATGATTTAAACGTCTTTTTATCATAATTGTAATACATGTATACAAACAATAATAACTTTTATATTAAATATAATTGATCTAAAGTTAAACACTATGAAACCTCGCACAGTTTTGGAGCCGATTTTGTAACGTCAACAAATAAATTGAAGCAATAAAAACTCTTCAATAATATGTATGGATTTTTTTTTTTTTTTGCTTTTGAATGTTAAATTTGAATATTGTAAAGTTATGTGCATTAAATTAAAAATTATTAAAAATAAAAATAACATTAAAAATCGTTAATATCAACACTATGCCCGATGAATAAGTTATTGACGAAGTTTCATTTGATTAGACTGCAAGAAATTGATATGCAGGAAATGTCTCCAATTTCTTATCTGGAGTTGTTGACTTTTTTTTTGTACAAAAAAAACTTTTTTAAAATTATCTAGTCTCCTTCCACATTTCATTTTTCTTTTCTCCGATTCTTATCTCTTCTATTAATTTTTACACGTTTGTTTTTCCCCTAAAAACATTCAGTGCTCAAAATGTCATTTTTTGGACGTTTTTTATACGTTGCCTAAGCGTAAAACGTTAAAAAATGAATGCGTAACAAATAACACAAAACATCGAAATTTTGCTCAGTTAAATGAATAAATAATAATAAATGATTCTACTCTT
The DNA here is from genome assembly GCF_033153115.1 of Saccostrea echinata. NCBI lineage: Eukaryota > Metazoa > Mollusca > Bivalvia > Ostreida > Ostreidae > Saccostrea > Saccostrea echinata. The sequence goes on from NW_026889803.1 coordinate 14,526,650, forward strand.
TAATCATAACAATATTTTTAATTTGCGCATTTCGAAAATAAGATGATTTCTTTCACAAATCATCTATTTGAAATAGTGACAAACCTAATATCCACAATATACCTCTCTTAAAACAACATTATACATGTACTATAATTCCTTTGAGCCAAAGTAACAAAATTGACCAGACATCAGATCACTTTTTAGTATAAAGGCTTTACCTCTTCCAAGAAACACTTGCTTACTTTATCATTTGCACATAATATTTATCATCTTTATTTTATAAACGGGACATTTTATATAGAAAAATGTCTCACCAAACATTCCAACTGTCATTATTTTTTATTTATTTTATTTTATTTATCTTTTTTTTTTAAATTCACATGTTAGGAAATTCTACCTATTTTACGAACAGCCGAATTCGGACAGTATTAATCATTTTGTAATGCATTTTGAATGACATCATCACAGGACGTCATGGATGCTTGTGCAATTAGCATAAAAACCCAGACAAAACGAAATTACCAACGCTCGACTTTCAGTGTTACGCCAAAATAGTCCGTGCGAGTCGTATGTATTCATGGTTATTTCAAACTGATCAAGGATTTTTGCTACAAATCTGTCTTTTTATTCTGTTGGAAATAAACAACTGTCAAGATAACAGATTATTATTTAAATGTGTTCTTTTGTAAAAATCTCTTAACTTGGTCATAACCTTTGAGTAAAAAATGGTTCTATACCGTGTGCAAACAGAAAAATTTGACTGTTATATTATTAGTACATAAAATCACTGTCAGTAATACTGTTCAAAAACAAAAACAGGCACTTTTTTCCAAAAATAATCTAGAAAATTATTTTATTGATTGATACATCAATCGAGAAACAATACTATAGAAAGTGATGCAGATTCGAGTCACTGTAAAATGTCCAGCAGATAAAACATAACACTGAGTTTATAATTTGTTCGGCGATGTAGTGTCTGCCTCCTCATCTTTTCCTTCCTCTTCCTCTCTATCTCCTCCCTTCGTTCTCTAGCCCTCTCTTGTTTTTCTATCATTGAAAGTTCCCTTTTGCCTGAAAAAATTAGATTACTCCAAAATAAATACTTCTCTGTCTCTCTGCACATGCATGTGATCACATGCATTTAATATTATATAATTATACTGAATAATTTTTGGTTAATATATCTTAAAATCTTGGACCCTCAATGCGGTTACAAATTCGATGTCTACGCAATTTCACGTTGGCCTTACATTTTAAATTAACTTCATCTTCATCCTCATTTCTCCGAAGCTTTTTGTTCAAAGGCGACGCTGTGGGGCATGTAGGTTCTCCGCCGCCAGTTACTGCAATATCAAACGCAATGCCACCTCCTTTCACTTTGGCTTTGATTCCATGCTTGTTCAGTATCTTTCGCAGCCTCTTTTGCTGTTTTTGGTGCGAAAATTAGGAGGAAAAGGCGCAACTTTACTATTGAAACAACCCATTCTGTTTACTCCGAATTTGTTGTTAACGCAATGCTTACTATGACGTCATCTGAATTGTTACGTCATATGTACTGTTGCGTCAAGAGAGATATATATGCAAGAATCATCAGCACTGTGTTTTTATACCTCTCGAGAATTTTTCACTTATATGGAGATGCCATCACTTGCCGGTGGAGAGCTGTAAATTTTGTCCTCTACTCGGCACTTACGGCCATTGTTTATCGTGCCAGCACTTACTGCGACACGGGACCTCGGTTTATACGGTCTCATCCGAAGGACCGGTCTCCACGTCCCACAGTGGGATTCGAATCCGCAACAGCACTGTGTTTCATTGCGTCATTTTTCATAATTAAGAGAAATATTTCATACTTAGTATAAACACAAATTCACAAATATTTAATTCAAGACACCCTTAACGAAACTTCTAGACTTTCTACATGTATTTTTACAGCAGGACGAATCCCATTGATGTCTACATGAGAAATATTTTATTTCATTTGGATTTTTTACTGGTTTATATTTTTTGTTAAGACATTTGTTATACTTGTCGCCGAGCATTTAAAAAGAGTAGACGAAACTTACATAGCCTATATACATGTACACGTACATGTATCGGTAAAATATTTAGCTTTAATTTCACGTACATGTACAATAATTCTCCATGAAGTGTTGACTTTGCGTTTAAAATAATACATTCCTCACGAATTTTTTTTTTTTTTTTTTGTAAAGAAAAGCGAAATAATTTGGAATTTCATATACGACAGCCAACTGCTCACTGCTTACTGCCAACTGCCACAGCTCATAGATGGTATTGCCTGTTTTGTTATCTTTAATATGCATGCTTGTATAAACCCTATGATGGCAAGAATATTACAATAATAACACAAATTGGCGGACGAGAAAGGAATAAATAGGAGGAAGGTATTTCCTCTTAAATACAAAACATCTAATTCCATACACATTTCCTTGCAGACAAATAATTCAGTAGATTCTATTGACGGGGGGGATTAAAGGTTTATATTACGTCAGAAAAAAATGAGGGGGGGGGGAGGCAAACTTTAGTGGGATCCTGAGTAACTATGCATTTATACCAGAAATACTAATGAAAAATCATAATACAAGGCATTTATTTTACTTTATGTAAAAACTTTTGATCTAAGGCAAGAAAGCAATTTTCGTGCGGGGGGGGGGGGGGGGAACCCAACAGAAATCCCTTGACAAGTAATTTTAAAAAAAGGTCACAGGCGTCATTATTGATGGAGCACTACTGTATAATATATTTTGGCAATTTATTAGGGACACACACCACCGCCATCACCATCACCTTTTTTACAGATCTTACATTAGTCATTAAAACGATTTAAATAAAACGCATATAAAAATTCACGAATACAGGTACATGCAACTTTCATAAGGTAAAAAAGAAACACTAAAAGATGTATTGTTAGATATTTTACCCTAAGCAAAAGTTATGTATAACTATAATTTTCAGTAATATTTCTAGTATGGATACATATGGCAACAAATGTTACCCAAGACCTTAGTATCGCATGTGACCCCCCCCCCCCCCGCGTCAGAAAAGCTACTGAATTTGTGGGAATTAAATGTTTTGTTTTTAAGTACAGAAATGCTCCTTTTCCCGATTTACTCCTTCCTCGCTTCACAGTTTCAAAATTCCTGAACCCGCCAATTTTTGTTATTATTGTAAGAACTGAACTACGCACACTAACTCTCGATTCCCGCCTACATTTTACATCCATTTAATTCAATATACATGTTAATGGCAATTTGGTCATTAAAACTTGTTTGAATGCAAAGAAAACTTCATTAGTAATAGATTAACAATTTTAAAAACCAGTGTCAAAAAATTAATTGCTCTTATTTACAACTCCTTTCATAAGGGAATAGAAAATTTTATCAATTGAAATCAGGCTTTAAAACATCACTAGATTTTCAAATACTCATGGAAATGGATAAATGAATCTTAAATCTCTCCGTATGTTTAAGTTATGTAAAATTTAACAAATCAGAATGATAAAGTACATTTTTGATTTTTTATCTCATTTGAAATTGGTAATAAAATGACCATTTTCCTGTTTTTAGTCTTTAAACATTTAAACATACCCCCCCCCCACCCCCACCCCCCAAAAAAACCCTTTGGTATGAATTTGTAAAAAAAAAATAAAATAACAATTCATAATACCTGTAAATAGGAATTGTTGTTTCACGGAGAGAGAGAGAGAGAGAGAGAAAGAGAGAGAGATGTTTTGAAAATAATTTTCAGTTGATTTCTATAGTGAAAAACACGTTTTACCAAATGAAAGATTTATCTCTCTTTGTTTTCCCAAATAAGTTATGTTTTATGAATATTCACGTAAATGAAAAAATCATTCAAACACTTTTGAAATTGATTTGTAGGTAGTTGGTAGAAAAATATAATCGTTCGCCGTTCATTTCTTGCTTGCAGATAACAGTAAGCAGTTGGATGTCGTGTATGGAATTCCATAAAATAACATGATTTTTTCTTTTAGGAAAATAAAATTTACGGTAAAACCCAGGAGCTTCTGGGGGCTTCGCATTTAAAATTTAAATTGGACCAGTTCCTGAAATAACATGCGCTAGATAATCTGCATGTATGAAAAACTTCCGTTATTTTCCTCCATCAAAGTTACTATAAATGATCGTGAAATTTTCATACTTAAAAAAAATAAAGAGAATACGTTGGATATATTTTAAATTCATCCCAGATTAATATTGTTTCTATGTTTTTCTCCTTTGCAACTAGTCATGAAAATAACGCGCCTCCAAAAAGTATCACCTACCCACAGGCATCGTCGCAAACCACGGCCAAAATGTAGATCCTCTCCCATTCTAGAGCTATATGCGGACTCCGGACTGTGACCCACAGGAAACAAATTGGTTTTGACATGTTCATATGTCACTTCATCTTTTTCGGGTCTTAACTCTTGAAGTCTTTAGTATGTCTTTGCTAATGACCAACGGGGTGTTAAAACCTTAACTCAAGGTCGTGTATCAAAGGTCAAAGCCACTATGCTGTGAGGTGCAGGCTTATGTACATGTACGTAGCTCAGGTATACAGTGTATCTTAGTTTTAATGACCCATGCATTTTATGTCAGAGTCTTGATTCAATGTCATATTTTAAATGTCAGGTCAGTTGACAATCAGAACGTGAAATCGTGCCCAGGTCAAAAATTTGAAAACGTTGAAGTTAATTTATTAAGACTTGAGTATGTACTTCCCGAAGACAAAAAGATGTTATATGACCTTGACTCATTAAAAGTCTTGAAAGGTCATGTCCTCAAAGTTTTACGGTATAATCAGCATGATCAGGATATAAATGCACAATGAGGGATATAAAATTCATTTTTTTTTTCAATTTTAAAGCGTTTTTAAAAATCATGTTAAAATTATGCAATCATTTCTATTAGTTTTTTATGGTAATTGTTTGTGTTTTGATACTCAAAATGGATTAAAACTTTTAACTAAAGTATAAGTATGTCGCATTATAAAACAGTGAATTTAAATAACTAGATGCCCACTTCCTTTTGAACTAAGCGTATATGTAGGTCAGTGTATTGGGGCTGGCCTTTACATTGAACTTTCAAACTTCATGCCAAAGTTTTAATCTAATTCATGAGCAGATTATCGGGTTTAATAAATGAATGATATACATTTTGCATGCGCTAGTAGAATTAATAAGATATTAAAAATATCTAGTTCAAGTGTAAATTAAAACACTAATTCGAGTGAAATGTTTTTAAAAAACACTTTAATTAAGGAATAACTGTCTTATTTTTTGGATTCATGATGTGATCAATCGAGTGGCTTGCGTGATAATTTGCATAAACGCCGAAGGCGTTTATGCATAAAATTATCACGCAAGCCAATCGATTGATCATCGTCATGAATCCAAAAAATCTGACAGTTATTCCTTATATTTACATGCTCCTGATTCTGCAAATTCCCGTGCTAATAGCCCCGCTTCTGTCTCTATTTGTCCCGCCCGGCACGTGATTTTTTTTTAACCGCGCCTATCGATGAACCAGTAGATTTATGTAGAAATAAAGTATTTTTACAGTTTGTAATTTTATCTCGGACAAAGACATTGGAAATGTAAATATATGTGTATGTAATCATTATTTTTACTGTACAGAATTTTTAAAGAAATTAAACACCAACAAATATTTTAGATTTAAAAAAAAAAAGAATTTTGTAAAACAACAATGAAGCGTTGATGTTAAGTCAGACATTTTTTTTCCAGAACGAAGAAATTTAAATGGCAATAAGCATAATTTGAAATTTAAGACTTGGGGGAAAAAAAGAAAAGTTTTTTTTTTTAAACTTTAACCAATGTCTGTCATGTGACGTATACAAGATAACGAAATGTATCTAATTATATCGGTTGTATTGGATGAATCGTGATGGTTACTTAAATTCACTAAGATAATACTATATTATCTACTAAATATTTTTTATTTTATTAATTTCAATCGAAAGAATGAAAATCGACCGTCCCTTTCATAAACCCATTGTCGATTAATCTTCTTATGTACATTATTGGAAGGTAACAATTGTATAAATGTTTTATCAGGCGCGTATTAATTCCGTAGATTTGAAATATAGGGCACTGGTAAAATCCTCGTCACATCACATAGTTTGGTCGTTTATGGTGTCCTAAAGTCCTACATTTCTGGGGAGACTTTTAACAGTGTCCATCTGAGGGGGAAATTTAGGATTGTCCGGAGCACGACAGCAGACAACAGTCACCATGGAAAAACCCGGAGCACATCGTTTCCAAGTCATCGTTTTCTTCCTCACCATTTCTTCATCGTTTGGATTTTACCTCATAACTGATTGTAAGTAAATAATTTTTTTTAAATTCTACATTATATTTTTTTCAAATGCCGGGAGAATCTTTACTTGACATTTTATTTATTTATTCATTCATTCATTTATTTTCAAAGCAGCGAAAAATTAAGTCCACGTGATTTTATTAATATTTCAATATTATAGTCGACTTAATGATACGATACTTTGTGGATAGAGATGATTTTAAGCAATATTTATTAAACTTTTTATTATGAAATTCCAACCTCAAAATTCAATAAGTAAATACCAACTGTTGACCTACTCCCTAAATTGTGTTCAATTATTTCAAGTTTCGTGAGAATTTAGGAGAAATTCGCAAAAGTTTGTCATCTCTACAGTAACTATTTATGTCATAAAATCTATCAATGATCTACTGTTATATTGTAGCTTTAATGAATTAATTTTTATCCAAATATAAATAAACCCACATATTTATGTATGGCGTGTAAAAAAAACTGCATTATTATACTTTTTTGTTATTCTTATTCAAAGAATTTATCATTGTTATTCTAAAACATATCATTCCTAAAAGTGATTCCTATTCGATAAGTTGTTATTCCTATTCGAAAAATGTGATTCCTAATCGATAATTTTGTCATTCTTATTCGATATCTTTGTCATTCCTTTTAACAAGATTATCGAAGAGGAATTTATGTTTTCGAATAGAAATGATATGTTTTTCAATAGGAATAGCATGTTTATCGAATATAATTCATTTAATTATCGAATAAAGACAAAATTATCGAAAAGGAATGATAAATTATCGAATAGAAAACATTTTTTTTGCATAAGAATAACAATTTATCGAATAAGAATCACCTTTTATCGAATAGGAATGATATGTTTTAGAATAAGAATAACAACATTTTTGAATAGGAATAACAAAAAAGTAAAATAATGCAATGTTTTATACGCCATATTTAGGTAACATTTTATCATTAGTAGACGCATTTATGCTCATTTCAAAATTAAACATTTTGTTAGGTTTAAAATGGTTAACATGGTGTTTGGTGCACTTATATATCATTAATGGGTGCAAATATGCACAATGGAGCTATATCACCAGAGGATTCTGTATCCTTGGTTAACATATTGCACCACTTGCAAGGTTGAAAGTAAAGGTATCATGAAACATATTCATTGAGAAGAAATGGAATAGACATTTTCGAGTAATAAATTGGCAAAGAAATGTGAATGTTGAAGAAAGAATTTCTATTGCGAGATTGAAAGTTTTAACGAATATTTTATCAAGCCTTTGGCAGTTTTCTACCATATTCCTACATCAAGACGCTAGGGAAAATTCGTCACTGTTTGTTATAAACCATTACAGATTGAACAAGAATATTATTTTTTCTGAAAAAAAATTATGTATTGTAATGTACATGGGTTTGCAAATCTAATTTAATTAAAATAAGGAATTTAATTTCACCTTCAATACATGTCATAGAAAGGTGTCTTTAAATTTTAGGTCTGTAGTTTAATTCATTACAATAAGATTATATTGAATCACCAGCATTTATGTTAAGTATAAATTCAAACATGATAAATCTTCTTAAGAGAAATAACAGACAAGATCAATTCGATAAATTAAAATAATGATTCAGTTATAAAACACGTACTTTATTCAGCTCAGCGGTCAACGGCACGCGAAATTCAAATATTTATATAGCATCGCAGTGGAATTTACTGGTAAAATTATATTGTCTCCTGTCAAGACTTTTAAATTGACTTCGAGGTATACATCTATCTTATATACCCGGTCAAGTTAAATAGAACTTAATTTGGGGAAAAAAACCACAATGATTAGTACTTCAGAGAATTTTAACTACTTCAAGATGAATGACGAAAGAGGGAACGTTCATAGGTTTTAATATCCTTTAGCGCACCGACCCTAAGAAATACATTATGCTAGTATTACAACAAACCCAAACTACGTCATGCTTAACTAAGATCTTTATCTGTAGAATCTATTACTTTTTTTTTTAGAATTTTCCGAACAATTGTTCCGTAAATTTTGTAAATTTAAACAGTAAAATGTTTGTGTTGTAGCGCAAAACTACCAAGTATAAAAACTTTTGCTAAAAACGCAACACTTTTCGAACATATATGTATGCATGTAACACAAAGTCGTATCATAATAGGAATAAAATCATAAAAACAAGCAATTTTAAAGTAAACTGTTAAAACTAAGTAGCCCGACAACTTAAGAAATACCTAAAAAAGAAAACTTATTCCATGTGATTTCACAAATTTCAATTCTGTCAAATATTACAAGAAAGCTGTATATATATAAGAACATGTAATTTAATAATAGTATTTTTTTAATCAAATGGTACAGTGGATATCATTCCCCTTTGCTTCTGCTTAATGAGTATTTGGACAGGAGACCTACATTAATGATAGGTCCAACAATCAACACTCAAAATAAAATCATTTTTTATTTATTGCAGATTATATGGACCCTGATTTGTCAAGTTCTTTAGGGGGAGTTTGCAATAAAAGGGTAGAAGATGCTTGTGCCTTTTTAAACAGTCATTTGGATCCATTTGGTCTAGTAGATTATGGTGGAAATGTTGACTGCACCATGGTCTTTGATGCTGGAAAAATGGCTGGTGCCAAATTCAAATTTGATTGGCTGTACTTTAATTTGGAAGGAGGAGATTGTTCAAAGGACTACTTAGCTATCTACGATGCTGATATGTCAGCTATTGCGCCATCAAACCTCGTAGGGAAATTCTGTGGGCTCAATGGCGTCAGCTTCAATGGTACTCCAACGGATCGCTACATGACTTTTGTTTTTCACACCGACGGATCCGGTGCCAAAAGTGGTTTCCGGCTAAAAGCGACTCGTTACGAACCATGTGAGTGATTATTTCAAGCATATTCTATAACTTATGAAAATTGGAAGCACTTCTTTTTTTAATAAACTTTTTGTGCTGAAAAATACAGACCGCAAACGATTCCGTGTTTATTTTTCATGTGGAAAGGTTTTTTTTTCTATATAAGTAGAGGTAATTTTCAATTACAATGTGGGAATTAATGAATATCAGAAATTGGTAGAAATTATAACCATGACTCTTGTAGAGGATATCACATAATCACAGGTTACTATCATGAACTTCTAGTATGGATTGTTTCTGAAGTCATCAAATAAAAGTGGGCGAAAAGGGGTCTTTAGTTTACCTAGTTCTTTTTTAAAAACTTCTTATAAAAACACGAAGTACTATATACATGTATTGGATTTATATTACTTTTTCCCTCCATTTTAGCCCCATGTCAGTCAGAAGAATTTTTCTGTAACGACACCATTGCTAACAACATTTGTATCGACGAACGTCTCACATGCGACGGAACACAGCACTGCAGCGACAACTCAGACGAACTCAACTGCTCTTGTAAGTACTGGTATATCAACACCTAATTTGGAGAAAATTTTCGAGTAATTTTTGCGTTTAATGATATAATTTTTATTTTAAATCAAAAATATTTTCTTGGCAGTTATGGAGGAGTTGCTGGGATCATTCTTTGCCCTGGGGTTAGGGGGCATGATTATGTGTGGTGTAGCATGTATTGCGGGTTGTGTAGGGTTATGGACAGTAGTAGGAGCTCTTACATGCTGCAAAAAATGCTGTACCAAATGCTGCTGTTGTTGGCCATGCTGCAAGAAGTGTAAAGGTTTGTTTTTCTTTCGGCATCAATTCATTTTTTTTTTAAATTAAAAGATAATTATCCGAAACTAACAGCAAATTCTGTGTTATATATGTATAAGCTTCACATGAGAGTTAAACCAAAAACTTTAATTTTACAGATGTAGAATTAATAAAAAAAAGAAATAGAAAATTTGTGAGATAAAAATTCATAGAAAAAAAAATGAAATATTCGCATGAAAAACGACACATTCCTTTCATCTTTGATTAGTCTTAATCTTTTGTAAAAATTAAACGTGTCTTTGGTCTATAGGTGGAAACTCCAAAGTTGAACCAAACACAGAAATGGATGAATATGACCCTGAAATGTCCCCTCCACCCACTTACCGGGAGGGCACCAAACTTGAGGAGGATATTGAGTGGGACGATGTTGAGGATGACATGAATAAAGAGAACTCTGCCGGAATAGGAAAAGACGCCAAAACTAACCTAGCCGACGTGGAATAATAATTAGATGTGTATATGCAAATCAATTGACTTGAAATTACTTCAATGTATTCAGATATTTATTTTGTTTTATATTTTTACAATTTTTTTTTATAGACATCCTTGTTTCTTAGTCATCAAACATGAAATACATGGATAACACTAATTTTTGCTAGATTTGCGTCAACATCCACTGTTAATCAGTTTCCATCAAAATACTCCTCTTTAATGCAATTACTTGGAGCGTTGATCGCCCCAAATGTAAAATAATTCGAGCATCTTGCGCGAATATAATGTCACGGGCTTACGATATACCAAGTACTCATCTTTAAATATACTTTAGAATTACTTATAAAATATACCATATATCGATCTGTTTCTATTCAAGTGTCGGGGATGGCGAAAATTTAGAGTGTTTTTTTTTTTTTAATTTCATCACTTGAATATTTTCTAGATGAAGTATCAAAATCATCTCATAGAAATGATTTTTAAACTTATGAAACACACACATCTACGCCAATAAAAGGATACTTACTGAGTTGCATTTAAAAAATGAACTCGATTAATATATATTTGTTATTGAACAAAAAAAATTGTTTTCATTTTGTTGATGATCACAGTGATCTAAGATTTTCTGAACTTTTTAACATTTATTTCATGCTGGTTATGGGATTATATCTTTGTTATATTCTTCCCCTACCTTAATTACTGTTTTTTTTTTAATAGATATTTATTGAATCATGTAGTTCTCAGTCATTGGTGCCAAACTGTTTTATTTCTTTTCGTGAATAAAATCACATTTCTTACACAGTTTAATTATTGTTTGTTGTTATATCAAATATAATTCCATTTATTATTTAACATAAAAAAAAATTGCGCAAAAACTAAAAAAAAAAAATCCAGGCTAGAAATGTATTCAATGAATTTAGGGGTTTGTGTTTGGAAAACTTCGTCAGTCCACGGGCACCTGACAACAAACACCAACTGATTTTTTAAAAATTCATTACACAAGACATATATGTATAACATAATAATTAATTTAGACAATCATGATTTTACTGTCTTGAAAGTGAAGTCAAAATCCCCATTCACAGGTACAAAAGCCAATGATACATTTATGGTTTCTATATTTTCTATTAAACTTTTGCCTTTGTTCATCAGGAGATGAACACCTTGTTTACTGTAGAAGTCCCACTCAACCTTTTCACCCACAATTACTTTTTCTCTTGGTCCCAAGGAAATTGTTAGCTGGTCTGTAAACTGATACTCTGCCCACAACACAATTCCATTGCATTTCTCACGTCTGTAAATGAACCGTAGATCATTAGAATGAACTTGGATATAATACTTTTACAGATGTAGGGGGTAGATTTTGTGTCCCATAGAGGTTTAAAAATAATGAAATATACAGTACATCTTTTATAACAATTTTTTTTCAAGATCATGATGTTATGTGACATTATTTTCAGTGAATATTTATATCTATAATTTAATTCACAAGAAAATGTGAGATTTCCAAAATTCTCTGAACATATTCATTAGAGGCTGTAAATTCCCTAAAAATATTTTAACGAATTTGCTAAGGGTACAGAGAAGTACAAGTATAGCGAAGTAAATTCACAGGTCCCCAGGACTTCACTATACAGTAATACACGCTTATAGCAAACATGCTTATAATGAATTGACGCTTACAGCAAAGTGATTTTCATTCCCTGTGACTTTATAATATATTGTAAACTCTACAAATATAACAAATTAAATGTTTATAACAAAGCAAAATTGTCCATCCCTGGCACTTCATGTTAAGCGTGTTTTACTGTAATTCAAGACATCATTATAAATGGCAAAAAAAAAGGATAATGAAGAAAGATGCTTTAAATAGCCTTACTGTGAAGTGTCCAGCTTGACAGAGATTTCAGCTGACTGTGAATTGTAGTCCATCCAAGACGGTTCATTAAATTTGAATGACTGAACTGTGATGGGGTCACTACAAGCTTTACAGGGGTACTCCCAGAGGGGCTGGGGTTCTACCTCACTGTCTGAAACCTCAGCAGAGGCCTAAATAAAGGAAAATTATCAAATAAAGTCAGTATGTAAATTTCCTAAATATTATTGTGCAGTGTTGTAAAAAACACATGTCAGACACACAGTAATGTATGCAGCATAGTCTTATATGTGTAAGACACAATTTGAATCACAGTGAATTTAAATGAAGAAATTTAAATACTTGGTACTTTGTATGACTATTGGTGCTCATACAAATAAATACATATATTTTCTTTTGATATTCAAAAATGACTATATTTAAGGAACAGCAATACATGTATATCATAAGATATGTAAATTACATGATAAAGGCCCATTTGATGAGAGCTTTGAAATATAGAATTAAATTCAAAATACCTCAACCATTTCATCAAAAAGCTGTATATTGAACCCTTCACACATTCCTACTGGTGATCTAATCTTCCACAGATCTTGGAAACAGACAGCCATTGCTTTAATTGTTAGTAACCTTGGCAACATCAGTGCTTTATCAGTCAGGAAATTGGATAGCTGCCTGGCAGCATACCAGAAATGAACATGATGCCATGGCAACACAGCTGACTGAAAATATGGGTCTCCTACCACTAAATCAATCTAGGAAAAAAATCACAGTATTTAAAAATAAAATTATATGTACTCAAGTTTTAAATTTTTGCATTAAGGCACAATTAATTTAAAACTTTAGTTCCTCTTCTCCCAGTCTTACAACTTTGTAGAAAATTGATATTTAACAGTGAGGTCTTAAAAATTTGCAAACAAAACTATTTTCTTAACATTTAATAAAAATCTGTTCACATTTATTTTTTTTAAAAAAGATTTCAAATACACAGTACATGTTCCTCCAAGTCCAAGATTTACTATAAGTGTAAGCATTCATACACAGATGATCCCCACCTTGCAATCTTCTAGATCCTCCTCTGTGATTCCCTCAGGCTCTTTACTTAGAACAGTGACCTTGTCCTCAAGGCCATTGTGCTTTATAAACTGCTGCAGGATCCTTCTTGTTAGATTGTTCGTCTCCAAAGCGAACACCTTCGAGTTTTCGATAAAAGTTAAAACAGAAAATGTCACAAACATTCAAACTATTTAATATTTATATCAGATTACTTCTATGATCCCAAACAAGAGGAATTAAAAGTCTATAAACTCACTTTTTTGGCCCCAAGTCTGGCTGCTATCAATGGTAGAAGGCTTCCATCAGATATAGTCATGATAACTGAGTCAGTTCTTACTTTCTAAAAATAAAATAAAAAAATAAAAAAAAATATTAAAAAACAATAGAAAATCAAAAATATTGTTGGAGTGTTTATTGAATGGCAATACATGTACCTTGTTTCTGAATATTAGAGACTTCCAAAATATTGCTTTTTTTATTTGCTCGTTTTTATTGACATTTTATTAATTTGATTTTTACAAACATACATGTAAATCAATTTCTACCTGTTTAAAAAGGCTGTAGTAGATATCTTGCCGATAAGGATCATTCAACATTCCAATTTGTGACCTACTATAGGTGACATGAATTCCACAGGTACATGCTGGTCCCATATTTAAGTTGCTGTTTCTGAATTTTTTGAGGCATTAATTAGTAACCAATATTTACTATTAGAGTTATTTCAAAATATAAACAACAGATTTTTTTCCAAATTCTTTATCTTATCATAAACTGAACAGCCTTTGCAGGAAACGCAGACACTGATGTTTTATGAGCAGTGATTATTTTTTTTTCTATTGTGTGGTACAATTTTTAATGAAAATAAATTTAAGTACATATTGGTATAAACATATACCTGTTTCCATGCATTAGCATTACATTTATTTGTTATATATACTGTATATATTTTTTGAATTGTTACACTGGTATATACAATGTACATGTTTTTGAAACAAGGTATAGATACTGAGAACTCATACAATAAATCATGACTCCTAAATGATTCTTTTCCTCTTATAATTCAATAAAAATGTAAAGAATAGTTATAACTTGTACAAATTCCTTAAGAACATTAAACCCCAATTTATAAGGTACCTGTTGTTGGACTGCACATTAAACCACAAACTGTATTCATCATGGTTGCTTATGACCTTCACATTTTCACCTTTCTGCACTGAAAGAGGTTGATTTGGGTAGTAGATGGCCTGCATCCAATGGTCCCTCCACTGATAAAAAAGAGAAGCAAAATTTAACCAAAGTTAATTTTAGTCATTTACAAATCAGTTAACATTTGTCAATATGATGAATCATTTTATCAAAACTGGCATTTTATAAAACCAAATAATTCTATTTAGGTATGTACATTTGATTTTATATTACTATAGTATAACTGTGTCATCATAAGCTGCATAAAATCAAACATTGCATGCCTGTAATTCCTCAGGCCTTGGGTGAGCCCAACCAGGAGCACAGCTCAAGTTAATTGTGTTCTTGGTATCCATTTCTAGGTCCCACCACATAAAAACCCCATCTGTCTGCCCTTCATGTAATGCCTCAAACGTCTTTTCAGACTGGTTTTCGAATTTAAGAGGAGAGTTTCCACTAAAATCAAATCTAAGGAGAAATTTGATAAAAATAATTTCAATAGAATTCTTTGTTCCATTTTGAATATCTTTTTAGGAGAAAAACTTATTATACTGGTAAGTGGAAATATGAAAACTTTTATTTTAAAAAAGGGAGACAACTCAGATAAAATGCACTACCTAATTTCAAATGATACTTTGTACTTTAAAAGAAGCTTTCACCATTTCTGCTCCTTTATTAAATAATTTCTCCACACCTGAAAACCTTGATGGGTGAAGAAAGGACTTGGAAGAGGGATTGTGGGAGTTCATGAAGTTGAAGGTCATGGAGAGCAGGTGCTCCCCCACAGCTGGTCATCTCAGAAGGGGGGAGAATGTCCTCACAACCTGGTATCTTTATGGGTCTAATGTCCCTCCATCGCCGTATAAAGTCTGAGCTGACCACCTGCACATACATGTTGGCAGCAGTTGGGACAACTATACAATTCTTCTGCAAAAAAAAAAAAAAGTAAAAGTATAGAGTTCTTGTGTTTTACAAATACATTTACTGAATTTCCCAACTTAATGTTCAAGACATTTCTATGTGTCCCACCTTAAGAAGTTCTCTATGTGCATGAGTAAATGTGTTGATGGCTCCTTCTCCGATCAGCTCAGTATCAAACACTTCTGTAACCAATATATTGGCCCTCTCTGGCATGTCTCCATCTATAATACACTACTTTTCAATTCATTCTTTAAAAGTTTCTTTGTTTAATTTTCATGATGCTCTTTGCATGAAAAAATGTGAGAAAACTTGAAACTGTGCATGTATCCTTCAAAATGTTAAATCTGCTTTCCTTCCTTTGTAACATATTTAAGGAGGCTGGGGGGTCAACAAATTAACCATCAAATATAACTTAATTTTTTAGATATGATATCTTAAGCTGTCAACTATCATTTGGTAAAGAAAAATTTCACACATTTTAGTTTTAGAATTTGATCATTCTTGTATTATAATATCTTTATATGCAGCTCTTCTTCTAAAGGAGATCAATATAGTCTGAAAATGGCCACAACCCCCCAGCCCTCTTAATGTATAAGTAATGTACATAAATATGCTATTGGTTTTTTTTTTTTTTTTTATACCTGAACCAACTGTGACATCTGTTGATCGCTTTGGAATTAATCTGATCTTATTTTCGTATCCATTCTGCTGAATGATCTTCTTGGCACATTTTGCCATGGGTTCAAATGCCTAGTATAAAAATCAACATTTAAGTCCTGCAATTTTACAATAAAGGCTAGTTGAAAACCAGTTCTTTCAATGAAAGTACCTCACAGGCAGTGACAGAGTCAGCTCCTAGCTTAGCTGCCATCATGGACAGAAGACCAGTACCAGTACCGATATCTAGTACATTAACTGGTTCTCCAAGCTGTCTTTTTATTTGGATAGCCTCCTCTAATGCAGCATAGTATTTTTTGTTCTACAAAATAAAATTATATGTAAATTTCATCACTGCATGAGTGAAACCAACAGCTCAAGAACAATGGATAAATTGGTTCTGACTCCCAAATCTTTCTACCCTCCTCCTCTCTTCCCAAATTTTTAAAGGCTATCCCATCGCTTCTACATGCATCCTTTCCCAGTGTTGTTGTGTTGTCAATTATGAGATTCAAAAATTCGATCAATATACTTTAAGCAGTCTAGACGAACTCCAACAAGGGCATGAACTCCAAAAAAGAAGTCTTTAGCTCCATCATGCATTGCGGCAAAATGGCGTCTGATGTAAACAAACAATGGATAGTCATTTGCTTTCTTCAAATATACGAGCGCTAAATGGCTGTATTTTGTACATTGTGTCTTTATTTTAATTTTTGTTGAATGAATAATTAAACTTATTAAATTATATAGTGGATATTGACTTATTTATCGCTTCCAACTCTTGCATTATATAGTGTTTTTGGATATACGACATTGAATTCAATACTGCTGGTAAGAATTAATTTTTTAATTAATACATTGTCTCCTTGATTTAAAATGTATGTTGTTCCTACATTAAAGATGCCTAAATTTTATTTTGAAGACACCCAAATTGTATTTATTTAATCAGAAAATGCACAGTTTTCACCAAGGAGCAGAGATATTAACAGTTTCATTTTTAGAAGACCTGTTGTGACATTAATTTATTAAAAGAGTGATTTTTAAGTTTTCAAAATGATAGATAATGGTTTAAAAATGTTTTCATGATAATATCTGTTTGTATTTGATAAAAAAATTCGGTAAATAACGATGGTGAGAACTCACGCTTTCAATTCAGATGTCGAACACAATTAAAATACCAAAATAATGATATATGTGTAAAATGTGTAAAAGTTTTTAACAGATACAATATATATTGTTCCATTTTAAATATATTTCCCCTTTTTTTGGCATAATTAATTCTCAAAAGTATAATTTTCTCACATAATTGATCTGACTTGAAACATCAACTTTGAAAGTAAATATCTCTTTATTTGCAAAGAGAATCTAAAATCTGACAAATACAATCTCTTTTGAAGCCTTTTATTTAGCATTTCTGAGTAGTGGTATAATTGCCATGCTTTCCAAATCTTTGCACAGACAATTTTGTAGACCCATCATTTTTGCTGAAAAATCGCCATGTTTTGTGCATCTGCGCATGCGCTTACTTACTTCCGGAAATGCTGTTTTTGGAGTTCATCTAGACTGTTAAGTTTGTGAATCTCAGACTCCTCTACTCCATCCCTATTTTTTAAAATTTTTTTTCAGTCTTTTTTTTTTAATTCTGATAAACAGTTAAAATTTAAAATAATCTAGTTTAAGTTGGAAAACATTGTTCAATGTGATTTAACCCTGGGGAACTGAGATTCACGCATGCTTAGCAAAAACTTTGCAGTCAACACATTAAGCTGATCACAAGGAAATGAAATGAGCCCAAGGCTTAAAAGTTCAAAATGAAAAGAGTTCTCATACCCTTTCTGTATCGTGGAGCATATCAGCATATCCAGACCTTATTAAAAAAATATATATATTATTAGCTCTAGATATCATCTGTATGTGTAGTCATGATCATCTCATTAACCACCAAACAGCAGCTAACTACACATACCGAATCCACATATAAATGACACAATGTAATTAAAGTGTTAGGATCTATATAAAATACCGAAAAAGATTTTTTTTATCGGGATGAACGCCGCAAATTCTGACCTTGCAATTTCTTGGTGGTAATCATACTGGTCGTCTTGTAATTTCCAATCCACTTTGCCTGTGCAAGGATTGACAATGGAGACAAAGGTGCTCATTTTCCTCCTTATAATGCTACCAGTAGTAAACAACAATTTTGATCGATGATAAAAGAGCATTTGTTATCACTCATTACGGCTAATTTACTTGATTACTGCAAATAATGCCGTCTTCATCACAGGAGTTCGCAATTTTATCAATAAAGTCAATAAAAATCACTCGATTGACCAAGCCATGAGCTATGCGTTAGCATAGCGAACAGGAATGCAACGCGTTTTTGGAGAAATCGACCAATTTGCTTTTACCCACCGCTTATTCAATACAGCTCGTCAGCATTCGTGTCAAACAACATTTCTCTACTAAAATTTGCTTTCTAACCCTTCTCGAATGCTGTCAATACCCACTTTCTTCGATTTCGCGTAAACAGTCGTTTTACCGAGAAGCCATTACGTGACGTCACATCAAACCCGAACCCGATAAATAATTATTAAATAAAAAAAAGATAGAGAATAAACTTTAAATTATATCCTGTTGCTTTAAATTATCACCAACTTACCAAAGTGTATCAGCAAAGTTGTTGGACACGACGAATTTCTTTTTACTTACTCAATATTTCAATTTGCGCGCACATGCAACTGAAATTATCGCCCTTTGTTTTTGAACAACTCGACATGGTTTCTCGCCATAAAAAAATAATCGGGGGATATTAAGTATTATGATTTATTCAACTTATTTATAAAATAAAATATGTACAATAATTGACAACGTATTTATTATTTTTTTATTTAAAACAATCGAAATAATTATTTGTCGGGTTCGGCTTTGATGTGACGTCACGCAATGGCTTCTCGGTAAAACGAATGTTTACGCGAAATCGAAGAAAGTGGGTATTGATAGCATTCGAGAAGGATTAGAAAGCAAATTTTATTAGAGAAATGTTGTTTGATACGAATGCTGACGAGCTGTATTGAATAAGCGGTGGGTAAAAGCAAATTAGTCGATTTCTCCAAAAATGCGTTGCATTCCTGTTCGCTATGCTAACGCATAGCTCATGGCTTGGTCAATCGAGTGATTTTTATTGACTTTATTGATAAAATTGCGAACTCCTATGTCTTCATGTTAAACATGGGCGCAGCCATTATGAACCCTGACCTACGGAGTAATCATTGAAGCACGCCTACAGTTAACTGCTAAAACGTGTATTGCTTGATTTGTATTGTTCTTTGTCATACTAATTTTAATTATTTTAAACTCCTTATATATTTCTTTCATGGTTGATCAAAGAGATGGTGTTTCTGTTTGCTCTATCACTGATGAATCATGAAATATTTATCTATGAATTTCTGTGAAATAATTACGCCTCCCGGAACATCTCTCTAGGGACAGTGTCAAACTATTAGGATCGGACACAAGTTCAGGGGAGCATCCAAAAAAAAAAAAAAAAAAAAAAGAAAGAAAGAAAAAGAAAAAACAACAACAACAAAAAAGAATAACAAAATAATAAAAAAGAAACAGTTTCATCATTCAGAGGATAATTATAGTTTTAGTTTTTTTAAACAAATGTTGTTTCTCGGTAAATGGGATTCAAGTAATTTACAATTGTTCTATTCATTGACATGTCGATCTTTTCCTGATTATCGTAATTATTTCATATTTGTTTGTTCTGGGCTCTAAATTAGAAAACAAAGTATTCTGTTTTGTTAGATAAAAGTTGGTACAGGTGATATGATATGATATATATATATATATATATATATATATATATATATATATATATATATATATATATATATATATATATACATCTGTTTTAGAACAAATGTATTTTTAAACAACGATAAGTGATATGATGTCTTAAAGTGCATAATGGTTTTGAGATCATCCCTAAAATTTCTCACCTCTTTCACTTCCTTTTATGGTATTCTACAGGTAAACACGTTTATACGCCCACTAAGCCGGTGTCACATTTTTATAGAAAGATGGCCAAGATAGACAAACAAGCGATTCGTGACGCTTATGAAGAGGTCCGAAACGATGGCACTGATACTAATTGGTAAGTCAGTTATTTTACTTAAAATACTTCATTTCAAATTTCTTACAATTCAACAATTGTAATATTCATTTTACCGGATTAAAATGATCACATTGAAAACAGGCGATGAGCCGATGACTAAGTGATTAGTCTAGTAAAGCACCGAAGGTGTTGAAATGAACGTTGAATTCCTTTAAAAAAATAATTTTAAAACACATTTGGTTTTGAAAAAATATAATTATTTTTTCCTAGGGCCGTAATGAAGTATGATGGGTCAGATATTGTATTGAGCGCCACTGGGTCTAGTTTTGAAGATTTTGCGTCCAATTTTAGCGGTAAGTAAAATAAAAAATCACTAAAATACAATGCCATATATAAAAATATAACATCTTAATTTGCAGTCCCTATATAAATGTGTGATGGTTGCAAATGTCACTATCGTTGAAAATTTAGTAGAACAAATACAACACTCCTGTCTTTATCTTCATTATACGTACGACGTTCTTATTGCTCAAGTACTATATATATTTCTCATTTGTTCTTTTTCTCTATTAAATCAAATATAGAATGATGATCTCGAGCACTTTGACGCAACAGTGGAAATTAATGAATGGTTAAGGGTCTGTTAATGTTAACCAACGATTATAAATTAAGAATTTACCAAAATTCCCATTTATATACATACATATTTTTTTTCACAGATGACGACCGAGTATATGCTTTCCTACGTGTGGTAGCAGGTGATGAACTTAGCAAAAGGGCAAAATTTGCCTTAATTGTATGGCTGGGTAAAAATGTGTCTGGAATAAAAAGAGCGAGAATGGGTCCTGACAAGTCAGTAGTCAAAGAAGTTATACGTGTACGTAATCTACACGTTATATAATTTTATAATCTTAGAATCGTTTCACTTTAAGATATGACATTTTAAAATGTTCTTGACATATATGTTTATATCTGCTATTTCGCGTCGAGAGATGTCTAACACCAGTATGGTGTACATTATTGTACAATATACTAGTATTCCATTATGATACGTAAATGTACAATTTTACACTTTTTCATTACAGAGTTACGCCGTAGAACTAATGATTAACGAGAAATCAGAACTAAATGAAGACTTGATTAGAAAAGAAATAATGAAGGCTGGTGGTGCTAATTATGGAACAGGAACTCGTGATTGACATCTCAGGACTCTAGTTTCAACAGACGAAAAGAACAGGAAGAAAATGGATGGTGTATTCAGCCTGTCTCATATTTTAATGATATTTATATACACCTGTATACCGTTTTTACTTTATTTTAAGGGACAGAACAAGTGATATTCTTTTTATTTAGAACCAACTAGATATTTCTTACTAGTGTCAACGAAATTAATCGTTTGATCGATCTTATTGGACAATATACATGTTTACATTTTCAGTATTTTTTTACTGATGTTTTGAAGGACAAATAAAAGTTACATGTACATGATCACTAAAAGTTAAATTTCTTAAAATATATACTGTTTAAAAAAAAGAAACACACAGTAAGAATTGTATGTTATAGTTGTAATATGGTTTTATTTTATCCGAAAATAATTCTTTGAGTGTAATTTTTAACTTTTAACGCTTTGTTAACTGGACTGCTTTTCTACAGAACTTACGGACAATCGAACCTGCTTTGTAAAATGCTAATTTTCGGTTATTGTAACAGTTATAACTTTTGCTGGTTTCCAATTCAAATACCAGGAGTTTATCAAAAGCCAGGGTTTTTCGATTTTGTTATCTTAAAATGTGGACGATATTTAAGAAATGTCGCTTCTGAATGATGTACAACGCAAGAACACATGAGCGACTTAAAGCAGGTGTACAACAGGCTACAGTTGCAATAGGTTTAATGTTGCACAAAGCACCAAACCTCGCCTATAAAAAAGATAGCAACAGCATGGTGCAACAAATGATTGCCAACCATCTGGCAGATCAACATCACAGGATCTCTGTTTTGGTAATCCTCACCAACGTTCCACAACAACGTCGTCTACAGCATTAGCTATCCCTAGGTTGCGCAGAATATCAGAACGGACCGTTTGCAATCGATTACGGTATGATTGAATAAGAGGCGAAGACCTAAGACCTATTCATGGCGTATAATCCGCCAAAATCGACGTCAGACTCGGTTCAGAGCTAGGTCTCAGACCAACAGAGTCAGATCAGAGAAACACTGGTGTACAGTTTGGTTTAGCTACGAATCCATTTATTTTTATTGCAGAACTGACGGAAGTCAGAGAGTATAAAGGCTTTAAGGTTCGTAATGAACGAAGTCAGAGTGTAACAGAGACTTTGTAATGAACGAAATCAGAGTGTAAAGGCTTCGTAATGAACGTTTGTAGAAAACTGCATTCGGTAGGTTTATAGAATTGGTAATGGTGTATTATGAAGTGGACAATACTTGTAGTATTCTTTACTGACAGGACTGATGCGGATCATATTCAAGGGACTTTGACGGCTCAGAGGTACATTGAGTGCATGAATCCTACCTCAATATGTTTTTTTTCCAACAATGCAGTATTCTGGGGTCGTATTTCAACATGACAATGCAAGGTCACAAACAGCTCGTTTTAAAAGAGCATTCTTGCAAAGCTACAACATCCAGTTCTCCTTTATAAAATTATACTATGCGGGGTTGTTCTTTTTTTTTGGGGGGGGGGGGTCTATAAATATTGTTAGCTTCAAGAAATACCAGCTTACTACAACAATCTATCTAACATGTCTAAAGTATAGTAAAATATAGTCGTGATAAAAAATGGTGTCATCACCAAAATAATTACGTTTATTGACAGTATGCTACATTTGCAAGCAGTCCATCAAGGAAAGGAAGTGCAAATAACAGAAGATGATAAAAAGAAATGTCGAAAAAGGAAATAAGTAAGATTCTTTCACATATTCTAAAAGTTGTTTCAGTTTTTCGTCTTTGTGGAATCTACACTGTCTTTTTCAGTATCCGATTTTATTATTCTGGCATCTTGGGGAACAAGATTAGGTATACCGTTGATAATCGGATATGCAATCCCACTATCATCACAAATCAACTCGTTCTTTTCCTTGTCATATCTGTGGGGGAGAAAATCAAATTAACAATAAAACTTACAATGTATATATGTAATACAACCTTGTGCAATTCTTAACGCATTCTATATAAATCGCTTATTAAAGTAACCATACAAGATGACATAGGGCCGTCGTCAGGTTTCTGGAAAGGGGGGGGGGAGGATGTGAGAGGTGGTCTCCCTCCTCTGTACTAGAATTTTTTTTATATAAATGGGACCATTTTTGTGGGCTCTGGTGCTTTCATGAAATAATTCTTTCATATATCAAATAAACGAAATCTAATAGTTACTTAAGTAGATGTATAATAAATTTATTTCGTTCCAAACATATTTTTTGTTTGTTTGCTTTACCCCCCCCCCCCCCCCCCCACTTCCGACGGCCTTGTGACTAGTGAATTAATTATTCTTTAATGGTATCAAAGCAGACAAAAATACTGTACAATATTTTATTTATATGTAAAATCTGTTTAAGCATGTATATAGCAATTTACCTTAACGGCTTTCTGGAGACTGGACACACAAGAATTTTAAGAATGCTTTCATCAAATGAGTTGGTAACACTACATGATGTGGAAAACCTTTGAAGAGTTGAGTGATTCAAAATACTTCTACCTGTTCGAGTGTAAAATGTCATTCTCTAAAAATTCTCATATGATCACAAATCTGTTTTCCCAAAGTATATTTTCGTATTTTCTTAGATGCAATTAAAAAAAAAATAAATATAATTGCCAAATATTTGATATAGCTTAGTATTCCTTTTTTTTTTTTTTGGTTTTGTTTTATTTTCCTTTCTTACTTCCTTGATTAGAAGCAATAATAAATTATTACTATTATCCAAGTAGCCCCCTAAGTCATTATGCCCCCGTATCGAAGATTCGGGGATATATAGTTTTTGCCCTGTCCGTCCGTCCGTCTGTCTGTCTGTCTGTCCGCAAAAACTTTAACATTGCTCATAACTTTTGATTGGTTGGAGCTATGGCTTTCATATTTCACATGTATAATCCTTGTGACAAGACCTTCCTTTGGATACCAACAACTTTGACCCTTTGACCTTTGAGTTTGACCTACTTTTGAAAAACTTTAACATTGGCCATATCTTTTGAACGGTTGGTGCTAAGGCTTTCATACTTCACATGTGTATTCCTTGTGACAAGACCTTCCTTTGGATAACAACAACTGTGACCCTTTGACCTTGGAGTTTGACCTACTTTTGAAAAACTTTAACCTTGGCCATAACTTGTGAACCGTTGGTGCTAGGGCTTTCATACTTCACATATGTAATCTTTGTGACAAGACCTTCCTTTGGATACCAACAACTTTTACCCTTTACTCTTGACCTTGGAGTTTGACCTACTTTTAGAAAACTTTAACCTTGGCCAAAACTTTTGAACCGTTGGTGCTAGGGCTTTCATACTTCACATATATAATCCTTGTGACAAGACCTTCCATTAAATACCAACAATTGTAATCCATTGACCTTGACCTTTGAGTTTGACCTACTTTTGAAAAACTTAAACCTTGGTCATAACTTTTGAACGATTGGTGCTTCAGCTTTCATATTTCACCAGTATATTTCTTGTGAAAAGGCCTTTCCTTAGGCACCATTAATTTTGACCATTTGACCTTGATGTTTGACTTACTTTTGAAAAACTTTAACCTTTTCCATATCTATTCAATGGTTGCTTCTAGGGCTTTCATATTTCACAGGCATATTACCTTACTTTGGGTACCAACATATTTGATTTGCATTTGAGAAAGTTTAAACTTTGCTATAAGTTGCCAAGCGGGGCATCAGTGTTTCACAAACACATCTTGTTCATACATGTTTATTTTATGATTTTGGAAGATGTACATGTACATGTAGAACACACACACGGGGGATTAGTTTTGAAGTCTAAGAAAACACCAATCTGGCTAAATCCAGGCATACTATTCACTATGTTCGCTCAACGAACCCAGGATAGTGGGAATAAAAGCATAGGAGTCAGCAGTTTTATCCATAAAACAACGTGAACAACAACCAGTGAGCTTCGCGAGCGTAGCGAGAGAAGCTTCGCTCGTTACGCTCGCAAAGCTCACTGGTTGTTGTATGTTTTTTTTTTATGTTGTATGTTGTTTTATGGATAAAACTGCCGACTCTTGTGATCAAACTGGGACGGAGCTTTCCGAGTCTTAGAGACCCCAAATGTGTTCACTGATAGTTGAATTATCTAAATACTATTATAATGTTTCACTGCATAAATATATCAACTGCATTTATCACCTACATGTATGTTAGCGAAAACCTTTTAATGTACTTCATTTCAAATTCAGATCTGAAGGGCTTTCAAAAAAGATTTTACTATGCAGGTTAAACCCATAATTTATAAAAAAAAATAAAAAAAAAAAAATAAATAAATAAATAAATATATATATATATAAAAGAAGGAAATAAATAAAACATAAACTGATAAAGAAAGAAAGAAACAAATAAATACAGAAATAAGTAAAGAAAGAAACAAGTATATAAATACAAAATAATATATAAATAAGTAAAGAAAGAACGAAAGAAAGAGAATTAAATGTATAAGAAAAAGAAACTTTTGGAGAATCTTAAAGCCCGTACAGGTTTCCATACATCATTTGTCCATTTGTAATGACTTCAAGTTCAAGGTGAAATACAAATTATTTACCAATTACCTTAAATTCAAACTATGATAACACAAAAATAGCTTTACAAACACCATAAAATATTATACCTTTTGCAATAAAGGATAAAAGTTGCCTAGAAAACATTCTTTTAGAAGCAATTCTTTTCTCAAATGCACCTCATTTTAGCCTATCCCTCATCTTATTTAACTTCTTTCTTTGAAGAGTTCCAGTAATCAAGTAACGGAGTAGGGACTGTACTGTTAGTGTTACACTGTAAGTGAGTTTTAAATTAAATTTAAAATGCCTGTGATAGTATATTTTCGTTAAAGTGTATTTACAATGGAACTTTGCTCATTTTCAAAATTATAATCGACAACCCAAGGATAAAGCTTCTCATGTTTTTAAACAATTAAAGGCACGTTCAGAACTGCACATGTTGTATTCTCTTTTGAGAAGTGGACAGGTTGGATGTAGGCGAAAGCCTGTCCACTTCTCTAAAGAGAACATGGCGAAAGGCTGTCCACTTCTTTAAAGAGAATAGTACAAGTGATGAAAATACCACAGGCAGTTTTATCAAAAAAGTGAAAACAAATGAGAAACAGAAACTTTGCTTATAGTTGTAGATGTACTCACCATTAGAGGAAAAAGTGTGCGAAGAGGCTAGAGCCTTTGGGTTAAAGGTAATTATGTTTATTCTTTTCAAACTAGTGATATAATTCAATTCAAATATGTTTGGTAAAGTAATTTGAAAAGATATATTTAGCGTGGTGGCTTTCTTCTTTGCAGGCAGTAAAAGATGATTTTGTGAGTAACTTTTTAAAAGCCAACCTTCCAAGGAAACGGTTACGGAAAGGGGAATTGGAAAATATAGAACACTTCAGACAGAATTTGGACAATAAACGCCCCAAGAAAAAGTCATTTCCAGTGTCAAAGAAAAAGAGCCTTACATCTCGAGAACGACGAAAGTTGAAGTTGTTTGACCTTCCAAAGGAAGGCCAAAAGTAGGAATTTACATGAAGTTGATTTATTTTCTTGTCCTTTAGAAATACAATATTGAAAAATTTGTTTCCAGATGGAAAAGTCTGTGCTACTAGTAGGTAACTTATTGTAATGTGAACATTATTATCTTCATCAGTTTTTGATTTTGACAAACGGTAATGCCTTGGTTTATACTAAAAATATATAGATTTTTTGGAAATTCTTTCAAAATGCTATTTCTCCAGTTTTTGTCAATGATGAAGGAGAAGTAGAAATGTGTCTGTTTTGTATTGTTGCTGATAAAAATGCCATAGCCTAATTTGATATATTTATATTTTGAAGATTTGAGACTTACCTTCCAATGCATGAGCTGTGGAAAGATTACATGAGGCAAACACTAGGCCTAGCAGATAAAAGCAAGTAAGAATGTGAAATTGTACATGATTAAAATATGCATTATGTTTGATTCCAAGTATATTTATGATTTTTTTAAGGATGGACATTTCATGAATTATCATGGACTACATTACATGCACATCAAGAGAATCATTTTACAAAAAACATGCAATTACCCATTTATAAACATACGCATATCTTCACATCACTTTTTTCTCTTTTAATTTAATTCTAGAGTGAAGAAAAAATTACAACAATTTAATCAACAATTTATATACATGTATTTATTGAGAGGAAGATGAAATGTGAAAAATGACATCTCTCTCTATGGTAGCCACTAGATCTTGGTAATATGTGGTACCTGCATGTTTTATTTTCTTTTTCAGATCCTTTGTTCAGCACAACTGTGAAAGCATATTAAAAGCAGACTTTCATGGGTGTTTTTTAACTGTATCAAAATCCTGCTGTCCTTCCTACATTGGTGCTACTGGTATTGTTATTATGGAAACAAAGAATACCTTTAAAATTATCACTAAACAGAATCATGTTAAATGTAAGTGCATTTACTTTACAGAAAAGTTACATAAGTGAATTTTTTAATATACAGTTGAACTTCAATATCTCGAACTTTGATATCTCAAGTGCCATGGATATGTTGAAGTGATTTTCATGTCCCAACCACCTTTTCTTAATTTTTTTAAACTTAATATCTTAAGCCCTTGGATACTGTATGTGTACTTAAAAAAGCGGATTTCATATTTTAGCGGCTTTGGCGCAGACAACGATGTGCTAATTCAGGAATACCACTAAGAAATTATTTATAAATATAAAATACGGCACGGACATGTATAGCGCTAATTCATGATTTCACCAACAACTCCATACCCAGTGATTGCGCTAAATTTTGAAAATGCCAATTTATGTACACGTACAGTATCTCAAAGTTTTTTATCGGTCCCATAGGATTGGAGATAATGAAATTTGACTGTATGTTTAATATATTTCTAGCATTATGAAACCTTTGGTAAACATGAATTTTAATGTTCGAAACTTGCTAGAGTTGTGATTTTCTTGTTTCATTATAATTTTAGGCATTCCAAAGAGAAACAGTGTTTTCATGTTTGAAATTGATGGACATTATATAACCCTGTACGGAAACAATTTCTGTTGCCACCCAGTACTGAGATCAACATATAAATTTAAACCAAAAAAATATGTTGCAATATAAATAAATCTTTCAAAAGTTAATTCACTATTTTTATTCAGACAATGTTCAGATGATCCATTGTAGTTGATGTCCAGCAGAAAGACAACCAAGACCAGTACTCTGTTACAAACCTTTATGTCCAATTATTACATTTTAATCAATATTTTGGGTTTTCAATAGGTACAATGTTCATAAATTTGTGTTACACCAAACTTGTAAAAAAAAACTGAAAATGAATTTTTATTGGTGAAACTTGACATATGGGGGTATGTTAAAAGAGGAGGGCAGGCCCCAAGATGATAAACTGACTCATGTCAAAATTTTGATTCTGAGAATCTTTTTTTTTTATATTGTACATATGTGTGAAAAAAAACTTGCACATTTGTATTATATCAAAAATTACACCCAATAAAAAAAATTCTTTGAGTATCAAATTATTTCAAAAGTTTGTATTGATTTGAAATTTTGACTTAAGTTCATTTTCACTTTACAGTCTTGGGGCCAGGAAGTATATGTAGAAGAAGTGAATGATGAAGGGATATACTGGTAAAAAAGAAGATAAGAAATTCATGGGTTAGATAGGAAGGGTGAGGAAATAATTGGATAACAACAAGCCTGGCAAATCTACTAATTTTCTTAGCTTAGATCCAGACTATCATTTTCTACCATTAGCTCATACATTCACCTTTGTCGCTGGCTCACATATATCACAGTGATGAGTCACTGTAATTAAATTCCTGCACTGTTGTTTGTCTTTTATGGTAGATATTTACTAAGTAGATCTAGAACTATTAGTTTAATTTGATATAATCTTTGGAATATCGTGTTTTACCTTAACATGTCAAAAATTTTGATGCGAGCCCATTGCAGAGGTGTCTGAGAGAGGAAAGAACGACAACTCTGCAAGGGAGATTGCCAGACTGTATGTACTCATTGGGGGGGGGGGGGGGGAGAGATAATTTTTTTCATGATGACTCTGAATTCTAATAAAGTTACTTAGGGTCACAGGGACACATTTGTGAAGGATACTGTGCATGACTGAAGCATATTTCTTGTAGAAACTGTCAAAAATTTTTGGTAGATATCAAAAAAGACCTCAAAATGCTGTTTACTATGATGACATTTTTTTTATTTTCCTATAAAAATGAATAAAAACGTATCAAAATTTGTAATTTGTATAAAGTAAATACAAGCTTATTGTTTCAATAAATAACATACATGTATGTCAGAACTTTGCAGTCACAGGGACTTTGTTTTTATCTAAGAAGTAAATTGTAATAATGTACATGACATCCCTATATAGGCAAATGCATTTTATTTTTTATTCTACTGGGATAATGAATTCAATTATCTTTATTGTTCTAATATTAACACATTCATATAAAATTCATAAAAATATTCTAGGATGATTTTAATTTGGAATCTTTTTCTTCTTTACACTTCCGTATGATGCGGTCAAAATGGAACAAGTAGAACTGGCAAACGAAACGGAAGATCCCCATTGCAAATACCTAAATAACAAAAAAGTAGAAGCTCTATATATAGTTATTTGGGAATTCCACATTTCAAAAGCAGACACAAAAAGCCTCAGCAGAAATGATTCAAAATTTCTGAAACATCGATCTACAGTGGACTTGCTAAACACATTAAAGAATGTCATTTAAAATGAAATATTTAAGAAAACATAGGAAAATCTTGGAATCTATCAGATAGAAAAAAGAAATGAGCAATGTGAATTGATGATGAAAATATGTTGTACCTGTTGAAGTAAATCCACAACCGAGGTAGCAGGAGACATTCCACTGGACAGGTTGCTTAGCAACCAACCATCCATACCTACATAACTCAGGAACCTTCCATTCTGTACAAATAACAGAAGTTGTAGACTTATACATGTACTTTTTCTAACAATATCAAGCAATGTAGATACAACAATATCAACCAGTGTATCTTAAAAAAAAATTCCATATCTCTCTCTTTCTTTACAGTATCAAAGGATGTACAGGTATATGTAAATAAATACATGTACTATTTAAAACTCTTAATTTATAGCTATTTGATGAGTAATACAGACCAAGGCATCCCTAAAGACTGATTTGGCCACATAACTGGGTGAGAAAAGACCTACAGTGTCTGAGATGAGTAAGGTTTCTTTGGGCTTCAATTAAAAAAAAAGATTGTTAAGAACTATTAATGGAAATAACATTGATAAAAACATTTTCTTTTACTGCTTAGCATCCATAATACCTCTTTGGTAAATTTCTACACTATGAAGAACTCATTCAGATTTATGTCCAGTTATTTTCTTTAAGAAAGTTGATAAAGAAATCTGCAAGATGATGACAAAGTTAGGTGTTAACCTTTGACTTGTTTTCCTCCGCTAGACCTGGTGTATCTGTGTCCGGAGGGAATGCCATAGTGATGTAGATATTGTATGGCTTTACCTGTACCAAGATTATTAAACTATGTATATAAAATTGAAAAAAAAAAATTTGTAATTTCATGTTCCAATCACAGTTAGAACAGTGTTTTCCCTTTATTTCAAAGTAAAGGTTTTGCGATCATTTGCAAAAGGGTAGGGGTTGAGGTTTGTGAATAAAATCTCTGTAGACCTTATAACAGTTATGTTTTAAATTTTGATTTCTAAGTGGCATTTATATCAATTGAAGTAGTCTATTTGGCCGATAGCTGGTTCTTAGGGAAAACACTGCAGAAAGAAATGAAAATGGCCATTATATATAAACCATGATAATGCTTCTCAGTTTATACTTTTGTATCTTACAAAGAGTCTAGTGAAGAAGCAATATTAAAGTGAACATTCAAACACTGATGTACTTCTTGCATTTACCTCCATTTGGAGAGATTCTGCAAATCCCCTTAGAGCAAACTTTGATGCAGAATATGCAGTGTATCCAAACACACCCACTTGTCCTGCCTGAGAAGAAATAAACACTATCCTCCCTTCATTGTTTTCTTTCATGCCTTTAATGGCAGCCTTGGTGACATTCACGCTTCCCAGGAAATTCAAATCTATCATGCGCTGAAAAAAAAATCATGAAGTAAAAAGATGTTACTTTTTTAAAGTTTTATGTACCAGGTGTATTTAGTGGCACCCCCCTCCCCTAAAAATTAGTATATCAATACACTGTACGATGGGTTTCAAATATTTTTTTCTCATTCAAGGCAGAGGATCAAATGAGCTTATCAAAGTTTTCACATCAATTGTCTGTCTTTCTATAAATTGTCCACTGCTTATTGTCATTAACTTTTCTTATTCATTCCTATAAAACCCCAGCCCATGTCAATTTCAATCGTTTCTGGTTCATCTACAAAGCATCTTTCAATAAAGGGTATTCATGTTTGCTGAAATGAAGGGCATGACCCTTTTCCAGTGAGCTAGCTATAATTCAGAATAAACAAAAATAAGGATGGATTGCTGGAAAAATACTTATTTATTGGATCAAAAGACAAACATTCCAAGAATGTTTTATTATACAAAGTAGATTGGTATTTGTTTAAGTCTTGATCTACAGTCCATGGAAATCTTTTTTTCTTTCCCTTCACTGCTTGTAAGTTTATTTTAAAATATCTTAATTGAATTTTTTGATGGTTTTTTTTTTTAAATTTCTTGAATTGTGCTTTTGCCATCTGAAACAATCAGTGGAAGGATACCTGAAATTGCTCTATGGATGTTTCTTCAAATCTTCCAGCTATAGCACTCCCTGCATTGTTGATAAGAATGGTGATAGGTCCCAGATCCTTCTCTGCCTTCAAAAAGTGATTCAATGGGATTAAAATTATGTGATCATGTTTTTCCACATCAATCTGGTTAAAATCAACTGTTTGTTTACCCTTTACTATGCTTTGTCTGTAGCATAATGTTCAGTAAATGAAGTTAAACAAACAGCTCATTTTAATCAGATTGGCTTCCACATAAGAACACTATAAATTTACAATTAATCAGTCTATTTTAAATGGTAGATTAAACCTGTCTATTTGTTTATGCAGACAAGGATTAGCAATTCTATGGTTACTTAACGAGGTTCGCTCCTGAGCTTTTGAGCAGATTCTTATCTTAACCTATATTTCAAAAAATTCTGCATAATGTTTTAATACTTACAATATATTTGGATTCTACAATGCCAATTTAACTATATTCAGTTAAAACTCCATGATTAAATTCCATACCAAAAGCATTAAGTGAGGAACTATATTTTGTGGCGGAAGGTTTTTTGGAAGAAAATGATCATTTTTTTCTCTTTCGAAGTATTTAAAGTATGTTAAGTTTGAATTCCTATTTTTACATGCAGTCTGCACATATAGTTATTTTGTGCAGTGGACTGTTTTATACTGCTCCTAAATTATGTATTAAATAAACTGTCATGAATTCTATCATCATATTTGATAAATATAGCAAATATATTGTGGAAATGAAGAAAAAAATAGCCCTAATTTAAGCTTAAAATTAACACTGTTTTAGTAATATCTAAAAATTAACATCACATACCCCCACTTTAAATTTTCTTTTCTGAATATATACGATACTTTTAATCATTCTTCTTAAATTCTGTAAAATGTCATTACTTTCAAATGATTTTTCCGCTTGTTAAATTTTAATGCCAGAAAAATGAAAATGTTTGAGTGCAAAAAGGTCAAATAATTGAACATGCGGAGTAATTCGAAAATTTCTTCGTTGTTACAAATTTTAATGTGTCTATTTAAGATGAAATAAGACTGTGTTTGTTCACCATAATTTATTTGAACAAAAAATATTGAAGGAAAAACTTTCAAAATTGATTTCTGTGTAAGACGTATTTACAGTGCAAAAAGGTCAAACTAAATGCTCTGTAGCGCCAAAAGAAGCGCATTGACCCCCATTTTTTGTTTTGATTTTTAATAAAGCCATGTGTATAAATTCTAAAAATATACTTGATAAAAAATTCTCATTACTTTTGATGGCAGGATCCAACCTCCTTAAGAAAAAGATAATAGAAATTCAAAGCATATCAAATTGTAATGTAAGGGAGGTAATTTGTGATACAGTTCATACATGTGATTTGTACAGGCTGCACACAAAATGTCACATATTTTTTACCCCATTCACCGGCTCATGGTGGTACACCAAAATTCACGGAAAATGAAAATTTGTGCCATATTTTGATTAATTTCATGTAATTACATGAGATGGTCTGCTGAAAAAAAATCCTTTTCGCATATATTTTTATATAATATATACAGCAATAACCAGCATTCTAGAAATTTTTGTCTCGCTTATAAATACCAAATACCTATCTTGCAAAATAAGGTGTCACGAAAATTTGGTGATCTACAGTATAAAAACAATTTACTAACCTTTTGTACCTAAGTTATCTTACCTTACTCACAGCCTTCTTCACTTTATCTGCATCCTTGGTTATATCCACAGATACTGCAAAGACCTTCTTTAAAAAATAAAAGTAAAATTATAAGAAAGATACAAGTATCATTTCTGGAACTGTCAAATTCATCATCTATTTATTGAAAAAAAATATAAATCACCTGTGAACTTTTATCTTTGATGTGACTTTCTATCTCTTGTTTCGCTTCTTCCAACCTTTTCTGCAAGATATCTCATTCTTGTCAATATAAATTTTTCTTTTAAAATGAGGAGTATTACAGAGTACCTGTTTTCAGTACAACCCTAATATGACAATAAATCCAGATAAATGTTCTTAAGAAATCTTTGTTTTTAATCAATCTTTGTTCAATTGTGGGAGACAAAAATGTACCAAGGTATTTGAAACTCTTTTTCCCTAGGCCTACCCACTAATTTTGCATACTTTACCTCATTTCTGGCAATGATTGTGACATTAGCTCCATGTCTAACTGCTTCAATAGCAAGAGCTTTACCAATACCACTTGAACCACCAGTTATCTACATGAAAATAAAGAATATTAGATTCAAACTAATTATATTAAAATGTATTGAAGCAGAATGGTCATCTGTAGGTACTATAAGTTAATTAAAATGTTAGAGTATGAAATGACCCATATTAGCCTAACAATCCCTTCCCTAAAAAGATTAATTAATCCACGTAACCATGGTAACTGCAGATCTGTAGCCAGAGACGTATATGCGTCCCTGCTATAACTCATTTGAAAAGGATGGAAGACGGTAAAGCTACAGAACTGTATATATATATAGACATGTATTCACATAAGCTGCGGCTTTATGATCATGAGGACGAAATATGAAGCTTACCAGAACATGTTTTCCTTGAATATTAATTCGTTTTGGTGATATAATTTTTGAAATTATAAATATTATGAAGAGCAGAAAGAAAATAAAACAGTAAAGGTACATTGCCAACGTGAAAAGGGAAAGTAAGGTGGTGATAATAACACCGGAAATAAATAAGTGCACACTAAATTTAGATAACCCGGAGAAGAAGAAAAATCCGAGATAAGATTCGAGGAAATGTCTCTGTAAAAATAGTATTAAACTTAATTTTTAATGGATAAATATTAACTTACATTGTTAAAAATTATTGTTGAACAGTAGTGAAATAAAGGAAGCTGTATAATGAAACTATTGAGAGCCTAATGCAAGCTCTTAAGCATTTTCATTTCATATGATTTTTTTTGCATTTTTTCAGAAATAAAAAAAAATTGGTTGCAAACAAGGCACTTCAGAGGTAATTAGCATAATATAGATGTATAATAAAACAGGTCAAGAAGAGTCAGAGAGACATGTAATTTTTTATTTACTAATTAAGATCTAGATCTAATTTGGGCCAATTCCGAATCCGATATCTTCGTTTTAAATTCCCTCAGTGTATTTTCCTAAATTTTTAATGGAAATATGGAATTTAACCTGTACTTGCTATAGAAGAATAGTATTTCGATGAATTAAAAAGAATTACATTTCCGAATATAATTGAATATAATTTCGAGTTTTACTTATTCTGCCCATATATTTTTTGATATCTTTTTCTGGGGATGGAGGGTTCAATTGCAGATGGTTCTATATACATGTACACACAAAGTTTGGTATACCACTTGTAAACCGATTTTTCCCCATATATTTATTTTTTTCTTCTACCAATATCTGCGTTCCTCAAATATCTGTTTTGTATATCTTCATATTATATGGAAAATATTAAAAATTTTAAATACTTTCTGATTTCTAAACTGGTTTCTAATTGTCTTTAAAAAATTGAAACACTAAAAAATGTGATATTGGCAAATTAAGTTTTTTCAAAAAGGATTTTATAGGAAACAACATCATCCGGTATCTTGCACAAATGCCTGGTAAGGTACTTCAATCTTTTGCGAGTAAACATATTAAAGGAGCAATACTTCAATGACAAAATCTTAGAAAAAATTATACAATGTATATTATTGAGGAACGTATCGTCTGTCCTTAAGTCATGAAAATAATTTGTGTTCATTTTAGCTCACTTTTCTTTTTCTTTTCTTTCTTTCTCCTTTTAATACCATGCAGAATCCGATTGTCACAAGCTCGTACCAGTGGCGTAGCTAGGCAAAAATAAAGTGGATGCTTTTATGACTGTAGGGGTTCTGGGGCCGCATGCCCCCACAACAACGGGTCTAGGGAGGGGAGCCTTTAGAAGCTCCGCAGAAATTGGCAATATTAAGAAGTGTCAGACTGGGTTTTACAATGTGCAGTGTGAAGACAATATAAATCTAATCATTTTTTGAATAATGAAACAATCTATTTTTTTAAATACGATCTTTCATCAAATAATTTATTTTTAATTAATTTTTTCATTAAATATTACGTGTGTTATTTTATTTATTTATTTAATAATTCATTTTATGAAAAATAATGGATGCTCTGGCATACAAGCATACGTGGTAGCTACGCCACTGTACACTACGCAGAAATAAAATCTAAAACGAATCGCGTTTCACACCTGTTTCGGGCTTTATGACAATTCCCTCAAAATCACGCTATTTGCTCTTTTCATACTACCTTCACAGTAAACACACAACCGTGGTTTGGTTTTGCATCTGGGTGTTCTTTGTCCTATGAATTTTCAAGAAGGAGGTAGGTTTGCTAAACAAAATGATTAAACGTATTTTAAAAATATTTTTAACTTTAAAGGGGGGGGGGGATGCCACATTTCAGAAATAACGATGAGATATGATATTTTCTGTTTAAAATACAAAAAAATTATATATTTTTTTTACGACATAGAGTTGTGTGTAAAAAAAAAAATTGAAGTTCATTTATACATGAAAATTGTTTCACGTATGAAGTTTAAAAACTAAAGGGATTATTTAATTTATAGGGCTACGTCAAAATGCAAGGAAAAAATATCATTTTTATCCTTGTGGTCCTTCTTTATATGTTCCTGTACAAATCTGATGGTTTGGTCATCAATAAACGTTGGTATTCGCCTGGGCGTACGGACTTTGTGTTGGACAACAAATTCTACACTCTTTTAGGTATAATGTTTTCACATTATGTTGAATAATTTATATAAAGTGTATAATAGGAAAAGGTTATGGTGACGTAATCCTTAAAATCCTAGTAAAAACATTTTAGTGTTATTACATTTTTGCAAATTTTAGCAAGTAGTTCCCCGTGAGTGCAAGATTTTTTTTTATTTCCATGAGTAAAATTCTTGAACAATTCAATACTTACATACACGTTGAATGAAAATGACTATACTCATGTTTCATGAATTTCTTTTCTGAAATAGATACTTTTCTGAGAAACTGAATCATGACATTTTTTAATTATTGCTTCTCTGCATTGCGAAAAAAAAATTATATTATCATAATGTGTTCCTGTTTTTGAAATAAATGTTGATTTCTGAGCCCAGAGTTTTAACATCAGTTTTAAAGCCTGTTTAGTTCATTTATTTATTAAGTATAAAAGGACCTCTATGTTCTAGCCAGCACATTTAAAGTAATTAAAATTTGCGCCAACATCTTATGTGAATTTTTTATTTAATCTAGAAAGGAGAAGTAATTCCAAACTCACAGACCTTAGGAAAGCTCAGCTAACCCTCGTCAGCGAACAAGGCGTCAACAAATACACTGTCAATGGTGACGCAAATGACGCAGCGATGATCTTTTTTAGCTTGAAGCCGACAAGCGTAACTTATGTGAGTGTTTTTTTTTTCTTCTTTGGTGTATTTTTGTAGAAATCTTGTAGAAGAAATGTAAATTTATATTCTTGCATTTTCTGAATTCCCTTTAATTGGAAAAAACCAGGGTGCGACGAAAACTTGGATGAAGTGGAGATTTATCTGAAAATTAAGTTTGTGACCTTCTTGCAAGGAATAAAGATAACATTTATTCCTTCCTAATTGAACAGATACATAAACAATTTTAGAGGAAAGAAACTGATAGCGATTATGAATTTAACTAATTTATTCCTCTCACAAATAATTAATTTTGCCTAATTTGAACTTTTAGCAAATATTTATTGCTTCTTTCCAATAGAAAGTTCCATCTAAATATCGGTGTGGTCGGAGTCGCTGCAGCAGGTGGAGATACAGAGGAAGGAAGAGATATTACAAGCGGAAGTCCGTATACAGAACGAGGCGGGGACGTAAAATGAGGAAATGGGTTCGAAGGTATGGTGGTCAAAAAGTAAGAAAATATAATAAGAGGAAGATCGTACGAAAATCAAGAAAAAACAGAAAATTGAGACGAAAATTCAGAAAATATGGTTATGGTGGAAAGGGGCGAAAAGTAAGAAGAAGCAGAAAAAACTCCAGAAGCAAGAGAAAGAAATGGGGGAAGAAATCAAGAAGAAGCAGGCGAAGGCGGTACAGGGGAAGATGGAGATCCGGAAGGCGGTCCCGGAAGTACAGAAATAAATATTTCGAGGCTTCCGGAAGGGTTGGAGTCTATAAAGTATCGCTAAAAATAAAGCCGTACAGTACCCGAATCGTATTCCTCTCGCCCAGATCAAGATCCCTCTACAAAGCCAGGGAAGGAATAACACGCATCTATACATTCAAACCGTCTCGGAGGTCGTGGTGGCGTTTGTTAAAATTGTTTTAATGGGTTTTTCCATCAATAATGATTTTTCCCCGAACACTTGCGATGCATTTGTGATATTGTTTGTTCAGAAACAATATCCTGTATAGTCAACATAAAATTAAAACGATTTTAAAAAAATGCACCTGAATTGTTGTTTTTTGTGAATTTTTTCATATATAGTTGAAAATTCATAAAATGTAAATTATTAATAATTCAGTAGACTCTTTGAAGATCTATCTTGGAGAAAAAAAATCAATGAGTTCCATAAAATCAGTTAATCAAAACAACATTCAAATATTACTCGACATAGCTATTGACCTTAATTGCATGAGTTTTATAAATTAATTTAATTTAAATGAGATTTTTTTTCTTTTTTCATAGACATATTCTTATTGTCAGTCATATACATAAATTCATTTATTCTGTAGACTATGGAAGTAATTTTGAATTTAAAAATGAAAAGATATGATTTCAATTACACGTAGTTTCAAATTAGGTCAATCAAAATAATATTAATAATTGCACGAATTCTGTATCAACAGATTTTATGGAACACAGAGAAAATGTTAATGTATCTTCAAAACATGGCATGGCAAAAAATAATATTATAGATAGTAAAACGAATAATGCAAGTCATACTTCTATCAATTTTTTGGGGGGGTGGGGGGGTGGTTAAGTTTAATATTGTTACCGTATCTTTAAACATGTAGCATATCAAAATAAATTAACAAAATTGGGCTAAAGACCTTGGCCCCTAATATGGGAGTCTCGCAGAGCAGAAAGATGCAGTAGTCTGCAATAGATCAAATACTAGGTCATATGATCTATTATCCATATTTCTCAGTTGAATTAATACAAATAAGATTTCCTTTTTTGAAAATTAAATAATCGATTTTTTTTCATAATTATATCTGGTTGACCCTGGATTGACCCGACAACGGGTAATGACTTTTTGTAAAATTCTATAGGTCTTAACATTAGACTATAAATCTATAATAATGAATCCTATCTAATAAGTAATTTTTTGTTCATTTATGTATTTTCCCTAGTTAATGTATATGTAACTACAAGTACGAGAAAGTGCACGTGAGGATTAATCATTTTTTATATAAATATTATAATGTTTTCTTTTTAAAGAATACCCTACCCCTTTATAATTTTCTATTAGTTTATTTTGATATTTTTTATCATCATTATTAAATATATGCCAGGTTCGTATAGCAACGATTTAAAAAAAAAGGGGGGGTATGGCACGCCGATTGCTTCAAAATTATTTTCTGCACGACCTCAAACAAAAATTACACGAGTAAGTAAAAAATTACACAAAGTGAGGAAAATATACACAAAGTTATTGAAATTTACACAAACTAAAGAAAAACTGCACAATCAACAAAATATTTACACGATATATTGAGGAAATTACACAAACGTAAAAGCGAAAACTGCACGAGTGAGAATACAACATCGACATAATATGCTACGCATCCTCATTGCGCACATGTTATTAATATTCATTAGAGAACAGCTCAATGTGGCTTGGATGCTTGAAACATATTATAAATACAAAAGGAGGAGTAACATGTTAGTAATCTTTTTAAAAAAGATTCTTTTGAAATTCCGCTAGACTCTCAAGAATATGTACAACGTATATTATGTAGATAAATTGACTGGCACACAATCTTAAACTTGTAGTATATGAAGATTGAAGACCCTCGAATAAAAAATATTCTACACAGAAAAAATGTATAAATAACGTAAAAAAGGGGGTTGCATATTACCAGTTGTGTGTTTAATTGTTGGATTTTTTAAAGTATGTCATTCCTCTGTACAGCAATTTCTTTTGAAAGTTTAAAACAATGACATATAGGCCTAAATAAAAATAAATAAAAACAACATGTGATATAATACAGGAGAGTTAACAACAAATCAAATTCTTCTCTCCTCCACCACCCACTGAGTGTACTTTTGGTAAAAATCAAGGATGTACATGCGTGACCTTTTCATACAGAGATCCTTCCCTGCTGGTTCTGGAACGAAAGACACCTGTACGCTAATCGATTTATAGCTATTTGACACACCGATAATACCTTTTGCTTAAAGATTATATTACTAGCAATTCATACAAAGATTTTGAAGCAATGTTGCGATCATCTGGGTTGTGGAATTTGACCGAAAACTTTTTGGGAGTCAACAGTAAAGAAAAAATCGAGCAAATACGAGTAATTGTGCAACTTAAATTTTAATATTGAAATGCATATCTCACTTTTTGACATATGTATGTAATAAAGTACATGTAGTACACGTAGTATTAACTTTTGAGCAACACGTGGTGATTTCATAAAAACTCCATGAAAATGTAGAAAAATTATACAGTCGTTTTACTTATATGAATTAAAGCTTAATGTATGTTGTTTTTAATGTACCGGCGGTAGTCTATTTTGAATAGTTAAAATGCATATAAAGGAGTTAAGAAAATTTAAAATTCTAAAATGCAGGCACGTAGTATCGTTTTTGAAAGTGGTGGGGGCAGCCAGAATTTTTTTTTGACAACCTACCTACCAACCAAACTCAAAAATCCTATTTCGTGGGAGGGAGGGGGGAGGAGGCCTTCCACTTTCTTTTCGAAACACATTATAGTACCAAATTACTTTGATTTAAACTATCCTACAGCAAAGGGGGCACCAGCCTTTCAGTGGACATTTACAAAAGATGTAGGTAAGTTTGGAAAAAAGTGGGGGGGGGGAGGGGGGGGGCAAGACCCTACTGATGCTACGTGCCTGAAATATTTTCTAAGAATTTAAGGGTACATATAATAGTCTACGGAAATCAGGATTGAAATTCAACTGAACTGTAACGATATTGTAAGACCAAATTCAAGAAGACATACAAGATGAACTTAATTAGCTGGGAGAAAGATTTCTTGAGGTTTATATTCATCACATGTTTTCTTATATTTATTCGTAGTCATGCTAGAAGTAAAACAAGACCTGGTTGATGCCATTGATACACATGTGCAATATTGTTATAAAGCAAACTTTTGATTACTTGTACATGCATGTATACGTACAAAATACAAATTGCATAGATTAGGCTTTTTAACTCATAATCTGAATTTTCAAAAACGTTAGATATGCACATGAATAATCTTTTAAAAAGTGTATCTTGTATCAAATATGTTCCTTTAATGTTATTGAAGATTATTTTCATTTTATAATTATACAGTCATGTTCTTCTTATAATGCCTATAGATTTGGGTAAAAAAGTGTTATTACAAAACTGAGTGTTAAAAATAATTAAAATTTTATGCATACAAATTCGAAATGTAAAGAGAAATTTTATCTTGGAAAATATTTGTCAAACCTCGAGCTCGAGCTCCATAAAGAACATGATTTATTTGAATTATTCAAGAGTGATAAAACACATTCTATGTTCTTTCTGTTTATTATAATATCCATTCCCATTTTCTTTTTTGTAACACTGTACGTAGATGTATTTAGTAATTCACTATCTTTTTAAAATTTCTGATGTGTCATTATGGTCCAACGATTTGAAACTTTAATAAATACATAGATTCAGATGTTGCGACTCCAATCAATCTACGAACCAGATCCGCCGCTGATGATATGTTTTACCAGTGCCAGGATCATTTGAGCAGAGTTTTGTTATTTTTAAGTAACAAAACACAAAACCACAAGTACTACAGCACATAGAGTATATATATATATATATATATCCCTTTAATTATCTGGTCCTTTTTATTAAAAGTGGAAGCATTTATCAAATAATCGCCATTACGAATGAGGGTAACGCTTACTCTTAGGAATGTCTTGTTTTTCATTGAGTAGTTTATGACTGAA
This sequence comes from Saccostrea echinata, assembly GCF_033153115.1. Classification (NCBI taxonomy): domain Eukaryota; kingdom Metazoa; phylum Mollusca; class Bivalvia; order Ostreida; family Ostreidae; genus Saccostrea; species Saccostrea echinata. The sequence continues at coordinate 14,569,135 of NW_026889803.1, forward strand.
AATATGCGTTATCACAGAAGGAATTCATAATAGTGTAGGCTGATATCCTCATATTTTTTTAAGTAAAGATACATTTATAATTAGAAATAAAATATTTTTTTTTATGTTCAGGTAATCCCCACTTTTTAATCTTTTTGAAAATAAAAAAAAATACTGAATAATTTCCTATTCCTAAATGAAAAAAAAAGAACTGCCCAAATGAATTCATATTTAGTACAAATGAGAAGTACCAAAATGAATTATAATCAGAAATAATTCTGCCATTATTTTCATGAAGAATCCACTTTATTAATCGTTTTATTATGCATGTGTTAATTTTATTTTTATACAAGTACTTTCCGTTAAAGTTGTATCTATCAGTTAGAGATTTTTAAAAGGCCATAGAGCGTATATTTAAAAAAAAAATAATTCTATCATTTTTTTTAAAAAGCAAGATGGGTTTATCGTTAGGAATTTAGAGTTTGCTACATGTATTACTTTTAGTTCGGAGTCGAGTGCCTCATATGCAATGGTACTTTTTTTTCCCCGCATTAACACAAACATGCGATTCCTTTCTTGCCACAATTTATGTCCGGCATCATATAATACCTCCATATTTTGGCTAGGATCTCGGTCAATATAAGAAAAATATGATATCTCCGAGCAACTTTAATTTTTTCTCACACAATTCACAAGAAAACACTTCATTCGTTCAATTGGCATCAGCTAGATTAATCAGACCGAGTTTTAGCAAAGAAATAAAGAAGCAAACAAGCATGCATATCATCGTCAACGCCATTTCCAGCATTCATGAAGAGATAAAGAGTACAGAAAACCAAGAACGCGATGAATATTCTAAGTGCATAATAATAATATGCGCAGCTGTATGCGCAGTAAAATTGTTTGTGTAATTTTTAGTTTCCTCTGCTCGTGCAGTTTTTGATTTTATGTTTATGCATTTTATACCCCTTAATCGTGTAAAAAATTTCGGATTCGTGTATTTTTCGTTATGTTTGTGTAAAAATCTTTCAAACTATGTGCAATTTTTACCGATACGTGCATTTTTATTTTACTCGTATATATTTTTCATCAAGCTCGTGTATAAAATCATGATCGTTGTGCAGAAAATAATTCTGACGCAATCGGCTTGCCATAGGGGGGTATCAAAAAAAGTCTAGCAAAATAAATAAATAAATGAATGAATAACTGTCAAACTCGAAATTCTTATTTTGGGGGGAGGGGGATTTCTTACATTTTTTTTCTCGACTGGAATTTGCCAGTGTTCGACCTTACAACAACAGAAAGTTGTGTGTGTGTGTGGGGGGGGGGGTGTTAGCATCTATACATATTAAGACTACCCCCCTCCCTCCTCCCTGTTCAAGACTACGGGCCTTTGTGCATAGGCACTTGTTTCGGTAATAAATTTTTAACCCATACACGTGTTATTATTAAACTATGGGATAAAAATTTATTACGGAAACAAGTGCATGTGCCTGTGTGCGGTATACGTACAACGCGTCACTGAGTATCTTTAAGCTGCACTATACTGTTTGGTATTTAAAACCAGTAGTATTCATATTCCCAGGTAGTCTAGTGGTTAGGATTCCGCGCTCTCACCGCGGCGGCCGGGGTTCGATTCCCCGTCTGGGAAGTCTTTTTTTTTCCTCTGAGAAATCCATGGTAGTTTGAGTACTTTGTCCTTACATAGTATTATGTACTATATGTATTTTCGGTGTATATATAGAGGATATTCAATGTTTTGTAGTTAGATATGGAATTTATTTCACAAGTGGGACAGGATTTTTTGATATTTTCACGAATGCGAAGCACGAGTGAAAATATAAAAAAAATCCTGTCTCAAGAGTGAAATAAATTCCATATCCAACTACAAAACATTGAATGTTCTATTTATTACATTTTCTTTGATTTTCCCTTTGCCTCTGCATGTCTTTTCTTAACACAATGTAATAGGCTGTGACGTCACAGTTGAGCAGTTGAGACATCATGACTTAGCAGTTGTGAGATGAAAACATTGTAACATGGATTTAAGCAACATATTTGGGAAGAAATTGGCAGTTTTAGTCTCTGTCAAGATGGTTTAGTCACTATCTCAATCTTATTACAGGCCAGAAATTATATTTTACTTACTTTGATATCCTTTCACACTGTGAGAGAATATCACTTTGGTATCCTTTCACACTGTGAGAGAATATCAGTTTTATTCAATGAATAAATCACAGTATTTCACTGTTGAAAATGTAATAAACATAGTATATACACCGAATGCCACACTTATACCCTAAGTTGAAAATAAACTCGATAAACTTATTATATATTTTATATGTACATCTTTCTATGATAGAATTTCCTCAAAGATCAACCAAAGTATTTTTCAACAGGGTTAACGTTCAGAGCCCCCCTAAGGACATTGCCCTGCTTATAGGAAATTTATTTAGTTTTTAAAGTGTGCCATTTTCATTTCAAAATATTTATTAAAGAAAATTATTCAAGCGAAAAGCAAGGCTTACCCTTGCATAGTATAGAATCAAAGAGGTATATCGCACAGCGCGTCTGCATGGCTCCTGTATGGCTGGTGTATCGAGTTTGTAGTGACTGAGACTTTTCCTTCTGTCGCAGAGTCAATTTTTTTTTTTTGTTTTCTTGCATTGAATGCCAACTTTATTAAATTGAAGTAATTCTATTCAAACTGTGGTTGACACTTTGATAGTCATAAACAAATAAAATATTAAATAAATAATATAAATAGATAAATATAACGAATAGATAAATAAATAAATGTAGGGAAAAAAAACAAATATCAATATACTATATGTAGTTGAACTCGAATGTTCCTTTTAAATCAGAAAGTTTTGGGGAAAATGATCTAATGATCGATGCTAAGATATAATGCAAAGGTTGATGACATGGAACCGACTATATAATTATATGTTCTTTTAAGAGGATTTAAAAGTTGCAAAATAAAATTATGGAAGGACGTTCCCTCCAAAAAAAAGATTAAAAAAGGGGTTAAAGATTGAAGATAAAGCAAAAAAAAAAAAAAAAAAAAAGCCAGAAATTATATGATGCCTATTGGACACTCTTGTATGTTATGGATTATGCATTAAATCTTTGCTTAAGAATCAAGAGTATTGACGTTGTAAATCTATATACATGTTTACAAGAGGGTCTTAATTGATCTATTGTATAATCTGTGAATCGATACACATGCTGGTCCACTATATATATTCTTATGATAGTGTGCTTTTTGAAACTATTATTATGTGGATGCCTTTATAACATTTCTTCAAATTTTGGAAAAGTAAGTATACATAAGGAATACCAGTAACATTTTCAAATAAAATTTGATGTAAAGATTTGTGCTTAATCGGCTTCCATAACTAACACTCCCTATCCTGTTTACGATGTTAAGTTTTCCGTAACGCATCACAATAGCAACAACCTCAGAAAGATGAATCAATATAATGAGTTCTGTTTGGCAGCAGTATGATGCAGGCTTGCAATCTTCTTGAGAATGAAGAGGAAACGTTTTCTAAAATAGAAGAATGGATGATCAAACCTCAGTCTAGAGTTGTTTTTGATTGGGACAATACGTTGAAAATATATCATAAATCGGATAAAACTTTGTCCTCAAGACTATCCAAAGAACAATTGATCAGTTGGAAAAGAGATCTATACTGTGAACTCTTTATCATTAGCGCTATTAGACCAACAAGAATGAATTTGGAGACTATTCTTTTGGAAATTGAGAGGTTAAATCTTACGGAGGTATTTTCGTGTCATAATGATGAGATTATTGTTGTCTCGGGAAAGTACGCCAAGAAGGGATCGGTCATTATTTGTGGATACGACAAGGCGGAGACATTCTTAGAACTGTGTCATAAAAATAAACCAAGTAGCGATGTCATTTTCTTTGATGATGAATTTGTAAATATTTACAATTTTCGAGCCATGGTTCCCGGAAGTCACTGCTACCTCATAAGTTGAAATGTCTACATGTAACTCTTTTTAGGGTTATTTAATATTTTTTTTTTATCGTTATTAAATTAAATTTATTTCTTTGTTTCTAAATTAGAGCAGTATTATTACATTATTCCAAGTAAATCCGTTTAAAATCAATAACCATTACGTATACATTACATTTTATTTATAGCATATAACATATAGCATAGCCACTTACTACGATAATGTGTATGATACACACAATGAGATGTTTTTATGTTTTCATACAGAGTATATAAGTAAATTGTTCATGCCGCATTTTTTTTTCTTTATTATTTTCGTTTTATATATTTATATATTTCCATTAATGTAGATATGTTGTAATAGTTGTTTCGTTTATCAAATCTCCGAATGGAGGAAATAAAGATTGAATGAATGAATGAATGATTATATATATTTTTTATATTTTTATTAATAGAACTTTATTTTTTGTAATAAACATATATTACTTTTCATTGAAGATCAATGTGTCTATGATTTATGATGATAATTCATTAAGACAATTTTTCAATTCATCTACATGTATTGAATAAAAAAAATCAAACATTTCGAAATTTACGACACACGAGATCAGACCTAAAGATTTACATATGTATATAAATTTATCTATAGCATACCAGTATATTAACTTTGCAAATATATTCAATTATTTTTAAATTTTGCTCTATCAATATTTCAAACGAATTTTGCTTCCTTTTTGGTATTTTTTTTTTAATTATTAAAGTTTTAATTATTAGTTAGTTATAATAAAATTATTAATTAGTTACAATAAAATTATTAATTAGTTATAATAAAATTATTAATTAGTTATAATAAAATTAATTGATTATATTAGATATATGTTTTCGATGCACTTCCTTATTTTTTCTTTATGTAGTTGTCTATTAAAAGCCAGGGTATATCAAGAACGGCTGTTGTTTTCCAAAAACGAGCATAACTATTCGAGTAAATACTTGCTTTAAAATTGGATATTTAATTTTGATATTCTTTTAGTGTAAAATTTAGTTTTCCTATATTGTAAATATAAATCTGATACTCACACATACACTGTACGTGTCATAATCATGTGACTTTAAAACCTATCTTTATAATTAAGGAACACTTAACATTAAACACACAAAATTAATTTTACTTCAATTTACTGAAGACCACCAAGATTAACCAAGAAGGCTGCAGACCAACACGACTGTAAAAGTGACACATAAAATGGCCAATAATGATATGTTTCACTTTTTTAATATATAAATTTGATAATAGGCGAATAAAGTTGAATCCTACAATAAAAAGCAACAAAAAACGTAAATGTACCCTTGTACACAGATAATAATTTTTATCACAGAAACAAATATGTAAAAGACATGTACATGCCAATTGTCAATCGGTTGATATCTGACAAATTTTCGTAATTTTTACATTATTGAAGCCGTTTTACGGGTCATTTCTCTACTCCCATTCTACGCCATGTTTTCTGTGTTCTCGATAACAGATATACTTGCATTCAGTTTTAATCAAAAGTCTTTAAAAAAGAAAAAGAAAAGGTGAAAACGAATACTGGTTTCAGTTCAAAACACTTTGGATATTTAAATCTTTCTTCTTTGATGGTCAATAGAGAAATTATCCAAATAGGACACCATAAAATACACAGGGTAAAATGCAGATCTTTGACCTAATTTTAAGCTGGCGGTGTTCATTATCATATGGCAGTAAACATTGCGTCTGACAGAAATCTGACAACGAAATGAGGTAAGATATTACAAATGCGGCCCAGGGGCTCAATTTACTTTTTAAGATAAATAATTTTAGTTTAAATAGCACATGAAGATGGATTTAATGACATTCCAAATGCATTTCTAGTAAAAAGTGGTTTCCACCTCAGTCAGACTTGGAGAGGGGTGTGGACGGACTCCATATAGATGACGTTACTCCCGATACCGTAGCTACGTCGTCACGCTATACATTTACTTCCGGCCCCGAGACGGAGCCACTGGTTCCACCCATTTTTCATTCTTCCACCTACAAATTACGGTCTGTTGATGATTATCTCAAGATCTTGGAAGAGGTAACCGATTCCGATCCTTTTTTTTTTTTTTTTTTTTGTCATTTGAGTGTAAATCTCTTATATTGAGAGGTTGATTAATTCCTGATTCCTGTATCCAACTTGTACCGCGAATGAACTTTCGTCGAAGATGCACTTAATATAAAACGATTCAAGAAAACGTGTATATTTAATTTCAACAGGGTGGATACATTTATTCAAGATTAGGCAACTTTACATGTGATTCAGTTCAAGCAGCAATAAATGGCATAGAAGGCGGAAAGGGCACTCTAGTGTTTGGCACTGGGATGGCTGCAATATCCACTGCATTACTTTGTTTTCTTAAAAGTGGCGATCACATAGCAAGTATTTTACAACTACACAATAATTTTTTTTTTAATTTCATTTAACGAAAATAATTTGTACTCATTTTAATAGCTCTATATTGTACATAAAAGAAGCATCACTGGTGCTTATTTTTCTTTTGTCTGTAGGTGGTGAATAACCCTTGCTACAGTGGTACATTTGACATGGTTGTAAACATACTGCCTCGCTATGGAATCGATCACACCTTTGTTCCTACAGGGTGTCCGGTAGAGGAGTACCGCAAACATATCAAATCTAACACTAGGGTAAATTTCGTGAATTATAGACACAAATATTTTCTAATGCTTTTTGAAAAAATCTCCTTTACAGCACTAATTTCCTTCAGAAACGATAGGTTAACATGCAATTACCAATATTCCTTGAATTCAATTGTCAATGTAAACTGATATATCTCCACGTTTGACTATAGTTAACCATTCAAATGAACCTTAATTTCAATTTTGATCAGATGTTATATGGCGAGACACCATGTAATCCGAACATGGCTGTCCTTGACCTTGAGGAGTTTGGAAAGCTGGGAAGGTCATTAGATAATACCCTAACAATGGTGGACAGCACTTTTGCTAGTCCCTATCTACAGCCTGTTATAAAACATGGAATCGACATTTCGATGCACAGCTGGTGTGTTTTTGTTTAATGAATACAGTGTCTTCTAATCCATTGTTGAAATTATTATCAATGTCATCGACAAATTTTTATCAGAGAAGAAAATCAACATGTATATTTTCATTTTTGCTAAAAAGGACAATAAAAATAATTTTAACTGAATCTAGACATATTCTACAAAAAATATGCTTTAAATTCTATTACAGCACCAAATATCTCGGGGGCCATAGTGACCTCGTGGGTGGATGTTTGACCTTTGCCTCTGTTGACCTCTGGAAAACCGTGATTCATTATCAAATCAGTCTGGGAACAACACTAGTATGTTGTATACATGTACTTTATTACCGTGGAATCGTTATATTTCGTGAGGGTTCAATTTTCCAGAGTATCCCCCACTCCTCATTTAACCCACGAATTTATAGCCCCAATAAATAGTGAAATGACGTAATTATCTTTCGTAATGAGCCTACTGCCTAAGAAATTTCTTCCCAACAATGTGTTTGAGCAAACAAAGAAACTTGGCCACAATGAAATAAAAAGATTCCACAGTATGGTGTTTTAATTTAGGTTTTTCGGTACTTTTAAAATAGTTACGTTTTCTGCATCTGAACTTTTGAGTTTTTCTAGATATCTTAATGCCATCCTCATGCGAGAGAGTCTAGATATGCACACCTTTCAATCTCGATGATATGTCATAATAAACCAAAAAGCAAAATCCTCTCACATAATTATGTCATTGACTCCATTCAACTTTAGTTTCTTTAAGTTTCTTTTTTTTTATATTCAGTCACCCCACGATGCAAGTCTCCTCCTCCGCGGAATCAAAACCCTTCCTGTGCGCATGGAAAGACACAGCTCTAATGCCCAGAAAGTAGCCGAGTTCTTGGAAAAACATCCCAAGGTGACGACATTAATGGGGAATTTTAACAATACAAAGGTTTAGCAAACCAATGTGATGCGTACTTGTTGCAATGTGCGTGTAGTAGGGGATTTCCCCCAAAATCTGTGTATTACGTCAACAGTTTTTCTACACGTAGGTAAGTCACAATGTACGTGTAGATAGCAGGGTGCCCGTGAGTACGAACTTGTAGCCCCCCCCCCTCCCTTAATTACTGTTTCAATAAAGATGCGTGTTTTTGTAAAACCTGAAGATTTAACACGCATTCTCTGTAAGCACCAAAAAATCTTGGAAACGACATGTTTCGGATTTTGATGAAATTTGCACCACAAATGTGTCTTGGTACAAAACTAGCAAATATGGTGTCGGAAGTTCCACACGTGCACTTGGTTGCCATGGAGACGGATCCATTGAATTTGGCCCTTTTTGACCAAATGAAAACATGAAAATTAAGGAAATGTAAACGGATATTTATCGGTATCTACTACACTCAAACTAAAATCATTGGATCACATGATAACTTGAACTTTTAAGGTACACAAGGCATATAATCATTTATTCTAGAAATATTCCCAATCTAATAAAAAAGGTCATGCAAATTGACTGACGTAAAGAATTGAAAAATATTATTTTATAGAGCGTTAAATACTCAAGATTTGAAAAAATACTTCGACGAATCCAAATTACAAGAGCTCTTTTTTAAATTATTTGTAATAAATGTATTTGTTTGAAACAGTAATATACATAATGCATTTCATGTGCTCATTATAATCACACGTGGGTATCTAACGATGACTTTACACGTACAAGCATACGTTAGTTTGCTAAACCTCTCTTTAAATAAAAAAAGGCTTCGTCTGGTTGGTCTTCTAATTCGAGTTAATATTTCTACAGGTTGAGAGGGTGATGTATCCTGGTCTTCCATCACATCCGCAACATCAGATTGCCAAGAAACAGATGAAGATGTTCAGCGGAATGATCGCCGCCGAGATTAAGGGAGGAGTGCAAGGAGGGAAGATTCTTGCTGAGGTACTTCTTACATCTCGAATAAGCGACTAAAGTCTCAAGAATGATTTCATTTGTTTCGAATATTTATAGATAATTTAATACCTAGAATGTTAAGTTAATATCTTGGGAACAGGGAACTGGCTAAAGAGATAGTATCCTACCGTTGTCGTATTGAAAACGCATAATAAAGTGGCATCTGATGAAATATTTCATTTCAAGATTGTTTCATCATTGACTACGTCTTTCCAGTTTTTAGAACAATGTCTTGAATTATTTCATATTTGCATTTTAATTGCTAAAAAGGGTGTGCGCCTAATACAACTGGCAGTTTCGTTGGGAGGAGTAGAAAGTCTAATCGAACACCCCGCCACGATGACGCATGGCCCAATGTTGATGACGTCAGAGGACAGACTAAGTGGTGGTATAACTGATGGTCTTATAAGACTAAGGTAAACACATTTCATTTCAAAAGTTGAGTAAAAGCTCCAAGATATCAAATTTGATTCTAAAATAACATTTTTTCTTAAATTACACACAGTATTATTTCATATCGATTCTTTTTTGTAGTATCGGTTTAGAGGACGCAGATGACCTTATCAAAGACCTGAAGCAAGCATTAGATAAAATTCCAGACAGTCTCATAGCTTAATGAGAATACATTTATAGTACGATAAAGCACCTTGAAGACAGATTGTTCAGTGTACTTAGTTCGTTAACGCTATTAAATTAGAACAGTAACCTACATATTGTACGCTTTGACATTCAATAGATCAAACATCAAACAGAGAGACAGTTAATGTTACAAGTAATCTACTTTAATCCATCTTACTTTAAACGAGGGAAGACATTCTATAACTTCCGGTAAATGGCACCAGGGATCAGGGTATTTTTTATATCTTCTCTCACCTAGGAGACGAACGCCAGACACCATTATTTTGACGATGGTCTTGCACACAGAATTCAGTATTGTAGTATTAAAATCACAAATGTTTGATGCGTCCAGAAAAAACATATCGTCACAAAACAACCGGGTGAATCCATACTTTACACCCTATAATATAAGTACATGTATTACGCATAAGTCAAACTGAGTCATACTAGTTATGTTTTGAAATGCCAAATTGATTCTTCATTAGCGTCCTGATTGAAGCTGCTCACGCAGAATGGTTTTCATATTAAATGGTTGATATCAAATTTGATAACATCGAATTTTTCTTTAAAAAGACATACATTGGTATACCTAAATAAATACGACATTATAAGTAATGTCCGGAGAAATATGCAAAATTAAGAAAGTTTTTCGTACTTACACAACCGTAACAAAGGTCATGTCGAACACATGCTGTCGCCATGAACTTTTTTAAGAAGTTTGGAGTATGAGAACAACCATCCACAAAAGGGAAATAATCGCATGTCTGTCCGTTAACCTTAACACATATGAAAAGCAACAAAACCTGTTTAAAAAATAAATTCATTAAAGACTTCCTCAAACAATTTCAGGAAATATGCATAATTAATTCAGAACATGGCCATAGGAACCGGAGGAGGGGTGGGGGTTGTGCCCCCTCCAATAAGTTTGCCAATATATGGTAAACTACAGGAAACAAAGCTACATTATGGATGTGCCCCCCCCCCCCTTTCATAACTTTTTTTTTTGCTTGTCAAGGAATTTTTGCTTGGTAGTGACCACCCAAACTGAAAATGTTTTGGTATGCCCCCCCCCCCCCCGAAGATTGCTTCTACGGGCCTGCAGAAAAGAACGACAATTGATACAAAGGGTGTGGGAGGGGATCCACACACAGTTCCCTCTGCGAGTTCTAATTTCATCTAACTAACAAGTTATGGACGGGTTTTTAATATTTAAATTAAATTTTAGTATTGCAACTATAAACAACATTGTCTTAACCCCACTTCAAGGAATCTGCAGGGAGAGGGGGGGGGTGCAAAAAAAAAAATACCAACCCTTTTGCCGACTGAGCAGATATCCACCATCCTGAAGTGATATTGGTGCATGTGGAACATTGATATGTATCATACTAGCTCGGCGTTTTAACAACAGGCCTTGATCAGTTGCGCATGAAGTGCATCGTCCTCAAAAGAGCCGTTTTGGTTTTTAATCTTACTTTTTATGTTTTCCAGGTGGTAATAGAGTGGCAAATTATCTGAATAAGCCTTTTATATTCTCATAATTTTGATACGTTTGGCGTTTCGAAAATGAAAGACATTTCTCAAAAGTCGTAATGTTCATTCAAATAAACAATTTTGAATCGTTTGAAAAAGTATATATTAGTTATGTCTTCCATTGTAGAAAGGTCTTGAGGAACATTAGCAGGCATAATTTTCAGGTAACGCTAATGTGCTTCTGCCAGTAATTACCAAGGCAGGTTCATACCCATAAGAAATTTTCAAAAATAAAAGGCATTCCCTTCAGGAAGTTCATTCATTATTAAGACACTGCAACATTAAGTTACGATTTTCCATTGTAATAGATTTTACATTCTTCAGAATTTTTATAATTCGCAAGTGAAGATGATAGTGTTGTAAAATGCATTGAAACATAAATTCTTGTAAAGGATGAATATATAATTTGTGACTTTGATTTAATAAGTATGAAGGTATAATTGACTGTTGAACCGTGTCACATGGTAGGAGTTTTAATAACATTAATAAACACCCTTATCCTTAAACATGTCTTAAAAAACCGAAAAGAATTTAAATGAATCAAAAATTAAAGCAAAATACAAACTTCTGTGTAAGCATGCACCTCTTTCCTTATGTATTTATTCAAAATAAAAGAAAAAATTATAAAATATAACCAGTGCATTAAAAACTTCAAAGTGAAAAAAAAATTGGTGTAAAATCTGAACATATGAATTTTAATTCAATTTATTGACATCACCATGTTGGTATACAGTCAAAATAAGAAATCAAATGACAGACAACAGGGAAAAAGAAAAGAAAAATATAACATAATTGCATGCAATACAATTTTACACAATTCCTTATAGTCCCTGGATTTGTTTTCTCTGCATAAAGCATTTAAAAAGCAATGACTCTCCTTTTAATATAGACAGAGTCTCGAACTTGATCTTTGACTTACGATGATAATCAGCATGCCAAGTACCAAATAATAATCTCAAACTATGACTAAAAGAAGCTTTGAAAACTGACTTGTCAGGAAAGAAGATGTTCAAAGGGTTAAAACTCCATAAATATTGAGCAAAATCTCTTCAAATTCAAATATGTAATTCATCATCAGGCGCGGATCCAGGAATTTTTTTCCGGGGGGGGGGGGGGCATTCAAAAAATATTTCCAATCCAGAAATTTCTTGACAAACCAACAAAAAAGTCCGGACCCCCCCCCCCCCCTCTCTTAATCCGCGTATGATCATGCAATAGAAAGAAGAAATTCAATTGGCTATTTCTAAGCCAGAGAACCCATGATCAGACAACTCCATTGGCACGCAGAAAATCGTCTCTGGTTTTCGGAGGGGGGGGGGGGTTAGATTCGATAACGGGGGCCAACAGAGAAATAAAAACATTTAAAAGAGGTCACATGAATTAATTATTTAGCTTTACTGTCGAAATATAGCTTAAATACTTCAGACAGGTTGAAACAACAAATATTGTTCAAGTAAAGTGACAAAATTCAGGTTTTTTCCCTCAAAGCACGACAAAAAGTTCAAGAACAGACAGAAGAATAGCGCTGCTTTAGGGATAAAAGATGGATGTACAGAAGCTTTTTTTTATTATTATTTTCACACACAAAAGAAATTACAATTACGCATAAATGTAATATACGAATAAAAGTTTCTGCCGGTACATTGAACAATCGGTAACGGTGCAGGCGATTTTCGTCCTTGAACCTTAAAACTGAAAGACATACAATCATTCTAATTGCATAAATAAATTTCTCATTGTTTCCGTTTCTTTAAAGCGTTTATCATACATCCTCCCTCCTTTTGATGCCGTTTGAGATGCGACGCAACCACGTAAGTTTTGTCGCAATTGTCACAGGCAAAAGGTCGATATCCAGAATGGAGTTGGCGATGGTTTTCTAAAGATTTTAAAATAATGAACTGTTTGCCACATGTTTCACATTCATAATTCTTCTCACCTGTATGTGTTTTCAAATGATATCTGAGAGTTTTTGAACAGAAATAACTCTTTTTACAAATCCCACACTCATAGCTTCTCTCTTTCAAATGAACTCGTTTAACGTGAGCTTTACGATTGCCCGCCGTTAAAAACGCCATACCACAGACATCGCATAGATGTGGCTTTTCATTTCTGTGGCTCATCATATGACGTTCAAGATGACCTTTCCTTGAGAATTTTTTCTGGCACTGTTGACATTCGAATGGTCTTTCTTTCAGATGAACCGCTGATACATGCATTGCTAAGTTCCTCTTAGAGACAAAAGATTTGGAACAGATTTCACATTTAAATGGCGTCGCCGAGGTATGAATTTTCATGTGTAACTGCAATAATCTATCTGTAGTGAAAGCCTCCTGGCATAAACCGCAAGTAAATGGAGTGGGCAATGTTTTACCATGAACACTCTCTACGTGGCGCTTTAGATGTGCCCTTTCTTTGAACCTCTTGTCGCAGATAAAGCAGGAATGAGTACCTGTTCTTAATGTATGCACATTCCGCACATGTCGGTCCAAGTCTGGCTTTCTTGTAAAATTTTTGTTACAGATGGTGCAAATACATGATTTTGGGCCGTAGCTTCTTTCTATCACGATGGGAGTTTGGTTCTGCTGGCTTTGAACGTTTGAAGCAGACCTTGTATTTAAAGGGTCTAAATTTGCCCTGGCACAAATAACACCACTAATATCGTTGATATAGTCCTCGGCATTTAAATCTTTATTTTCTTCATATTGCAAGTTCACATGGTCTTTGCTATTTCGATCAGTGTTTCCATCAATGTTATCAGCAACTTTTATCATCTTTCGTGCTTACTTCAAGATTCTTAAAATATTTTTTTCTGAAAAAAAAAATCATCAAAAGGTCTGTTAACAACTGAAAAACAAGAGGCCCATGAGCCAAAACACTCGCCTGAGTAACTATGGCCCTTCTGTTCATCAGCAGATTCTTTATATATACATGTATATATATTCAAGTATGTAAAACTTTGATCACATATCATGGCCCCACCCTTCCCCAGGGGTGGGGTGGGGGGTCATGATTTGAACAAATTCAATCTACACTATCTGAGGATGCTTTCATATAAATATGACTAATCATGGCTTTGCTGTTCTTGACAGGAAGATTTTTAAAGATTTTTTCTATGTATTCCTATGCAAAACTTTAATTTCCCATTCTGACCCCACCTACTCCTGGGGGTCATGATTTGAATAAAAGTGAATCTAAACCAAATTACCTGTGGATAGTTCTATATAAATATGACTAATCTTGGCTGCTGTTCCCGGGAAAAGATTTTTAAAGAAATTTCCTATATATTCGGAAGTAAAACTTTGATCCCCCATTTTTGCCACATCCTTCACTAGGGGATCATGATTTGAACAAACTTGAATCTACACTACCCAAGGATGCTTCCATATAAATATGACTAATCATGGCTTTGTTGTTCTTGAAAAGAAGATTCTATAATTCTTATGTATAACTTTGATCCCCAGATGTGGCCCCATCCAACCCCTGGAGGTCATGATTTGAACAAATTTGAATTTACACTACCTGAGAATGCTTCCATATATGACTAATTATGGTTTTGTTGTCCTTGAGAAGAAGATTTTTAAAGGTATTTCATATGTATTCCTATGTAAAACTTTGATCTCTGTTGTTGCCCCAACCTACCCCCAGGGGTCATAATTTGAACAATCTTGAATCTAAACTACCTGAGGATGTTTCTTTATCAATATTACTAATTATGGCTTTGCTGTTCTTAGAAGATTTTTTTTATATATTCCTATGTATAACTTTGATCCCTTTTTGTAGTCTGCCCTACCCCCCCCCCCCCCCCCCCCCCCCAAGGTCAATCATGATTTGAACAAATTTGAACCTATGCTACCTAAGGATGCTTCTGTATTAATCTATGACTAATATTAATGGCTTTGCTGTTCTTTAGAGGAAGATTTTTTATAGAAAGTTCCTACATCCTTTGATCCACTTGTGTGGCCCCAACCTACCCCCAGGGTCATGATTTGAACAAACTTGAATCTACAATATGTAATGAAGCCTTCATTTAAGTTTCATCTTTTCTGGCCCAGTGGTTCTTGAAAAATTTTTAAAAGATGCAACCAAATGAATTCTTAATTAGCAATAATCTCCCCTTGAAAGAAGGCATTGCACTTCCTGTGAATAAATCAAATCCCATTCACCTAAGGATGATTTGTTGCAAGTTTGGTTAAAATTGGCCCAGTGGTTCTGGAGAAGAAGTTTAAAATGTGAAAAGTTTACACACGACAGACAAACACTAGACACTTTTCGATCAAAAAAAGCTCACTTGAGCCCTTGGTTCAGGTGAGCTAAAATGGGAGTAATTTTGGTATACTTTAGTAAAAACAATGGCCTAACAATTGGTATAAAACTTGTCAGTCAAAATAGGACTCAACAAAAGGACTCAATAAAAGATCACAGAAATTTTAAACAAGAATGTAGAAAGCCTATTAGCTTTAATTGTCTCAAAAAGTATTATTTGGTTTTCATATCTTGCTAAATCGCTTTAAATAATTATTATTTAAGGTGTTATCAAAACAGATTAACCTGAGAGAGACATAGCAGTTTGAAATGATTCAGAAGAAGAAGCATCATTTTTAGATAATTTACAAGATGAATTTATTTTTAAAACATTGCCAAATCGTTTATCAAAAATGGATTCAAATAAATATCTTGGTACATATTATAACATGTGCAGGCCATTTACTGGTTTCAGAAACTGTAGGAGGAGTAGCAGACGACGGACGACAGACAACAAGACAAACCAGTGCACGGTGCTCTTCTGAACTACAATGACCTACATGTTTCTACGACAAAGACTGGAACGGACAACCGTAGATTCACAATAGAAAAATCAATTACAGTCGGATGATACAAAAATTAAAAGGATCAAACACATACAGAGATAAAAAAAAATTTGAACATTTTTGATGTTTATGAATCATTTAACGATCTTTTCGTTAGCATATAAGCTCAAAGTTAAAAAAAAATTATCGATCTTACATTCAGGGCCCAAGCTGTAGTTCCGTACACAAACAATACTTGTAACCCACTTTAGATGCATTTTATGGAGACGCGTTGGTGATATTATTTGTGCGTATCACGAACTTTAACTCAAGTAAGACTTTATAAGTGCTTCATGTTGATACCTGTAAATTTATCTTATTCCTCTTCTTCAGTCAGTCACTACAACAGCAAAACTGCAGGACACTGAAGATTACACACTGGTGCGCATGCGTGAACAATTTTATATAAACATTAACCAAAAATAAATAAATAAATAAATAAATAAATAAAAGGTGTTTATAGTAACTATTTACCAAAAAAGTGATTAAAATTAACAATGTCTGCTTTTACATGAGAGTATAGAGAACAGCTGAAAAAAAAAACCCATAAAAATGTTCGTATTTTAAAGAATTCTTTAGATATTACGGAGACGATCTCGTTTTGCTCAAGAAAATTTTAGACCCATTCTCTTTACTATACCTACCCAACTAAACTTCCAGCGCACGAAATATTTATTAAACATGTATCAGGACATATATTTACATTTGATATCTAATTACCTTTTAACAAGTGACAAACTGTGTAGAAAACCAATTTATATTAGATGCAGTTTGAATACTTAATTTTTTTTCGTTGTTTCGAGTGATGCACACTTTCTGTAGTTTCGGACATAAACAGTGAAAAATGAGGTAAGAAGTAAATAATAAATGACAGAATATTATATAAAACACTTAATTTCCTTTCTTTTTAAAGCAATGCTAGAGAAATACATTTTGACTCACAACATAGATTACATGTAGCTGCTTGTTTTGAATATATTTTATCGACTACATAAAAAAGTATTGGAAACAAGTTCTTGTGACTTACTAGTTCTTTACCTTACGTATTACAATAATATGTCATGCAAATTAAAGAAAAAATACATCCTTCCAACGTCAGGGGTTCTGAGTCAACATGTTGGACCCTGACAAACATTCGATATATTGCGGGCTAACTGCAGCGACGTCTTTCGGGAAAATTACAAATCTTGATTGTTTTTCTTATCTCTCAACCAAACACATTAAACAATGCGTAACAGTCGTGCATTTTTTTTAAATTATTTTATTTTTTTCATCTTAATACAAACATACTGTAATACTAAATTCTTTTCTTTTTTACAAACCATTCGCTCTCACTTTCTCACTCACACATATTATATGTAACAGTTGCGCATTTTAAGTGTCAAATGAAAAATGATACAATAAATATTTATCTGCAAAGGCAAATTTACATTGACTACCACATAATAATAGATTATATTAACAGCGACCAATTCAGGTATGAACAAGCGATTAAAAAGTTACTTATAGCATTAGAATAATTTTTGCATGCGAAAAAGAAATGGTACACATCTTCATGTTTTCCACATGAACGTCAAGGACTATTTATCAAAGTAACATTTTTTATTCTTCGTGAGTTTTCTTGTTTTTTAATGAATAGAATCCATAGGCGTCGGAAGCAAATTGAAAGTGGAGTGGCTAATTGAAAATGGGTGGGTGGGGGTTAAGCCAACGGAAAAAGGTAAGCCCCAGTTTTCAATACCTATATTTGTCTATCTTCGAAGAAAAGTGGGGGGGGAACCCCCCCCCCCGGTTCCGACACCTATGGAATCATTTTGGGATCATTTAAAAGATACCAATGGTGGCATTACAAGACAGCATTCTCAGTGCGATAGTATTCTATACTGATTGAAAAAGACGTAAGAATAGTGTAAAAATTGAATTAACATAAAACTGACTTTTTCTGCACCTGTTTTTCACTTGTAAGTTTTCAATGTAAAATTAAATGGAATATTAGCTGATATATTTAAAAAAAATGGACTGAAAAAAACATGCCTCTGCACAATTAATTCGTATTGACAACTGTGTGTAGTCATTAATTCAGTTGGCTTATCAATCTATAGTCACCGGTCAATACTTTTATATATACCGATATCTATTTTCCTTCAATTTGGTACAGCAAAAAATTGGTTAAAATTTTCAACTTGGTCCGTGATTTTTTGGGCGGAAGATATAGAAAAGTGTGAGATATACATGCATATACAGAAAACCCACACTTTTTACAAAGAATTGCACGCCTAACTATGGTACAACATTGATTAATATCATTCATAAAATCAATATCAGGGAATATATAGATATACATGTACACGATACGTACTCGTATATTGGCTTTGAATTGATATTTTTTGACATGTATTATTTCATAAAACGGAAAGCTGTGCTGAAACACACAACGCGCTTTATTTGTCAGCACAACCACTTTGGAAAAAAATTTCAAAGTGCATTAATTTTGTGACCAAGTTAGCGCACTTTGAAAAAAAATATTTCTTTTCAAAGTGCGTTGATATCGACCATATTAACGCACTTTGAAAAAAAGCACGGCTTAGTCAATATTCTTGCAAATTTTAGGTATGATAAATAAAATTATTTGGACGTGGTTGGATAACTTTTCCGTGATGACGTCACTTCAGGATGTGAGATATAAACGTTTTAAAGATTTTCAGGGGTTGACTTGTTATCAAAAGATTCTCGTAAATATTATTAAAGGGAAATGGGTCTTTTAGAAATAACAGAGGAATGATTGTTTAATAGCACATTTTTTTTCTTTTTTTATTTTATCCAGTCTATGATAAGTCCGGGTCGATAAATGACTTAAAGCATCGCATTTTTCTTAGGAAAAAGCAAGCAATTATGATTTTTCCATACCATGAAAATTCTCTCTCTCTCTCTCTCTCTCTAATCTATCTATCTAACAATCTATCATATTGGCACCTATCTATATATCGTGAACATACAATGTATGTGAAACAATGGTTGACTCATTTATTTTATAGGAAGAAAAATAAACCTTAGCCATATTACTCACTCGACTGAACGCGAAATCTAATAACTTTTTCGCAAAAAAAAAAAAAAAAAAAAAAAAAAAAAAAAAATCTTATAAACAATAGTTATGCAGTCAGATTACTTCTAAATCTGTAATTTGATATTTTAAAAAAGGTTAGACATGTAAAATACCATTTTTTAAATTACCCTGTAAATGCCTTTTTTTTCTGAGGAATCATTGTGGATACATTTTGATTAAAGGTTATGCAGCTCGGTGGAATATTAAACAGACAACCAACGATCCATATAGCTAACATGATCCGCAGTTTCTCAAAATCCCATGTTGTTCAATTTTTTTCAATTAAAGTGCGTTAAGTGTCTCCATTGTAAAAAATGTAGATGTACACTCTTAACTCACTTTGAAAAAAAAAATCAAAGTGCGTTAATTTTGTCCCAAAATTGACGCACTTTGAAAAAAATTTCAAAGTGTGTTGATTTTGTCCCAATTTTAACGCACTTTGAATTTTTTTTTTCCAAAGTAAGTAATTTTTTCAAAGTGCGTTGCCACAGCGCAGTCATTTTCGCTTTCAAAAAAATGCAGTGAAAAAATTCATGTTTTATTTTCTACGATAATTCGTGTACAAAATCAGGTAGAAGGTAATAAAGGCACGCGTGCAGTACACTTTCCTAATATTGCACACAAGCTGGAAAACTTGCACACAAGAAGCAGCTGCAACCTTTTAGAGGGTCGTATTATTTTATGTACTATTTTCTACAATTATTTGTACGGCAGTGCTGAGAATTTTTTCCATTATAGATACGACATTTTCGAGCTCAACCGACTTTAAATTATATTCATGCTAAACAGTTCTAAAAAGATAACATATGGCAATGTCTATACGGATAGAGTTCGTGTTGTTTTGTCTACAGTGACAGAATCTAAATGGGCAATCAGGTTTCCAGACCTGTACATGTATTTTGATGATATGGCGTAGCACTAATGCCAGTAACTTCACGTTGGAGAAATGGCCCCGATATTTGTTTCGGATACTAATTTAATATCCCAGATTCTGCATTGTTTTGAGCTGTTTTCTGTATTCAATGGGCACCTATATTGATTCTGTTAGATATGTTTTCACCCTGTTTGTTTATCAATTAAGCGATTTTCCCGTCTCTGATATTACCTGCAAGGAAATATTAGTATTTTAATTAGAACATGCATACTGTACTGTTTATTAGAAGTTTTTATTATTATTATTATTATTATTATTATTATTATCATTATTATTATTATTGAGTGGATAAGACTTTTTACAAATACATGCACGTCTTCTTATCTTTTTCCATGCTTAAAGAATACAAAAATAATTTGCTAAATTTCTCTTGAAATTGTTTTCTATTTAATATGTATTATCTAAATAGATCACGCAGTTTTTTTTGTTATCGCACTAACAATACCTTTCTTTATCTCCTAACTTTCCTTTGACCCCCCCCCCCCCCCCAAAAAAATCTGAACAGGCACATTGTCCTAACAGGGCACCATCAATCACTAGGGATGTGGCTTAATGCAAGCCAGGTGTGTATCTCTATGTGATCTTAAATGTTTCTGGTGTTTTATAGAAAATGAGGTGAGTTGTAACTATACACGATCAGAATTTTGTAAAAACGTAGTAATTGTCTTAATCAGAATGATGTAAATACATGTATATCTTATGTATAAAGTTTGAATTTAATGACATTTTAAATGCATTTTCCGTAGTACTAAGTGGTTTCCACCTCAGTCAAACTTTGAGAGAGGTGTGGACGGGCTTCGTATTGATGACGTCACTGCCGATACTGTGGCTACGTCGTCACGCTATGCATTCACTTCCGGTCCCGAGACAGAGCCACTGGTCCCGCCCATTTTTCATGCTTCCACCTATAAACTACGGTCTGTGGATGATTATCTCAAGGTTTTGGAAGAGGTATAATGTTATCATATAAATACTGCATGTAGTTGAGTGTAAAATTGAAAATTTTCACCCCAAAAAAACCATTGTCAACCGAGGCGCAGCACTCAACTACATGCAGTATTTATTATGTTATACTGAATGTTTTATACAAATACATATTACAGTGAACCTTGCGCGCATAAATTCTGCGCAGTCAATATTTTTTGGAATAACACCCATCGTCAAGCAATGTTGACTGTTGCTATGCTGGAGGGCGTGACTTCATTATTCAGCGGGTAATAGTGGTTTTTTTTTTTGGCAAATGTTTCTCGACGAATCAGATTCAACTAATTTACATGTACATGAAAGTATAATATATATATGTACTTGCTTGCACAATGTAAAATTGCTTATTAAACATTTCTCGTATAATTTATACTAAAATAAATGATTATTGCATTCAGTAGAGAATTCTTGAAGTAGAGAAATATAAGAACACATTTTGAATATTCACAGATGCTTGGGACAGCCCCCCCCCCCCCCCGCTCCTCAAGTACCTCAAGAGATTTTCGATTTTTTTTAAAAATAAAATATTTTCTATGACAAATTCTCTTATCGTGTCAGAGATTGTGAATTTCTATTATAGGTTAGTTTTAGGTCATATTTTGAATTTTTCAATTGTAATACTTTATAAATGTGTATTTAAAAATATTTTATTTTAAAAAGTCGAAGAACCCTTGGGGCACGGAGCGAGGGGGGGGGGGTGTCCCCAAGCACCTGTGCTTGAATTCGTTGTTGACTTATGACAGGGTGGATACATTTATTCGAGATTTAGCAACTTTAACCGTGACTCGGTTCAAGCCGCAATAAATGACATAGAAGGCGGAAAAGGCACTCTTGTTTTCTGCACCGGAATGGCTGCAATTTCTACAGCATTTCTCTCTTTCCTGAAAAGTGGTGATCATATAGCAAGTATATTCTGCAAATAACTCATCTTTTCATTGTCATATATATATATCAATATTATAAGTATTTGATTTTTTAAAAAGTCCAAGTTTAAAGAGAGAGAGAGAGAGAGAGAGAAAGAGAGAGAGAGAAAACTCCCTTCAATCAATATAAAACTGACAATTTCAGTAAAAGCTTTTTATTCTTATTTTAATAGTACCAAATGGCTCTGATTTTCTTTCCCCAATTAGCCAATTTAACCAATAATATGAGGCTGTTTGTCTGTAGGTGGCAAATAACCCTTGCTACAGTGGCACATACGACATGGTAACGAACATACTGCCTCGCTATGGAATCGAATACACCTTTGTTCCTACAGGATGTCCGGTAGAGGAGTACCGTAAACACGTTAAACCTAATACCAGGGTTAGTGCTGCATGTTTTCTTTCTTTAAAACAAATAGGATAAAGGGACATTGCCTTAGGCCAATTTGATCAAAACATCTTCATAGGTGAATAAATTTCCGCTAAATTATTCTTAATCCATTCTACGATCTATTACACTTAATTAAGAATTGATTTGAAATAAAATGCCACTGTCTATAATTTCAAAAATCTAATTCAGGATACTCTTATATATTATTAGGCAATATTTTGGCTTTTTAATTTTTCACTATTCACAATTGAAATTAACGAAAACTATAGATAATCGCAGAACCAGTGATATGGTATGTCAGTTGAGCCTACTAAAGATATCAAACCACCAATTCTCAGTTATTTCAAGTTAAATTCTCATCCAGACACTTAAGAAGACATCAACTGCTGGTATTTCAGAAAAATTCATTTGCGCAGTAAATGGATATATCTATTTTATACAATATTACCTTATATCAGATGTTATACGGCGAGACGCCATGTAATCCCAGTATGGCTGTGCTTGATCTTGAGGAGTTTGGGAAACTGGGGAGATCGCTGGACAATGTCTTAACAATAGTGGACAGTACTTTTGCCAGTCCCTATCTACAGCCTGTTATAAAACATGGTATTGACATTTCGATGCACAGCTGGTATGTCATGTGTTTAAAGCTGATATTTTTGAAATTATCTGCTTATTTAAGGCTTTATCAGAAGAGTTTAACACAGTCATTTTTATATTTCTAAATGAACATGATCAGAAAAGGATAAATTCCTTTTAGAAAGTATACATGTAATTGAATTGGTTTTTTAGAACGCTGACAAAGTTTATTCAAGAAAGGGAATGAATAAATACAATGATGTTTAACTTCTCCCAGTAAGAGAAATGTGTACTTTACAAACCCTAAGAGGTCCTATTCATATTACAGCACCAAATATCTCGGTGGTCACAGTGACCTTGTGGCTGGATGTTTGACCTTTACCTCTGTTGACCTTTGGAAGACAGTGCTTCATTTTCAGACTACCATGGGAACAACTCTGGTATAACCTTATCCAATTTTTAACAACATTCAGCAGTCAAATAGATAGTCGTCAGGTGTCTAAACTTTAAAGATTTTCATACATAATTTCATTCATTACCTTTCCACTGCATGTTTATCGAGATTAGAAAATTTTGAATTTACTGGGTGACAATAAATAGAAAATCTTACATTTACTGCAAACCGCGCCGGTAAATTCTAAATTTACAATATGTCAATATGCACAATAACAGTTTTTGTCGCTTTTTTCAGTCACCATACGATGCAAGTCTCCTTCTCCGAGGAATCAAAACCCTTCATTTACGCATGGATAAACACAGTTCTAATGCTCAAAAAGTAGCCGAATTCCTGGAAAACCATCCTAAGGTGACAATACACATTTACTCTTAAAAAGAAAATCTAAAAAACTAAAACAAAATAAAATAAATAAACAAAAAATGAGATGTCATTTCGTTTGATTATGTATATTTTTCTTTAGGTTGAGAGGGTGATGTATCCTGGTCTTCCATCACATCCACAACATCAGATTGCCAAGAAACAGATGAAGATGTTCAGCGGAATGATCGCCGCTGAGATTAAGGGAGGAGTGCAGGGAGGGAAGATTCTTGTAGAGGTGGTATCTTACGTCACTTCCTTAATCAGCCATCTTCTAATGAAACATTTAAAAATAATGTTCTATTGTTGGTTTATTTTCCCTAATCTTACATGTAAAACACTTGATAAACAGAATGTGCGCCTAATACAACTAGCAATTTCTTTGGGAGGAGTAGAAAGTCTAATCGAACACCCCGCCACGATGACGCATGGTCCAATGTTGATGACGTCAGAGGACAGACTGAGTGGTGGTATAACTGATGGTCTCGTTAGAATTAGGTAAACGTATATGTGTAATCGTTCGTTTTTTAATGCCTAAGCCATGAGATACACATATAGTGTTAACCCTTTTCTGTCTGTCATTCTGTAACTCCTTCATTCCCTCATAGTTAGTTTTCCGGACTTTTTTACTATGCTTGTAGATAACGAGCTGCTTTTTGGTATGTCTCTAATTAGTCACTGTGTTCCGGACATTTTTTGCTGTAGATAATGAGCTGAGTTTTGGTATGCTTTTGATATGGATAAGTTACAGGTCAAGTTTGAGTTTCATGTTGATTGACCCATTTTTACGAAAGTTATGGCCATAAGACTTTGAAAAAGTCTAATAGTTCACGGTTTTCTGGACTTTTATACTGTGCTTGTGGACAATGAGAAGCTTTTTTTCATGTCTCTTGATATTGCCGAGTTAAGATCAAGTTTGAATTTCATATTGATTGACGCATTTTTACGAAAGTTATGACCCTCTGACTTTAAAAATTTCTAATAGTTGTGTAAATCATTGTTTTTCGGACTTTTTTGCTGTGCCTGTAGATAATGAAATTTTTTGTATCTCTCTTAATATTGATGAGTTAAGATCAAGTTGGAGTTTCATATTGATTGACCCATTTTTACGAAAGTTATGGCCATAAGACTTTGAAAAAGTCTAATAGTTCACGGTTTTCTGGACTTTTATGCTGTGCTTGTGGACAATGAGAAGCTTTTTTTTCATGTCTCTTGATATTGCTGAGTTAAGATCAAGTTTGAATTTCATATTGATTGACGCATTTTTACGAAAGTTATGACCCTCTGACTTTAAAAATTTCTAATAGTTGTGTAAATCATTGTTTTTCAGACTTTTTTGCTGTGCCTGTAGATAATGAAATTTTTTGTATCTCTCTTAATATTGATGAGTTAAGATCAAGTTGGAGTTTCATATTGATTGACCCATTTTTACGAAAGTTATGGCCCTTAGACTTTGAAAATCTTCAATTATATACTGTTTTACGGACTTTTTAGCTGTGCTTGTAAATGATCACAATTTTCACACAGCATAAATATAATTACTATGATATCTTATTTGTGTGCCATTTCCACCCATTTTTATTTTTCACACTCATGGATATTCACATACTAAGTATATATGTAAAACTTGCCTATCATCGGGGTATTCGTGTCACAATGACACGTCTTAGTTTTATTTATTATAAAGTACAAGTAGTTGGTGGCAGTATAGTTGAAATATGTGAAATTATTGATTTTAATTTTTTTTTCTATATTTTTAGTATCGGCATAGAGGACGCAGATGACCTCATCAAAGACCTGAAGCAAGCATTAGATAAAATCCCAGACAGTCTCATAGCCTAAGCGTGTTTGATGCAGCACCTTAAAAAGCATCTAATCGCTTTTATTTGTAGCATATGCCTCAATGTAGATGAAGAAAGTGAACTGTAATTTGTATTCTTTAATCATAATAATAAAACAGGAAATGAAAAGAATTAGAAAACATAATAACCAATTTTCCTTCTATAAAACATTATATAGTTTTAGCTGGATTTTCTCTTCGCCCTTCACTCTATACTAGTATTTAGTTTTTCCCAGAGAAAAATCATTTTTACAGGAACATTTTTTAAAATTAAGATGAACGAATTCTCATCAAATAACGTTTGTACTGCTTTTTTGCTCATGTTCAAATTTGACAATTAAAATCTTATGGTTGCACACACAGCACAAATTTGCCATATTTTTTTTTCTTGTTTTTATTTTGTGTTTTAATTTCAATTTTAAAAGGTAGTGTTCCAAGTAATAATACATGAACATGCTTATATTATTTTTTGTTTTGATGCCCTAACAAGGGTCATTGTCATTCGATTGTATTTACAATCCGAGGTCCCATACAGAAAGGGGTTGCATATAATAGAGACTAAAATAATAAAAAAAATCTTGTACATATTCTCGTTAATTTTCAATCTGAAGTTGAACTTCAAATTAAAAACTATATTAAGATTTAAGTAGGTTCAAAACTGGTCCTGCTAGTATCTTATAGGATATCTTCTGAATTTGTGAATGGTAAATTAATAACTGCGCCGCTTTATGTGCAGATATGAATAAAGAGGATTAAGAGCATGACAATGTCTAAAATAAACTTCTAAACAGGCAAAGTAACAATGTCAAAAGAATGAACTCAAACTTAAAAAAAAAAACTTTTGAAAAAATCATAAAGAGGAAAATAGTCGACGGACACTGATGGTCGCTTACGCCAGAGGCGCTTAATTAATCTGTGCCATTTTTTTTCTCGTTTTACAGTACCTATAGGTTTTCAGAATGTTTATTGCTTAAAAATATTCCCAAAACCCAACTCAAGTCCTTGGCTATGTATGATATCAACAAACTTGAGTATGAGACAGTTTCAGAGAATATTATTTTGAATCATAATAAACTAAATACAGTAAAACTATGGCATGTCAAACGTTGCAATATTTGATCTTTTCCATTTGTATTGTATAACTTTCCATTTGTATTGTATAATTTTTATTTGTATTGTATAATTTTTCATTTGTGTTGTATAATTTTTCATTTGTATTGTATAATTTTCCATTTGTATTGTATAATTTTTATTTGTATTCTATAATTTTCCATTTGGATTTTATAATTTTCCATTTGGATTGTATAATGTTTATTTGTATTCTATATTTTCCATTTGTGTTGTAAAAAAAATAATTTGTATTGTATAATTTTTATTTGTATTGTATAATTTTCCATTTGCATTGTATAATTTCTGATTTGTATTGTATAATTTCTTATTTGTATGCGATAATTTTTCATTTGTATTGTATCCGAGGATTGTTTATTTATTTCGTTACGAAGGATGTCATTGGTCATAAAATTTAGTCTGTATAAAGGTCTCAGGTGCCCATCACAAACTTAGTCTGGTACCCTTCCCACAGTTCCGATCGCGCATTCTCTACAAACACAAACTCGGCTCCTCTATTTGCAGTGCATGCTAAGGGACGACCATTTGATTCTCGGGGGGTGTCGAATCTGATTATTTATTTTCATTCTCTCGCAGGAGAGAATATTTATTTCCAATATGACCAGAGACAAGGAGAAAAACAAAAAGAAGAAAATCCGCCCAAACCCGAAAACTCAGTTTTTTGGGGGTGGGGGTAGGTTCCACCACTCAAGGTCAATTTATTTATTTTCTCAGTCAGCATTTCTAAGGACAGATTATTTATTTGCCATCTACCAGCGCTCCTTTTTTAGAATCCAATGACCGTCTAACATGCACGCAAATACATATATCGCCGAAATATGGCTGAAATATTGCCGACTCGGCGTTAAACAATAATCAATCAATCAAGCAAGCAAATACATATGAGCCCAGTTTGCTTTGAGCATCCGGAACATCTTCAACCCGATACAGGCTGAAACTTGACCAATGAAATCCTTCGTAAAGAAACAAATAAACAGTCCGCGGATACAATATAAATGAAAAATTATCGCATACAAATAAGAAATTTTACAATATAAATAAGAAATTATACAATGCAAATGGAAAATTATACAATACAAATAAAAATTATACAATACAAATGAAAATTATACAATACACATAGAAAATTATAGAATACAAATAAAAATTATACAATACAAATGAAAAATTATACAATACAAATGGAAAATTATACAATACAAATAAAAATTATACAATACAAATGGAAAATTATACAATGCAAATGGAAAAGATCGAATATTGCAACGTTTGACATGCCATATAAAACACGCTTATAATAAATTGACGCTTAAATCGAAGCAATTTGCTGACATCTTCCTTACAAAAACCGTGAAATCACTAATTTTTTGTGGGGATTAATTTTTCGGTATTATCATAGTATGAAGAGACCCACGAATTCATGCCCTCCACAAAATATAAAACTTCAATTACATAACAACTCCACACTTCTTCAATCACGTAATCTAATCCTCATGAATCAATATTTTTTCTTAAAACCAAGAAAATTTACCTACATGAAAATGTGTGATTATACAGTAAATGAACACACAATTTAATTATAATCTACGGGAAAAAAAAATAAATCATGTATTTATACCAGTGAACAAACCTTTCAAAGAGAATTTTTTGCAAACAGAGAGTAAAAATATAAATGATACGACAGTCATTAGTTTAATATGCAATGGTTATCTTTTAGCATCCGAGTAATATTCATATTATCAAAAGACTGGGCGGTCCCACCAGGCAGGAGTGCACGGGGGGGAGGGGGGAAGTGACGAAGTGCACTCGTGACTGAATGACCACTCACTCCTTTAATATATGAATATATGAATTTTACAAGGATGCGGGATGACCGACTTGTTCAATTGGAACAATTCGGAAATTTCCATAAAACTCCAGCAAAACTTGATGATGGCGTGTCAATCTGGAGATATACATGTACTTATAGTTTGCGACTTTCACCAAGATGATACTGATGATTTGTCACTTTTACAACTCGTGAAAAATACGATGTCATTGAAACTGAGGATATTGGTGATATTTCCGTGGATTTTAATTTCATCACGGAGGAAAATCGATTTGCGAAACCCGTTACGGAATTTAAATGAAATGAACGATCACGTGTACGATGACGAAAAAAAGAACATAAGACGGAGCACGGATTGGACGGAAATGGGTGAAATTTCTTCGTAACGTGCCTCATCTTTTACAGTTGTCGAAGTACTATGTCTATTTTGCTTTGTTTGTTTGTTTTTATGTTGTTTAACGCCCCTCTCGAGAATTTTTCACTCATATGGAGACGCCACCACTTGCCTTGGAGAGCTGCAAATTTTGTCCTATACTCGGCACTTACGGCCATTGAGCAGTGAGGGGTCTTTTTCGTGCCAGCACCTACTGCGACACGGGACCTCGGTTTATACGGTCTCATCCAAAGAACCGGTTTCCACGTCCCACAGTGGGATTCGAACCCGCGACTGTTCGTACCTATAAAAGGCCATCAGAATCGCAGGAGCGCTATATCAGTAAACTACCTGACCCGCTGTCGAAGGAAATTAATTGCCATGTTGGAACCGTCAGACCAACAAAACCCAGTATTATTATGATTTCTAATCTCTCAAAGCTAAATGTTGATAACTTCCGTTACTAAATAAGCAGTGCTTTGATAGCTCACTTGAAGAAAATATATGTTTTCTAACTTTTCTGACATTCCACTTTTGTTGAAGATCTGGAGTTAAGAACCAACCATAGTAGGATCAACACATAACCCTGATACGTCGTCAAAACAGAATTTAGTCATGTTCAGTTGAAATCCACGACAGATATCTGCGACAGGATTGGGCTCAACCGAGGTAGACAAGCGAGAGGCGAGATAAGAAAACAGTACGACTTCAAGCAGGAGGATGATACAAGTTAAGGTCAAACATACTCTATCCACTAGCATGGCAATGCTTTTCCAGCTTATTTGATATGAAACTTCGCCTGTCCTTAATGTTTCATCATCTGGGATACTTTGTTCTTCAGTATTTTCTTCCATTGTGTGTTCTTTAGGTAGATTACCATTCTCAACATCGTTAACACGTATTTTGTGGAATCTTTTTAGAATTTCCGTAATTACGCGAGGTATTGCTTTCGTTCCTTCCCTCTGGAAAAATACAGCCGTAAAAAAGCTGGAACATGTTATAAACGCACTTAGCAGAAATTGAGAGACCAAAAAATAAATTATAAGAGGGACTGGGTTTGAAGTTTCCGGAATAAGTCCAGCCACATAAATGAGATACACTGTAAAGGCTAGCAGAAGTGAAATGCAGAACGACAGTCTTTCTCCTGGGATGGCCGGAATAAAGAAGACAACTGTGTTTAAAAGACTAAGTACAAGGAGCGGAACAGCGATATTCACAAAAAGATAGGAGGGCCTTCGAATAACCTTGAATGGAAAAACAAGAACTCGACGGTCTCGGTTAACTTCAAGTCCATATCGACTTGGAGCGAGATTAAGAACACATGGCTCCATTTCGAAATATATCCATTTTGCATTCTCATCAAACACTTCCGGTTTTTGAGGGATGTTGGTTATGACTGTTGAAGTTGCCACAAATTGAATGGTACATTCGTGTTCGTCGAAAGGAAATTGTTTAAGATTCGGCTTACAATAGGTGTTTGTCTTTAGCAAGCCCTCATAAGACAGCAGACCTTCTGGATCAAGAAGAACCTTTTCATCTTGTAGTTCCCTGAATACATTCAATTCATTAAAAGGATTAAAGAGACTGATATCTGGTCTCCAGATATCCTTCAGTTTTACTTGCAAAAAGTCTACATTTATAGAATATCCACCCAGTTCCAGGAAAACAGAGAAGCTTTCAGGATCCCAAGTCAGCCGAACGTCAGCCCAAAAGATAAGAACAGAGGAAAGAATTTGTAGTTCTCCTGTAATCTCGTCAAATTTGTCTAATCTGGAAATGTGCAAACGCAAACCGACACGCGTCATTGGATTGTCTGCTATTTTGTATCCAGAGTTCCGGTTGAAGAGCCAGTTTTGAAGCGAAGAAGAAACGTTCAAAACTTGCAGTTTTTCCATTCCTGCGAGATCAAATTTCTTGAAAATAAGATTATTTTCTTCTTCATATTTGCCTTCTGTGTATATCATTCTCACCACCGTCAAAAACAAAATTATTTCAATACGACACCCTTCCATTTCAAAGCAAAAATACACTGCATTTGTAATCTACATCATCGATGATTTATCAAACTTAATAGCTTAAGGGAAATATTGATATATTTCTTTGAAGCCGTTAAATGTGTTTTTCCCCATCAATTGTATTCTGCAGCATGTAGTTACTCGCCAGTAGCGTACTCAAAGATCTCAAAATCGTCCGATTCCTTTCTTTGTCTTTCGTAATGGACATTCTCTCTGCCATTGTTCTGACAATGTTTTCAGAACAAAAAAAAAGACAAATACAAATTCGAGCATTTGCACAAAACCTGAAAAGTAAAATATGAATCTATATTTTATCCATCCCTTTGTTGTTACTGTTGAATAGAAAAAAGGCAAACCCTTCACACTGGGCGCTATGAGTTTACAAGAGGTCCATGGGTCACAACGCTCACCTGAATCACCTCGGACTTGCTGTTCTTCTTCAGAAGATTTTCATAAAAAATTTTCGCCAAGTATTCCCAGGAATTTTTTCAAAATCTAATATTGTGGCCCTAGTCTAGTCTGAAGGAAAAATTATTTAATTGTACTTGAATTCAGACAACATTGGGAGGCTCTGATATCACTATGACTAACGAGGACCTGCTGATCTGACAAAATATATTACTAGTAAATGATTTTCCATGTAAATTAAGCCCCATCATAACCAAGTGGTCCATGACTTGAAAAAAATACTGCATCAACACAACTTAGTAATTTTTGCATATTAATACGATTAAGTGTGGTGCATCTGCTCTGGAAAATTTGTTCCTACCAATTCCATTGTAAAACTATGATTAACAATTGTAGCCCCATATTGCCCCAGGGAGTCATGATGTGATCAATCATAAATGTACACTATCGTGTTTTCAATATACCCCCATGTTAAACCCGTCTTCGCAAGCCATGTGTTATGTGTCCATTCTATTGTTTGTGGAAATAGAATTAAATGAATGAAAAACCCGAAGCATGTGACTATGATGTTAAACTTTGATGTAAAAAATGTGAAGATAACGAACAGTGATCGATCGTCTTGATCATGTATTGATCATGTATTGATCATGTATTGATCTTGTAGACGGCCTTTGTATTTCGACCCTACCAGGGGCCATGATTTGGTTAAAAAAAATAATGTTCACTGTCTCATAATGCTTGCATAGCAATATGACTAATCATGGCCTAACTGTTTTTACGAAGACTTTTAAAAAGATTTTTTTCTATAGTAGTATGCTCCCAAGTTAAACCTTATCTCCTTTGTGGTCCGAAACTACCCCGGGAGGACATGATTTGATGAAAAATAATGTACACTATCTCAGGATGCTTGCATATTAATATGAGTAACAATAGCCTTGCTGTTCTTTGACAGTAGAAGATTTTCAAAGATTTTTTCTCTTATATGCAGATGTATTCCCATGTTAAACCTTGATCTCCTTTGGTGGCCCCACCCTACCCACAGGGGTAATCATATGAACCAAATTGAAGCCACACTACTTGGGGGTGCTTGAATATTAATACATGTACGAGCAATCATGGCCCTGCTGTTCTTAAGAAGAAATGTTTTGCCCATATCAAATTAATGAATACTCAGTAACATAAAAAGCTGAAAAAATACTTTAATTGAATTTATGCATGCACCACAATCTTTTTTTTTTACCTTAAGTTTTTTACCTATATTTTGTTAACGATTGACTATGTTGTGTGTTATTTCTTCATGCAACAGATGCATATACAGGCACCAATTAATATACGTCATCTGCCTCATCGACAATTGTAAATCTAATATTCGCCTTGCCTACCGCTGTCAAATTGCCAATGTCTTGATTTCAACATAACACCCTCAAATGGTCCTCTTGCCCGCAAACTAATTTCCCGAAGCCGATCGTGGACCTTTTGTGCATGATATGATGGGCTGTTACTGATGGTAATCAGAGAAGTTGCAACAGCGATGGTAGTACTGCCTCTCTTCAAAATGAAATCGAGCGATATGTCTAATATGTCGCCTCGTAATTTCCTGGTGCTTTTGTGGTATGTTTTGTAGTACCTGACGAGTGTTCGTGAAATAAAGAACAATGATGCATTCATTTTTCTCTGTTTACAACGAAAACAATACGATCCACTTTTTATTCAATAGTGACATTACTTAAGTATAAGGGTTTTTTTTTCAATTTTTCTAAAAAGGATTAAGAAAGTAAATGCAGAAATTTTGCTTTTATGTTCATTGAAGACATATTTTTTAATCCACATCTGATTCTATCCTTTTTAGACACCGGTTCTCGTTGTTGTTTCGCGTTTCTGCGATTGAAACAAAGCTTTGATTTTACATCATGTAGATGTTTTAAAAGAACTCTTATTTATAACTAGAGGTACTGTGAGCACTGAGCTCACAAAATGATACCCCCTCCCCATATGAGTATAATTCCAAGGTCCATTTTTTGCTATGGGAGAGCCCAAATATCTGTCCGATCATTTTATTCAGTGGTAAAGGAGGAGTTGCGGTTAAGAAATGGATACCCCTGATATTATAGAAAAAAATGGCAGTGTCCATTTTTTGCTATGGGAAACTTGAAATATGTCCATTCAGAAAGTTTAAATAGGAGGTGCACAATGGCACTGTGTAATAAAGATTCCGTGAAAGTATCATTAAATCTTATTCAGTGGTACAGGAGGAGATAAGAGATGGGTACCCCCGATTTTATAAAAAGAATGGGAGTGTCTATTTTTGCTATAGGAAACCCGAAATATGTGTTCGATCAAAAAGTAGAATAGGAAAAGCACAATGGCAGTATGTAAGAAAGATTCTGTGAAAGTTTCATTAAATTTCTGAGGTATAAGAGGAGTTGCGGATAAGAGATGGGTACCCCACAGCGTGACGGACGGACAGACAGACGGACACCCCTATCACTGTATCCACCCTCCACTTTTCAAGCGAGGGATATAAAAACTGACCCGATTTGTTAGCTTCAATATATATATTGTGTTCGGTAAGAATCCACTTGTTTTCTGAACTTTTGTACCCTAAATATATAATCATATTAATTCCAGTATATATCGGGAGGTTTTTATTACTATCAAAAGGATTACGGATTTGAAAATCTTCAGTTGAGTTTCTACTTCCGGGTTTTGAAGTTTCGCTCTGTTATTGTTACAAGCGTCCCTCTAATTAGATAAGGGTATTTTTTCGAATATCGTATTTAATAAAGAACATGAAATCCTGACATTAATATAAAAACTACATGCAGGAAGAGTATTAGTTTTATGTTAAAAGGAAATACCTTGAGTTTTGTAATAGTAAATGTCCCGTTGAATTAGATCAAATTCTTGGCTTCCTTTTTTCAGAAAATATTAATCTTAATATATTCCATATTTCTCATGTGATGAGTAAGTAATCTTGAAAAATCGTTACCGAGAGGATAGATGTACAAGTTTTTGTGACATAAGTAGATAATTGTTGAAAAGGTTTTCTCCGTTTTTAATGTTTCAGAATTATTTTCTGAATATTGCCCAGTTTCTTTCTACATTATGTTATTTTTCATCTCAACTCCTTGTGATATATCATATACACCCTTTTGATATTTCCTTTCTTTTAAAAACCAGAAATTTCAAACACCTTACAAATAGGCGTCCTTGCTATGGAGTGTATCATTTTTCATCGAGATTGACTTTTTATTCAAAATCTTCGAAAACAAGTTTACACAAAATTGGATTTTTAATAATATCATCTAAATGTTCGAAGCAGGTACTACGTCTTTCTTTATTTCATTTCTCAACGTTTCCCAAAACACCCTTTTCCCGACAGGGTCATCCGGGTACTCTAGGAAATAACCTTTTTTGATGAAGTCACGTGCTTTTCTTGGATACTTAGACTGACAGACATCTGGCATAAGGATTAAAAACACGAAATTCAACGTCTTCCTTGCGCTTATTCCTTCCATCCTGGCCATGTTTAACTCGTAGTCCTGCCAATCAGACTCCAGATAGTTTTTGGAAACCACGCATACAGTTCGCTTACTTCGGCTGATGCAATCCATTATATTTGTGGTTTGAATCTCGCCTGCTAAATCGTCCCTATGCATTATTGCTAGTTTCATATCAGACCGTTCTTCTATGTTGGGGATCATTTCATTTTTCACAAATGCTAAATCTTTAATAGAATATGAAACATAAGCGTCGAATTCGAAACCTTCGCTGCAGCTTGACTGAAGCCGATGATAGCCTCGAAGGCTTTTATTGGCAATATATCGTAGGTACCGTATTTTCCATCTGTTTCTGTAAATTAGATAGCTGAAAGATAAACTGATTACTAAAGAGCAAGAAACGGAACCAACGATATACCAGACGAGAAAAGATTTACAACTAGTCATCAACAAATTTAGAGATAAATGAAGGGGAGATGAATCTTCCAAGCAAGTGTAATTGCCAAAATTTTTAAAATTTGACTTAAATGATCTTAGCCACAATAAGAATTTAATGTCACTGCAGGTGCAAGAGAGTCCGTTGTTTGTCAAGTCCACTGTTAAATTTTTATTGCCATAATTGAACAGATCCTCTAGGTTTTGCATGGCTGGGGATTCAAATCTTGTCAAGCGATTGTCAGAAAGGTCCAGAAAAACCAGCTTCCTCATGTGGTCAATTTTAACATCCCACTTGTACAATCTGTTTTCTTTCAATATCAAATGAGTTATGTTTGCAGCGTTTGCAAAAATTCCGTTATGCAGAATGTAAATGCCATTGTTTGATAAATCTAATACCTCTAAATTTAACTGATTTCTAAATGTCAGTCCCGAGTGATCGAGGGATAAACTTTTGCCAAGGTAGTTTCCTGACATGTTAAAATTCCTGATGTTGGTGAAGTACGTCAAGAATTCTGTAGATATGTTGTTGCAAAAGTTCATCGATAGATCCACTGTTGTTACGTTTTCAAATCCATAGAGGGGACCAATCCAGTTGTACCAAATGTTGTTCTTCATGTAGATCGATCTCAAGGACATTGCTTTTATTCCCATCTTCAATAAACTTCCATATAAACGACTTGATTCCCAATGCATTACCTCAAGTTTAGGTGGCATATAAAATGTAATTAGTAGGTCGGACTTCTTTTCCAGTCGTTCACTTTTTATAAATGGGTTTGACACATGTTCTGTAGAACAACTATGCTTGTCTTGATTTTCGTTGCAGGATTGGAATATTTTAGATACGATACTAGGTGGGTTTAATTGATGACTCAAATCTAATTCTTTTAAACTTGTGAGTAAACGGTACTCAAACGCATACATCCCTGTTGAAAGTTTGTTGTATGCTAATGAAAGTTTCTCGAGGCTCTTTGGTAGCCCATTCAGAACACCCATCTCCATCCATTCCAGTCTATTTCCGGCCAAATTTAACTCCTTTAGAGAAGTCTGCGAAAGTTCCCCCAAGTGCTCCCGACAAAGGGTCGTTCCCGGTCCCATGAAACACCGAATATTGTCCAAATGTAGTGTTTCAATTTTGGTATTTTTCAGATTGAATGTTATGTTTTGTAATGGTTCGAAACCTAGTTCATGATTATAGGAAAGATATAATTCCGTCAAATTTTGAAGCATACTAAAAGATCCATTATCGATATATTTGATCATGCACGAAGAAAGGTCTAAAACCTTCAAATGTATTAAATTTTCAAAGGTTATTTTTTTGATGTGCCTTAAATGACACTTCCCTGTTATTCCAGAGAGGTCCAATGTGTGCAATGACGTCAACAAAGAGAAAGGTTCTCCGAACTCATTTCCACTAGAATCATCCATCCGGAGCACTTCTAAATTTAGCAACTTTCCAAACACTTTATCATTTACAAATCCGTCCCGGTTGCGCTTGAGATTCAGCTGATGCAACGACACCAAAGACGAAAACAAGCTTTCGTTGTAACTGGAAAATTTGATATCGTTGTTTTCTAAATTCAAAACTCGAAGATTATACAGGCAATGGAATGGGTTTTGCGCGATACGTGTTATAGCATTGTTAGATAAATCAAGGTTTATTATTTTATTTGGAGGAATGGAAAGATCGATCTCCGGATTGTTCTTTTTACAAAAATCCGGAATAGATTGTAGTTGAAGACCAGAACAGTTGACACTCACTCCATCTATTAGTTCCGTATTTCTACACTTTGATTGCATATGAGTAGCTCCTGTCTCGCCTTTGACATTCACAAATATGAAAATAATTCCAATGAGGATTTCCATGTCAAGTAAAGCAGACGGATTTGACGTGTCATAAGACCATGGTCAACTAATCATCGCATGAATATCTCACGACTTTTAAAATAGCATTCAAACAAGGAAGTAGTCTCTAAATAAATTCGTTTGCTACCTCTACTAACAATTAAACTTTCCACAACAGTTGTCAATCCAGGGGCTCAATTTCGGGTTGAGAAATCTGTGTATTGTGTTTTCCTGTCTGTCTGAAAATGATGAATAAAATTTTATCCTAATCCCCCTCCATTGATATTAGCAGTTTTAAAAATATCGTATTTTTTAAACCAGCAAGGGGCGACACTCACAATCTTTTCTTGAAGGGCGTTGCTATAAATATATTGAAAGGGAAAAGAAACGCAGGATAACATAATATGCAATTCTTTTAACTGCCAGGACGTAGCATCATTTATGAATGTGTGTGTGTGTGGGGGGGGGGGGGGGATGGGGTGGCAGCCAGAGAATTTCAATTTACCTGGAAATTAAATTGACATGTAAAAAAAAAGGGGGGGGGGATTGTCCAAACTAGAAAATCCTATTTCGCGGGGATGAGGGTGGTGGGTAGGCCCCAACTTCTTTCAGTACCAAATTTAATTCATACACTACTACATTACCCTTATTTAACTATATTGCAACAAAAAGTGGGGGGGGGGGGGGCAACCGGCCTTTTAATGAACATTTTCAATAGTAAACAGTTATGTTTGGGAAAAAAAGGGGACAGCCCCTCCCCCCCCCCCCCCCCCCCGATGCTTCGTGCCTGACTACATGCCCAATAATTATGAAAACTGGTCAGAAGTTATCTTGAAAACTGTGCACTCAAATCGGTTTTCAGAGTTACCCAACCGTGAAATGTTTGACGTCACATAAGGAAAATGGTAAAAAGCCAAAAACAGGCACGTAGCATCAGGGGGGAGGGGGACGAGCCCCCCTTTTTTCCAAACAGAACTTTTTACTATTGAACATGTTCATGAAAGGATGGTCGCCCTCTTTTTTTGTAGCAGTATAGTGAAATAAGGGTAATGTAGTAGTGGACATATAAAATTTGGTACTGAAAGAAGCTGGAACTTAATCCCCCCTCTACGAAATAGGATTTTCGAGTTTGGACAATTTTCTTGTAATACCACTTGATACTCATCATTTTTCGATATTTACAGACGTTTTGAATTTCTTGCACTTAAGGTACGGCTGCCTGAAATTCTATGGGGTCTGGCTATTGCATTGCCTAAGGAAAGAAAAAAGGCAACAACATGCAGGTTGCTGTGCAGTTTGTTGTGAATTTTTCCACCACAGGGCAGAAGGTCTTATCCGAGTCGAAGTCAGAGAGATACTGGAAAGGTTTCCAACCAACCGTGACGATTACGTTCGCGCGTATCGCCGCGTCGAGACTGGGCTATTCATCCTACCACCTGTATATTCGTAGTTAAAATAATCTAACTGTGTCTCGGGACAAGCCCTCACCAGTTAGAATACGTCCCATATACTTGCAATGTAGCAAATCGGGAGTGGATCCACTCCGAAATGATTTTGAAGAATACAAAAGGGGTTGCACTGAAAATAACTACCAAATTAATCATAACAAACCTTTTTGAGATTGTATATGCCTTTTAACCTAAAAAAATATTCCATGTAAGTACGAAAATTCAACTCATTTTCGCAACGTTCTCGTTTCAAATTTAACGCCATGTTAACATTCGGAACTCTCTGGATTGTTCATAGAAAATGCACAGAGTTCAAGTTATCGCCCGTGTTTATTTTGCAACATTGCCAATACACGGAACGAATTCTATCGTTAAACTGGGTCCGTAGGACAATATCATTTTTAAATAGAAAGTTCTATCTAGTATATTCGCCACCTCACTACCACAGAAACTGATGTTAATACAGTAGGCAACCGTGTTCATTACATTTACCCAAAAACTGAAAGAAACCGATTGCGCAAATTTGGCTTGTGAGCTCGTCAACTTTACTTGGTGTTCCTCTCACTCGCGCATATGTGCGTCTTATGCCTATTTTTTTTCAGCATGTTAACCCCAGTCCGTGTGTCAAGAATTTCTCTCAAACATTCACATTAACCCACTAGACTTTTCTCCGTACAATCCATCTTTTTCTCCAGTCGAACATCTGTGGGACTAACTGCATGGACGGCAGGGTTTGAAGGCGTCGGAATGTCCAAGATACTCTCGACAAATAAGGGCTGCCTTGGCGAAAGAGTTGAATACTAGTATATATCCCTATGAGAAAAGTGTAACGTTTTTACGAAATACAAATGATTATTAATTGAGTCGCTTAGGTTTCCTTCCTAAGAATCACGCTTACCGGGTATATTGAATCACAACAAACTTCAGTAATACCAATGACATTAATGGATAGACACGAATAATACTTTTTCCTTGATCCTATCTGGATAATGATTGTCAAACTAAACAATAACGAACTATAACAAAAGAATCACCTATAATCAGATCAATGATCAAATCTATAACCTTATTTCTGTAGCTGCAGACTGAATGGTTTAACTGACAATTCTGTTGTTTCCCGACACAGCCTGCAACTACCTAAAACACCCTATCACAAAAGTCACTGAGACATCTTTATTATTTTACCAAGACACAATCTTAAGTCACCAAGACATTAGTTACCGAGACACTAAGGAACTAGATCCCTGAGCTGAATGGTCTAACTCACAATTCTGTTGTTTCCCGACACAGCCCAAGAACCTTGTCCAAGAGGTGTTACTCAAGCAATGAACAACAACCAAGTAAAAGAATCTAGACGGGTGTCTGTATTTATACCTTTTATCCTATGCCTAATTACCACTGATTGGTTAATAATTGGTAAGCTCTGATTGGCTGTAATGTAAACGTTGATTGGCCAAATATAAAATGATTCGATCGCAATTGGATGATTTCAGGCGCCTTACAATCACCATGATTTTTTATTTCATTACAAAAGATAAATGAACTGAAGCATGCAGATAAATGCAGAGGAGAATCAAGGCTGTTATTGATGGGCGGGGGAGGCATAGGAGATAATAAGAATTTTCGATTTTCACTTTTGGGGGGTACTGTCATTTGAGTTTCAATAACTCAATTATCAGTCAAAATCAAGTAAGCTTTTGGTTACTTGTTGATTAAAGATTAGTTTTAATGTTAGATAACAATACTTGAAAATACGTTCGGAAAAAATATGAAATCACGTCAGAAGTTTACGCGGCGTTTCTTTTTCCTTTCAGTATAATTCAGTATTGTATTCAGGTAATATAACGGGGAAGGCATGCGCGGATCTAGAGGGGAGGGGGGTCGGAGGGGTCCGGACCCCCCTGGAATTTGCAGAGTAATTAAAAGTATATACTGAAGCAAATAAAAAATGACTTTGAACCCCCCCCCCCCCCCGAAAACCTGGACACCACCACCACGAAATAGGTGTTTTTCACGTTTGGGAAAGGGATTTTACTTTTTTTTAAAAATTTTTATATATATATATATATATATATATATATATATATATATATATATATATATATATATATATATATATATATATATATATATATATATATATATATATATATATATATATATATTGCTTGTCAAGAAATTTTCTGGATTTAATACTTTTTTTGTTTTTTTTTGTTTGTTTGTTTTTTTTTTTTTTGCTTCTCAAGGAATTTTTGGGTGGAAATATTTTTGACCGGAGTGGACCCCCTCCCCCCGGAAAAAATCCCTGGATCTGCGCCTGGAAAGTTTTATGAAATTTCTGTCCTGGAGACTAAGCTTTGGGGTGTTGCATGTGCACCTTTTTTTCCTACCAGGGATCGATTGAAGAGCATGTGACTTGTTACAAAGTTTTTACCTTTTATTAAAGAATAATTTAATTTCTAGTATTACAAATAGAATAGTATTTCGCATACCTAGGATATGCATGTGTTTTATCAGGAAAACGGGTATATTTCATATACTATATTTTGAAATATCATACATGTACATTATATGTTTATTATGATTCGTTCAGTGTGTACCTTGGCAACAGTTTTACTTTATGCATATATAGGATTTATAACAATAAAAATCACGACCTTTACTATTGTATAATGTACATATTTACTAAATAATAGTATGTGAAACTTTACCCGCTTTTTTCCCCTGCGGTCAGAACAGTATGGTGGCACAATTGAGGGAGGGAGTGAGAGGGGTTAAGAGCTTAACGTATACTGTAATCATAGCATTTAACCTTAAAAAATCTTCTTCCTTATAAACGGCAATAAAGCTTTTATATGGAAGCTCCCTCTTGTAGTTGTGCTAATATGGTCACGTCGGGGTCAGAATAGGTTTTATCATGCATGTAGTATCGTTTTTTTTTGGGGGGGGGGGGGTCCAACTTGTTTTAATACG
Organism: Saccostrea echinata; assembly: GCF_033153115.1. Classification (NCBI taxonomy): domain Eukaryota; kingdom Metazoa; phylum Mollusca; class Bivalvia; order Ostreida; family Ostreidae; genus Saccostrea; species Saccostrea echinata. Next base: position 14,610,617 of record NW_026889803.1, read on the forward strand.
TTTACATGGGAAGAATTGATTGTACGTGCATTACAAAAGGGGGGGGGGGGCAACCGGCCTTTCAATGAACATTTTCATACTTAATTAACGGTAGAACATTATGTTTGGAACCCCCCCCCCCCCGATATTACGTGCCTGTTTATATTGGAATATATAGTAGGGTTCCACTAGATATCTATTTCAGAATAGATTAGTATATTTATCTGTCATATGTACATAAAGGCATAAAGGTACACTAATAAAGTATTAATTTAATTTAATTTTTTTTAATCTAGGCTCTCGGCATACAGTGGAGCCCGAACAGAGAACGAACGTTTAAAGTGAAAGTGATACATAATGAAATATCTGTTTTATATATATCTTTTCAGTTACAACAAGGGTGCATTTGGTTTCCAAAGTTTCACATTGGTCAGTATATATTTACATTTCCAATGTCTTTCTATGAGATAAATCTACAAATAAGGTAATGGCTTTATAACCCCATAAATCGATTTGCTCAGCACGTGACAAAACTACATGCTTTTTTGCTGCGTGTTGCTCAGTAATACACCTGGTGGGGATGCTTAGATTTATTATTGATTTTTTAAAATTGAATCAAGGATCAGGTAAAAATGTAAATATAAGGAATAACTGTCTGGTTTTTTGGTTTTATGATGATGATCAATCAATTTGCTCGCGTGATAATTTTACGCATAAACGCCTTCGGCGTTTATGCAAATTATCACGCGAGCAAATTGATTGATCACATCATAAAACCAAAAAACTAGACAGTTATTCCTTAATGAAATACTCCATACAAACTTCTCATAAACAAGGACGCATTTTGTGAAATCAATACGGAAGCATTCTAGATAATGGAGTATAAATTGAACGTGTCAATTTATTATGAAAAGTAGATTAAATTTACTTAATCCAAGATCTGGAAGATAAGGTTGCGTCGACGGGAAGATTTGATATTTAAAGGCGTACAGCTCAACTCTGTATTTTATAACTAGCGCAAGTGAGAATTTTGAAACTCGGGTTGATGTCGGAAGCAAATTGAAAGGGGGGGGGGGGCTAATTGAAAGTGGGGGGGGGGGCTAAACCAACAAATTAAAAAAAACGTTCGGGGACTAAGCCCCAAATTTCAATGCTTATAATATGCCTTTGCAAAAAAAGTAAGGGGGACTAAGCTTCCTCCTAGCCTCCCCCGGTTCCGACGCCTGTGTAATTCTTTAATACATGTATATATACTAATGAATATTTGAATTATTTAAATTTTATTAGATGTGATATTTTTAGAACACTGAGTTATTTCCCATTGTACCCCCCATCCCCCAAAGTGCATCCTTTTTACAAAAGGGTGTAATTATTTTACAGGGGTCGTTTTTCTTCATGAAGTGCATATTTGAAGGGTAATAACACTTTTTCTACAGACCCTGAGGCCAATTTTTCTACGTAGATGGTACTGGGAGACTGCAGCTTGTCCAGAACAGTGCATAGTGGGGACTTCAGAGGCAAAGCCCCTCCCCCATTTCAAGCTCCATACCAGAGAATAAGCTTGTATATGAAATACTTGCAAGGAGGAGAAAGTTGAATGAAGTGGGGGTAGGAGGTTGTGTGGGAGTGCCCGCACCTGAGTCTGTGACTGTGTCTCGCATTTCAGTTAAACTGTATATAGAAAACAAGCAGTTTTAATGACATTCATATGATTTCATCCAAGTTCTTGAAACTGACTGAGTATGGCTGGCGTATATGTTTGTTTTTTTTTTTGTTGTTTTTCTTACGTCTAGCTTGAAAATTGGCTTACTGTAAAATAATGAAAGATGTTGCAGAATTATTTCATTTAGGGTAAATAGGGTAAAAAAGTTTTGAGGGGACTTTTTTTGTTTGTTTGTTTGGGATTTTTTTTAACAGAAGCTGTAAGGAATTTTTCCGTTTCGATTCCAAATAATAAAAGAAGACCCTGTTTTGGAAATGCTTCTTACATGGCTTGCATAAAAAATTACACTTGTGACGTCTAGATTATTATGACGTCACAATTTCCAAAGTCGTAGGCAAGGAGTGTCGGAGCCTTGTGTTGCGTGACAGATCATTAATCGATGAAAACATCCCCAAATCAGGATGAATATTCAAGATAAGGTTTGTAGAATTTAATTTTTGTAATATATACATTTTGAAGAGTACCATTTTTATTCTCTGTAACTTAATATTGTGTCAATGTAAATTTATCAGTAGTAACATGGAAACGTAGGATGCGATTTTTTTTCTTCCTCCACCAACACGCGATTCTTTTATTAGTTTATGTTTTGGATAACTAGAAACGTATCTTTCAAAAATGTCATTGATTTTAACAATAATTTTAACTGTTTTGCCACTAGCTGTTAAAAAAGAATATTGTTTAGGATACTAGTATTCTCTTTGCCGTCAACATTACTTCAGTAGTGTTTTATAGAATGTGAACGCACAAAATTTTCTCTTTTTTCTCCCTTATATTCATTTGTTTAGAGGTTATTACAACCACGATTGCATTACACCATTTAATGTTTCCTCATGAAAGTTTTCTATCAGTACATAATATAAATTGAATTTTAATTATATTATATTATGTCGATGTAATATATTCATTCGTCACAATCATAATAACGTCATAATATCAATTATGACGTCAGTATATTTGACGTTATTGACAAGAAATGGAGGAACATCAATGAAAGTGTGTCCGAAAAAAATATGAATTTTTCTAACCATGTAAGCTGTCAAATTACAAAAGAAATATGCATTCTTCAAACGAGTAGGCAATGAGTTTGAATTCAATTTATATTTTGGAATTAGAATGATAAATCATTTGCTAAAATAATATAGGAAAACCAATTGGTAATTATTGTGGAATTTATAATGCTGCACATACTTTACAATGAATACACATTTTTTTTTATTTATTAGATTTTTTCCCAAAAATATAATTAACAATATAAATGATTTATCGAAGGATGATTTTTTTGGTCAATAATACTTCTCGCCTTTGTAGATCGAAACTGAAATACTGGATTTCGGGGAGGAGCCAGTAAAGAGCGTTGTAAGTGCTACTGTTTATTTAATCCATTAGAATTCACCGAGAAAACAAGAGTAATGTTGAACTTAAGGTTCATTGCATTGATACTCTGATTAGGGCGATAAATCTTAATAGAATAAAAGCTCTATTATTCCTTTTAAAAATTTGCGAAGGTAAAATGTCTTTTTTGTCCAATTTTTCCCCGCAAGCTATGCTAAAATTTTGCATTTTACATATTATAAAAAATACGTCTTTTGGAAAATATTAAGCATAAAAGCAACATTTTATATGTATGAACAGTTAGTTTATGAACCTGAAAATTATATATAGCGGGGGGGGGGGGGGGCGCTGGTACAAACTACACTTGCCTCTTTCCAGTGGTTATTTCCACTTGAGATGTGTAATTTAAGAAGAAACCTATTACGCATAAGTAATTATTGAAAGGATTTTATGATTAAATGTTTTGTTCCAGGATGAGAAATTGGCCATTTTGAAGTTCGATTATAGTTGGGCAGAAATGGTAGAGAGGGAGGAAGAGGAGAAAATGAAGGCGGAGAAGGAGCGGTTCAAGGTAAAATATTTATTATCAAAACAGCATGTATTTTCTTTTTTTTATTTCTTTATATATATATATATATATATATATATATATATATATATATATATATATATATATATATATATATATATATATATATATATATATATATATATATATATATATATATATTCAGTTCCTGATATCCATAGACACAATGGAGTGTACACATATTTCATATTATAATGAAAATAATTTTTTTTTTGCTAAAATGTTTGTTTGATACCGCATTTAATATTTTTTTTACCAACATACATATTAATGGTGTCTTACTTTTGTAGAATAAAGCCCAGTTGGAATTCCTGGAAGATCCTGAGAAGAACGTGGTAGGTACAATTTTACTGAACAATTTTAAATATATGAAGGAGACAATAAAAATGAGGCATCAGATCAAAATTTTGAAATGGAGAGGGTAGTAATACAAACAATCAATCACTATTTAATTTATAAAAAAAACATTTCACTGTATTTAAAGGATATGCAAATGAACACGATAGATGCATTTTTTTTTTTCAGGGAAATAAATTGGTCACCTTTCAATTCAAAGATGCAATTGTTAAGAAAAAGGATAGAAAGTCAAAACCAAAGGGAAAACAAAGAATAGAGACTGATTTGAAGAACTTGAAAGCTAATAGAAAGCCATCATTGAAGGAGAAAGAGGAAAAGGAGGAGGAAAAAATGAGGAAAAAGAGGCTGAAGCTTCAGGTGGAAATGTTGAAAGTGGAGATCCAGAAAAGACTAAAGCCAGATGTAGAAGAAAGAGAAAAGAGATTGCAAAAGGTTAAAGAAAATGAATCCGGATTGAAGGAGATAGTAGGAAAGGACAGGTTGAAAAAGAAAGTGTGGAGAGAAATGAAAGTAGAGAAAGAGGAAGGAAAATCAGAGGAGGAAAAGGTAATGAAGTCCAAGGTGGAAATAGAGGAGACTGGTTTTGAGGAAGACAGAGGGGATAATGAGAAAAGGCAGGCAGTAGAGAGGAAAAGACTGAAGGCAGAAAAGGAGGAACAGAAGGCAGGGAAAGAAAATCAAATATCAAAAAGAGAAGAGAAGGAGGAAAAAATGAAATGTAAAACAGAGGCAAAATTGATGACAAAGAAGGAGGCAGAGGACATACTGCTAACACATATGGAAGGAATATTAGAATCAGAAAGATTGAAGGTTAAAATAGAGTCAGAGATACAATTTAAAGAGAAAGTAGAAGAAAAGAACAAGAAATCAGGGGCAGAAAAAGGCGAAAATCTGGAGGCAAAAGAGAGCATGAAGTCTGAGGAAGAGGAAAAAAGAAAACCAGCAGCAGAGAAGGATATAGAGCATTATTTAAAGATAATTAAGGAAGAAAGATCGAACTCAAAAATTAAACTTAAAACAGCAATGAAGATAGAAAAAGAGGAAAATTTGGAGGAAGAAAAAGCCTTGAAATCAGAAGCTGAGAAGAATGAGAGCACTTCAGAGGAAGAGAGGCAGGAAGAAAAAATTGTAATGATGAATAAGGAGCTTGAAGAAAGACTAAGCTCAGAGAAGAAACTGAAACCAGCAAAGAAGGCAGAAAAATCAGAGAGGGAAAATGAGGAAACTTTGGAGGCCGAAAAGGTCATGAAACCAGAAGCTGAGAAGAATAATAGAACATCAGAAGTAGAGAGTAAAGAAGAGGGAAATGTTAAGATGAATAACAAACTCAAAGAAAGAGTGAGCTCAGATACAAAACTGAAAACAGCAAGGAAGACAGATAAATCAGAGACAGAAAAAGAGGAAAGTTTGAAGGCCGAAAAGGTCATGAAACTAGAAGCTGAGAATAATAGAACATCAGAAGTAGAGGGGGAGGAAGAGAAAAATGGAAAGATAAATATGGAAGAAGGATTAAGCTCAGACACCAAAATGAATATAGAGATGAAAGCAGAAAAATCAGACACCGAAGAAGAGGAAAATTTGGAGACATAAATGCCAGAAGAGAAGAGAAAGAAATCTAAAGCAGAAAAGGAGGAAGAGGAATACTTAAAGATAAATAAAGAGGAAAGACTGAGCTCAGAGACCAAATTAAATACAGTCATGAATGCTGAAAAATCAGAGACAGAAAAGGAGGAATACTTGGAGGCAAAACAGGTCATGAAGTCAGAAGCAAAGAAGAAGAAAGCATCAGAAGTACAGAAGGAGAAAGAAGAAAAGATCAAAATTAATAAGAAGCTCAGGACAAAAATGGGCAAAAGGACCAAACAGAAAAGAGAAAAGAAAAGAGAAAAGTTAAAGAAAGAAAACGAGGAAACTCTGGCATCAGAAAAAGTCTCTAAATCAGAAGCTGAGAAGAATAAGAGCACACCAGAGGTAGAGAAAGAGGAAGAGAAAAGTTTAAGGATGAATAAGGAGCTTGAAGAAAGACTAAGCTCAGAGACGAAACTGAAACCAGTAAAGAAGGCAGAAAAATCAGAGAGGGAAAATGAGGAAACTTTGGAGGTCAAAAAGGTCATGAAACCAGAAGCTGAGAAGAATAATAGAACATCCGAAGTAGAGAGAAAAGAAGAGGGAAATGTTAAGATGAACAACAAACTCAAAGAAAGAGTGAGCTCAGATACAAAACTGAAAACAGCAAGGAAGACAGATAAATCAGAGACAGAAAAAGAGGAACGTTTGAAGTCCGAAAAGGTCATGAAACCAGAAGCTGAGAAGAATAATAGAACATCAGAAGTAGAGGGGGAGGAAGAGAAAAATGGAAAGAAAAATATGGAAGAAAGATTAAGCTCAGACACCAAAATGAATATAGAGATGAAAGCAGAAAAATCAGAGACCAAAGAAGAGGAAAATTTGGAGACAGAAATGCCAGAAGAGAAGAGAAAGAAATCTAAAGCAGAAAAGGAGGAAGAGGAATACTTAAAGATAAATAAAGAGGAAAGACTGAGCTCAGAGACCAAATTAAATACAGTCATGAATGCTGAAAAATCAGAGACAGAAAAGGAGGAATACTTGGAGGCAAAACAGGTCATGAAGTCAGAAGCAAAGAAGAAGAAAGCATCAGAAGTACAGAAGGAGAAAGAAGAAAAGATCAAAATTAATAAGAAGCTCAGGACAAAAATGGGCAAAAGGACCAAACAGAAAAGAGAAAAGAAAAGAGAAAAGTTAAAGAAAGAAAACGAGGAAACTCTGGCATCAGAAAAAGTCTCTAAATTAGAAGCTGAGAAGAATAAGAGCACACCAGAGGTAGAGAAAGAGGAAGAGAAAAGTTTAAGGATGAATAAGGAGCTTGAAGAAAGACTAAGCTCAGAGACGAAACTGAAACCAGTAAAGAAGGCAGAAAAATCAGAGAGGGAAAATGAGGAAACTTTGGAGGTCAAAAAGGTCATGAAACCAGAAGCTGAGAAGAATAATAGAACATCCGAAGTAGAGAGAAAAGAAGAGGGAAATGTTAAGATGAACAACAAACTCAAAGAAAGAGTGAGCTCAGATAAAAAAAATGAAAACAGCAAGGAAGACAGATAAATCAGAGACAGAAAAAGAGGAAACATTGGAAGCAGAAAAGAACATGAAACCAGAAGCTGAGAAAAATAATAGAACATCAGAAGTAATGAGGGAAGAAGAGGAAAATGTTAAGATAAATATGGAGGAAAGATTAAGCTTAGAGACCAAACTTAAAATAGCAACGATAGCAGAAAAATCAGAGACAGAAAAAGAGGAAAATTTCGAGGCAGAAAAGGTCTTTAGATCTGAAGCTGAGAAGAATGAGAGCACATTAGAGGCAGAAAGGGAGAAAGAGAAATTTGTAAGGATGAATAATGAGCTTGAAGAAAGATTTAGCTCTGAGACAAAACTGAAACCAGAAAAAAGGGCAGAAATATCAGAGACGGAAAAAGAGGAATCTTTGAAAGCAGAAAAGGTCATAAAACCAGAAGCTGACAAGAATTATAGAACATCAGAGGCAGAGAGGGAGGAAGAGAAAAATGGAAAGTTAAATATCGAGGAAAGACTAAGCTTAGAGACCAAACTGAAAACAGCAAAGAAAACAGAAAAGTCAGATATAGAATAAAGGGAAAATTTGGAGGCAGACAAGGTCTTAAATTCAGAAGCTGAGAAGGCGAAAGGAAAACCAGAAGGAGAGGGGGAGGAAGGGGAAATTTTAAAGATAAATATGGAAGAAAGACTAAGCTCAGAGACCATACTGAACACAGCAAAGAAAATAGAAAAATCAGAGACTGAAAAAGAGGAAACTCTTGAGGCAGAAAAGGTTAGGAAACAAGAAGCAGAGAAGAAAAAGAGGACATCAGAGATAGAAATGGTGGAAGAGAAAATTGTAAAAATGAATAAGGAATCTGAAGAAAAGCTAATCTCACAGACCAAACTGAAAACAGCAAAAAAGAAAGAAAATTCAGGGACAGAAAAAGAGGAAACTTTAGAGGTTGAAACGGTCATAAAATCAGAAGCTGGGGAAAGTAATAGAGCAACGGAAGAAAAGAGGGGGGAAAAGGAGAATGTACAGAAAAATAAGGTGCTCAAAGAAAGAATGAGCTTTGTGACCAATCTGAAATCAGCAAGGAAGGCAGAAAGTTCTGACATAGAAAAAGAGGACAATTTGGAGGTACAAAAGCTCATGAAATCAGAAGCAGAGAAGAATAAGAGAACATCCGAAGTGGAGAGGGAGGAAGAGGAAAACTTCAAAATAAATATGGAGGAAAGTCTAAGGTCAGATACCGAATTGAAAACAGCAAGGAAAACAGAAAAAATCAGAAGCAGAAAAAGAGGGAACTTTGGAAGCAGAAAAAGCTATAAAATCAAACGTAGAGAAAGTGCATTGGAAATCTGACACAGAAAAGGAAGAAGAGGAAAATTTAAAGATAAATATGGAGGAAAGAGTGAGCTCGGATACCGTGATGAAGGGGGAGAAATCAGAGACTGAAAAAGAGGAAACTTTCGAGGCAAAAAGGTCTTGAAATCAGAGGCAGAGAAGAATAAGGGAATGTCAGAGGTAGAGGGAAAGAAAGAGAAAACTGTAAAGATAAACAAAGAGCTTGAAAAAAGTCTAAGCTCAGAGAACAAACTGAAAACAATAAAGAAGACAGAAAAATCAGAGACAGAAAAAGAGGAAACTTTGGAGGTAGAAAAGATCTTGAAACCAGAAGCTGAGAAAAGTAAGAGAACATCAGGAAAAGATAGGGGAGAAGAGGAAAACTTAAAATTGAATATGGAGAAAAGACTAAACTCAGAAGCCAAACTGAAAACAGCAAGGAGAACAGAGAAATCATAGACAGAAAAATTGGAAAACTTGAAGGCGGGAAAGGTTATAAAATCAAAAGCAGAGAATGTGCAAAGGAAATCTGAAGCAGAAAAGGAGAAAGAGAGAAATGTAAAGATAAATAAAATGGAAAGATTGAGCTCGGAGACCAATATAAATACAGTGTTAAAGGTAGAAAAATCAGAGACAGAAAAGGTCAAGAAGTCCGAAGCGGAGAAGGAAAGAACATCAGAAGTAGAGAGGGGAAAAGAGGAAAATGTAAAAATAAATAAGGAGCTTGAAGAAAGACTTAACTCAGAAATACAACTGAAAACGGCAAAGAAAACAGAAAAAACAGAGACAGAAAATGTGGAAAATTTGGAGACAGAAATGATCGTCCAGTCCAAAGCAGAGATGGTGAAAAAGAAATCTGAAGCAGAAAAGGAGGAAGAAATAAACTTAAATATAAATGAAGAAGAAAGACTCAGCTCAGAGAAGACTAAACTAAGTAGAGTAATGGAGGCGGGAAAATCAGAGACAGAAAAAGGGGAAAATTTGGACAGAGAAGACGTCCTGAAATCAGAAGCAGAAAGGGAAAAAGAGGAAAACTTTAATATAAATATAGAGTTCCATCTAAGCTCAGACACCAAACAAAAAACAGCAAGGAAGACAGAAAAATCAGAGAGAGAAAAAGAGGAAAATTTAAAGGCAGAAATGGTCATGAAGTCAGAAGCAGATGACATCAGTTATACAAATGAAAGACCACCTTTTTGGCAGATTTTCCTTTGTGGGAGATTTTGTTTTTCTGTGAGTACAAATTTCCTTTCCTTTATTGCATTTTTCATCACAAAGTTTGCACTAAGGTGTTTTTCATTTGTCTTTATTCCCAAGACTGAAATTCAAATTCAATTTTTTTTAATTCATGTTTTCAGAAAATTCAAATTCAGTTTTTTAATTCATGATTTCAGAAAAAGGAAAAGAACAAAAAAACAGAGAAAAGGGGAATTTTGGGAAGAATGCGGAAGCTTTTAAGAAGATAATTTATAATGAAATACTTAAATAATGACAGTATTATTTTTTTTTAAAAATATATCTAATCATTCATTTATGTATTTATGTATTTCTTTATCTGTAATAGATTCTTTTCTTTAAAAATCATTTCCTTAACTGTTTTCTAAAGCTTTTTATTTCTATTACCACTTATCTGTTGTGTCACCTTGAGCTTCAAAATTATATATATAATAATTAATATAATAATTATAATTAATAATAATATAATATCATATTTATATAAATAGAGGACATTCAATGTTTTATAGATGAATATGGAATTTATTTCACGAGTGAGACAGGATTTTTTTTATATTTTTCACGAGTGCGAAGCACGAGCTTGTTTGGTGTAGTTGAATATGGAATTTATTTCACAAGAGAGACGGGATTTTTTGATATTTTCACGAGTGCGAAATAAATTCCATATTCATCTACAAAACATTGAATATTCTGTTTATTACATTTTCTTTGATTTTCCCTTTGCCTCTGTCTTTTCTTAACACATTGTCATAGCTAGGCTTGACTTCATAGTTGAGCGGTTGAGGCGTCATAGCTTAGCAGTTGTGAGATTGAAAACATTACATAGCATTGATTTTAGCAACATATTTGGGAAGAAATTTGCAGTTTTAGCTCTGTTAAGATGTTTAGTTAATATCTCTATATTATAACAGGCCAGAAATTATTTTTACTTACTTTGATATCCTTTCACACTGTGAGAGAATATCATTTTGGTATCCTTTCACACTGGGAGAGAATATCACCTTTATTCAATAAATATATCACAGTATTTCACTGTTGAAAATGTAATAAAGATATATACGAATTTGTGGCCTCAATCTACCCCTTGAGGGCCTTAATTTGAACAAAGTTGAATCGGCACAATCTCAGGATTCTTGCAGTGTATTCATGGACCTGTTCTTGAAAAGAACATTTTAAAATACTTCCCCGTCTATTCTTATGTAAAACGTTGATCCCTATTATGGCCCAACTTGTATCTGCACTACCTAAGGATGATTGGATCTTGATATTAAAAATCATGACCTTACTATTCTTGAAAAAAAGACTTTCAAATGGCCTGACCAAATTTTTTACTGTATTTTAATTATCTGCCCTTGAAAGAGGATATGGCCCTTCATTTGAACAAACTTGAATCCCCTTCACCCAAGGATGTTTTGTGGAAAGATTGGTCTAATGGTCCTAAAGAAGATGAAATTGTTTAAGGTCTACAACAAAATAAAAACATCCACAGAGATTTCACTTCCTTAGATTTCTAATCATACATACTAAAAGAGTCATAAAAACTGTTATAAATTGCTGTGGAAAATCACTGTACCGGTAAAGCAAGCATATGGCTTCAGTGTACTAGTCAACAACCACTTGCAGTGTACCAGAAAATCATGCATGTGGTATCAGTGTACCTATAAAGCATGCATATGGTGTCTAATTTGAACAAGCACCCATAGAATATTTGCGACATGCACTCCAATCTCACCAGGATTTCTCCCCTGGAAACACCAGTCTCCAGGATCAATAAAACATTTTAAGCTTAAGTCAAAATCTTTATGTTGTACTAAAATCTTGTAAAGTCAGAGCAAAATTAAAATATTTTACAATTCTGATTTACAAAAGTGTTGTTAACGGAAATTAGAGATAAATTCAATATTTAATAAACAATTTACAGACACAAAGTCTGTTTCATGATCTTGGGGCCAGGTGCCTACGAGGAGAAAGCATACAGTTGACTGGTCACACCTGCTGGGAGCCTTTTGTATCAAGTTTTTGACCTATTTGTAACCTCTTATACATCTCCGGTGTCTTCTTCAAACAGAAAAGTCTCAAACTGCAAAATACTTGGCTTAGAAACTGTTATTTCAGTTTGGTCAAACTGCAAATGGAATGAAGTGTGGGAGGCATCCAAAGTGCATGCTATGGAAATTGAACACTTAACAGTCACACTTAACCACTGCTCATCACAATTTCCTGCGTCCCAACTCTATTTGCTTATGAGTTCAGCATTTTAGAATATGAATACTGTGGTCTGGATAGTGTCCTCTTCAAATAAGCAACAATCTTAGATGTACAATCTTTAATGTATTTTAAATATCACACACATTAGATATAGCCCAACTGCTGTTTGGTATAAAAACATTTGCACTTTATAATAAACTTGCATAAGTGATCCTCTCATATAAATAAATAAACTGATCTGTAAAACAGGCTGAATAGAAATACAAATTCACAATGTCCAACCTCGCATTTCTCAATAACAGAATATTCAAATCTATCAATGAATCGTAACTCTTCCATAAAACAGTAGTAGACAAGATTTCTTCATAAGATCACAATAGCATTCTGATCACAAAAAATTATATATGCAGTACATATTAAAAACCAGTCACCGTTTTTATGAAAGCCATCCTTTAGATGTTTCCATGCACATTCTGTGCATGCATACATACATGCTGATACAATAACATATTATGTACATAATGACAATTTTTGACATTTCTTATATTAGTTGTCCGATTTTTTAATTTTCACATGATGTTGATATTATTAATATCATTTTTATTGACCCAATCAGCAGAGCGGGTGGACTGAGATCAAAAATGTAACCTGACAAAATCAAAGAGATGTAGCATTGCAGCAGAGCATTATGACCTTCTCAAAAATACTCCCACCCTCATAATTGGAATACCGGTATGAAAAAAAAAACATGCGCTCATTAAGGTCTTGATTATTACCGGGTAATTGACCTAATTCTACAATTCAGAACAAAACACACAGAGGCACCATTTGAAAATTATTAAATGATAATAATCTTTAATTCTTATAGTTATAAATAAATTTTTTACTGCTGATCAAAAACAAAGAAAAGAGTTTTCCTTTCATCACATACAGCACATTCAACTTGCTAGGTCATCAAAAATACAGAAACAAAATTCACTAGGTAGTATTCAAACCATTATCTTCTAAATGTCCTCAATTTCACTTTTGTGCTGTTCTTTGACAGAAACAAAAATGGATAAAATGAACAATTTACAGTGAATCTGAGAAGTGTTGCATATAATGATTGTTCATTGACATGCCCGCATCCAGTAGCTAATGACATCTACAAAACTTGGAAATTTTGTCAGGCACTTGCTTGTCTGTTTGTCAGTGGAGATAGTCTGAGAGGTTGGCAAATGCACAGGACCCAATCTTGGCTTTGGACATTAGCTTCATGCACTCAGTAGACTGGGCAATGACCAGCTCTAGTGGAGGTTGTTTAGGCAGACCCTGGGATTCTACAATATGTCATTATTGAAGGTCTTACACAGATTCTCTAATAATTCTACACTACTGAATCCTTAAACTAGGTCTGTGAGAGTTTTGAAAATTGGCTGGAGTTGTGAAATTTGAAAATGAGAACTTTATTAGTACCTTTAAAGCATCAAAATGCAAGCATATATAAATATTTACAAAAACAAGAGATTACTCATTAATTATTGGTTCACAATACTAGACTAGATTTTCCTCATCTTTATCTATCAGAAGGATTTACAAATTACAGTACCTAATATAGCACTGTTTAAGGCAGCACAGATTGATTCTCGTTGCACCGGGTCTAGCTGGTATCCTACCGGACTGTTCCATGGATCAGAGTACGCCAACAAACTAAAGGCATTCTAAATGTAACACAAGAAAGATAATCATATAACTGCTATTCTTTATCATAATGAAAACAAAAGTTGTACAATTCTACTTGGGCATAAAATAAACAAAAATATGCAAGAATTCTGCACACCATTTAAAAGCACAGTAAACTGCACTGGGTCATTGAAGTACTGTTACTCAATTCTCATAAAATGTACCTCATGGGTCCAAAATAATTATAAATCATTTAACTTTCCTCAATCCAAACATAATACGTTAATGATGACGCATCACAGTTCGCACAGATATTTATGCAGATAAACTGAAGTCACCTGTAGTGATCTATTGTTGCTCTCACTTTTCCCGTACTCCCGTTTTAGCCTCTGGTTCATAGACTGGAGTTCTCTTCCAAACAGCAACATTTTCTCAATGGCTGCCTGAGATCCTCCACACAACTGTCTTTTACCTGAGGGGGCATCCACATCTATTGACATAAAAAACATCACTGTAGTACAGATATTTCAGATCCTATATACATGTACATTTCTACAACAGTTAACTTTAAGTGGTGAGATCAGAAGTTCAATATCTGACAGAGAAACTATAAAATTCACATACTAAGTTTTCATCAAGACCCTCCACTCCCTTCAAAACTAAATGTAATGAATGTTGATTGAAATTTGATTATTAAACAAATTAAATACTAGTATTTATAACACTGTAAATAACTTGTGTTTCTTTTGTTTATTCATAAAAAGAATCATTTCAAATAACAACATAAAGTCTGAAGTACATTTTTTGTGAATAAATCGTTTACTAAAAACATGCACATTAAAGTGCAATGAGTGTTAAGCTTCTTTATTGAATTTTTTTTTTTTTACAAGTACATTCTAAGAGTAAACATATGGATCCATGTGTCATAGGAATGTTCTCCTGTGGTGTCATAAGCAAGAAAGGTACCTTAATTTCACTGAAGCAAACTTTGCAACTGGTCACTTCAATTGTTGTTTAAAAAACATCTAATATTTTATCTTTAAAAAAATCACAAATGATTACCCCCTACCAATCGTATATGTGTAAATAATTGAATTTTCAAAATTCCAGGCCCCATGACTTTTCATTTTTCAGTATATTTATATACACATATTAGTCTAAAACATTCATAAGTCTTTGCATGGCATCCAAAAATCTATTTTTATAAATTTAAACCATTAAGCTTCTTAATCCTAGAAACCCAAAAAAGCAATCATTTTTTTAAAAAAATTATTAAATGAAGCCATGATCTTATTGTATAGCCTCAATTTTTCAAATTTTATTTCATATCATAAAATAATTTATAATATATATTATATTTTCTAATACAGTCTTTTTGTAGTCCCTAAATAATCTATATGTATGAATGCAAACAGATCAAAACACTACGTATTCACTGGATTTGAAGCTGTATTCAAAGAGGGGATCAGTTCACATGGAAGGGAGATTGTGACATCACAAATGACACCTCAAACAAGGTTGTAAACAAAGATTGCAATGGTTAGAGCCAGCTGTGTATCTGAACAGAAAAAAAGTTAGGCAAACCTATTGCCTATTTATTATCCAAACATTTCGATGGGAAATGATGTCAAACACACAACGAAAGGAAACTTGTAATCTGAACACTTTTAATCCTTCTCTGACAGAAGTTTGTTAATGAAAATGGTGTAGTCATGCAGCCTTCAGCGTCCTTTTTATTCATACCCACACTATTTAATAAAACAATTATGGACTCTTGAGATTTTGTCTTGGTCAATATTGATATTCTCTGGTGAATATCAAACCATATTCACCACCAAAAGAGTCCATAATTGTATAATATTATATCATACTTTACAATATATTCCTTTTGTAAATGTGACAATGAGATCAAAAATTGAGCCAAGTCATCAAAGTTTTATGGCCATGAAGCCAGATTTGGCACGAATATCATTCCAACCATGTTCTCAAGTTATTACATCAAAACCGAAAACAGACAGATGACCTAATAGGGTCACCCTATATCCTCTACCCCTTTTAAAATAGGAGTCCATAATTACCAGACAATGGTATCATGTTCTATTTACATACCAAGATCAATACCTCAGTAACAAGCACTCTAAGTGCTGTTGCAGAATTAATTACGATGAAAAGTGTTTGAATACACCTATATACATCCCTTCTTCTTCAAAATGTTATAAATTGCATCTTGTTTACCTACCCATGTCCTCTGATTTGCATGTGTGATTATTTCCGTTCATGTAAGCTCCGTCTGAGTTTCCATTTGTGAATGCTTTAGTCTCTGTAACAAGTCCATCCATCATTTCCACATCATCATCCTCAATCATGTGACACTCCGATCCATTCATTGATATATTCGCACGATTCATTTGTTCCTCAGATATCGTCTTTAAATCACCCATATTCTGATTGTTACTTTGTGACACCTGTAAGTTTTGACTTGTTTGTGAAGATGAACCTGAACTATGACCCTTGACACCTATAGGTCGGTTAGGACTATTGCCACGGGATCCTACTGGAGTGTTTTTCTGTGAATATGAATTTGTGTGGTGGACAGGGCTCATATTGGGACTGGAACGGTTAGATCCACTCCCATGTCGTGATTTGGGGCTGCGAATTGCTGGGCCCCTCACCTCTGTGTCAGTTCCATTCACCATCTCAATGAACTGTCTACATTTGAGCATAAACAATAGATTTAGGTTTCTCTCCAATAAACCTGGATACAACTGTTGTGTGGTCTCTATTGCTTCACCCATACGACCTGCTAGGACCAATTTCTGTATTCCTACAATCAAAACACCATTATTTACTGGCATTTGTGTATTCCTATAACCAAAATACCACTACTTACAAGCAATTTTGCATTTCTACAATCAAAACACCATTCTTAATTAGCAATTCTGAAAAATGTTTTTTTAGTTTTGTTGCTGGTTTTACTAATATTGAAATCTTGAAGAACATTCATGTAGAGTAATCAAATTCAAAACTGAACAGAAACCTTGCACGATGTCTAAATTTTACCAAAATTCCAAAAAATCTATACAAAAAAAAATTACTCATATTTGTGAGATGTGTGTATAGATTTACTTTGTCTGTTTTTGATGGATGACATGTCCTCTTCTATGGTCTGGCCGGTCGATCGTGAGAATGCCTCAGCGGTACCACAGTAACCGTGATGTACTAGATATGTAGATACAATCCTACATAAAAAAAATCTGTTGCTTCAACATGGTCAAAAAATTGAAGTTTCATCAAGTTAACATTTAAAAAAAAAATGAATAGATATACATGCACCATATTCATGGTAAAGGAAGGGACGGATTCAATATGATGTTTGAAAATAAATTATGAAAGAACGAATACTTTCATTATTAAACTATAGAAAACAGCAGAATGTGTTAACAGCAAATTGCAATGGACAACTGAAATTGCTTCAAATTGTTTGAAATTTGTTATTTTCTTATACAGTGTTTTTTTTATTTGCTCCCCCCCCCCTTCCCTCTCCCTTAGTAATGAGGGGAAAAACATAACTTTATTGTGAGCATGAATTTTCTATATATCTGTGTTTGACCGTACTATGTTTATGAAGTTTTACAGTTCCCATTAATACGCTCAGTCATACATACTGTTGTAGGGCCGTCTGCCATTCCCCTTTTTTGTCATTAACAGGGAACCTCTCTATAGTCAATTTGGTCTTCATGTGCCACTCCTGTAATACAGAAATTCAACATTATATAAATACTATGTGTAATTGAGTGTAACATTGAAAATCTTCACCACAAGAAAACCACTGTCAACTGAGGCACAGCCGAGATTGACAATGGTTTTCGAGGGGTGGAAATTTTCAAAGTTACACTCAACTACATGCAATATTTATTATATTATACTGAATGTTTTATACAAATACATATTACAGTGAACCTTGCACGCATAAATTCTGCGCAGTCAATATTTTTTTGAATATCACCCATCGTCAAGCAATGTTGACTGTTGCTAGGCTGGAGGGCATGGCTTCATTATTCAGCAGGTAATAGTGTTTTTTAACAAATGTTTCTTAAGAATCAGATTCAACTAATTTACATGAAAGTATAATATAATAAAATGTTTTAATATAGCAATGTTATCATAAAATTTCTTTATTTCAGAAGGAAAATTAGCTCAGTGTTTCTATTTTTTTACACGATACATTCCATATAATACTTAGTGACTACACATATAAAGCGGTTTAGTTTTACATTCTCAGTTCACTGATTGCAGAGAATTTCACACTGTTTTGCAATATTAAAGAGTAGCCAAAGTTATCCTAGCCCTTCCTACTTCAATTAGCACTATATATACTGTTTAATCCTACAGAGGTATATATGTACCTTCATGTAGTCCTCTATGTCAAACACAAAGGGGGTCTGTCCAAAGTTGGCCTCGACCACCTCCCCTGGAGTCTGGAGGCCCACAGTGGGGTAAAGATTTGACTGAAAAAAAAAATAACAGCATTCACTGAACAGCAAGGCAAGAGCAATTTAACTTTTTTTTTTAAATCCAACATTAGCATTTGTCATTAAGACATGATTTATAAATAAATTTTAAACTTATTTAAATGCAAGATGTGTTTTTGCATTCTAAATAATATTTAGCTTTTTTATGTGGTTTATTTAGTTGTTGCTGTAAACAGAACTATCTGTAAAATTATTTCAAATTACTAAACACAACACATAATCCATAATATATATTTACATAAAGGTGATTATAGATTTAAATGTGTATAGTATGTATAGGGTTGAGGTACCCTACAATACAAGAGGCCTTTTAAGTCACACTGCTCACTAGCAATATGTTGCTTTTTCAAGACGCCTTCAAGACTGGCCCATACTTAGTCAGAACCCTTATTTAGAAATGATTGCATGCATGTATTCATTTGAAAAGGACTGTTCCAGATTTGTGTGTATCTGGGGTGGAGATGGGGGTAAGGGGAAGGGTCAGGTGGCATTTTCATTCATATTTTTAATGTACGTTGGGGATGAAGTTTTCTTTTTTTAGGTGGGTGGGTGGTGTTGGCAGAAATTAAAATTGATTCATGGTTGGTCCAAAGAGAATTGAAAACAAAATTTTGTGGATATAATATTTATATTTACTGCATTTTGGTGAAACCAAAAGACATAAGCAAATGAATTCAAGAAAGCCACTTCATTGGCAATCACTGTCAACGTTTCCTCGAGTTTTGAGACTGAAAGGGAGGTAACAAAAAAAAAAGATTTAGGAGGTCTCGTGGGATCTTTGTCATCAAAACAGAAATGGCTAAGCCGTGGAATATTCTGAATGTATTGAATTTCTTGTCTGAAAATGGCCCTGAAAGCCTTTGTATCGACATTTAAAGGTGCGAGACTAAATAATGGTAAAAATGAAGGTCTGCTTCCAACGTGAAGTAGATGGTGATTTAACAATTTATAACATATATTTTACTATGGATAAAATAAAGTGATAAATATAAAGTAATAAATAAAGGGGGGGGGAGGGAAAAAATATTTTGTGGGCAGTGAAAAAAAGTGCCGTCTGACACCCCTCACACACAATTAATTCTGGAATAGCCCTAAATTCATGAAATTATAACCAAGTTTTTATTCAAATCTGTACATATTTCTTCTGGCTTGACACCTGGAAATATTAGTGATAAATAGAACAAATTATGACTTTGCAAAAATTAGGTTGGTTCCTTCTGAGTTACTCATAACACAGTAAATCAATAGATCTAATCTGAATTTAGATATGCCAGCTTTCATGCAAGTTTTGTCTTTTCTGGATCAGTTCTTGAAGATTTTTCCTAATGATTCCAATCTACCCTATTTTCAGATGTATTTTTTTCTTAAATTATTTCCCCTTGGATAAAGAGACTTTGAACAAATTTTAATTCCCTTCACCTAAAGATGCTTTGAGACAAGTCTGGTTAAAAACCCATGGTTTTGAAGGAGAAGATAAAAATGTTATACCTGGCATACACCTATACAATAATAGTGCTTAAGATTATTACATTTGTGAAACACTTACTGGTAAGTCTGTAAATGCAACACCTGAAACAAGATAAAAAGTTAATTACTTAAAAAAGTTATCTGAGTTTTAGAACTTGTTTCAGATATATACTTTGTCTCTTATTTTCCTTTGATTCTGTGTATACAAACCTAAATTGATTCCATTTTTGGTGTAGAAACAGGAATTGTCTATGAGGTTGACACAGCAGCCTATCACATCTCCTGTTGTAAATGTTGGACCATACGGCTGACCAGTGCCAGAGGAACAGAATGAATGACCATCATCTCCATGGTAACCATAGGAATGCTTATCCCATCCTACAAATAAGATCTCATCTTATAATCGTCCATTTTTCCTTTGACTTATTGAATGGCAAATTAGTTATTTTGGACCTGTCATAAACACTTTTCATATTCTAGCTAAGAAGAAAAAAAATTCATATTCAATGACAGAAATTGAGTCTCACTTAAGAAACTTGCTAATACTGTCAAAAGTTAAAGCATAAAATATATTTTGGACATCAATAATAGATGTTTGCCTGACTAATGGTTTGTTAGATTAATTTTTCCCCTCCCATTTACATGTTTGTTCAAATCATGCCGCATTTATTTCATACTCTGCAATAAAAGAATTTTCAAGGGATTTCACTACCTAATCAAAAACATAATAAAAATGCACAGCTGGAATACATAAAACACCCATCTGGAACTATAATAATGCATATCCATTTATGTGTAGTCAAAGTCACAAGCTGTGACCCTGTCATTTGCAACTTCTTTGGAATAAAGTTACTGTAATATACCAGAAGTGTTATCTATTATATTATTTACAGAGACACACAAAAGAATTTTCTTTATAACCAATTAAATAAGTCAAAGAAAATAATTTTAAAAAATCATGCGGCTTGAGAGTGTGAAAGATATGACCTGGATATGATATTACTTTGGATAGCTATGAAATTCAAAATGAGGTCACAATGACCTACTTTTGGGTCATATGATATACTTTCCCCATCCAAAGCAGTTTGATGATGCTAGGTCTCATATCCAAAGAATTTTAATTCCATGAATGTGTATTTAAGCTAAATTGAAGCAAGTATTGATAATTAAAAGGCCATCATTCAATGAATGAGAACATGACACAGGCATCTTGTACTTCAAACATTACTTCAGGCAGAGGTGTCTATTCAAAATATGACAGACCAAAATTAGGCTCTTGATCTTCTGCAGTAGGCAAGATATAAATCCCAAAAGACTCAAAAATATCTTGTATTCCTTCTGGGCCTATAATGGAAAACTTTCAGAATCTCTTCTTTTTTCCTCCTATGTTAATAGAAATCTATTCCTATCACCCCATCCCTCGTCAGGATGAAATTCAGTCCTAACATTACTTGGTATTAAAATAGGTCTTGCTAGTTGATAAACATCATACCAAATCATACCAAACATCATACCAAATCTAAACATGAAATATAATCATGGAGGTGATTACAAATTTTTGTGGAGTCCTTGTAAAGAATTAGATATATCCTTTATCTATACTGTACAGACTTTTTATTATTATTATTATTCTTTATTTGCTTAAAACATACGTATTAACACAATTTTATAACATTATACACAGAAAAAGTCAGAATGGTATGGTACAACGGTTCTGTACATGAAAAGCAGCACATGTATTAGAGAACAAATTCTTCAATCAAGAAATTTCAAAGATTTTTCAATCTAGCAAACATTGTAATTTAATATTAAATGCACTTGGTATTAAAGGGACAATTCTTGCACACACACACATAAAAAAGTAATTCTAATTCATTGATCTATAGCTAACATTGACCACCTATATGAAATTCCAATCTATTTTTACTTTGATTTTATATGTAAACAGATTACAGAATCTAGATTATTTCATAGATTAGTTAATCTTTTCTTACCTGGTAATCGATTCATGTTGACTCCTTGTGCAGAGAGACCAATCCCCATATATCTGAATTGAAATAAATATATACATGTATCAACAAAATTGATCCTGAGCATGCAAAGATGATAGAATGTTTTCATTCACAACTTTAAAAGGAATTACAAGAAATATGATATGGAGTCAATTTTTATTCAAGTAATAATGGAGAAAATCTATTGCTCTAGAATTTTACAAATCTTACAGATTACAGATAATGCAGCCTGCCTGATACTATGAAAAGGGGCTTTTAGGCCATGTAAATTTAAATTTTAGATTCTCATCCTAATTTGCTTGAAAATTGGGGCGGGTGGTGGATAGGGCTGTGCAGTGCACCGAAAATTTTGGTGCATCACGGTTCATACTGTTCGATTCGGTGCACCGATCCAAAATTCCGGAATTCGGTTAGGTTTGGTTCAAAATTTACATAACACGTGTAAACAAAATTGGCCGAAGTCAGTGATTTATTTTTTTTTAATTCCACAAATGTCTTTTCCTTTTACAATAGAGGTTAGTTTACATTGGTATGGGCTAGTAAATAGACCGACGGGCTAGTGAAAAAGTAGCAGGTATTTTCCAAGTTTTGCTTTTAAATCCCAAATCAATAAAAAAAAAAAATCAAAGAAGTGTGGTTCTGACTTGTTCATAAATCTCATCTATCTAATTCTTTTAGCATTTCTACATTACATGTATTTATTTCTAAAGACCATGAAAAGGATCGTCTTTTTTTTTTTTAGTAATCCGAATTTCCTCCATCCCAATTTTATGGAAAATACATGAAGGTATCACATTAATTGATTAAAATATTTCCAACTACTCAACCGGTTCACTGAAGAGTAAATATTTACAAGGGTTATAAAAATAAATTAACATTGCATTTGATAATTTGAATTAAAAAAAATAAATCACTAGCTTTCACTTCATTTTGGAAAAGGATCGAAGTCCAATGAGCAGAAAAAAATGTATACTGCTATGTTACAAGGTATCCAAAACATGATTGTTCATTCTATTAAATTCTGCATTAAATAATTTCATTGATTATTTATTTATTAATGATGCAGAAGAAAATGCAAATAGAGAAATAAGCAGAAGAAAAATGAAAAGAAGAGTAATTCACTATGAAATGTAGATGGAATAAAATAATACAACAAAATTTTCAAATTTTATTATGTTTTTGGGCTAGTAGAAATTTTACTTTTGCCAATAAAAATATCAAATCTACTAGCCCCACTTGTTAGTGTCTCCAAAAAGTTTTTGTGAGGACTGAAGTAAAGGGGTTTAATCAGTTTATAAAGCAGAGATTATTATTTTTCATTAATGATGAGAAATATTTGGACTGTTTAAGGTTAAATCGAACCGAATCGAAAAAAAAACTGAACCGTATCATTCTGAACCGAAACCAAACCGAATTGATTGAACCCTGAATTGTCCCAGCCCTAGTGGTGGATTTTATTTTTTAATTTTTACTCTGGAACATATCTATGCATAACGTTCTTCTTATACAAAATATTCATAATCATTTTTCTAAATGAATTCAATGTAAATAGCACATCTATTTATTCAGAGCAAATCATTCTCCTGCAAACCATCTGAGGATGAAACAGAATTGGAGCGAACTATCTCAGGGCTAACCATGCATTGGCGTGAAACATCCTGATACCATTCAAATACATTGTACACGGTCAATCACGGTGCACTGTTGCTGTAAGAGCTTTTTTTCTAAAATGTTCCATTCAGTTTGACCAACAACTTCTTATGTTTTGTCTAAAAATATCGTAGTTTTCCATTATCCTTTATAAAGTCCTATTTTAATTTTCATTCTTGACTTGTACATTCAATAAATTGTCAACATTTTGCAAAACAGGATGTCTAATATATTTATTATAATAATCTCTGCTGAACTGTTCTTATACATTTACTGTTTTCTGTAGCACTAATCATTCAGTATGCCAATTTTAAAATATGATTGCTACGAGATGCTGTGATTTTCTTCATCTCAAATGCTATATTTTTACTTTTTTCAGATCTCTTAAAAAATATGTACCTACATGTAGATTTATCAAAGCTTAATATAGCTATTATTTTGTTTTTTTCTGCCTTCTCTATACAGGTATATTAATTTTTTAAAAAACGTGACAAGGGCATTTTGAGAGGGGCGGGCGGGGATGAGAACCTAAACTAAAATTTTATTTGGCCTTAATGGTAAATGTTTTCAGTAACTGTCCAAGTGTATTAGCTTATTGAATCAACCCATTTAGTGAAGCATGCACAATGCTTCGAAATTACAAAGAAAGATGCACTGCTCTAATTTACCTAAACCTCACTAACTGCCTTTCATCATTATTGAATTTCCTGAACCTCCCAAGAATCATGTGTCAATTATACAATATGGTGCCCCTTTACCATTGATTTTTTAGAGCATGTATGAAAATTGGTGCAGCTAAATGGCAAAATTCAGAGAGTGGCATTAACAAATCCATTTTCATTCACAATAATCGACTTTGACAAGATACACTCTTGTTGGCTCTTAAGTGATATAAAATTGTATGTTGTCAGGAAAGAAAAAAACAACTAAAATTGTATAGGATCCATTGTAGCTGACCTTTGGTTAGGAGGTCACTGACCAGATCACATGACCCCTCTACTGTCAGACACTGGCCAATCGACCTAGATCTGAGCACAGCCCAGTGTTTACACACTGACCTATCAGTACATTTACACACCACAGTCAATAAACACTAAGCACGATTAACAACACATCAATACAAAAGCTTTTGCTTTCCTAGATTTTTTTTCATGTAATTTATAAACAACTCCTTATAGCCTGAGAAGCACCAGACATCTGATTCTAATGTATGAAGTTTCTATAATTGTGTGGTATAAATACAACCACTCTTAAGAAACAGAAGTATGCCAACAACCTTGCTCTACATTTATAAAACCAAAACAAATATATACACTAAATCCTTAACCTTGAAGGAGAGGTGAAAATTCTCGAGACACATGTGACATTCAAAGGTGCACCTCCCATATAATTAGGACTTAAAAGAGTCTTTACATAGGTTTTATGGTACATGTTCTAGATCATTCACTAGAAGCAATAATCTACTGTATGTAAACATCCCTGGTGCATATCACTGTTATTTCTATCTGCAGTCAGACAGAATAACTGTACAACAGACATGTATAAGAGCCTGGAGATATCCCTATGGTGCCAGCTAAGACCTATGATTGAAACTGTCATATCACACACTGAGCTGCTGGAATGATAACAAATATCATTCCAAACACCATACGAACACACAGACAGATGAAAGTCTGTTTTTACTCCATATTCTTGAACATAGCATTACTTTTTTGGAAGGTCATGAAATTAAGACTATATCTTTTAACTTCTAGAATTGAGGTAAATGTGTTTAACGATCATATAGGTACACATAAATGTTAGACCAAAGGTGTGTATATACAGAGGCTACGTTTTGCTTGTCTCTAACAGGTTTCTGGAAGGTCTAGAACAAGTATGAATAAATCCTTTATTTACTGGTATACTACACCTACAGCCAGATCATTATCATTAATTAACCTCTTGAGCTAACTTGCATGTCTACAACTGTAAGTACAGAATCTGAATATATGTGCCTTATGTAAGGACTAAACTGATGCGTGTCATAAAAATGTACAATAAGCCAACAGGCCTTGGTACTGGAATTCTAGATTCTTATGAGATCATTTTAATACCTTGGTATAGAACTCCTTCAAGATTCATTATTATCCTTGATAAAGTACCAATTTTACAATATATATGAAAAACTTTACCATAGTCTGGCCAGTTGGGTCTGAACACTGGGGGTCACAAATTTTATGATTTTTTGAAGAAGTGTACTGTTAATCAAGCAAACCCTTTGCCTCCTAAATGTCCAGCAGTAATGAAGAGGGCATGAACTTTAAAGGTCCTGACCCCATTCCTTAGGTCCCAGGACCCAGGATTTTGCATCGAGATGGGGGTAGGAAGGGGGGGGGGTTAGATGGCTAAGGGTCTGATGACTGCAGAGGGCCCTAGTGGATTCATGCCAGTGCACAGTGGATGGCTTTTAGGGGCAAAGCCTCCTCAGAATTAGATAACCTCATTTTGACACAGAATGTAATTTCTTGATGCTATTTGTCCCCACTGAATTGATAAACAGCCAATCTTCTCCTCCTCTACCTTTTTGAGGATGGGGTGGGGGGGGGGGGGGTTCATTTCAGGTGCCCCAGTCTGAACCTGCATCTGAAACTGATTCAGCAATTTCAGAGATTCAGAGGAGAAAATGAAATGTTCAACAGTTTATAAACAATACATGATTAAGTCAGGAGCAGACCACCATAGGACATAACATTGACTTGGGTGACCTAAAAATTGTGACTTCATGGAAAAAATATGATGATGATTTAGTTGAATCAATGCCTTACATGTCTGTAGTACTATAAATGCATTCAGCACAAACAGAAAATGAGCTTAGTTTCAGCTTACCCATCTCTCCCTTTGCTGATGATTTTGACTTCAAAATAATAAATTCCACAGGAAGGGGGGATTGGATGTGTGGCCCTCACACTGGCGGCATCTTTGTGGTTCTTCCCAACACCTGAAATAGTGATAAATGTAATGTATATACTGTATCTATACAATGTTGAGGCATTTTAATTTTCTCTAAGCAACCCTTAAGATCAACCCTTAAGGTGCCTTGAAATTTAAATTACAGTGCTTGGCCAAAAAAAAAAAAAAAAAAAAAAAAAAAAAAGAAAAAAAAAAGCAGAAATTAAAATAGTTCATGTGTACAAGCATCTTCGCTAGCCAAGGGTTTCTGATTCGCAACTCTCCTCATAAACCCTTGGCATACGGTGCTGACAAAAGACGGGATTGTTTTTGTCACGTGATCATGATTCTTACCAGGTTCGCACAGATTGCGTCATCGACAGAGCTAAAAAGCATATTTAAAAAAATTTTGTTTTTAAAGAATAATTAACAAGAAGGTATCGAGTTATGTTGATTTGTTATTTAAACATGTAAAAGTGCAAATTTACATCTTCAGTATATATTCTTAATCACATAGTTTGCACGTAGCTTTATATTGGATGACACCATATAGCTATTCATAGAATGGCATGTTATCTTACGGATCATTGTTTACTTGCGTTTTACATTACCGATATTAAAGAGTCAAGATATATCCCGAACGCATATATCGTCATTTACAAAAAACAATTGCTGATTGGTCGAACGATGTCGATCAACTCCAATCACAACTTGAGAAAAAAATCCCAACTTTTTTTAACACCGTATGCCAAGGGCTTATGAGGAGAGTAGTGTATCAGAAACCCTTGGCTAGCGAAGATGGTGTACAAGATCAATGTATGACAGTGAAATACACTGTAATCAGCAATTGTAACACTATGTTTCACAAAGTCTGACATTAATTTTAAAACTTTACACAATAATGTAAACTGATACTTTTTTCCCTTTTACAACTAAATGACATATTTTTAAAAATACATCCTGTTTATTCATCTTTCCTCCAAGATGAATAAAACATGCATTAACTTAAAAGTGTTTATAGTGGTGTACAAAACCCATTGACAACCTTCTAGTCAGCTTGTCTTATCTTTTAAAATTAACATAGAAATTACAGGTATTAAAGAATTCCTTTAAAAATTGACAGCTTTGCTGAAAAGTCACTAGTCTCAGGCATACAAACAGACAAATTTTGTACACTAGTATATAGATCTATTCATTTACTTATTAAGTTTCTTTAATTAGTAAAAAGAAAAAAAACATTAACTTTCTGTTTGCAATAACATTCATATAACCAAACAACATTTTTAATATTCTATTCTAATAGCAGTCAAAGAAGCAATTTGATGATGTTCTTTAACACCTTTATTTGTATTCAGTGTACATCAAGTCTTAGTTTTATCTTTTAAATTTTCGTTAAAAACAAAATTCTAAAAGAGTGATTTAATAATTTTGTTTGAATTTCCTGTCATTGTGAAACCATTCAAAAGGAACGCAAAAATCCAGATCTTAGCTCTAAATGAACTAACTTCATCAATTAGTAATCGACTGAACCCGTTGTTACATCATTTCAATTACGTACTCTGAAGTACCTGCACTTTATTCAAGATCTGTTTCACTGCAAGTTGAACCCGTCAATTATTTTCAATGATTCAAACTTCCTGCATCGATCTCATTCTACCTCCTTTACTCTCTGAGGAAAATACGTCAGTGAAATGTCGAATATCTGAGGCTGTGTTCCATTTGTTTTCTTTGTAGATGATGAATGTACTTGTTGCTAATATCTAACTTCACATATAACACCATAATATCCTGCTCAATGTACACGATTCTCTCATTTCTTTACAAGTGGCTGAGATAGTTATAAGTAACCAAAAAAAAAAAACCCCAAAATAGTGTTAAATCCAGACCCTAAAAAGGGCATGGTAATCCAATTATCAAAAGGGCACTTTATGCCGCGACAAGTTTTCATGAGGGCACTTTTTTAACGTTTTTGAAATTATTAATATTTTCTTTATCATGTTTATGTACTTAAATTATTATTTAATACTGAAATCTTTAGTTATACAAGTATCTAAAAGAAAAATTTATAAATCTGTCAGCTTAATTCATTTAATACACACTGAGAGGGCAATTATTGCCAAAATTTAAATTCAAATTTTTTAATCAGGAAATTAGTATGGTTATCAAGGTTATGCTTAAAAAGTAATAGGTGTGAATCTTTTTGTCACTTGCTCAAAAATCATTTTAGTTTGGGGTATGAATTTTTTTTCCCTTGCTTTAATATTGTTATTTATGTATGAGGTAAATAACAGAACAAAATTGCAAGGGGGGGGGGGGCTACTTGGATAATAAATGTAGAGGGCATTCTCTTTATTTTTAAAATAATCTACCAACAAAATCAACTGAAAACTGATCATACCAAAACATTAAACTTGAAATAATATAAAATTTGGTTAAAACTTTTTTTTCTGGCCTAGAAACATTGAGCCTCTGGGTGTCAACTCAAAAAGTTAGAACACAGAAACTAACTTCATACTTTGTTGTTTCCTAACCCATTTTACACATATAATATTCAGTTTTTTGGTACTGTACATTGTAAGTTGTCTTAATTCATCAGCAGTTTTATTTTTCACATTTCTTCATCAACTATGTTTTTTCTACTTTCAATTTAAAAAAAAAACGATCCTGATTTAAAATGTGTAACATTTTAATTTACAAATTAATCTATCTGTGACATTGGGCTAATTCTTGCATAATCAATGCAATCAAATGATATTTTCTCGTGTTATCTCTTATACCCTGACAGCCTGAGGCATGTTACCTGGCCAGGTGGCTGTGTGCGTTCAAGCGAGAAGTGATTTCCTGTCCTGAATTCACACCTTTGCGTGCATTAAATAAACAAAGGGGCTAATCAGCATGCACTGAATAAACAAAGCCGCTAGTCCATCTTGCCTCTGCTAGGCATATTTATTTATTTTTGCAAGGAAAAAAGGGCATGGCGCTGGAAAAAAGGGCATGGCGCCAAGGGAGAAGGGCATGGCGCCGCGCCATGCTAGTTTGCTTTAGATTTAACACTACCCCAAAAACTAACAACACTGCTAGGGCATGAAATTAGGAAAATGGGGTTCTTCGTATATTTAAAAAAATATTTTCTCTGAAAACAATGAAACTGCAAAGTGGTTTTCTCATTCAGCTTGTGACTTTTTTCATCACTCCTACACTGATATGAACCCAATATAGCCATAGGGAGGAAAAGGACTGTGACCTTGTAAACAAATATAACCTATCGTTGGGTCAAATTTTTGCTGACATATGTTTCATTCCAAATGTTAGGGCTTTGTTATTGTACTAAATTTGACTATGGAATGTTCTACTTTATCAATACATAGGGCACACGGTGGATGTGACCGGTCAACAAGGAATGCTTACTACTCCTAGGCACGTGATCCCACCTCTGGAATTTCCAGGGGGTCTGTGTTTTATGCTCTGTCCACAAATTTGTATTGTTTGTAGATTTTTTGATATCGATCACTGTTTGTCATGTATATATAATCAAACTTTATTTGTTTTAATCATGTTTATAATCATAGGAAAAAGAAAAAGATTTTTTTTTTTTGGTCTTTTTTCCCTAATGCATCAAAATTTCTACAACTGGAACACACTAAAACATGCAGATCTTTTGTCTAAGAGTACGTATACTTCAGCCTTGAGAATTAATCCACACTAAACTGGTATTTGTCATCACACTGTGCAAAAAAAATTATTTAGTATTATATATCTCCCTTGATGAAATATTGATTCTATCATTGACAACATGAAATGACATAGTAGTGATGTTAGTTACAAAAATCTACAGCTAACATCATAGTTTAATTCCTAGCTTTACCTAGAAAAAATTAACCCTGCATGAACTCTTACTGCATACACAATGAGCTAAACCAAATGTTTTCTTTATCATCTTGAATTTGTCTGAAAAATTCCAATTTAAGTGGTTACAAAACAGGTAAATACAGAGTCTCAATTAACTTTAGCTGTACATATTAGAGTATGAATTTTAAGACACATTTAAAGTTGCCTTTTATTATTTAGATTTGATATTGTTATACCATAAAATAATTCTATAGTAATTTTGATTGAGATACTCTGACAGATTCAACACTTACAGGGACAATTTATTTGGTCTTAAAATATCACTGTTGCATTATTTTCACTATCTCGAAAAAATGTCAGGTTTAACAAACTTACAAGGAAATTTTATTTACATCAAAATAGCAAATATTTCATTTCCTAAAAGATACTTATATTAGTTATTTCAATTTATCAGCATCAAAGGTGAGAAATGAATTCATGAGAATGACAAACTTCCCTGTTGGTTTACTGTGCTTTGATAATGTGTACATTCAACTTTCTTATCTCAACTTCTTAACATGCTTAAAGTTGAAACACTATGGAAAATTTTGGTAAAGATAAAATCATGATTTCTGCTCATGGACCATAATTAATGTATAGTGACCAGAATATTTTAAGAATATTTCACAGTATAAATAGAATTATTAGTTCCTTTCACACATTTTATTGATATATATCTTGTTGCATGATTATGTTGTCAACACACTGGCAGAATTAGCTATTATAAGGATGCAAGGATTTATAGCTGTAGTCACATTTACATGGAATCTTCATTCTATAGCAATATCCCACTTGTGTACATTGATCATCATATTGATTATTCCATTTGTTCTTTTTAGGTTTCTAAATTTAATAAGAATTCTGACAAGAAAAGTCAAATTGGTTGCTATAAGAATAAAGAGAATATTTTTTCATTAGTTCTTTCACTTAATACTCTGCTTAGGCCAAAAAAAATATGGTTACCCGACCCACCCTATTTTTTTAGCCAAATTCCCGACTCTAAACTTTTTTCCCCAGAAAATTTAAAGTTTCCGAGACCGCCTCTTTTTTTTATGAAATCGTAATGGCAGTGCACTTGTTGGTTGCACAAAGTCTGTCTGTTGCTGTTTCATGTTGATATATAATCATAAAATAATCCTTTTCAAATTATTTAGAGAGGAAAATGTAATGAATTGTCCCCCCGTAAAGCTGTTTTCACAGTAGCAATCCTGAAAATATCAGCTGGAATCAACATTGGATCCTATCAAATTAGTGATCAATGCAACATACATGTGATAAATGATCACCAATGTTTTGAAATTAATTATCAAATTATTTTCATGCCATTTAAGACATCTAAATGCTATAATAATATTGAAAACAATTACAGATATCATGAAATTGTCAATGAGCTTACTGTTTATACATGTATCATGGACATAGATATGGGCCACACTAATATCAGTAAAATGTCATCCAGTCATTTTTTTCAAAATTCTATCAATAACGTAGACTTAGTATTTATATCAGTCTTTGTTTTATTTAATGTTACTAATCAAAAACATTTAAGAAAATAATTATTTTTTCACAAAAATATGTCTGCCAAACTTTTTTTTTTGGTAATAAATCTAAAGAATGTTGAGCTATACAGTTTGCTACATACTGATCTTTCTTTGGGTAGATTTGAATTAGAATTTTTAGAATTACAAAAATTTAAATTCATATGGATTAATAATTGATGTTTTTTAATGTTTTAAATTAGGGGGAAGTAAAAGTAGTTAATCATAAGTGTATCAAACCCAACCCCCTTAATTTTTTAAACTTCTCCCTGTTTTGCTTTGAGCATGTTGAGGTAGAGGTGAAGACTCCCTAAATTTTAGGCCTAGAATAGACCTTGATTTCTAGACCTAGATTTATTTCTCATTCATTACATTCATTAGATATTGAATCTCCAGGGGCTTAAAAAAATGCACCTACGTACCCTATTTTAAAATTCCATGTAATAGGAAACACCCTTTTTTTGGCCTTACCCAGTTAACTACAGCCAACAATTTTACATTGTTGATTACAACCACTCATGAATGAGATTGCATATTAAACATTATTAGCAGTAGAGGAGTGCAGAAAAAAGTGTTAAAACATGTATTTAAGCCTAATTTCTCCTTCCTGTTTCTTGTAATGAGCTTAACACGACTTTCAATATCAGGTTGAAAGAGAGCTGATCTTGTGTAAACAGTCACACGTAGACTGCCCCTCACTCTAAGCATTCTATCTTTTAATTAATATTTCAAATTATCCAAAATTACTCATCATGATCATATTTTGGTCCATTCACATGATCAAGGTGTGTTTCAGATTTTAAAAATTCTATTTTCTGTTGTCTTAGAATTACAGAATTTCATTATTCTCACATGATTTTCGATATACAGTAGTTGACAATGTGTACTCCATGATAAAGCAACATTGAAATACAAAAAATATTTGCAAAATTTTTAATGCGTTTAATTAATGAAATTTATAATTGAAAATTAGAATCAAGAGAGACATAAAATTGATTTTATAAATTATTAATTTATCAATAATCCACCAATCGATCATGGATGACATTTTAGGATAATCAGATGCATGTTCTTAAAACACTGACAAATGTAAAGGAAATCAGCTTGAAACTTCACCATGATGAAAGTTGATATCAATAATATTAGTACAAAGTTACTTGACTTGAAGAATGTCACCCTAAATGGAACATTAACTAAGTCTCAAACATGACCTCATTTCCACTATTGTTCACAGTAGCTCTAGCTTCTTTAGAATAAAAACACTGAATAATTCATGAGATAAGGCTTATATTTAAAAGAATAAATGAAAATGGCCTAATTTGTGCACTTTTTGGAAAACTGACTTCAATGGTAATTTTGTTAACCACAATGGCTTATGCACATCAATTAAACCATTGAACTGTCATTCTTTAAGCTAGAAAACGGCATTGCCGTTTGGGGTTTGTATCTAACAAATCAGCTGTTTAATGGGTCAGCGATTCTACGATTACTGCTGTTCTAAAAATAAACCAAAACAAAGAAGTTCGCCTGACAACTAGATATTTCTAGGATATGAATAGACAATCACCAACTCGATCTGATATAATAAATACTTGGGGGTCAGTATGATGTATACCTGAAATCCCATCCCTGGACTTAAATAGAATAAATTGCGTTTGTTTACATATGTCGAAATAAAAATTTACCTTTGTAATGCACACGCAAATTATTTTGGGATAATCCAATAAAATTGTACTTGTCTTTAGAACTCCATGCTCTTGGTAGTGGAGTTTCTTCTTCATTTACTGCTGGATAGAGCTGCTTCAGAGGGTCAGGAATTTCTTGAATACTGGTATTGAGCGATTCAGTGGAGCTAAATCCACTTGTCGCTGCCATTTTTCTGTTACTTCCACCAATGCCCGTATGTAGATTATGAGGCAGTCAATGTTGCTTGAAACACAATTTTTTATTTGATGATGAAAATAATTTCATCCAATTAAATTTCTTGTTACATTATGTGATCATCCATTAGCTAGGTTCCTAGTTGATTCGTTCTTCTTATATGTAGATATTGTTCCAAATAAATAAAATAAAAAATAATAATAATAAAAGAATAACAATCTCTCAACTTAACAAGATTTCAAATGCTTCGGGGATATTCTATTGAAATAAAAACAAAACAAAGTTAAAAAGAGGTGTATGTGAAGCACTGATGCCCCCGTATGGCAGCTCAAAACCAAGGTTAAAGTTTTTCAAATGTAGGTTAAGAGTTCACAAATGTTGATACCCAAAGAAAGGTCTTGTCATAAGGAAAATACACGTGAAATATAATAACCATAGTACCAAATATTCAGAAAATATATTTCCAAAGTTTAAGTTTTCCAAAAATGTCATACTCCAATCCAATGTCAATATCAGAAGACAAAAAATAATGGTACAAAAGGAAAGGTTTTATCACAAGAAATGCATATGTAATATGAAAGCCCTAGCAGCAATTGTTCGAAAGTTATAGGCAAGATTACTGGGTTTTTTTTTTCAAATATAGGTTACTTTTAAGGACATGAGGTCAAAAATGTTGGTACCCAAAGAAAGGTCTTGTCACAAAGAATACACACGTAATATATGAAAGTCCTAGCCTCACCAATCAAAAGTTAAGTTTTTTCAAAACTCCAAGGTCAAGGTCGAAAGGTAAAAAATGTTGGTACCCAAGGAAACGTCTGGACACGTGTAATCTGAGCGTTTGTCTGTTTTTCCGAAAAAACTTTATCCTTGCCCATAACTTTTGAATGATTTGACCTAGGGCTTGTTCTTCTTGTGATAAGACTTTTCATTGGGTAATACTTGACCTTGACCCTGGAGTTTGACCTGCTTAAATTATACAAAATTTTACCGAACTTTAACCTTGACCATAACTATTGAACCGTTGGTGCTAGGCTTTTATATTTCACATTTGTATTCCATGTGACCAAACCTTCCTTTGGGTACTGAAATTTTTTACCTTTTGAACTCCTCACTCACCTGTCATTAAATCGTGACTATTCTAAGCTTATAATAAATAGCTTTTCAAGGTGTCGATTTTAGATTTCTGAAGGTATACTAGTATTTAGAAGTGTGTAGTCTGTGGCGTGGATTCAAGGTTGTTCAAATATTATTGCCCTTGTGGGTGGGGGCAAAAGTATGGGATTAGAGTTTTACATAATACATAAAAAAACAATCTTAAAGAGTAATTCTCTTTTAAAAGTACAATATCTTCAGTGTCACTATGTTATGAGGATTCAAGTTTGGTCAAGTAACCCTCCCTCAAAACTTTGAGCGCTGGGAGGGGGGTGGGGGTGTCCCGACCCCCCAACCCCCCTGAATTCGCCACTGAAATGGCCCATGGTTGGGCTACATTTAGTGGGTTAAAATATTTAGGAATAAGTCATTTTCTAAAGAATGACAAGACTTAGGTGACTGAGCATTCTGTCCCATGGGCCTCTTGTTTTCAATGCATATGGACCGAAACAGTAAGGGTTCGAAATGAAGTAGTACCTCAACATCAACAATTTACGACATGCTCGTAATGTTAATTTTATCCAGTTGATAAATTTATCAAGTTTAAAGTAAAGAAGAGTTTAAAATATGTTTTCCGATTAAAAGGTAACAATATACATTTGTTTATTTTTCTGGTATCAGAAATCGGTACTTAGCTTATTGTTGCCTTGACTACGGCGCCATTTTTACTGTACAATGGCTGAACTTGGTTAGATATATTTTGCCAGAAGAATACACATCGAACTCCAAAAATGGAAGGGCGAATGGTAGCCATACTTCCTCCTATTGAAAGGTACGCACAGAATGCGAAATCAATTTAAATACGCCAATCCTTTGTGAGAGTTATTGTCCTAAATAGGGCTTTACAGCTTTAATTAGTTTAACAATTTAGTTTGGCCCAATGTTTGCAATGAAGACACAGAATGGAATGCTCAGTGTGACCCTCTGATGAAACTTGCACAAACTGCTGTTGGAAAAATAATATGTTGACGGTGTGACCGTTAGGGCGAGCGTAGTTAGAATAATCTAACTGTGTCTCGGGACAGGCCCTCACCACAGTTAGAATGCCTCCCATATACCCGTAATGTAGCAGAAAATTGCAGAATCGCTCCGAAACGATTTTGGAGAAAATTAATGAAGTTGCATTGAAAATAGCAGTCAAATTAATCATAACAAACCTTTTTGAGACTGTAAATACCTTTCATCTAAAAATTTAATCCATATAATGGAAGAATTCAACCCTTTTTCATCAACGTTTTTTTCTCGTTTCAAATTTACACACCAAGTTGACATTCGGAACTCTTGGGATTTTTCATAGTAAATGCACTGAGTTAGAGTTATCTCCCGTATTTTCTTTGCTACATAGACAATACACGGAATGCATTCTATCGTTAAATCGGGTCCGTAGGACATTTATCATTTAATGATAGAACATTCTATCAAGGGCAAGCGCAGATACTTTTATAAACTGTATTTAGACCCATTTCTTCAAACCGCACGTGACATATTGTACGTATAGACTCTGACATCACAGGACGTCATATGTAAGTTGCATTACCAAACCAAAGTCTGAACGCTAGCATGTTTTAATTAAGAACTTTTTATATACTATTTATCGACAATATATCCATTAAATCAAGACCAGTTTATTTTTTGTTGAACTTTTGTTGTCATTCTTGCGAGAACGTACTTAAATAAGCGATGCATTGTGGGTCCAAAGTTACTGCGGAAAAAAATTCTGTTGAATGAATGTGCAGTTACGTAGTCTGAATTTTCTCTTCGCCCAGGCGTTGTCGTTAGAGCTGGCAGTGACGAGCTGCGCTTTGCGCCGCTTGCTTTTTTTTATGTTTAGGAAGATAACCATTCTTAATGAATCAGTAAAGATATATGCAGTAATCTGGTAATCAATGGATGCTTGCAACATGATTTAGGCTAAAACACATTAATATTATTGGTATTAATATAGCTTCACTCTCAAATTTGCAGTCCATATTATTCTTTTTGAATTTAAACATACAGGATGTTTAAATAATTGTATGTTTAACATGTCGACGGTGCGACCGTTAGGACGAGCACATGTGTGTATTACTGGATATCTATTCAGTTTTAAGTTAGATCCACCTCTTCAAACAGCACGAGACATTTGGTACGTCTAGACTGTGATGTCAAATGATTTTGGATATTAGTAACATTACCATAACAAAATCTGAAAATGGCAAATTTCAACAAAGAATGTTTAATTTACCATTTATCTCTGAAATATTTATTAAAACAAAGTGAGATTATTATTTGTGGACTTTTGTTGCTACCCCAAGAACATGGTAAGCAGCGAGATGCATTTGAGTTGCATTGTGGGTTTTGATGTTACTGCGGAAAAAATTCATTTGGATCAATGAGCAAAGTCCGAATTTTCTCCTTACCCAGGCATTGTCGTTAGAGTTTGCAGTGCGAGTGGCACTTTGTGCTGCTTGCTGCGCTCATTATTAGTAGTAATAATAATTAATAACAGTTGCTTGTGATTTCTATATATTCCTGGTGCTTGTGTTAAATATAATTATCATAATTAATTAATTAATTTTTTTCAGGAATATTTCTCCAAGAGCTGGTCAGCAATTTGAAGGACTAACAGGACCTTCATACAAGATTGAGGATAAATCATATCCCTTACCAAATCCTAAAACTTTAAGGGTGAGATCATTTATTTGATTAGTATGCACATTATAAAATCAGCATATTTCTTACTGTCCTTTCATAAGCACCAGTTTTTAAAGTGCTCCTTTTTCGAAAAACTGTTAATGTATTGTATACTGAATTTGAATGTTATACATGTAACTACACCAAAGAGAATGTAGAAGTAATTTTTTCTGTGTGGCATTAATTTACACTATGGGCGCGGTCACATATTTTCTGCGAAAATTTATCCCAGTGTACTTAAAAGTACATTTAGGGCATATAGTGGCTATCTAAGAAATCCGTGTAATTTTCTACCCAGGGATTAAACAGAAATTGTGTTTCCGTGGAATTTTGACCCCGTGAAAAAAAGTGTGTTTAAATAATCACTAATAGTGACATGATTTTGTTTCCCTTACAGCCTTATGTTGACACAAGATCAGGAGATGTGGACACATGGCCAGCTCACGCCAGTGGCCAAGCAGGGGGTTCCACAACTTTGATGTTGTCCAAATCTAAAAGTCTCATTCTCTATGATGAAGAGGCTATGGGGAAACCCAAAATGATCCCCAAACCCAGATTTCTGGAACAACTGGAGAGTTACTTGAAAAAAGAGTTACGGGCCTTGGGAGTCACAGATGTTAATGCTAATGAACTCAGACTACAGGTGATTTTATCTTGTAGTTAGGAAATCATATAGTTATAGTATTAGACAGTAACTGTTGTAGTACTGAAATGCAAAGAAATCATGAAAAGGGGTGAATAAAATGTAAAAAAAATTTAAAAAGAAAATGTACAATTTTTAAATGTAAAAATTAATTCAATGGATTCTTTATTATTTTTACAGGCACACAGAGAGGTTTTTGAATACTTGATTGAGGACTTTAAAACTTACAAGCCTCTCTTATCAGCAATAAAAAATGAGTATGAAATGATGCTGGCATATCAGAGACAGGTCATAAGAGAACTGGAACCATTAAAGGTACACAAACACAGGTTTTATTTATTGATTACAAATGTACCCTCTGAATTTATCCACAGTTTGGAGTACATAGCTGATTTTCAAATGGAGATTATACAGACATGATATTTACTGATATTTGAATTTTGTAGCAAATGTTAGTGACAGTATCAGAACAGTGTGATCAGAAAATAATGGCCATAAGAGAAGAAGAGAAGCAAGGTAAAGTACAGACTTTATGCTAAATTAGTTAAGTTTAAAAGTGTTAGCCTTATTTTGTGCTGTGTTTAAAATTTCAAATTCTTCATTCAGAGATAAAGGATTTGAAAGCTGAAAACAAGAGATTGCTAGAGAAAATCCAAAACATGCAGAATGAGCGGTTAGATCTGGTAGCAGAAGTGAAAAAGCTGGAAGATGATTTAGCGGAAACTTACAAAAATTACAGAGATGAATTAGACTCTAAAAAATTATTATTACAAGAAATGAATGACATGAGAGACCAGAAGGATGATTTAATGGCTTCTAAAGAGGCAGCTGAAATGGAGGCTCAAGATGACCCAGTTACCCTCAAAATAGCTCTCAGGTAAAATCACTCAATAAACAATCCCAGTCATAAAGAGATTTATTCACTGAATACAGCTATCTGTGCCACTATCTGAGTATCAGTCTTGTTAATTGATACATACATGTATTTGGGTATTTCAAACTTGAGGACTCCAGGGGAGGGGGATTTGTGCACATGTAAAGGGATATAACCTGGGTATTGCACATACTTCCATGGATTAATATAACTTTGTGCACATGTAAAGGGACATAACCTGGGTACTGCACATACTGCCATGGATCAATATAACTTTGTGCACATGTAAAGGGTCATAACCTGGGTACTGCACATACTTCCACAGATCAATATAACTTCTTTTTAAGGAGAACATCAGTCTGAATTATTAGGCAGAGGTTTCAAAATTTTGGAATAAGTGAATCACACACATAATGAATCTCCAGAGACAGTCAAAATCAGTTCCATAAATCAGTAATTCATTTAACATGTATCCAATAAATTATTATTTTCTATCAATGAATAAAACTGTATATACTTGTTATGCGTGTATTTGTTTATAGGTTTATTGTTGATATTGTTTATCTGTAGATCACTGATTAATAATTTATGTTTATTTATGAAAGAAATTCTTATGCATATTCCAACTGGTAAACTTTTTTTTTTCTAAATTTCAGACAAGCCAGAGAAGATGAAAAGAATGCCACAAAACGTCTGAATGACATGATAACAAACTACTATGATGTCATTCCAAGAAGAGACTTTGAGAATTTAGAGGCTAAATATAACGTAAGTTGTCAATTTCTGTTGCATGTATGTATTAGTAGAATTTGTAATACTAGTAGTAATAAATATGGTATTTGCTAAGTATCACAAAAGTTTGTGATAGAAAACAAGTTTTTATCAGTTAATCCAGAACATTTGTCTAATATTTTAAATTTCTTGATTAGAAGGTTTTACTGACCAGATCATGTTTTTCTTTCAGAAATTGGTTGAATCCAATGACACACTGAAGGATGATTTTGATAAATTGAAAGCAGAACATGAGTAAGTAGTATTTAAAAAGAGATTCTGTGAAATTTTGATAAGCATGTACATATCGTTTTTTCCCCCTCAGATTTCTAAAAAATCTGTGAATTTTTCGCTTCTTGAAGAATATACATACATGTAAATTAATAACCATTTTCAGCGTTGATTAACTGCAACAAATTTTATTTTGATGAGTTTTACCGTTTATAAAGTCCTACAAGATATGAGCTGCCGACAACTTTTCCCTCACCGATACCTGTGTAATTTTCTTGTAGTACACTTCTGGATATTCAGAAACAAGTAACAAAACAGAGAGATGAATTCTATGTAGAATTAGAACAAATGAAGAGGGCATCCACTCCAAGGTAATTCTATATTGATAAAGTATCAGTTGTAGTTGTGTTTTGTGAAGGTGAGAGGTGAAATTTTATAAATTGTATCAATGTACATGAACTTTTATCCTACTGTAAATTATTATTTAGTACATATATACCGAAACAATCAAAACTGTTAGTTTGTAAATAACAGGTATCTAAAAAGAAATATGTGTTCATCAGATTTAAAAGTACAATCTTTGGTAAATTAGAACTACTGGGTAAATGTAAAAAGCTGTTTATATAGGGGAACTTAAACCCATGTTTTATTTCAGTTGTCTACCTTCATCCTCATTTGGCAATATCAGAACAGGGCTAATTTAACAAAATGTTTTCAGACAAATTGCAATAGGGAGATGTTTTACCCTAAAGTATTGTAAATCACTTATGTATTGCATTACTTTCATTACTTCAGAAAATACATGTAGCACTTAATTTAACAAAAGTTTTAGAATAACAAAGTTATTTCTCCTTAAGAGTGAAATAATGAGGTTTTATGTCTAGAGGATCATACAAAAAATGAAGTTCTCCCAAATTTGTGATTTATAGTACATTTTGTTGGAAACAACAAAGAACAAAAATTTTACAGATAGTAGCAGTTGCTTGAAATCTTTTATATTCCTCAGACCTGACTGGGAGAAATGTGCTGATTTCATATCTGGAGGTGTTGTGCGATGGAAGGAACTCTCTGATGGCAAGTCCTCCAATGAACTTGTGGACGTTTTGTTGGCAGAAGTCCAAGCAGGCGGACCTGTGGACTCGGGAGGGGCTGAGTACTTTGATGGACAGGTACTGCACAATTTTTATACAAAAACCTGGAGGAAATGGGTTTGAAAGTTAATCTAGATATGAATAAAAAATTTTAATTATCTAAATTTTGCTTTAAAAAATATTTTTCAAAAGTTATGAAGTATGATTCTTTAAGTAAGTAATTAGAGGTAATTAAGATTTCATAGACATAACTTGTAGTCAGGAGAAGAAAATTGCTTGAAGGATTTTTACTGATTTTAAAAAAACAATTGAACTTTTTTTTCAATTTGCATTTACTAGAATTTTACTGAAATGTTTGTTTTTTAGGGAACTGGGCCATCAGTTCCAAAATACCTAAGATATGATGGTCCTGTGAGGAATCGTCGTCTTGGAAAAAGAGATTGTCTTCTCCTCATTCGAGACATCTGGAGGGAGAAAGCTGCCCATGATGCATCTGTATGTACAATAGTACTATTCAGTCATGTTTTACAGGAAAATTCTAGAGTAATGTAAACATACTTTCCTATGGGTAAAAACTCCATTGGGCCATGTTTTCCATTCAATCAGCCTCTAGAAAACTATGCAGATTTCTTGGATTGTCTTTGTATGTCTTAAATGCTCTTTAAGTATGCTGTGACAAATTTCCTGGAAAATTAGTGACCTTGTACATGTTGTAAATTAGTCCCACATGAAAAAAAGGTGTACAATAGAGAGGTTGAGATTTCATACGTGTACGTGTACGGGTACGTCTAGTGGGGGAATTCCCTAAATTTCTTGCGTATTACGTCATCAGATTTGGTGTTGATAAGTTTTCTTCACGTTCCTACAACTTGTAAAAAGGCATCTACACGTAGGTGTAAACTTGTAGCTTTTTCAATAAAAACTAGTCAATTTATGTTTGAAACTGTTATTGTTGTTAATTATTTAGGATGTTAAGTTTCATGAACACTTATTTTATCCATGTTTTGTTCACTAACTAAAGTCAAACTAATGTCACAAAACTACTAAATAGTTGAAGTTACAGAGACACCGATTACAGTCTAAACGTTCATGTTACACGTCATTAAATCTCAACAGACAAATCATGAAAAACGTGTACGTCAAAATTTGTGCACACGTACACGTACGCGTACAAGTTTAAAATCTCAACCTCTCTAATATGTCTTTTTTCTAGATTAAAAAACTAAAATTTGGTTTGTTAAAAAACTGAGGAAGTGATAACCTTTTTTCATCTTCTATAAATTTTTTCAACAGAAAGGTGATGGGGAGAGGAGGGATACCATGGCTGACTTCCTGGATATATACCTCAGTAGACGATTTGCAATGGAGCAGATGAAGGTAGAATGGGGATATAACCTTCATGATGCCTGTCAAAAATATGCCAGTGATGATCTTGTCGGAATGTTTTGGGGAATTCTGGAAGACAATGTAAGAAAACAAATGTTTTGTTCTTTGGACCATTATTTATGTCTTTCACTTTTGGGGTTCTGATACATCATTTGCTTCAGAGCTATTAATTTAACATGTTACTCTGTTATTTTACTGAATTGACATTTCCTGTTTAGAGCCTTCTCACATGGATTCATTAGAAGTCATTCAAAAACAAACCAAACACTTTTTTCAGATTGATGAAGAAATTTACCATGATCAGATGGCCAAAATAGAACAGCTTTTAAATCAGCTGACGTCCATTGATGTAGAAAAAGGAAATCCTGGAAAGATCACAAAGGATGAACTGAGAACTGGAATCCGGACAGTGCTTCCAGCTGTGGATGAGGAGTCCATGGCAGCACTCATCAAGGCTGCTGAGCTGGAACTGGATGCTCAGAATACAGAAGATATTGACTACAAAGAAATGTTCAAAGAGGTTAATATAACTATTATGATTGTCTGTTAGTTTTGATTTTTTTTTTTTTAATAGAAAGCAATTATTTACTCTGTTAACTTGATATATTAGATTCTTTAAATGTGGGTTGAATTTTTTTTTTCACTTAACTATAAGACCACTGAACATTAACTGGGAAGATTGGAAAATGTACCTTTCATCAGTTCCCTCTGTTACAGTCAAAACAATGAATTGGGCGTACAATTCAGGGGGAACCTCCAAGAAAACTTTCGATTGAAATGATAGTTTTGGAAGTGAATTACAATTCACTCACCTATTCTCAGGTGCATATACAGTAAAACTCATTTAGTGCAAGCATGGATATAGTGAACTTACTGTTATAGCAAATTTTTCAGGGATCCCTGGCAAAATTCTTAACAATTCCTTTAACAATAGTTGAAGATTAACAAAGAATTTATAAAGATTAGTTTAAATTGTATTTAATACATGTACTCTG
The DNA here is from genome assembly GCF_033153115.1 of Saccostrea echinata. Lineage (NCBI taxonomy): Eukaryota > Metazoa > Mollusca > Bivalvia > Ostreida > Ostreidae > Saccostrea > Saccostrea echinata. The sequence goes on from NW_026889803.1 coordinate 14,653,835, forward strand.
AACGTAATTGTTAGTCACATTTTAAGGAAAATATGTATATTGCGAATTTGCTATATACATGTATACATAAAGATTTTGTTATACATATATAACATTATGGATATATAATGAAGTAAATCCACAGATTCCTAGGACTTCGCTGTAACCAGTTTTACAGAAGAAATGCAACATCATTTTTTTTTTGAGAAAAAGTATTAAAAAATATATATATTGTTTTTCTGGATTAATCTTTAATAATCTAAGTAGAAGAATCTCAAATGTCCTCTCTGAGCCATAACCCAACCCCCTTCCTTCCCATTGCATTGTTTATCATCAAACAATTTGACTGATACATGGATGGAAATGAAGTAAACTGGATATTTCCAATCTTGCCAGTTAATGCAGTTTAAAATTTCTGATAAGAAATTAATTTTTTTTATGAAATTTTTTATTAAAATGTTTTCAAATTGTTATGAATAAGTTCTGATTTCTGATGTGTTTCATACGAGTTTTATCAACCTGTACAATTTTTAATGTCTACTTCAGGATGACGAGGGCAGGTTTGGGCCTTTCCTTGATGAAGTTCTAAAATGGATAAAACAAGACAGAATAAATTTTGGAGAGGAAGTTAAACAGAAGCTAGGAGAGAGCACGTAAGTTTTCTATTATTTTAGAATTTTTAAAAATAATTACTACATAATTTACATTTGGCTTTATGTTCAATAGAATTCCAAGCAAAAATCACATTAATTATAGCATATGTCTCTATTTAGTCATTATAAACTATATCATGAATTTTATATCAATACATGTAATTCAACACTGCAACTCTTCATCACTGATTTTTTAATAATTACAACATTACTTCACAGCAAAGTAGAAGTTGATGAAATGAAACAGCTGATCATGGGGGCGGCTCCAAACTTGGACACTCCCCAATTACTGAAGATTTTGGCCTGGGTGTTTGAGACGATCCCAGAAAATGTACCTAGTGCTGAAGGCATTGAACTTTCTCGAGCCATTGAGAGGCTACAAAACTGCCATGTTCCACGATCATAGAGTCAATTCTTAGTGATCCTGGGTTTAAATGAGTGTATCTGGTGATTTGAATGAAAGGGAGAATGAGAGGAGACAATGCAGACTTAAGGGATCATAAGCTATTTCTGTGATAACATTTTAACTGGATAGTACATATTTATTTTACGTACATATGCTGAGTATATGTACATGTATGCATTGTTAATGTATTTTTAATGTGTGAAGTTGTGACGATAGAACATTTCTGTACCCTGGTCTGTGATACCTTATTTTTCAATGAAGTACATTAACATGTACTGTATGTCTAGTATACATCTATATGTATGGAAATAAAACAATTAATAATACTCTACTAAGTCTTGATATCCAATTTACATGTAAATCTGTACTAAAGAGGATTATTGGTATGTAGTTTGGAATGAAACTTGCTGTACTAAACTATTAGTTCCTTCATGGAAAAAAAAATGCCCTTGTCCATTTATTCCCAATTTTAATTTTTTTTAAAAATATGAATGGTACACTTGCAAATCAATTGCAACTTCTTGAGCCTTTTCAACATGTAGAAAAAACAATGTTGAATGTGTTACATAGGTGTCCATGACAACCCCTCTTTTCATAAACATTGAGGTAAATGTTGGGAGATCTTATATGGGTAAAGTTTGGAGCAAAACATATATATAACCTAAAATACACTACAGAAGGGAAATCAACTCTGTCTATCCAATATTTTAATGAATAGTAATTGACTCCATTTTGTATAAACGTTTAACATCCAGTGAAGTAAATACATTCAAGGCCCCTTTTACAAAAGAACTTGTACGACAAAGACCAAAATTTGATTCTGCTTATTGCTTTCTATTTTACATTTATTTGAAAATGGTTTTAATCTTTCTAAAATGAATTTAACAAGATATTTTTATGCTACATATTTCAAACAGAATCATCAATTTTGCAAAATTTTACAATCAACTGAAGTTTTTGATCTTAGTCGTAAGTTCTTTTGTAAAACGGGCCCAAGGTGTTTTTCTGGCCTGCCAGAAAGATCTGGCAGAGAAGAAGCAATCTTGCAATTTTTTTTTTATGGGAAAGGAAAGAATTGAGAGGACTAAGACTCAGGCTCAGGTTCTTTAATGAAACAGATATCCTATATGTAAACATCAAATACAAGTATATAATTGAAATTCAGCTACTAAAAATGAAGCATTCTGTTGAGTGGAGCTAAAGAAAAACTTTACATAAGATAATGTTACATCACATAACCTCTTAACCATCAAGAAAATACCTGTGATATAGCCAAGGGCTAAAGAGCTAAACTGAATTCACATAGTACATGTACAAACAAGGTATATACTAGCACTAGTTATAGTAAACATCTTGTGTGATCCTGATGATGAGTAATATCTATATTTATGTGCAGTTGAATTAAGAACATGTGAATATATAGATAAAAGAGAACATGGTATGTAGAAAATATTTAAGGGTGTATGCCACACCAAAAATTATTTTTTGGATGTATAAAGTATCTTTTGTGAGATACCATTTCAAATTTTCAATGTTAAGGGGCCAATATAAGATCTTAATTATTTTATATGAACTTTTTTTTGTATGTTTTCATAGAAAATGGAAAAGCTGTTTTTTAGTTGCAAATAAGACATTATGGACCTTGAAATTTGCTGTCAATTAATGCATACTATACATAAAATATTTTGTTGTGGCATACCTCTTTAAAAATCTGAAATTTAAATTTTAAAGTCAACTGCTACCATAGCTATATTCAGTAGACAGATTCATACACGCAATCAAAAATTGGCACAGTTTTTAAGTCTCAACACAATTTCCCCAACATGAACTAGCTAGCATAAATTGATTAGATTGTATTATTTTTATACAAACATATATTCAAGTGTAAGGTGAGTACATAAATTAAGATCTATTATCTATTAGCTAACAATAAAAGTGCTAAAAATGGTGCAAGTGCACAGTCTTTATATAATTTATAAAGAAGTAAAGGATTAAGATTGAATTGTATTAAAGTGTTTTAATTCTTACTGTTTTTTTAGCTACTGTGTCTATTTCTAATGGAAATAGCAACACAAATTCTTGGTCAAGGTGTGTTCATCAATCCAGTCAATATTAATGGCTCAGTGAAGGTAGAATTTGTCGAGTTTGAACAGCCATTGGATTTTGACATCCATGACGAGTCCATGTTTGCTACCTCAGATCCTAGGTTTGAGTTTCCCCTGACAGAGGCAGATGTCACATGGCTGAACTCTCTGTTCACGCTGCCAGAGCAAGGCGAGACAAGAGTGAGGAAGGAATATCGTCTTCTGACTGAGGAGGAGAGGAATAACTTCCATACTGCCATAAATATGCTGAAGAATGACTCTGTGAGTACCATACAAATTAAACTCTGCCACTTGTCATCACTTGCTGTGTCTGTCTTGTTGGAATGAAAATGACCTTAAACTTTCAAAGATGTCAGAGTCAAAATGTTAATTCATTGCTTTTTAAATTTTCTGCAGACGGTGAGCCTGAATAAGTATGACCTGCTGGCCAATATTCATTCCAGATCCTCCAGTAACACAGCCGCTCATGGAGGACCTGGATTCCTAGGCTGGCACAGGGTCTTCCTATTATTGTAAGCGAATTTATTTACATGCTTATTACCACATCATTTTTTAACATATAAAAAAATCATTGCTTTATGTCCATAAATGGTGTGAACCTTCATGTTTGCAATTTCCTAAGATTTTGTAATTTCAGATTTGAGAATGCCTTGAGACAGAAGATTCGAACAGTAACTTTACCTTACTGGGACTGCACCTTAGATCAGCCCCTCCCCCACCCGTCACAGTCTGTGATTTGGTCCCACTTATTTCTTGGTAATGGAAATGGACAAGTTAAAACTGGACCCTTCAGAAACTGGGACACTCAGTTTGGTTTTGGCCTGCTACATCGTCAAGTGTCTTCCCTCAGGCATCTCATGAGTGCTAATGATCTGAAAAACATCCTAGAGGAAGAGTACCTTGGAAATATCAGTTATCCTGACACAAAGTCAAGCAAAAATCTTGAACAGCTACATAATAATGTTCATGTTTGGGTTGGTGGACTGATGAGGAAGATAGAAATAGGTGCATTTGATCCAGTTTTCTATGTCCTTCATAGCTTTGTTGACAAAGTGTGGGAAGATTTTCGAATACACCAGAGGTCAAAGGGCATTGACCCCACAAAAGATTACCCAGAATTCTATGGTAGGAGGAACCATGCCCCATTTGCTCCAATGGGATTAGGAAACATTATGGTGATTGATGGAATTAGCAACATTTGGAATGAAAATATTATGCATCTTCAACCTTCATGTGGAAATAATTCTACAAATGCATGTGGATCTAAGTTTTTGAAGTGTGGCCTTTCAATTGAGAGATGTGTATCTAAAACAATAGATGAAATGCTGGAATATAAAGACATTGATAAAATCAAAGATTCAGTTGAGGCTAAACCAGAAACAAAATTCATCAGCTCTTCTACATTTAAATCAAATAATCTTTACAGACAAACCTTTTTACAGAGCAATCATCTCAGCCAAATCTATGATAATTTCTCTCTATACAATGATGGAAATCAAATGGATTTGTATAGTGATACCTTATATCTGCATTTATTCCCAGACATAGAACACAGTGCTATTCAAAAAGCCAAAGAAATATACACACAACATTTGAAATCAACTTGAAGTCCAGTCAATCAGTGAAATTGTTAAATTTTGACATCTCAAACACCAGTCTATACAAAACCAGGGATTCTACATTCCCAACTCTACTGTGAATTGGAACCTGAATTTCATTTTCTCTAACCGTCACATATCTCTCAGTTTTCAGTCACCTGTTGGATGAATACATTGAGATATCAATGTTTGCCTGTTTTTACCCAATCTACAAGTACTTTGTACCAGTACATGAACATGCTTTTTCTCTAAATTGCAAATATGAAAATTTCATCCCATTATTAAGTCATATTGTCGGGGTTCTAGGAAACCATAAACCACAGATCAAGTCTAGCATGATTTATTTTTTGCATTGGCAGGTACATGATTGATCATAAATACATGTAAGTATAATTAGAAATACAAATACATAATCTTATTATGCACTCATTTTACTTATGTCTGAAACTTTGGAAAATATGGATGGAAAAGAAAAAAAAAATTACATACCACAAACAACCTAATAAGTAGAAAACTACATATTTCTGTAACAGGATTAGATTGGATTAAAAAATAATGGACTCTTTTTATATGTAGAATAAAAAAATTCCACAACTGTGGACTCTTTTTATATGTAGAATAAAAAAATTCCACAACTGTGTGTACTTCAACAAGCTACACTCATATAACCGGTTCCTCAGTCAAAATAATATTTATTTTATTTAATACTTTACATATAAATCATCTTATTGCTTAAATACTTTTTTTTAATCATCAACAGGTTAAAATGTATCATGAACTTTTGATGAGTATGTTAGGATAGCAGACCTTTCAACAAAAAATTACTACATATAGTTACTGTCTAGCAGCAATTTGCGTGAAAATTTCAGTACTTTACAAGACCGTTAGTAGTTATATTCAATTTTGTTGTTTTTTTTTTTATCAGCGCCCTATTGAAATACCCCTTTTTTATAAGGTAGAGGAGCTTTTTATATATGAAATTGATATATCAGAACCTAAGGAGTACAAAATAAAATATATCAATTACAGACTTAAAGCCCCAAACCAACCATTATTCATTATTCCTCCGTATTGTCAGTGGAATTTTTTTTTTATTACTTTAATGAAATGTACAGTGAAACCTAATTCACATAACATCGATAGGATTTTCATTCAACAAGCAATTTTAAAAGAACAAAAAGATCATGTACAATTGTTAAATACATGTATATGGAATTCAATCATCTTCACAAGTAAAACTGTTAAAACATACTTCCTTAATGAAATATATGACAATAAAATTAACTTAACAGTTGTTGTAAATTCAAAACAAAATAAAAACATGGAAAACAATGTAAGACGTAAGTGTGTATACAATGACATTGCTCAATCTGTGGCCTTCCATTAGACTGAATACATATGAACAATAAAAATGTTAGACTTACATTGTATGTTTACTGATGGTATCTTAATTTACATGTATATCCATATCTGACATCATTAAATTACATCATCAAACTACCCCAAAGATACATACATGTAATTTAGTCTACATACAACCCAGTGCAAGTCTGAGGAAGTTAATTTGCACATGTTGTAAAAGTGTTTTAATATAAAACATTTCAGAAAAAGCACTTTTACACATCAATTTCAAGAAATAATATGGAAAGACTGAAGCCACCTGAAAATAATGCTGAGAAGCACCAAGTTAGCAAGGTGATGACACAAGAGGGGTCAAAGGTGAGGGAGCATGCCTAGTCCTTGTACTCTAGTTCTGGTGCACTGAAAAGCTCTTGAGCCACCTCTGTATTCTGACGTACAAACAGTGTGATGCCTGCCTTGTAGGCTGCTGGGATTGCGATGTGAGAAGTCAGCTGGGCACGGTAATGGGTGGGCTGTTGGTACATGGCAGTACAGGCCTCTCGCAACACATTCACTACCTGACCTAGAATAATTATAATTGAATAAGGACACCATTAGTATATTGACAAATTATACTCTTAAAGTGACCATGTCATAATATCATGTTGAAGTTACATTTATACATGTATTTACATCCACTGGATATTTTCTCCTTTATTTCTTGTGAAAAGCGATAGCCTTTAAAAATATACTATTCAGGACTGTTTTTCTTTTAAAATCCATCCAATAGATTTTTAAAGAATTTAACTCTTCCATTATGTTATGTACTTTCACCCATTTTATACAAATAATCTATGCTTATTTAACAAAGATGTTTGTGAAACACTTATGCCCCCCCCCCCCCCCCCCCCCAATAATTGGAATTTTTATAAGTCCAAGGGGCATAGCTCTGTCAAAAATTGCTCGATTGTACCCAAAACAGAATATGAACTAAATATTTTTATGATAAATCTGTATACCAAATTTCATATCAATATGTGCAATCTCTGCAAAGAAAATGAGCGGAAACTGCAAATAATTGGAATTTTTCTATGTCCAAGGTGCATAACTCTGTCAAAAATTGCTCTATTGTACCCAAAACATAACTTCACCTAGATATACTTCTGATAAATCTGTACACCAAATTTCATTTCAATATTTGCAACCTCTGTGAAGAAAATGAACGAAAACTGCAAATAATTGGAATTTTTCTAAGTCCAAGGGGCATAACTCTGTCAAAAATTGCTCTATTGTACCCAAAACAGAAGTTGATCTAGATATTCTTATGATAAATCTGTATACCAAATTTCATTTTAATATGTGCAACCTCTGCGAAGAAAATGAAAGGCAACTGTTGGTGGACTGACAGACAGACAAACAGCAGCAAAGCAATATGCCCTCCCTTCGAGGGGGGCATAAATATAATTCTTAGTTTGTTAATGCAGGGATATTGCTTCCGAGGGCTATATATTTTTTCTGCAATGTTGCAACCGTTATCCCCGCAACCAAGCAGAACATTTTAAATTCAAATCAATAAGTACCTAAAACATTCATTTCATTCCATCTCTTGTCAATCTTGGTAATAAGATCATTTAGTGGTGACCAGTCACGGAATCTATTGACCACATCTTGCCGTCGAATTAAGAGGATGGAGTCACTTGTTAGCTGTTCCATAATCGTCTCTTCAGAAACTATTTCTAATGGATTTGTCAAATACACACCTAAAAAAAGAGTAAAAATGCTCTGAAATCAATTTTTTTTTTAGAAAAGAAATGAATGCTGTTTTCTAAAAATAGTAAAGTGCATTTGCAAAGGAACATGTAAGTAATATTTAAAATGAAAAATCTGATATAATACATGTATAAATTTTTATATAACTGGTTTGCTGAGAAACAGCTAAGAGATTCTATCTCTAAACCTTTTGTACCTTTGGAGCTGACACCGTAAATCATCTGGTGATGCCAGGCATCAGGAATGGTCCAACCAGGTTTCACTCCCCTCTGTAAATTCAATGTTGCTATGGGAACAGCACCTAATAGAAATTAAGTATGGATATTTATACAGAGATCTTCATGCATGTTCATGTATGATGTGAAGTATGATCAACATTTTTGTAGTTGTTTTTTTTTCAGTTTAGTACTTACAATTACACATACAAGCAAATTTCTAATTAAATTGCTTAAAATTGAGTGGCATGATGGCGACAATATAAATTTCACATTACCTTTCTTTATCCAACCTCCCAGCCACTTGAGGAGTTCCACTTTCCTGGCTGGAAAAAAGTGGAAAAATCGACCCTGTATGGTACCCCTTGTCAGATTGTGAACACCATCAATCAACTGTAGTGCAGTTGTACCTAAAAATATTACAAATAAAAATAAATAATTCAACTTCTATTTCATTTCTTAAAACATCTCTACTGAAGCAAAATACATGCAACTTTTTCTCCTTAGTCTGATTTTCTATTCCATTATTTATTTGTTTACTTGAAGATTGCTTAAATCAAACAAGAAGTATAAAAGTGTACACATACTTTAAAGTCAACAGATTTTGTTAATAATAATCTCAATGTACTTTCAATTTATATCTTGTTATTGTCAATTAATTACTTTCATAGCAGAATCTTGAAAGACACTTATACATGTAAATGATTTTACCTGCCACAGATCTAGAAAACAAATAGTAGCTGATAGGAGCTGTTTCCATTCTGGTGTTGGTAACAATCTTTTTACTAACTTCCTCCTTATCAACTTGATAATCAAAGGCTTTCTGTAAATGAAAGGTTGAAAAGAACTCTCACCTTAGTAATGAATAACTCAATTTTTTTTACCTCCTTTTGAAGAGTTCCACTTTATACATTTCTACGTATTTTTGACAAATTTAGGACTTTTTCGAAATTTTCCATAGAATAAAATATTCAATAAAATCTATTTAACAACATGATGTGCTCAAAGCAATTGATGTTTCAAAAGAATTCAAGAAATTACTAAATGTCTTTTCACAGAAAAGCACGGAAAAGAAATCTCCAGCAAACACTTATAATTTGCTTGACATGATTCAGTTTGTGTTGTTTTTTTTTATTTTAATATGTTTTGCATATTTCTTCCCATACATGTAGTTCACAGCAATATTTGAAAACAAAAAAATTCAAATACGCTTTATCTATCCATCTATCCGTAATATACATCCATTCAAATATACATGTACATACACTTAAGTATCAAGGCAGTGAAGCGATCTCTAGTTTCCTTTGGTAATCTTCTAGAAGCAAAATTTCTTGCTTACATATATACGTATCCTTAAATCTAGATCATTAAACTAATTTTTTTTTTAATTTTTCTCCAAAACAACCCATTTTTTCCATTTTTAAGTTCACATAACATGCTGTATCCTCCTCTTCAGTGTGTAATGTATTGGTACATGTGTACCAGTATTTATGATTTACTCACCAGAACCGTTAACACTGCTGTAGGTCCACACGCTGATGTTCCGATCTGTTTCACCTGTAGCAGGTAGGCCTCGTACTCGTGCCATATCATCACCTTTTCCACATCAACTGGCCGACGTCCACGTCTACGTCGCCTGTCAAACTTACACATCACCTACAACAAACATAAACTAAACCTTAATTCATTTTTGTCAGTCAACATCTTCTTAACGTTTAACAATAAATTATTTTTGATAATCACTTAACATAGTGCAAATGGACAAAATAAAAATTATCATGAGGAGATTTGGCCCAAGTGCTCACCTGAGCTGCCTTGATCATTTAAAGAAAAAAAAATCTCTAACCCTATTAATCTCTAAAATATGAGTCCCTAATAAAGATCTAATAGTCTACAGATGTTCACAAATCCAATTCTCAATTTGAAAAATTAGAGCTTTCTGTTCATCAAGGGAAAAATACATGTATTTTGATACCTTTCTCTATTCTATTCCTTTAAAATATTTGAATCTATACGTATAACAAAAAACAAGGTTTACAATTCAGATTTGTTTTATGTCATCTCCTGTGGTTTTATAAAATGAGGTACTGAGTCATTTCACTATATTATCATTATTTCATACCAAGTTGATGCATAGCAAATTGATGCAAAACTCCACTTTTTAAAACATTAAATGCAGACTTCATCTGTCCAATGACTTTCTAAGTGATTTTTTTCAAATAGATCATTCCAGTAGTTTAAAGGATGCCAAAAAAGTGGAAATTGTGGCTTATTTACATGTACTTTTACCAGATATACTCTGTTGGGCTATTAAACCCTTCTTTGTTGAAAACTTTATCAAGTTAGATTTTTCACCTTAGAATTATTATCACAGGAGTTTTCTTCTTGTACTGCATGTAGGTTATCTAAGCATGACAAAGATGTCTCCAGACTGTCTATATCTTCATAGATAGGATCCTCTGAGCTCTCCCTACAATTATAGCAGATAATGAAATATTTGCATAATAATCAAGATTAAACAAGGAAACATGAATCCATATTACATATTTGTGTAGTGTATATAATTAAATTTTGTGATTATTTTAAATACATTTCATAAATACAATGTTATGATCAATGAATATAGTGCATCTGGTAACAGGGATGGGGTAATCGTAATCGAGTAATGGTAATCGATTGTAATGATTACTTTTTTTCAAGTAATCGACAGTAATCTGTAATCGAAGAGATTTTCAATTACTTGTAATCGTAATTTAATCGATTACAGCTAAAATTTTCAATGTAATTATAATTACTTTTTCGATTACCTTCAATTATTTTTTAACATAAATAGATGTTATTTTGGAGAACTCTTTCCAGTCAGTCCCACATAAATATCAAATATAAACCACCTAGTGTAATGTTTGGATTTCCTAACTTTTATTATCACAAGTTTAATAATTTTCTCAATAAAATTTGCATTATAGACCTTCTGGTCTAGTATTAAATAATTCAGAAGTGTATTTCAACCATTTATTAATAAAATATACAGATTTTTCATGTGCATTTTACATTTGACCCATTGTCCTCTTCCTGCATGTCCTTTTTCATATTTCAGATGTTGAAAAACTTTGTCTTGTAATAGAAAATTATAAATAGCAAAAACAGATTTAAGTGTTGTATTAAATATAAATAATTTGGTGAATAAACTACATTGTACTCGAAAAAAAAAGAAGATGGAAATACTTATTCATATCTGAAAATGTTTAAACAACTTCAAACTTGTGTTTTACTAACTTTAAAATTTGCAAAATCATTCTCATGTTTTCATTCAAAATTGTAAGGTTGCTTTTATATCAGTGAGAGGTTATAAGTGTCTGTAAGAGAGGGAGAGTGTCACTGTGTTTGCTCATCTTAATTGGCTAATTAATTGACTGAGACACCTTGATTTGCAGATAATGAGGTGTAAACTGTGAACTACCTAGTGTTTAACTTTCATTCCATTGAAGACAAACAGTATTATTAAAACAATTAATAGCTCTCAAAACACTTATTTCAATACAGAATGAAATTGTTTGAAAAAGACACGTACAGGAATGTTTCATGTGTACTGTCAACATACGGGCAGCCCAAATACTTCCAATGAAGTAATTCACAATAAAATATTAAATATTTTTTGCAACAAGTCAATAAATATGGAAGTTCAGATCCAAAGTTGAAAGGAATAATTAATTCCTTGGCATATCATGTCTCCACTTTCCATGGTACAGAATCCCTCAATTGGGCATTTAGTGAAAATGTTAGCCAGAATAAAACCTTAAAAGAATCTGCTCTGAAACTTCAGGAACACATTCAAACTTCAGTGGATAACATCAACATGTACCATTTAAATATTGCTTTGATATTTGAAGGGATAAAAACTTGGAAGTAATCGATTATTAATTGATTACATCTTCGAAAGTAATCGATTACAGGACAAAAATGAGTGTAATTGATTAATAATCGATTACACAAAATTCCTCAAAGTAATCGATTATTAATCGATTACATTTTTCAGTAATCGTGCTCATCCCTGTCTGGTAATTTGTCTTACCCAGGGCTCGAGCTGTGATTTGCCATTTGCGCCAATTGCGAATTTTTTCCAAAAGTGGCGAAAAGAAATTCAAAAGTGGCGAAAATGGATATTTTTTTTTAGATATACCATACAAAAGTGTGTGTACTCCTGGCTATCTCCTTTGTTTATTCAATGTATACAGATTATCCCCTTTGTTTATTTAATGCAAGCAAACGTGTGAATTCAGGGTGTGAAAACTCCATGAAACTTACAAAACAATGTACAGGTAGGAAATCATGTCTCACTTGAATGCACACAGCTGACTAGGTTAATTTAGCCTGGAGCAGTGAGGGGATACAAAATTACTTGAAATAATATAAGATGGATTAAACAAGGAAAGACAAAGTGTTTTTGGGAGATGAAGTCAGTTAATAAAAGATTTTTATCAATAAAATCTGGATCTATATAGATTGTTTTTTAAAACAGAAAGTAGGAAAACATGACGAAAATTGCAGAGCATGGCTGCTAATTTTACCTGATTAAAGACTTAAAAGTCAAAATAGTGTGTTCATTATACCATAAACTGACAAAGAGTGAAAGATACTGGCTTGGAAACAATACAATACTTTTGTCAAATACGCTGAATTATTTTCAGTTATATGAATTTACATGCATACACCAAGTGTCCAAACTGTTAAAGTAAGCCAAGTTTTAAACCTGATTTTCATTACCTCTTTTCACACTAAATTGTTGATATGATTAAAATTTTCAATTACATTATTTTTTTTCAATTTAAAAAAATGTCATATATCTTACTAAGTCTGTAACCCCCCTCCCAGGGCTAAAAAAATGTTATGAACAAGAGGGCATCTACTTTCAAGAGTTGGCTAATATCAGTATCAAATTAAATGTATAAATAATTCCTAATATATTAGTTTTGTAAGTGGATAAAACGTTAAATTTTATAATTTTAAAACAATGCCTGTGATATAAACAAATTGAAATAGTGCTATTAGTGGAGTGTTTAGCATGTATACACTTGTCGAGACGAGATGTAAGAATGCGATTCCTTTCATCGCGAAAAGTGGCGAAAAATATTTTCGCTCCAGTGGGAGCTCTGGTCTTACCCTGAGGATTCATCCAGTTTATTTGGTAAAGGCATGATGACTGCATTTCTAACAGCATGTGTTGGATTCTCCAAATCTTCAAGTACCATACAATGTCCATTTTCGAGAGGATAATGTCCTAACTGCACATTACCTAGATGTTCTCGTCTGAGACGGAAACTTAAGTTTTCCTCCTCATCAGATGAATCACAGTGAGCCGTAGACCTATTTTCTTTTTCCAATGCTTTAAAAAACACCTTCTCTTGCCTATTGCTCTCAGAATTCTGAAAGTTGGCTTGCAAGACTTTTTCATGCTTATATGTATCCAGGTAGTTAAAATGTTCATTATCATCCACACAGAGATGAGGATCATAAGACTCCATATTGCACTCTACATCATCAAACTCAAATGAATGTCTTCTCATGCTCAGATCATTTGTCATTCCTCCTTCAGCACCACGTAAGTCATTCGAAGCATAATCCAGTGGATCGTACATACAAAACTCCGATGAATTCCTCTCACCATTTCTTTGGTGTAAAATACTAGGACTGTCTAGATCTTGACTGAAGCGGAACATTGGTTGCAAACTTGTTGCAGATGTTGGCACATCTGATTCAACAGAATCCAAAAAATCAGTTTCCGGTGAGTACATGAAAGAAGAATCTGAGCCAGGCTTCTCACTGCTGTCTCCACCATTTTTAGCAATATATTTGGGTCTACAGACATGTGCATTATTATATGATTGGTTTTCCATGTCATACATGTATCTTAAATTTGCAGTAATATCAGCAAAGGAGTCTGAGTGAGGTGTTTCTACATCATCACATGGAGGGGCAGGTGAGACAGCAGGGATACTTTGTTTTCTGAACTCCTGGAGGTTCTGGCAAGATAGTGGACTATGGATGTCATTTTCTTGGTGTACTCCATTTTCTTGGTTATGATGAGATGGACTTGAGGGAGTCCCTTTTGCTTCTGCATCATGAGAATCTTTTTCTTGATTCACACCATAACCCTCATCTTCCTCACTGGATGTAGAAGAATGTTCTGAACTAGATGCAAACATGTGACGACTAGCCCGAGATGGAAAATCTGTTTCTATGTAGTCTCCAATCTCATCTAAACTTTCAGAACTAGATGGTGCTGTTGCCTCCTCTACCAATATATCACCTCTGTTTTCCTGGATTTCTGAGGAATTGTCTTCATCTGCAATTTCTTCAAGACTTTCTGAACTAGATAAATGTGTAAAAACTTCTTCTACTTGTTCCTCTACTTCGAGCATGTCTTCTCCTATTATACCTTGTTCATCATCACTAGTTTTGTTTTCATGCTGACTTTCATTAGCAGTTGTCTGATTTTCTGTAGTCACTGTCGCAGTTTCTTTATCATTTAAATCACAACCAGAATTTTGGGAAGACCCATCACTGTCTTCTGGCACTGCTAAAGGGGCAGATATTGTTATGTCTTCAAACCTAGCAGGCAAATTGATATTTTGAACTTGTTCATGATGTCCATTTGTGAAACAAACTTGTTCATTTGTTGTGCAGGGTACATTTGGCTGAGAATGAAAGCTCCTATTTCTAGATGAGTATTCCTTGTCATCACCATCAGATTCTGTAGAAGATCCAACATCATGTCTATGGAATTCTAATTTATCTGGAGAGCTAAAGCAATCACAGGAATCATCTGAACTTGAACCAAGTTCTGGATAAATGTATTTTTCTCTCTTTGAATTTGATCCTGCTTTCTTCTCTTGCTCTCTTCGATCTCGTCTCTGTTTGACAACACGACTCCATGACATAGACTTGGGTCTGTTTGCCTTAGGTGAATTTTTCCTGTTCTGTAAACCATTTACTAGCAGTGGTTTGACATATTCACTACAGTGATTACAGTTTACGACTACTTCAGGACGAGCTAGAGCACTGACCTCCCCTTGGCAGCTAATATTAGCAAGAGATGATCTTGAGTTTTCCGTGTCTTCATGCAAAAATCCATTTATAGGTCCATTTAAATTGGGACTACTACCATTGACTAAATTAATTCGACCCTCTCTGTAAAGACCTGAGCCATTATTTTTTTCTTTTTGGTTTTCAGATGAATCTGGAGATGACTTTTCATTTTCACTGGAGTGCTGACTCACTGGACTCTGTGCTCCATTCTGGCATGTATATTCTGAAGATTTCTTATTAGTTGTTGGCATGTTGTTTTCTTTCCGAACATCATGTCTACTTTTACTCATATTTGGGGATACATCCTATCAATCCTTTACCTGCTTTTACTATCAGCGCCATCATCCTAAAATACGGAGAAACTAAAATATTACATTTCTAATATGATTATTTAATTGTTAGAACTTCGTTGGGATACAACGAATATAATACAAAAGAAAACCACAAAAAAACATGACAAAAATAATAAAATGTCAAACTTTGACGTTTTCAGAAAATGGGGTGGGATTTCTTATCCAAAGATATGGAATATAGAATGTAATTTTTATAGATCTAATTTCTCTGGTAAATATTCTTAACCTTCCGCTTGAAAAGAAATTCATTATAATCCTTACCTGTTACTCAGGTGCGAAAAATTTAACTCTTTTCTGTTTGTTTCATCTGGGACAACTTTCTTCCGCCATATTGAATCAAAATACACTTTAAACTCCTCTAGTTTCGAGTATACAACTAAGTGGAATAACTTGAAGGAGTTCCGAATTCATAATTTTATGGAATCCCAAAAATGGGCCAATCAGCATTCTCGTAACAAAGGCGATTGACAGATATTATCCACAATGTGATGTGTGAAAGCTGCAATCTCTTCCTAAACTGAAAGAAATCACTTATCATGTTGGGTACTGTAAGTTTAAGATCATATTGTTGGATAATTATTCCCAAATCGCTATACATTTTCTTTGAACAGTGCGCTTCCGACTGTTAATTTACAAATAATTACTCCATTTTGATAACAATCCCTAGCTTTGTAGCTCTTGGTAAGCTATATATAGCTTGATATGGCGAAATGTTTTTATAAAAGGCTATTCAAAAATTGATTGATTAAGCGATTTAAATGCAGTTTTCTCACATGTGTACTTTAAAAAACTATAAAGTAGAAACTTAGAATACAGAAGTTGAAAATACTTGAGTATTCACTTGATCAACTTTGTACTTTGAAGTTGAACTATGCCAAAAGAAAAAAAGGAAAAGAAAATTAAGTCACATATACTTTAATCACAGGGTCAAAAGTTCCTTTACCTAGGTTGTTCCTGGCTAAGTTTTGATAGAGATCAACTGACTGATAGATTATCAAAGACATAAATATAAACATTTACCGCCATTAATATATATTTACAAAAGTTTATGTGAAAATCCCAGCATTACATCCTAAAAATTACTCTGTAGTGGTTATGTATTTTGATCTAAAGGTAAATAAATATTATTTTCATTATGTCTTGGGGTATGATTTGTTAAATTTTGAAATTAAATATTGATTATTAAAATCAAACTATAGGCAAATTTATGAAGTCAAATGAATGTTCAACTTCGCAAAATCTCTGATGACCATGAAACACGTGTTTCTCCTTTGTTGTCATATTAAATAGGGAAACTTATGAAAATCTAACATTCTGAATAGTTTGTTAATATAAATTAAAAGGTTTTATTACCTTGATAATATTAAAGATTAATGGGATTTTAATTATGCAAGATTTGAAAAAAATTAAACAATAGGGACCTTGAGGCCTCACAAAATTTTGAACAGTTGTGAATCTCTGTTACTTATGTTTCTAATATTATAAAGCATCCAAGGCTTTCAATAATTTTGAAATGAAGAGGTGAGTTTATCCATTTGAAGAGGCTGTTATAGAATTATTTCCAATGAATTATTTATCTTATTTAGTGGCCGTTTTCCTATAAGCATCTCCTGAAACCTTTTTTGGTTCACTTACAATAAGGCCTCCCTTCCAGATTATGGCTTACCGTATAATTTCAGAGTTCCCAAAATGCACAAGTCTACAGGACTTCCCAGGTTAGCTTTGAAAGGGGCTGGTAAAAATCTGAATTTTATTTGTCAAAATGTCTGACTGTTTACACAGACTGGATAAAAAATGAGACAGAAAGTCTTAACAGAATTATTTGATTGAATTACAAGAGGTAAATATTTTACTAAAAACCAAAACATATGAATAAGATGTTTATGTCCCAAAATATCAATGTGAGCGAGTAAAACTTGTAGAGTTAGGGGCCTACATCATGCACTTGGCCCCTATGGTTTTAAATGTTATTTGCAACCCTGATGTATCACATGTAAAAAAAAAAAAAATCATCTACAGTATGGCTAAATGTGCCTATCAGATTAATGACTGAACGTAAAGTATTGGTACTGGTATACATATTTCCCTTGTCATGTAGGTCATGTAGTTGGGACAAGCATTAAACAAATCATAAACTATTAATGCTTTATTTTCAAACATATTTTTATTTTCCAGATTTGGAGAATAGGAAACTTCTTATCCCTAAATGAGAAAATAAGATAACTAGGGATGTCAGAACCAAATGAAATTTCAAAGTATTGTCATCATGGTCATGTATGCAGAATGTGAAATCTTTGATGTTTAAAGTTTAAACCATGTTTCCATGGTTAACTGGACGTTTCTATAGACACACAGTAATGTTACTGACATTACTTATATTGTATTTATGTGAGACATCAGGAGAAAGTACATTGGTGTATGTAGACACTGGTTGTAATAAGTCTCAGGTGCAGAAAGTCCAGGTTGATTACTCAAGTACAGTCATTGATCATGGTAAGTATTTGTTTTATATCTGCAGTATGTGTCATGGGAATTTTACATGTGATATAAAGTTCTAATGAATTTCATGTCTAGCATTGATATTACATTGAAGATTAAACAGTTTGATCATGTATTTTAATCAAGCATTCTCTTAAAATCTAGGTCTGCACAAGAAAGCTGACTTTGGGAGAATGCTTTTAACATACTAGCACATGTATTTAAAATAAAGTAAAAAAGGTCTAGAGAAATATGTTTTAATTTACCATGCATTAGAACATCAAATATACAATGACATTTGATTTGACGAATGAATTGTTTTTTAAGAATACATTGTCTCATTTAATGGATACTACAAACCCCAAGCCAGGAAGCGATTTCTAACCTCGGCTCTTCATGACTCAGGAGTCTTGTCTTGGAAAATCATTCCCAGAGAGAATCTGGCTTTTGAGTATCCAAGTGACTTTGATGTTGTAAAGGTAATATTAACATCATTTCACTTCTTGTACCCCTGAGCACACTTTTGCCAATACAATAATTACTAAAGATGTAAATGAGTATTTGAAAAATATTGAAGTTTCTGAAGAAACATTGACTCTAATTGTACATGTGTTCGAGTGTGAAATATTCATGTACATGTGCTCTATGTAGATAATGTGTTGATACATGTGTTTCTGTTTGAACAGCTGAATGATGGCAGACTTGAGGGCATTGAAGCATTGGAGAGTCACCCAATCATCAAAAGAATAACCCCTCATAAGAAGTTATCTAGGTCACTTAAGTTTGTCAAAGGTAACTTAGTGTACCAGTATATTGGAGTGCCATTACCTGCTTCATGAATTTATGTCTATTGTTGTATGGATGAATTCTTTATAATTTCATGTTTATTCATGTTAAGATAAATTCTTTATAAATTTATGTTTGTTCATCATAGAATAAATTCTTTATAAATTTATGTCTATTCTTGAAAGGATAAATTCTTTGTATGTATTCAAAGTTTGCAATGTAAGTACAGATTGGGATTGCATTTCTCCCCGTGTAGTTTTTTATATATAGTAAGTACAGTACCACCTAGGAAATTGTTGTGTTCTTTGGTTGTATGACTGAACATTGAAACATAGATGGTGTGTCAACAAGGCTTGCTTGAATTTCTTGAATTTATTTGGAATGACCAATGAGTGTTTATTTTGTAATAATGAGGGGGTGGGTGGGGGATGCACAATTGTTATTGGCAAGTATTTTGTAGATACTGAACAGGTAGGTTTTCACAATAAAGATGTCTTGATGTGATTTGATCTGTAGATGTGGAGCAGCAGGAAGTCGTAGACAAGGAGTGTAACGAGACGACCTCAAATATGTGTCCTCAAACCTTTCATTCCTCAAGATCACACAACCGCAAAAGTCTCTCCCTGGTCAGTAAGATTACTTCAAGTCTATAAACCTTAATGAAAAACTGGGACAACAGCTTTTTAAATGTAGAGTCATTATACTGAAAATACTGAAATGTCAAATTACAATGTACATGTATGTCTGTGATGGGGAAAATACAATGTGGAGCGATTCTCAAAATTTGAGTAAACATGTTCATATACAACCAGATACAATTTTACAATCAATTCAATAATAATTATGAGTTACCGTATTTTTCTTCTTTTATTTTAATTAGGGTGCAACATATTGGCATTCACCTGCAAGGTTTAAAGGAAGGCGACTTCTGAGGGCTGTACCTAAACAGGTGAACAATTGCATGACTTTGGAATGAATCCATTCAATTTAACTTACATGTTTTATTTCCAAGTAGTCCATGCACATGCCACTTTGCACATGTTCTTTTTTTTTCAGATTGTGAGTGCTTTACAAGCCGAGATTCTCTGGAATATGGGATTCACAGGTATAATTTAATGTGTATCGACTTTCATACAGTGTACTTATGTTTCACATTTAATGTAAAATGGCACAATGCCTTCAAGTAAACTTGTATGTTTAGAAACCTTCCTCCTTAGAAGGATGGTTCGCCTTTTGTTACACTTGTTAAAATTTTGTTCTACATGTATTAAGTCATGGTATAATATTCGTTTCTATGACTTATTACTCAGTTCTACATGTAGAGGGTTATGTTCAACATTAAGTACAATATACAGTGTACACATACTCTTTACAGGGACTGGTGTGAAAGTAGCCATTTTTGACACTGGTCTCTCAGAGGACCATCCACACTTCAAAAAGGGCAGGATCAAGGACAGGACTAACTGGACCAATGAAAAGACACTGGACGATGGTAACAGTATAATATATATCACAGAAATTTATCTTTGTAAAATTTAAAACTATCTGATCTGGATTCGGTTGTATCAACGGTTAATTAACTTTAATGAGTTATTAAGCCTAATGAATCATTAAATTCCTAATGATGCATTAGTTAATGAAGGCATTAAAACGTGTTGTACAAAACCTTTGTTAGAGTCTTATTAGTTAATGAATCATTAAACATTTAAGAATTCATTAAAGGTCTATTAACATTAGGAGAATATCCCTCAATGCAATGCGTTTCGACTTCCGGGGGCGTTTCCGTGGGCGTTTCCTTTGTTTAACATATACACGTACCAATTATTTAATAAATGAGCTTATAAGACCAATTAAAAGTCCGCCAAAATGGTCGCGGTTTTTAATTATGACGCAAAAAAATAAATTACGTCATTTTATGAAGTCTGTGAGCGTCTTGAAGGTTATAACATAAAGAAACGTCATTTCATAAAAAATTGTGCTACAATGACCGAAGGAATTCAATTTAAATGTAATAGAAATCGGGGGAAAAATTTTGATTTTAGCGAAATTCAACTTTTAGCCGAACTGGTTGAGAGAAATATTAACATCATTAATAGCAAACTAACCAATAGTGTTACCAATGAGAAAAAGAAAAAAAGTATGGGATAATATAACAGCGCAAATAAATGCGTTAGGAGTTTCAAGTCGCACTACTAAAGAGATTAAAACCAAATGGACCAATATGCATCAGACGGCAAAAAAGGAATTCAGCTACAACAAACTTTCACAGAGAAAAACAGGGGGAGGACCCTGCGCAAAACCTCTTTCGACAGTCAGCGAAAAGATCGTTGATATCTACAAAGATTCTCCAACTTTTAATGGATTATCCGGATTCGAGACTCAGGCACCTGGTAAGTGAAAGTTCTCAATTTGCAAGAAATATAAAATACAAATTACTTATATTAAATATTATATGGACCAGATACAAGGATTGATAAATAAGGGTTTGATTTTTTTTTAATTTTCGGGGGGGGGGGGGGGGGGGGGGGTATATAAGTTTATCGGAATCAAGTTGCAAAATCATCTATATGTCATAAGAAATATTGTGTAAAGTAATAGTAAACATTTACCGGTAATATAATTCTGCGAAGAGGTTCTGAAAGGGTCAGGCAGTATAGACAAACAAATTGGAGTTTTCTTCCTTTGCTTACAGTAGTTTTCACAGGTGTGCAAATGACAACGATTGACTTGATTAGAATTGGTAAGAGCAAAAATTAATTTATGCGGGCATCAAATTCATTTTTACTCTCATTATAATTTATTTAATTTGTTTTGTTGAATTAAAATTTAGAACGCAAAATTAACATGAAGTTGGGGAGAGGGGCTGTTTGAGCGTCTTTTCTTCGCTTCTCAAGCTTCATATATATACATGTATGACTCTTCCAAAGAACTTCAAAGGGGTCTGGACCCCCCCCCCCCCAGGTCTGCGCATGGCAATGAGGGTGGTTTGAAATGATGTCAATCTAAAACCTTTATGGTATACTGTAGTACTAGTATTATCTCTTTTCTTTTTTTACTTGTAACCAAAGATGAAAGCAACATCAATTTGATTGGCTCGCCAAATACCGTCTCAATTCTTACTGATCTGCTGATTCCACTTGACCACCAGCAAAATGAATTAAAACTTCAGCCAGAACAAGTCACACCAATCCAGGAGACTCATTGCTCGCCCGATCAGATGGTGGAAGAAATAACCAGCATAGAAAATAAAACTAGTACTGCAGCCACAAGCATGGAGACATGTGTGGAGTCAAGCATGTAATAAAACTTAGAAAATTAGTAATTTAAATGAACAGTTCAACCGTAGAAAATACAATAACTTGCTCACCATTTCATGGTTTAATCATAAAATTACCCCAAATTTATTATGTTTTTTTTTTTAATTTTTTTTCTTCAAATGTACATTATAATGCATAGACGTGTATCAATATATGAACTAATACACAATAGATTTATTTAGTTTGGTAAGATCTTCATAAGCTACTCTTAATCATAAAAAGGTAAATTTACATACATACGTTAACGCTGAATTTCAATCCCGCATGCACAATCACAACTGTAAAAGTTTACCCTTGTGCATTGTAGGTCAAAAAAAGTGGGAACTCCAAATGATCGAGGTCAACGTAAGAGAATAAGGCCCGAAGATGTTACAAGAATGCAGTACGAAGTTTTGGTAGAACAAAAGAAAAAGATACAGGAGCAAACAATTTATTACCAATTAATGAATAAAAAATTGCGATTGGAGTTAAATTTATCCAATGAAGATTAATAAATATATGAATCATGTTATCAAATAGTTCTTTTTTTTTAAAGAATTCTAAGCATCAATTTCATAAATTAACTGAAGACTTCGTGTTCATGTTCATGTATTTTCCCGATTCAGTGCGCGCTCGACAGTGATTTCTTTCAATCAATACATCGTAGGCTTTGAACATTTTTCCTGGTTGTATATGGCTAGACTACTACCCTGTATTGAAAATGATATAAAAATAAAACTCAGTATTTACACCTTTATACGATATAATATTCTTGGTGTCCAAAAACATTATTATCAGTGTATAGTCTAGAGGGTCCTTAACTTGTTCTGTAGTGAAGGTTCTTCAAATTTTAAAATCCTGTTTAAAATTCTGTTTAGAGAGATAAAAACACGTCAGTAGAATGGGAGTATTTAGCCAATGAAGTACTGTCCTATCTAGAAATAATGTTGTGTGATGTAATTCCTGATGTTCTTTCCATCCTCGGGTCCATTGTAATTTCCCTGTATATTTCCATTAACAGTTATATCTTCATCCATCGGTGGCTCGTTGTACATTATAGCCAGGTTATGCAAAACTGCACAAGCACCTAAAGTGTAGTTATGGAAACAAATGCATACATAAATTCTAAAGTTTTTAATTTTTTGATTTAAACTTCATTGTCAAGCTATATTTAAACGCATTTCATATAAGATTATGATGTACATGTAATCCTATTCGTCTGTCAATTTTTCTCTCTGTCACAAATACACTTATACTATAACATAATCTTTAATATGCTCAAAACTTTTAAATGAAAGAGGATAAGGTTCAATATTTCACCTGTGCATACTTTGACCTTTGACTTATGATCTTTACCTTGAAATTTGACCTACAACTCTCTGAATTGCTTCCTTCTCTCTGTACCAGGCGCATGGTTAATTATAAATGACAGTATATTAACGAATTATATATTTACCAATAATTGTGCACACTCTCTCTGGCTTCATTCTGATTTCAGAATGAAGGACGTGGAACCGTCGTTTCCACCAGCCAAATGTCCTCTCAATGGCCACGCGTGTTTTAGAATGCGCTGTATTAAAGCGCTCCTCGGCCTGAGAGGAGGGTCGGAGGTATGGTGTCATAAGGTATGGTTTACAGGCATACCCAATATCGCCCAATATGATGCCATCATTGATAGAGCGGAAGTTCCGCTCAATATCTTGCTTTATTCCACTCATGTTAAATATGTGGCTATCATGTGTGCTACCTGGCCATCTTGCCACGATGTTGGTAAATTTACCTGTATCAAAAAGGCACAATAACTACAGTTAACCAGTGCTAGGGCGGATCCATGAATTTCACTGTAAGGGGTAAGGGGTCGTGTTAAAAATGTCGAGTAAAAATAATATTGATCAGACAAAAAAAAAAAAGACTATCCAAACGCGAAACAGCTAGGAAGGGTTGCATACTTCTTAACAAGGTACTCTCCATCATCTTTATCTGACCAACTCATGAGAGGTGCGCGTTTCCCAGGGAGGATGGGGGGGGGTTATTCCAAGGTTATTTTTGGTTACTTTTACTGTACAAAATGTTTCCGAAAAACTCACAATCATAACTGTATCATAATATGCTTCGGTTCTTAAAAAAGTACTCACTAATATTCAATTTTTATCCTATGTAATGATATTAAAACAATTTTTATATTATTATGTAAATGCAATAACAAAGAATCTCACTCTAGCTTACGTAAAAAGAAGTATATATTTCATATCAAATCTCATTTTTGCATACCAGCATTATCACAGATAGCTTGAACATTGATTGAGTGGTAGCCTTTCCTATTCACAAATGCTGGTTCATTCTCTGACGGTCCTTGGATCCTCACATGAGTGCCGTCGATACAGCCTATAACACCTGGAAAGCCTGCTAATTTAAAAAATTCACTCTTGATGCTGGTTAGCTCCTCGTCTGCTGGCCATTTAATAAATCTGGGCGCAAGAGATACCAGTGACTGCAACACTTTCAGAACGATTCGAGAGACTGTTGACTTGTCGACCCCAGTTGTGTCACCAAGAACTTGAAGAAAACTTCCACTGGCATAAAATCTCAAGGCAATCAGAATCTAAATTTGAAAAAAAAATTTAAAATTTGTAGACTTATTTATGCGCAATTTATAATCTGCAAACTGGTTTCATGTTTACTTTTCTGCGGAAAAAATACATAGGTCTACACGCATTATGTTAGATAAGTTAAATTAAAATAAGTTAAAATTATTTATAAAATAATATCCAACAAAATTCCAATTTACACTACTTTATTTTGGTGTGGGTCTAAGAAAAAAAATGGATTTACTACTTTATGCTTATGAAAAATAGGGTCGGTTTTAGGCATAAGTTTGTTTTTATTTATTTATTTATTTTTCAAATAAAGGCATAACTTTGAAATGTAATTTTTTGAAAATGGTTTGAAGTTCTTTTATTTTACCCACAATATATATTTTTTCTCTCAGTGCGTTGAATTATTGATAATATCAAAACAATGGATATAAATTTTATATAATGTTCAATCTCTGAAATGATTTTTTTCTCGAGTGTTTCTTGTAAAATGTAAGAAGTATCAGGCATGTAGCATCATTTTTTTTTTCAAAAAGGAGTAGGGGTGGGGACTACAGAAAATTATTTACGAGTAAAAAAAAAACTTTAACAATAAAAAAAAGCAATCCACGTAAATATATTGCGTGGTGGTGGGCGGGAAAGGGGGGGGTTACAGTCTATAGATCTTTAACGTATCATATATATATATATATATATATATATATATATATATATATATATATATATATATATATATATATATATATATATATATATATATATATATATAATTTGTGATTTTATTGAGACCTATACATGTAGTCCTAATATTTATTATTTGTGATTTTATTGAGACCTATACATGTAGTCCTAATATTTATTAGGAAACTGTAACCAACTGTATTTATTTATTGATAAAACTTATTTAGATCTGTCCCGCTTTGCTGCTTTTATCAACAGTACATGTATACAATATTAGATCCGCCTCATAGATGATGACGAAAGAAATGACGTCACAAATTGAACAAAGTCTATTTTGGATTCAGTGAATGATTATGCATTGACGCAGTGGGAATTTCTAATTTGTTTTTTTATCCATAATTTGATTTTTTACGGAAATAAGCATGTTTATACCTGTAATTCTGTTGACAAAGAGTGCGATCTATTTGTGGAATGCCTTAGTGAAGGTTCCAGTAATGTGACAAGCCGTCCAATATTTTCTTTACGGAAACGGTATCGTTTCCGAATTTCCTCATCGTCCATAGTGTGCAGTGAAAAACGCTCACGAAAGACTCTGTCATTTCTCCGTCTGCCTAGCTGGCAAAACATAAGGCTGGCTGCCATACTTAATGACCACTTAATGAAGCCCCCTTACCTTCATTAAAGTTGAGGAGTTTAATGAAGCTTTAATGCACCGATTCGTTCATTAAAAGATTGATACAACGGAATTTAATGACACATTAAAAATGATCAGTTTAATGAAGCTTTAATCACTCATTAAATATTGATACAACCGGATCCAGAATGGCAATTGATAACAAGTAGGTGGTTTAACTTAATGGTTGCTTGTCTTTGAAGGTCTAGGTCATGGTACATTTGTGGCTGGAGTCATTGCCAGTTATAAGGACTGTCTGGGATTTGCTCCTGATGCTGACATTCATGTCTACAGAGTGTTCACAAACAATCAGGTTTGTTTGGTTTGTTTTTTTTTTTCTTTTCATCTCCAGAATACTGCTCAGTGCTCACAAACAGTCATGATTGTGTGGTTATGTGTTTTTTTTTTACTAGGAGTCAGGTTTGTATGCTTTTATGTATAGAGTGTTCACAAATAATCAGGTTTGTACTTGGATAGTTTTGGTTTTAAACATAGACCAGGACAGTACAATACATGCATGTTTTTATTCATTGCAAGTACCCTCAGCTGGTCTTCCTGCACAAATCTCTTGTCATATTATGATATTAATATATATGTGACACTATTAGTGCAGTGGACTAGGAAATCTGTACCTGTGCTGTGTTTTATTCGCAGGTGTCGTACACTTCATGGTTCTTGGATGCCTTTAATTATGCTATCCTGAAGAAAATCAATGTACTCAATCTCAGCATTGGCGGACCAGATTTTATGGATCACCCCTTTGTTGACAAGGTAAGTATTCTGTTGTATTGTACATTTACCTGTAGATAGGAGAAGATTCAAATCTGAACAAGAGTTTTATGACTGCTTTTTTGTTGTGGGAAGTTTGAGGTCCTCTGAGGTAAAATCAGAATTTCTGTAAGCTGGGGTCCTCTGAGGGAAACTCAAGAGTTTCCATCACACATTAAAGGCTTGCATGGTAAACTTGAGTTTCTCTAGCTTGATTTGCACAGAGTTAAATCCCTAGTTTCTCAAGATTTTTTTTTTCTTAGTCATTTTTGCTTAAGATCTTGGTCAATCAAATGAAAGAATTTGATGATATTTTGGGGTTGGGTTGGTGGTGTGTGTTTGGGGGTGGGTGGGTGGGTTTATAATCAGATGAAATGCACATACTTGATTCATAGTATAGTACTCAAAGCATGACATTATGATTTCAGGTTTGGGAACTGACAGCCAACAAAGTGATCATGATCTCTGCTATTGGAAATGATGGGCCTCTGTATGGGTAGGTTATAAAACCATATGTTGAACTCTCAACTGTTTTGGATTTAAAAATATGTTATCACTCATGAGTAGAAGTACTAGATAGTTGAATTACATGTACTGGAAAAATAGAAAGTATATATATAGTTTTGACATGATTTTTGGAAGCACTCTTAACAACCCAGCTGACCAGATGGATGTCATAGGAGTGGGAGGGATCAACTTTGATAACCAGATAGCCAGGTTCTCCTCCAGAGGAATGACCACATGGGTAAATGGACAATCTACTCATTTGTCTCTTCATGTTGATGAATGTACATGTACTTGCTTTATCTACATGTAGATATAGATGGGATTTAAGATGCATGCACAAATTGAACTTTCACTTTAAGGAAGAATGTTGTTAAACCATTTTTTGCATCTCTATAGAAATCAGAAATGAATTTTTTACTTTCAGATTTTTGAAAATTACTTGTAAATTAGAAATTAATTGGGTTCTCCTTATTTTACAGGAACTTCCTCATGGTTATGGAAGATTAAAACCAGACATTGTCACATATGGATCAGCTGTTCGTGGATCAGCCCTCAAGTAAGTGTTAATATTTTGTAAGTGAAGTTGTAGTAATCAAAATAAGGAAATAAACATTTTTTTGTATGATTTGAGTATTTATATTCATTGAAATTTATGGAACCATATTATTGACATGGAGTATTTGGGGTGGTGTTTTAGGGGTGGATGTAGGTCTCTGTCTGGAACCAGTGTTGCCTCCCCTGTGGTTGCTGGAGCTGTTACCCTACTGTACAGGTCAGAGGAAAATTATTGAATTATTTTTGCTTAAAGGCATTATTTTACATACATTTATTAGTGTTAAAACATTATATTTTGATTAAAAGAATCCTTTAAAAGGGAAGAGTTTTGTCCAAATTTTGGTGAAGTTAGGCCATTCATGCAGTCTTGTCAAAATCCTTTCACTGTTATATTTCAGTGCTGTGTTAGACAGAGCCAATATTATTAACCCTGCCAGTATGAAGCAGGCTCTGATGGCTTCAGCCAGGAGGTTACCAGAGGTCAACATGTTTGAGCAGGGTCATGGCAAGCTGGACCTTATCAGAGCTTATCAAACCCTCAGGACCTATAAACCACAAGCCAGGTACTGTGACAATTAACTATACAAACTTTTGAGGTCAAGGAATATAGTGTACAATTTTCCACTGTGCAGGATAGCTCTTTTATCAAACCCACGTCAGGAACTATTCCCCCAGAGCTTGTTCGAGGGGAATAGTTCCTGTCAAGGTTTGATGAAAGAGTTATCCCACTCACAGCCAGTGGATAAGCGTTTTTTTTAATACTGATCTATATTATAATTTCTGAGGATTGGATTTTATACCCCGGGTATAGCTTGGCTATTCTTGAAAATTTTCAGACTATAAAAATAGTTATTTTACCTTCTAAACTTTATGTATAGGAATTATTTTAACAGAAGTATAATAAACTGCATTATTCTGAATAATATTAAGATTTTATTTACCTTTTGTAGTTTGAGTCCCAGTTATATTGATCTCACAGAATGCCCATACATGTGGCCTTACTGTTCTCAGCCCATCTTCTACGGTGCCATGCCTGTAGTAGTCAATGTAAGTCAGATATCAACTCAATCAGTGTGGAAACATTTATCTATGGATGATATATTTCTTGAAAGAATTTTAATTTATACTTTTAGATCATAAACAGATGAAAACAGTGTGTTCATGTTTACATGTAATTTTTCAGTGTATCTACATGGGGAACATAAGCTGTAGTTTAATTTATATATACATTGTACTTGTAATTATTTTAGGTAACGATTTTAAATGGAATGGGAGTATCAGGAAAATTACTTGACAAAGTAAGATTTAATATACATGTATGTAATTAGATGTTTAAGACTACAAGTAAATCAGTGTGTGGCATGTGTAACTTTTCTCAAGTAAAAAACTTTTTAATAAATTATTTAAAAGAATTTTTCCTTTGATTCTTTAGCCTCGTTGGGAACCCTACATTCCACATCATGGAAACTACATAGATGTGGCATTCTCCTACTCTAAAACTCTGTGGCCATGGTCAGGGTACTTGGCTGTCTTCATTTCTGTTGCCAAATCAGGAGCAAATTATGAGGGCATAGCTCAGGGACAGGTCACTCTAACTGTGGAATCACCCCCAGAGGTGGGTATAGATAATCCAGTACTTAAATGTAGTCAACAAGCTATTTGCTGTTGTTGTGTTTACACTTTAAAAATTATAAATGTCTAAAACCATTCAATAAATGATGTCATTTATTTTTTGATGGTTAGGGTGAAGAAACAACACCAAGGCAGACAACTCTTAAGCTACCAATTAAAGTCCACATTATTTCAACTCCACCTCGAAGGTAACACCATTTCAAAAATGTCCAAAATCAAAATTTGATGTTTCTTTTTATGATGAATTACTTCCATCCCAGTTAGATTTTCTACTTTTTCAAAAGACAATTTTTTTATGGTTCTTTTCTTTGCCTACTGCAGCAAGAGAATATTGTGGGATCAGTACCACAATCTAAGATATCCACCTGGCTACTTCCCACGAGATAACCTGAGGATGAAAAATGATCCATTAGACTGGTAAGGTTCACACAATAATAAGTCACTTTCTGTTGCTTTATACATGTATTTGAAATCTTGTGAGATACAGTAAAGAAGATTATCTGTTTCTTAAGGAATGGAGACCATATCCACACAAATTTTAAAGACATGTACCATCATATTAGAACATCAGGGTATTTTGTTGAAGTCTTGGGTAAATACAAACTTATTTGTTAATAAAAAATAAAATCTTGGTATCAATGAAATAAGTGAGAAATTACAGAAAAAAATAACGATTTTTTTTTAAATTTTGAATTTTATAATTGGTAACATCTAAATTATCATAAAAGAACTTTAGAGAAGGGAAATTATAAAAATGCACTGCAGGTAAATGCACTTGGCTAAATTTAAATTTTTGATATCTCAGGTGCCCCTTTGACCTGCTTTGATGCCAGTCAGTATGGGAACCTACTGATTGTGGATGCTGAGGAGGAGTATTTCCCAGAGGAAGTGACAAAGCTTAAGAGAGACATAGATAATGGTTTGTCAGTTGTCATCTTTGCCGACTGGTACAATGTGACGGTCATGAAGAAAGTGAAGTTCTATGATGAAAATACAAGGTGAATTTGGATAAACAACCATACTTATGGACCATACAGGGTCATTTTATGATTCGTCATGACTTTTCAGGGTTTTTTTTCAAGATAAGTTTGGCTTTCATAACTCATAAACAAAGAAATGTCTTTCCTATGTTATAAACCTGTTCACCATATGACACATTATGTGTATCTATGAAGGGGATTTTCTGTAAAAGTACATATATTGTACATGTACATGCATTGAAAATTTATGTAGTGCTTTATATAAAAAAATAAAATACAATTTGTACCTTGTACTTGTGTACAATTACCTCTGTATTCATGCTATTTACAATTACTTAACAATTTTTCACTTGGGATCCAGACAATGGTGGATGCCAGACACTGGAGGAGTCAACATCCCTGCCACAAACGATCTTTTAGCACCTCTGGGTATGGCATTCAGGTGGGTACCATATTTTGCTATAATCTATACCAGAACAAATAGCAGAAGCATTTTTAGCCAAAATAGTTTGTCTTGTGCAGTCTTACAGGGTATGATGAATGTGTATGCTTTTTTCAGTGACAGAGTGTATGAGGGAGATTTTACCCTGGGTGACCATGAAAGTGAGTCTAGAGAGAGTTTTTCCAATAATTGATTCTAACACTTAAATTTGTATTTATGACATCATATCTTGATATCCTCTAATCTTTGCTTCAGTTTAGATGTCCATCACATGTATGTTATCTTGTAATAATAATTTTGCCTTGTTTTCAGTGTATTATGCATCTGGAGCCAGTCTTGCTAAATTTCCAGATGATGGCATCATAGTTACCCAGACACTAAAAGACCAAGGTCAGTGTTTAAGCCATTTCTTGAAATAGTAGTAAAAATTTGACTCTTTTATAGCAACTCTGAATTTCTTGAAAATGCAGTTTATACATTTTGAATAATGCAAGAGTGACATATAACATCTATCTGTTGCAGGTCATGAGGTTTTAAAGGGGTCATCTGTCATGAAAGAGAATGTTCCTATTTTGGGTCTTTATCAGACAATAGCTCAACCGAATGGTGGGAGAGTGGCTCTGTATGGAGATTCCAACTGTCTTGATAACAGCCACATGCAAAAAGGTAATGAGCCAGATAATCACAACTGATGTGGATAAGTATAATGTCCATATCTCCTCTCAGAGTTTGATTTAATTTCTCTTTAAATATTGCTCAGTCTTAAAATTGTTTTAAAACCAATTCAGTTCAAAAATCATTTTGAAATATGCATATTGTTCACATACTGTACATGTACTACTTGATCCACTGTGAGTGGGTTTGCATGTAAGACCATTAGATTGTTCACATATTCAATTATTTTTAGGAAGATTTTTGTTTTCAAGAGTATTCATACGATTTCTCTTAAAGCTAATGTTTAAAATATACAGTTGAACTTTGATATCTCAAACGCTGATATCTCGAATACCATGGATATGTCAAAGTGAGTTGGAAGTTCCAACCACATATTCCTGAAGTATTTTACGGTTAATATCTCAAATCTTCATATATCTCGAAGTTTTTTCTCAGACCCATCAAGATAACGAGGTTTGACTTTATAATGCTTTAAAAGTTAAAACTTTAAATGTGTCTTATACTTTATGCTGCAGATTGTTTCTGGATGCTGAGTGCTATCCTAGAATACACAGCTTACAATAACTTAGTACAGGTGTTCTCAAATCAGGACAAGGTCGTCCTTCCTCCAATGGACCTACCAAACAGAATGGAAGGTAAGGGCAGTGCCATACACTGTTATATAAAAAATGATACATTTATCTCTGTAGATATGCCATTTTTTAAGTAGAATTTGTAGCAGGTTAATGGGATGACTTTTTCTTTACCTTTTTAGGAAACCATTTACATCGATACTCAAAAGTGCTTGAAGGTCATCTTGGTACATCAAGGTCCAGAATTTTACCAACATGTCCAAGAGTCATCTATGCAGCAAGCCACCCAATAAATAAGTCTGCTCCATCGTAAGTGGCCATAGCTAACTGTGTGTTTAATTCTAATAATTGTACACCTCTCCCCTATTTTATGTTTGACCTTTTGTTCTGTATTTTAATCTGTTGTCCCTTTCATCAATACAATTTTTCAGACACACAGAGAGTAAGTATGAAGAGTTAAGTGAATTTTAACATGCAATATTTCAATTACCTTCATGTATATGTCAATTTATGCAATCCCCCATTATCTCCAACTCAGTCATATCTCCCTTCACAAAATGGCATGTATAAATTCTGAAAATTATTACCAGAACAAGAAATATGAGGTAACTATTTGATCTTTGAATATTTTCCACACAGACATTTATAAACATTCCTAATCTCTTTTTACATGTATGTACTTTTCACACAGATGTTTGTTTTGCATGTATATGTCTTACTTTAAAGTTTATTTTATTATTTGGAAACATTTTATGTTCTTGGACTGCTAAATTTGTTATTTAAATATTATGTGTACAAAGACTAAGTATATAATACATCTATGGTTTAAAAAATCAACATGTAGTACTTATAAGCAACAAAAAGAGTTTTAAGAGAATAGTATCAAACTAGCTACATGTAGTTAGTGTACATTTGTTTGATTACAGTTTGAAAATGTATTTGTGTTTACATAAGAGCACATAACTTGATTTGCAATTGCTTCATTATTAAAAACCCTGTCATGTTTGTAAAATCACCCAATCACTAGAGGCAATTTAAAGATAAAAACGAGTTTCTACAGGAAGATTTCTCATAATTCTCAAATTTCAAAAAATATAGGAGTTGATGTTTATTATCTTTGACTGTATGCATAAATTAGGTGCTAGCTTTCACAGCATGGCGAGAGGAGGGGGTTTACCGGTTATCACTCTTAGCATGATGGTACAGGAAGTTCATAAATTCAAGGAGGTCAGGAGTTGGAATTGTCATGTGACTTTGGTTTTTGTTTTGCAGGAATCTTTTCCAGCAGCAGAAGTTGCTCTCCATTGGACTAGACGAGTCAGTGCCACTGGGAAGGCGGCATGTGGTGGAGGATTTAATAGAATCAGTGGAAGCCAAGGAGAATTTTGGCAATGGCGCGGCACCTCACATTCAGGGAGGAGGGGCCATGCAAGATATTGACTCCAATAGTGTGTTCCCAGTGCTGGCCTTTATAGGCACTGGTCTCGTACTGTTGTTTCTGTTAAATCAGTACTACAGGGGGCGCTCTAAGCCTCGGAGGAAAAAGCCAAGATTAAAAAAGTTTCACACAATGTTATATGGTACAAAGGGACCAAGTGTTTAATAGAAGTGACTCCTAGTTGCCAAAGATATTCAGAGGAACTCATTGATCATATCAGATGTATATTATTCCTTCCTTTAAAATCCTTAAAAAAAATAAAGGAAGTAAATAAGTAGAAGTAGCTCTAATTTTGTTCACAATTGAAAGAAGTGTTCTTTTGATTGGTACATTATACATGTATAGCACTAAAGCCTAAAAAAAAAGATGGGCTGTTAATTACAAATGTTAAAGAGGCATTTGCTGTAAAAGTGATGGCAACCAATTTTCTTGCAAAATTTGTCAATTGCTAAGGCATGTATATTAATGAACAATGAAAAAACATTTTGTTCATACAAAAACAACAGAAACCTAGTAATACTACATTAAATAACCATTTTTAGTGTAAATAAATACATGAGGAACAAATTTTGGCATGCAAGCCAATTATTGTTTAAACAAAGATACATATACAGGGTTGTCCCTAAGCCCCGGGGAATTTCCTTGCCTATAATGACGGAATCCCCCGCATTCTCTGGTATTCTCCCTCATCACCCTGTTAATGGAGAAACCCTAGACCCCTTTCTACATTTTAAATGTCCCACGCTATTTTAATTCTTAGGGACAACTCTGCATATATATATTCTTTGAAAGTAAAAAAAGTGTTTGAAATCATTAAATGCTGTTTTCATTAAAGAAATACATGTACATGAACATAAAATAAAGCAATTTTCAATGAAGTGAATATTTCTGAGAAAAAAACCCAGCTAATGCCTCTTTAATTGATTTTAATATAAACCTACGTGTAGTTATTTTCTTCACTGTTACAATAGATTACACACAATAATGTTTTTTTAAATGTCAATTTGATGATGAACTGTTTTGATCTTGTGTCAAATATGTAACTCCATTATTATATCTTAGTGTGTATGTGTGTACTTTATGGTATTTTGTCATTCCATTTTAGACTGTGTGTGTGTGAAAATCATAGTGAGAGAGTCATTCAGGAATGTTTGTTTCATTGATTAATTGTTGAATTATGGTATTAATGGATAAACTAGTCAAAAATTTTATATCTGCATACAATGTATATCATTTTCAATTATTTAGTATTCTTAAAAATAGTGCATTTTTATACCAGCTTAATTTTTTCTTTTTTTAATCTTTGTGTTGGAGAATAGCTGGATTGTGATTTGCCATCAGACATTTTCATACACTTTCAGTCTTTCATATTTCCATGTATCTGCTATTGAGTTTTGTACTGAGTTCAGTTATATTATGCACTGGACTTTAATTCTAAAAGGAATGAATTTTTTTTTTGTGGCATTATCGCACAAAGACTTGAACTGAGTAAGATAGGGATATAATAGGATGATATTTAGTTTGTTTGATGTAATTTTTTTTTTACACTAGAATTTTGAAGTAGATGATTGAAACCAGTTTGTATTGTGTATGTGTGTCTGTGTGTGTGGGTGATAATTATGCATCAGTAGGTTTTAATTTATTAGGTATGTTTTAAGTGTGTTTGTCTAATTTTGAATATCTTAGATTGCAGTACAATGGCATAATAAAATCAGTGCTGATTCTTTAGTGATCTTTTCTTTATGTCAACATAAACTGAACCATCACTTCTAGTTCTTATTTCACCAGTGGCCAGATAATTCAGTTGATGGAGCACCTGACTAGAGATTCAAGGGTCCTGGGTTCAAATCCCAGTCTAGTCCATCACATTTTTCTCCACTCCTGGTACATTTTGTGACATGACCTTGCCCTGGAAATGACAGGTGCAAGACCTGCCAGGGAAGAGCCTGGATTGGTGTTTTTGGGGACAAATACCCTTAAGGAGGGAGGAATATGGTGATCTGTGGGGTTTGATCGCTGGTGCCCAGATAGCTCAATTGGTAGAGCACTTGACTAGAGATTCAGAGGGGCCCACGTTTGAATGCTGGTCTGGTCCGTCGCATTTTTCTCTTCTCCTGTTACATATGTATTCTGTGGTGGGTGACAGAGTGATTACTCCTAGAAATTCACCCCACAGGTGCTGGCACTCCAAAAGAGATGATGTCTCACTCTTTGGAGGGGGACAATGTGGTAGTGTAAGTTACTCAATGGCATCCTACTAGCTTGGACCATTGGGCTAACCCTTTAGCTCACTGTAGAGCACTGGAGTCAGGACTGGCATGCCAAAGATCCCAGAGTTCAAATGCATG
Organism: Saccostrea echinata; assembly: GCF_033153115.1. Taxonomy (NCBI): domain Eukaryota; kingdom Metazoa; phylum Mollusca; class Bivalvia; order Ostreida; family Ostreidae; genus Saccostrea; species Saccostrea echinata. The sequence continues at coordinate 14,689,766 of NW_026889803.1, forward strand.
CAGTGGCTCAATACTGTCTCTGCTGAGTGTGTCATAATTTCCTGTACATGTATGAGTGACCAGTTTGAAGGTTTTGGAGCAAGTTAATTTAGAGAGGATTAAGTAAAACATATTTTGACATATACAAAGTACATAACTTACACTTTCTAGATGAGTTCTTTGTCCTACAACATTTTCTTATATTTTTCACTGTTTTGGTTAGTTTTAACAAGTTTTTTTGTGTTGTCATTTAAAGACATTAAGTTGAAAATTTGATCAAGATATGATTCATTACATAGCAGCATAAACAAAGTAAATTAATTGATCTCTTTGTGTTAATCTCTCTTTCAATATTGAAGATGTTTAATGAAATGTAAGTAAAACTTTCTTAAATTGAAATGTCAACATTCATTTCTCTTCTTAGTTAAACATTGTCTTACTCAGTACACTTCAACATATTGATATACTATTACAGCCTAGCTATATTTGCCAAATTCTTGTATTGATCGATTGCAATTAATGGTTTCTTTCCTTAACATTGATTGATAAATTGTTTACTTGAATGCATCAATACCAAAGGTCAAATATGTTCTAACAGAGATGAATCTACAGTAATTGTGGACCTGATTACTAGCAGAAGGCTGGTATATCTACCATCATCCAGTTAGACCTTAACTGAGTATTCTGGAGCGATGCAGTATATGTTTATTGATTTTAGCATGTTTCCCTAGTGCACAAATGGAATTAGTCATCAATGTCTATAGTTTATTATATATAAAACGAGAGAGAGAGGGAGAAAAAGAACACATTTTGTTTTAAACAGAAGCATGCATGCAACCTTGAGGTATATCTGAAATTTGTATATTTACATGTCATAGTTTTACAGTTGATTGTATGATGATGTGGTGTATGGAAACAAGTTGGTCATATTCAAAACCAAACAATTGATGATTTTAATGAATGAAAAAAAAAAAAGTGAAATACTTTCCAATAATATTACAGTTTCAAATTAATTAAATTCTACTTGTGCCTGAAAGATATGGATGATTAAAAATATTTAATAACATAGGATGAAAAAAAACCCTATGAGCTGGTCATGTTCCACTAAATATGTAATATAGTATTTAATTAGATTTTTGTGTATTTTGGGCCTTGTTTAAACATAAGAGGGAAAAGAACATTTTACAAAATGTTCACATTAACTTAGATCCGCCCAATATTTCTTGTATATGAGTTATCCCCCTTTTCCGGAAATGTGACCAAGCGCATGTTCAACAAGCAAAGATGGCAGCTGAGGAGAATCCTTGGTTCATAAATTACGAAATTGATTGATGCATTATCTCTAAATCTTTATTCTTTTTAAAAGAGCCATGGCTCAGTGTAAACAGACAGCCCAAGAGTTTATCCAGAACACATTCAGCCCAGCTGTAGCTGTCCTGTGCAGTCCAGATGCCGAGGTTTTGTGTCAAAAGAACAACCTGACATTCGTGGAGTTAGTCCAACCATTCTGTCGTTTGACAACAGAAGGTATTGTTCTATTGTCGAGATTTACCGAGAAATAGAATATCTGTGCAGGATTTAAGAAAGGAGTTAGTGTATTCTAATAATCTAATCCAATAGCAGTACATCTGGTAGCCTCGCAAAGTGGGCGGACCCCGTAAATGACCCCCTCAGACTTGTGTTGTTTTAACCCTCCATCTGATGATCAGATCATAACATCCTGTAATCCCATACTATTACTCTGATAGATTTATTAAACATTAGTTACAAATTTGACTTTGTCATCAGAGACAATAACACAAAATCTTAAATGAATTTCATCATTAAATTAGCATCCCAGTTTGTTTTGATGCAGATTATTCTTGTTTCAGTGTCACACAGGATTTTGCTACTAGGTTTGGTTTGAATCCAGACAAGTTCATTGCATTTCTCTTTTAAATTGTAGATGTGCATAGTATTATGTAGGGTATATGGGAAAAAGCTGGTCATAAATACTAAAAGTAATCTGGAAACTTTCCTACTTAGTGAGAATTATATTCAAATTTGATTATTCTGATGAATATACTTTAAGATTATTGAAATCATAGACCTTAAATTAATGGCCACAGTTAGCATGATTAGGTGTTTGTTTGTTCATCTGGAAGAGAAATGTGTTTCAAGTGAGCTAAGTTTTATGAATCTCTTTTACATTAGAGAAGACTTATCATAATGAAGGACACATAGCTTAAAAATATTCTTTTTAGACTCAAGGTCCTTAAATCCATAAATTCTGATACACCTGTATTGGTATATAATTATGTGAATACTATACAACTATAAACCAGAAATTGATTGGACTTTTTTACACCAAAACACCATCAGTTTTCAATCTTCCACCGAGACCAAGCAGAGTTTCATTTCTGTTTTATTCCGATTGAATGTACTGACATCTCATTGTACAGGGTGTCCCAAAATATATACCATTTGAAGTACCTACCACAATCACATCCCTTGACCAATTTCTTTGATAAATATCTCTAAAAATATCTAAATAAGTACAATTTTATAGCAACAAAATATTCCCAAAAAATTCTCACACTTATGAAATTGCAACATAACAAATTTACATCAAACTTTTGCAAAAAAACTGTAATTTCAATCAAAATAGATTATCAAAAGTATGAAAAGAGCTAGCTACCCTCATTTTGTAACTTAATTATCAATCCTAGTCTTAAGTTACTGCTGCTAAACCCAGACCAAAATCCTTAACAAAATGTAACGATCGCTCCCCCCTTTTTTTCATGTGTTATAATGTGTTGAATGTCAAGCATCGTTATGTTATATAATTACACGTTTGTTGATGGTTTACTTGTACATACATAGTTGTAAAGTTGTACAGTAATTTATGATTACCTCCTGATTACCTTAATTGTCGTGTGATCGATGTTTTTAGTGTTCTCGAGCACACATGTGCATGTTTTACTGAAAGTTCTGCCGCCGCCATACTTTATTTACTTGTGTATTTTCCCATGATGCTTCACGGTGTATTGATCTATTTTTACCGTAGTTATTTTGGCGGAAGATTTGATTGTAGATTCTGTTTAATTAAATGTTAAATGTGCTTTTAAAGTGTAAACTTATATTTTATTAATTTATTTACGTACTGTAATAATTTTACATACGATGTACGAGAGTGAGATTTCGTTACGGGATGATAATTATGTATGATTGGCTAATTATTTATTACGGGATGGAATTATTAATTATGATTGGTTATTAATTATTGCGGGTTTTGGAAGTTCTATAAATACACAGACGCTGAGTATCGGGTGCTCTCTCGTTTCCTTTGTGTCCTAAAGAAAGGTCGCCAGTTTTTATTCAGATTAAGGTGTGTACTATTTCAGTATATATGTGACTGAAGTACATATGTTGTGCTAGGCTAAATTAATATTACTAGTCATTGTGCTAGTTTCATTTATTATTACTAGTTAAGAACTAGTTATTTCTATTTTCTGTAAGAGTTAGGAAATATTTCTGCTGCGTGCTAGTAGTTGAACTAGTAGCGGGAATATTTATTTGTAAATTTAGTCATTTATAGAGAGCCTTTAAGTTTTAGTTTGGTCGGGGGAATTTATACATAAATGTTATACTGGAAATAGTGCCAGTTTATATCCGTCCGTATCAGTAGTTGTGCTGATTTTTGTCTTTTGTCCCAAGGGTTGAGACTTGTCAATTTTACACACTGTTACTCATTTTCGCTGTTGAACTACCTCAATAAATTATAAACTTTATTTAGCGACTTGGTTTTTATTCCTAGCATTTGCGGGAGTGTTTGACATCCGAAGCGTTACAATATATAAAAGGTTTACCTCTGATGAAAATCAAGAAGTTACTACCGAGACAGGTGCTGTTGTCTCAAGTTAAGGAATGTTGTGCAATGTCTAGACATTATCATTCCACTGATAGAACGTCACTTAGAGGTCATCATTTAAAAACCATAGCATTTTTCAAAGTGAACTCATTTTGTTGTTTTCTTTTTAATGACTGTCAAATCATGTGAATAAAATTGGACAGTATATGCAATGTTTATAATGCATTTGTTATCATTCAGTATTCATTTCATTAGGTTTTACAGAATCTTGAAATGGTATCATATATTCTGGGACACCCTGTACTTACTAGTTACTAGAAATTGTTGTTTATTAAATTTCAGTTCATATTCGAGATCCAAACAATGTTCCTCACACAATCAAAAATCTGAAGATTACAATGCGGGACATGAACATGCAGCTTCCTCAAGCAGTGATGGCTCGGAAGATGTTGAATGATGTGGTGGCCAGTACCCAGCCGCAACTGGGGGAGGGAAGCAGGGGGAATGTGGTTACCTTTGGGAGTTATGATTTACAGCTGTCAGGTATGGACAATACTACATGGAATCATTTTAATTCATAGGGGGTCAATGTTAGTGGGCAACAAATAAAATTCTGGTTCAGAGGGACATCATTTCGTGGGTAGTGCTTAAATACAGAAGATTCATTAATTCAATATTTTGACAGTTTGCTCATGGGGATATAAATTCATTGGTAAGTGTGACCCACAAAATCAACAAACATTGTTTCCTCACGAACAGTGATGATTTCAAAGTTCCTTTGAAGTATCAAATTCCCATTTATTGAGCTGCACATATTAACTGATATTCAGTGTATCTGATGGGAAGGCTTATGTGCACATTTATGCACCTGTGATATAACATAAAGAAGCATGTTATGACTAGCTATCAAGTTGATGCCACCATTTATCTTTGAAGTAAAATCTCAATTGAAAGTGTGAATGAATGTAATCCCAGTGTAGAACTTGTCATGACTTCAATAATAATATGTGTATTCATTTTTCAGCATCAACACCATGGTTTGAAGCATACAGAGACATGTTCTTAAAAGTTTTGCCACCAAGTGATCATGAATTTCTTAGCCATTGTTTGTGTTGTATCCTTTGGCTCAAATTATTACACACTCTGGAGTACATCGTTTGCAGAAACATTAATTTTGATAAGTGATGGTTTCATGACTGAAATCAAAGGTAGTATTGGAGGATATAATGTGGTTATATACAGAATTTTTTTTTGGAGAAATGTTTAAATTTGAAGTATAAAAGAGAAAAACATATTTTATTCAAACAGAAAATATTCCCCAAAATTTAATGTTAAGCTGCTCTGATAGACAAATTATTTTCATTTTAATAACTTTTTGATTTAAACATGTGCAAATGAATGTAAGAGTTAGTTTTACAATTTTACAGTTAAACTCCTTATCTAAAACCCAGGTATATTTGTGGTATCCTCAGGTCACTCAGACCCAATAAATGCCTTTAACACTCTGTCCTCCAACCAATATCAGCAACAGACACAGTACCCCACGAAGATGCCAAGGTGGTTCTGCCCAGGGATCCTCAAGTACTATGTGTTGCTTCATGACGTCGTAGAGGGGGAAGACGCTAAGTACGATATTGCACAGTATCAGAACCTTACCCTCAGGTCTGCCTACAGATTTGTCTGTTCCCACTGAGTGTTGTGTCTCGTCATGGTCATCATGCAACACCCGTACCCCCTGTCTTAAGTGTTTTGTTGCTATGCATTTCATCACTAGAAAATCAGTTGTTGTTGTAGCGATTCAATTTCCTGTTGTCCATCCTCAGCACAATTTGAGTATATCCTCAGATAAAGATTTGGTACTTATGATAGTTAGTAAGGTTTGGCAGATTTTGGGTTAGTTTGTATGTGTTGAATTGAAAGTGTGGACAGGTAAATAAAATGATATATTACCTACATTTTTAAGGTTTTGAATATGCTTAAAAAAATTAAGATTCATCCAAGTTTTTCAGCAGAGTTGGTGTTGGAATCACTAGGTCATGAAAAATATTGTATTCCATCCATTATTAACATCTTTCTGCTTCAATATTTGCTTTATTTATAATTAAAATTAAAAATATGAAGTTAAGAGTCACAAATCACAGTCAGTTTTACGTGTAAATTTAGGGCAGATGCCGTCTACCAGAGTATGAAGTCCTCGTTTGGTGGCCAGAACTGTCACCTCTTACACATCAATTCCCGGAGTCTCCACACGGCAGAAACAATGCATACAGATCTGCCTGACCCCTGGAGCCAGTTCCTAAACAAGAACAATTCAGAGGCCAATAGTGTAAGTACAGGCCAATCCAAAACTTGTTATCAGGAGTGGGCAGTACAGGGGAGTGTGTGATGTGTTTGTTACTCTTTTGAGTGTCTTTTTTTTATAGCAGCTGTAATTTAGTGAAAGATGTTAAGTCAGCACATAAAAAAAGGAAAACGCTTAATTTCACAAGTAACTAGTGCATATCTAAATAGGATAGAACATTTTGCAACCATTTATATACATGTAATTTAGATTTAGTGAAAATCAAAGAATTTGGTAAAATTACTTTCGATCTTCAGGTTATTTTAAAGGGGGGGGGGGGGCACCTGTATAGTAAAATTTGTCTGGTTATTTTTCTGCTGTAGTGATTCTGTTATATAGTAGAAAATTGTTTTGGTGAATTTACATGTAGGTCTTGCAAAGTGTACAGAAAGTAAGAAAGTAACAATATTAACTGTAGCAAGAGAACTTGGAGCTTCTTAAATGTTCTTTTTAAATTCTATAGAATTTCTGTATTGCTAGTTTGATTGACTCAGTGAAATTTAATGTCAGATGGACATTTGATTAACAAAATGCATGTTGTTATACCTGGTTTTTATAATGATGCAAAATGAATACTAATTAACAAACATGCATCTGAAAATCAATATTCTATCATTTTTGTAGTTGCATGATTTATACTGAATGAAGTTATAATGGTCTGATTTGTCATGTACTGGTAGTTTATGTAATGTGGAAATCTTGATAATATGTAAATGTTTGAAAATAGATCATAGTCTTAGACTTCAATAAATTTCAGAAAAAGCGAAACAAAGCTAGATATTTCATAGCGTGGGTAAGTGTAGATCTCCAGTATCTTATTAGTTAGCGCTTTATTGAGTTGCCAAATTCTTTTTGGAGGATTTAATTTTATTGAAAAGAGCATGAATTAGGACTTTAGATAGTTTTTTGCTTCCATGGAATTTTCTTCAGTTCATGTCAATATTTGTCTACATTTACATGTTATACCAGGTACTTTGTCTCACTTGAATATATTCAAATTCTTAACTCAAGCAATTTCAGCAAGAATCTTTTGTACAGTACTGTATATATAATATGTATTAAAGTAAAATTCTTTTTTTGAGTTAAACCTTGAAACTACATTTAAGAGGAAGGATGCATACACAGTATATCCTTTATCTTTGGTAAACAGATGAGGACATTCTCATGGAAAATCTATTCTAGGGGAAATTCATCGTTTGACAGAATGGGTCACAGAAAATGAGCATGATAAATTCTGAAGATTCCTTATCAGGAATGATACTTATACAAATACTCTTTGTGGGAAATAATTTCTTGATTTTGTGAAACCAAATGATTATACAAATTGTTCATGATAAAAAAAAATTTTTAACATGCAATTTCAGGAAGACCAGAAAAAAAAAATCAAATTAAAGATTACTGATGAAAGACAGTGCTAACCAATTGAAAATTGGAATTAGCAAAATACTGTATCAATGTTATTGATATGAATCCATTCTGTTCATTCAATTTCTTTGTTAATTCTCCTCTGCATGATGTCTTCAAGGATTTTTTTGTTTTCGTTGCATGGTATGTTGTGAGCATTTATTGAAACAAATGCAACATTTGGATTTCACTCTGAATGCATCTTGCAACATGTACAGTGAGCTCTAAGAGAAAATGAGATGTACCAACAGCTTTAACTTTAGCAATTCATGTTATTTAGAGTCAAATATATAGGATTATACCAATGATTTTTAGCTCACCTGAGCCGAAGGCTCAAGTGAGCTTTTCTGATCACTTTTTGTCCGGCGTCCGTCTGTCTGTCTGTCCGTCTGTCTGTCTGTCCGTCTGTCTGTCTGTCTGTCTGTAAACTTTTAACATTTTCGACTTCTTCTCAAGAACCACTGGGCCAATTTCAACCAAACTTGACACAAAGTATCCTTGGGTAAAGGGGATTCAAGTTTGTTCAAATGAAGGGACACGCCCTCTTTCAAGGGGAGATAATAAAGAATTAGTGAAAAATTAATAGCATCTTTTAAAAATCTTCTTCTCAAGAACCACAGGGCCTGGAAAGATGAAACACATGTGGAAGCATCCTCAGGTAGTGTAGATTCAAATTTGCTCAAATCATGACCCCCGGGGGTAGGGCGGGGCCACAATGGAGGATCAAAGTTTTACATAGAAATATATAGGAAAAAACCTTTAAAAATCTTCTTCTCAAGAACAGCAAAGCCATGATAAATCATATTTATATGGAAGCATCCTCAAGTAGTGTAGATTCAAGTTTGTTCAAATCATGACCCCCGGGGGTAGGGCGGGGCCACAATGGAGGATCAAAGTTTTACATAGAAATATATAGGAAAAAACCTTTAAAAATCTTCTTCTCAAGAACAGAAAAGCTATGTTTAGTCATATTGATATGGAAGCATCCTCAAGTAGTGTAGATTCAAGTTTGTTCAAATCATGACCCCCGGGGGTAGGGCGGGGCCACAATGGAGGTTCAAATTTTTACATAGAAATATATAGGAAAAAACCTTTAAAAATCTTCTTCTCAAGAACAGCAAAGCTATGATAAATCATATTTATATGGAAGCATCCTCAGGTAGTGTAGATTCAAGTTGTTCAAATCATGAACCCCGGGGGTGGGGCGGGGCCACAATGGAGGATCAAAGTTTTACATAGAAATATATAGGAAAAATCTTTAAAAATCTTCTTCTCAAGAACAGCAAAGCCATGATAAGTCATATTTACATGGAAGCATCCTCAGGTAGTGTAGATTCAAGTTTGTTCAAATCATGACCCCCGGGGGTAGGGCGGGGCCACAATGGAGGATCAAAGTTTTACATAGAAATATATAGGAAAAAACCTTTAAAAATCTTTTTCTCAAGAACAGCAATGCCATGATGAGTCATATTTATATGGAAGCATCCTCAGGTAGTGTAGATTCAAGTTTGTTCAAATCATGACCCCAGGGGATAGGGTGGGGTCACAATGGAGGATCAATAGTTTTGCATAAGAACATATAGAAAAAATATTTCTTCTCAAGAACAGAAAAGCTATGTTTAGTCATATTGATATGGAAGCATCCTCAGGTAGTGTAGATTCAAGTTTGTTCAAATGATGACCCCTGGGAGGAGCCATAATGGGGGATCAAATTTTTACGAAGGAATATATGGGAAATTTTTTAAAAAATCTTCTCAAGTACAATAAAGCCATATGTTATAATGACATGGAAGCATCATCAGCTGGTTTAAAATTCAAGCCCCCCCCCCCCCCCCCCCCCCCCCCCCCCGTAATCATTTCAATACTGAACTTATTTGTGCTTTTACCTAGCCAATGTGCTCAGGTGAGCGATGTGGCCCATGGGCCTCTTGTTTAATGCATACTTATCCTTTGCATTTGAAATTAAGATACATCTAAAATTATTCTCCAGTATTAAAGTACATTGTATATGCATGTAGACAGATTTGACACACACTTAGAGAAACTGTGTTTATTATTTTTTTTTTATGTGACAGAAAAATTTACCTTTCACATTTTTTTTCTTTAGGAGGGGGCAGAATATGATAGTGCCAGTAACAGTGTTGTTGACGATGCCTTCCCATCCAAACTTTCTGAGGGTACCACTGACAGTCCACTCTCGGGACCCATCATGTCCAACAGCAGTCTGGTGGACATGTCCCCAGACTCTGGGGAGGGAACAGGTAATAAATGCCGTACACAGAGAGGTTATAATGGTCAACCATTCAGAAAGGAAAATTGCTGATTGTAGAAAAACTAGAAATAAGGAATACATTTGATATATTAAATCCATATTTGCTTTAACAGAATGACCAATAACTTGCAGGTATAAACTAGAGAGTGTAAGATGTGTAAATGTGGTGTTAAAAAACAAGCTTAAATCATTTGTTTGAAATATTTTAGCATCATCAGGTTCATTAACCAGTGAAACCTTTGACCATCCCCTCTCTGAACCTTCCCAAGACCTGAACCATGTGGATAGTCCACTCTCTCCAGATAAAACTTATGAACCAGAACTGAATCACACTTCCTTTAAGGGAAAGCTAGGAGACAGAAAACAGGGCGGACATGGTATATGTTTGACCACCAGTGACCAGGATAGAATCAAGATTTTTATGCATGAGTTGTGTGTTAGAGCTCTCATACCATGGGCTGAAAGACAGATGAAGATACTCAATGAACAGGTATAAAACTATAAAGACAAGGGGTTGATATACTTTCAGTTTTGTTAGATACATGTATAATAGAAATATTGTATTAAATTAGATTTAAATGGATTTTCAAAATGCACTTGGAAAAGCGTAATGCATCATAGTCTGTAAAGTACTGTTTTTATCGTACTTTATTTCATGACAAAATGTTTTGTTGTTGAATTACAAGTATATGATTATCCTAATTCTTGACTAGTATCATGTATGAAAATACATGAATATTGATGATATCTGCTAGTATTTGTTGTCATTTTCAGCATGCATCAAGGAAAGGTATTAGCAAGTCTTTGTTTAGTGCTACAAAGCGATGGTTTGGTGGAAACAAACCTACAGGCCAGGTCGCAGCCAACCAGAACACCACTGTTGTGTAAGTTAACCATACACGAAAACTCAAGAGATTTTAACACCTACATTTGTTCATTCAAAAAGGACTGCAAGAATATCCCGACTGTTATTTTCGACATGAAATCAATAAGAAAACTTAGTTTCATTAACTATAAGAGTTTAAAGATTTTTATAATCGTTCAATGCTCCTTACAAGTGGATGTGATGTTGTTCCTCGGATTTGATCATTTTCATTGCTCCTCATAATTAGATTTAACGTTGCTCCTTGTACAATGTATTTGACAGATACTCCAGTGATGCCCCAGAATTACAGATGAGACGTCTAGGTGACATAGCCTTCTTGTTCCAGATGTACGATTTTGCTTATAATACTTACCATGCAGCCAAGCGTGACTTCAATAATGACCATGCTTGGCTTCATTATGCAGGGGCTTTGGTGAGTTAATGAATGGATTAAAATTATCAAGAAAATGCTTTTTTCAGTACAGTTAAACTTCGTTAACTCGAAGTTGACGGGACCGTTGATGAACTTCGAGATATCCGGGGGTTCGACATATCGAGAGTTAAAATTCTAATGAACTTCAAATAAACTTAGTGCAGTGAACATGCACTTAATAGTAGAAACACGTCAAATTCCTTCTTGTTTGAAATTCTGTATACGTTTTCTTTAATATACATGTAATTAGCATTAAAAAGATTTTTACATCCTCTTTATAATTCACAAAATAAAAACCTTGTATAATATGCACAGACGTATAATCCTTCTACCAACCCGGTAAGTCAACCGCTAGCATCGTTTCCCATGTATACATAACCGGATATCGTCTATGCATTGTAAATTTAAAACCGGTTGCTGTCAGAATAACGCAAACGAAATATACATTTTTTTTTATTGGAAAAACATGTTCATACATGTATAATCAGTTAAATAAATTATTTTACCATTATAAAATCAAATGCAAAAGAAGAAACACGCACTTTTGTTTAACTACAGAAGAACACTGAATAACAGGACACTATAGCAAAAGTTTTCACTGCGACACAGGCTCACATGATGGTGTGTACTGACGGTTGTAAATTCTGCGCGCTCATATACACATGTAGGAAAAATAAATTCTAATTGCATAAAATTACAGAATTTTGTTTCACTTTGATGTTTATAATTTTCGCTTTCATATGCATAAACTATGCAAGCGCGCATATAACACATAGCATTAAATAGCGATTATCAAGATTTATAAACGTACCCCAGCCATGAAACAAATAACGTGTCATCCACGCGTATGCATAAGACTAATACACACAACCTTTGGCTTGCATAATTAAAATCAAGGTAAGCCATACATACACCTCATATAATTATCGCGCTATCATTTGTTGATCAGAGGAACACGGGTAACCCGTGCGAGACAGACAGGTGGGTGTTATCAATAGAGCGGTCAGTTTACCTAACGGACTTGATCATCAGAGGGGAAAATTATCCTGACTTCGAGATAACGCATGTGATTTTAATAAATGGGTACACAGTTTTACTTCGAGATAACCGGGGTATTCGACATTACCGTGTTCCACATAGCTGGGTTTATTCTAATCATTTATAAAGCAAATTTCGTCGGGACCGCGGCCTTACTTCGACATATCCGGGGTATTCGAGATATCCGTGTTCGAGATTTCGAAGTTTAGCTGTAATTATTTTTCATTACAAAGTTTGGAAATATAAACATAATTGTAGATAAAGTATTCTTACTACCCAAATGAGACACTTTTTCATTCTTTGTGGTACATATAAACTTTATTATTGATAAAAGGATTTCAGCAAGGAGATATTGCTGGCAGGCTGTTATTTTTTCATTTCTTGAATTCAGGAAATGGCCTGTATATCATTGTTTATGAGTGGAAATCCCCGAGAACAGAAATATCCATTTCATTATATGGAGTCTGCCATTACCACATATCTACAGTCTTGCAAGTAGGTCACACTCTCAAGATTAAAATGTTTAAAATAACAGGATAAATTTATTATTATTTATTTTAGCTGTAATCTTATTAGAGGACATAAGCCTTTGTTTGCCATTTGTTTTTGGCAGTGAAATTATATGTAATACTTGCATTATTATTATGTTTTAGAAATCCATTATATGCAACAAGAGCAACACTAGTTAGTACTGAGGCTCTCAAAAGTAGAAAAATGTATAATGAGGCTGCTCTGCAATTCATAAAGCTTACTAGTGAGGTAAATATTTCAAAGTACCTTGGATTCTTAATTAATCATATATTGTTAATGGATTAACTCTGCAATGCTTTATAGCAGAAGTCAGGAAAATATCTTCATTTATTATCATAAAGTGCAAGATCAGAATGAGTTTTAATTCTTTTAAATCCCTTGAATTTTCCATTTCACTGTTTTGCATGAATTTAACTGACCTACATTGGCTACATATGAGAGAATTGAAAGTAAAGGTAATGATAAAATTTATTTCCCAAATTCTCAGAAAATGATATTTTTGTAGGACTCAGACTTAAGGAGTGCTCTTTTACTGGAACAAGCTGCCCACTGTTACATTAACATGGAGATTCCCAAAGTCAGAAAGTACGCATTCCACATGATTCTGTCTGGTCACCGCTACAGCAAGTCCGGGCAGAGAAAGCATGCTCTGCGGTCCTACTCCCAGGCCCTGCAAGTGTATAAAGGGAAAAACTGGTCATTGGCTGAGGTATGTTTATGTAGATGGATTGATGCAGGTGTCACTTATATGTAGAATTAAAGATCATAGTTTCAGTTACATTTTTGGCTGCTATAATTTCTGGAGATTGATAGCACTATACATGTACATTATGTGTCACTCTGAATTTTAATCTGATGTTCAATTTGAATGCTAGATTGCTGTAAACCACAAACATTATATATGGTACCTTGTAAATACATATTTGTTAATTTCAAGATGAAAATTGTAGAACTGTTTATTGTTGTTGCAGGATCATATAAACTTCACCTTAGGTCGACAGTCCCTTAACTTAAAACAATTAGATAATGCCACTGCTGCTTTCAAGCATTTATTGACAGAGAACAGCAAACAAATTCCTAGTCAACAGAATGCTTTTCTTCGAGAATACCTCTTTGTTTATAAGGTTAGTTTGATTTTTCAGTATTTTTAAAAAGTTCATTCCCAAGTGGAAAACTGGAATACTGGGGTCAGCTATGAATTCTTTATTTTTTTTCAGCAACTTTTAAGTCTAGAGATGTCTAGTTATGGCGGTGTTCACTCCAATACATTACCAGAGCTGCCAATACCTATGCTAGACAATAATGCTACTAAAGTCATTGTAGGCCACAAACCTCAACATAACCAAGGTATGTTAGAAAATAATAGACTTCCATGAACAAGCAATGATCAAAAAAAACATACTGTATTATCTAAAATTAATTTTCTCATGCAGTGGATTCCCTGACTGACAGATATTTTTGGACCTAGCTATTTTGGTTGTCTAAAGTGTTAAGAAATTGTAAACTTTCTTTGATGTTCAAAATCCTACCTTTTTGCTGTCACCTTATAAATACATACAAATTTTTATAACTTTAAAGGTCATTTTTGTGAAACATTGAATGAAAAACACTTATATCTTGGCTTTAGTTGTTATTTTTATACCGCCCGCAAACGAAGTTTAGGGGGGGTATATTGGAATCAGCATGTCCGTCTGTTTGTAGACGAGATTTTGTCCGGACCATTTCTTGGAAACTATTGCAAGGATTTGTCTGAAAATTTGTACACTTATTATTCGCCATATGAAGGTGTGCACCTGGTATTTTCATCATGATTGGATAATTTTTTTGCATTTTACAGGTGTTTTTTTTTTCATTTTTATTATGTGGTTTTGTCCGGATCTGTTCCCAGAGGCTATTGCATAGATTTGTTTGAAAATTTGTACACTTATTATTTACCATATGAAGATGTGCACCTGGTATTTTCAACATTATTTGATAATTTTTCTGCATTTTACAGGTGTTTTTTTTTTTTTTTTTCATTTTTATTGACTTAGTCATTTCGGGTTCATGTCTAAGGTTTGAGACATAGAATCTAGAACATCTGTACAAAAATGTGAACTACAGCTTAAAACTACTCATAAGAACTAAAAAAAAAAATCACAAAATATTAAAAACAGTTTTTACATTACACAGCAGATAGTGTAAATCTATTTGTCCCTTTGGAGTAATGAGTGGACATGCATCCAGTTAAAGATTAATTAATGAGTTCAGTGTGGGAAGCTGTTAGGGCATCTCTGATCAAGCAGGTCTTATCTATATCTCCTGGGAATTGGGCAGAAAGAAATAAAGATCTCTGTTGTCTAAGCCTCTTAATTGTAATTTATGTCTGTCAAAATACATAGTTACTAAAACCAGCCTTTAATTTTTAAAATGAGTTTGATATAAAGGTATTAAGATCAATTTGACTTTGTATAATTAATTATGATATTTTTTTTTAACAATCAATTTGCAGAGTGTCATGTCTCACAAAGATGACAGATAGCTGTGAACTATTTTTTCAATGCAATAAAAAACACTGTAATTATTAGTATTGATGTTTTATTAGGCTGCACATTATAGTTTCATTCATTAAAAAAAAAATATAATGAGTAATTAAATTTTCACTCTAAATGTTTAAGCAAATTGTGAACACCTCTCACATCTAGAAAACATTAGTGATTTGGTACCTTCTCTGAAAAACCCAGCGGGGGGTATTTGTCCCTTTTGGACAGTTCTAGTCATGATTCTTGAAGAAAGTTTGTACCGGTATGTATCGTCTGTCCTTAAGGAAAAAGAAAATGTGCATTGGTTTTAGTTCCTTTTATTGTTAGTGCCCATTAGGTTTCTCTCTGTATATTAATGCTGAATGTTTGTAAATTATTTAAGGTTCGTAAACCCTCTGCTCACTCATATAAAATCTTTAACTCTTATGATTTTCCAAAAGAAATGAATTTTTTTTAAGCAAAATACTAACAACTAGTAGACTAATTGTTCTCGAACAATTAGAGGTCTTTCCACCTTCTTTAAATTTCATATATTTTTCATATTTTACTCTCTACTGTTTATTTTTATACAAGAGAAACCAGAAATGGTTTGAAAAATGGAAAAAGTGAAAATTTTAAAAATTTTGAAATGACCTTGACCTTTGACCTTGAACAAATATTCAAGGTCAAGGGTCAAGGGTCACATTGCAATTAACCCCATGCTTCTACCACTTTTAGTTTTAAAGTTATAAGGTTTAATAGTAAGCACAAACACATTAAAGGGCGATAACTCATATAAGGGGTCATCGGATACTTTCGCACTGAATAGATTGAAGTTGTGTCTAAAGACCCTGAAGACATTAGTGAAGGTTTTGTGTCTCTACGGTTTACGGTTTCGGAGGAGTAGCGATAACAAGGTTTTCAGTAAAAGGGGCAATAACTCTTAAAGGGGTAAATCTTAGGGGACAAGTATGAAATCTTTGAAATGGTTTTAAGAGGACATATTAATGATGCAAAGATATTTAGTATATGTTGAAAGACAAAAGAGATATAAAAAGAGCTTAATTTCTCATATTTTGAATGACCTTGACCTTTGACCTTTGTATATATTTTAAGGTCAAAGGTCAATGAATCTTATGCAGTTGGTCCCATGTCTCTACGACTTATCGTTTTGAAAATTTTTAATTATTCGTAAACATCAAAAACTTTCAGGGGCAATAACTCATAAAAGGGGTCCACGAATACTTTCGCAATGAAAAGATTGAAGAGTCCCCTCAATTAGTCGAAGACATTGGTGAAGGTTCTGTAACTTTACGGTTTATGGTTTCGGAGGAGTAGCGATAACAAGCTTTTATTGCGAAAGAGTTCATAACACTTTGAGGGGTCAAAGTTCATATACGCAGGGTCAACTGCAAAAATCTTTTACGGAGTACATTCTTATGAAGTATAAATCTTTTCGATAGATCTTGAAACTCAAAATCACACGGCGGAAAAATAATAAAAAATAATAATAATAAGAAACAGAAGAATATCAATAGGTCTTTCCACAGAAAGGTGGAAAGACCTAATTATAGCATAGCTTGTGGGGCAAAATTGGACAAAAAAGACGCTTCAACTTGACAAATTTATAAAGGAGTAATAGACATTAATGTCATTAAGAGTTATCTCTCTTATCAGAGTATTGATGAACTTTAAGTATTAATTAAAACATACATTACAGATAAACCAGGACATATAGGATATGATTATACTGAGAGTAATCACCCACGGTGGCAAGCTCTGGAGGAAGCCCTAGTATCATTTGCTAACAATGGAATTCTTCCCGTGACCCATAGACCAACCATCCAGTGTTTCACCAACAAAACTGACAACAGGTTCAATCCAGTGGCATATGTGGGAGGTATGAGCTAGATCTCCTATTTTCACAATTGTAGAATGAACAAAGAACATGAAAAGCAAGGTGTTTGGTTCAGATCTATTCCAACAGTATTGCCTTTCATTGGGGGTGGGGGTTAACACTGGGAAAGAAACTCACTTAAATTAATTGTTATGTGAAAGATGTTTATGTACCATTGTATGTCTACATATATGTAAGTAACAAGAATAGTGGGTCATTATGAATTGTAATTAAATATAAGTCATTACATGCCTTTATTCAGAACCTGTCACAGTGGAGCTGTACTTGGTGAACCCTTTAAAGGTTGTGCTGGTGCTGACGGAGGTCACGCTTCTCTGGAGTTTCCTCCCCTCCATTCCTGGCCAGGACAAACCTCAGCTCATCACCAATGAAGTCTTTTCTTCTGTGAAGGTAATGCATTAGGGAAATCATTTTGTTTTTGTTAAATGCAGTAGAATTTTCTCTTTATTCTGCTTAACTTGGTGTACTTGAATTTCAACAGGTTATATTTTATACATTGTTGTACTGATAGCTATTATTTACTTTTTACAGAATACCCTTGCCAATGAAATCATCCACACACAAGTTATAGATGAGATAGTTTTACCAGGAAGTGAGAGATCTCCTGTAAGAAAACATTTACCTCAAACAGATTATTTATATATACAGGTAACTCTTGATGGCTCGAACTTCGATCTCTCGAAGTTCTTGATCGCTCGAAGTGAGTCTCCGGTCCCGAATTTTTCCACTATATAACTAAGCAAATTTACTCTTGATTTCTCGAACTCTTGATCTCTCGAAACCCTTGATCCCTCGAAGTCAAAATGCAGTCCCGCTATGCATATTCTATTAGAATTTACCCTCGATACCTCGAAGTGGCTATGTGTATACAAGATTATATAATTAGCACCTTTACCTGGACATTTAAATGGCCCCAGGCAGAAGACGCGGGTCTCGAGGAACAGGATGTTTATTCAGGTGACACTTATGCTGCAAGGTGATGATTGATTTATAATGAATCATATTTTGCCTATATGCTATTAAAATAATTATCATCGACTGTCTTACGATTATTTAGAGACGCAGTGCCTTTGAAAAGTGGTAATTTATTAAAAGACAAAACACTAATTTGATTTTTATTTCGAGTCAGTGTCAAAGTTAAACGAAATATGAAAAAAGCAGAAACAGCCTCAATGTCGATATGACGACTAGTATTGGACAAATACTTACAGAACTGCGTTCAATGGTCATGTTTGGAATAGTCAATGCTATGTACGACGCTGTAAAATGTCGTTTTCATGTAACGAATGCGTAGTATGATGTCCGTATTACAAAGAATAAATAAATATACATGATATGACGATATACATTTTGCTTTACTCAGTTTAATGAAATACGAAAAAAATATCGTTGTTTTATAAAAACCACGTGTAAAAGGTTAGCACTGCATGAAAATCATTACATCCGGTAAGACTAATTTTAAAACCTGCAACAAACCCGGAAAATTCCGGACTCTTGAAAACTCGAACTCTTGATCTCTCGAAGTTTTTCCTCGGTCCCGCGGACTTCGAGGTTTCGAGAGTTACCTGTATGTATTCTGAGATGTTCTGGATCAAAACCTCAAATGAAAAATAAGTTTAATACATGTAATGACCACGTCCTATTAAGCACTCTTAAAAAATAAAATTATTGTACGTACCATCGGTTATCTAACTGTAAAGCAGCTTTCTTCTGAAGGAAAACTTAATATGGTACTTTGGTTACACAGGTGCAGTTTACCTTGACCCCACATCAGACGGGAGAATTGAGGATTGTGGGTATTTGTTACAATCTCTCGAGTTCCCTAACAGATGACAGGAACATCAAACCCTCCCCAGCCAACACTGTGTACGTCAGGGGGAAACAGAGGCTGGATGTCCAGGGGCCAAGGCTAAACAACACAAAAGAGGAAAAATCCAGCAAGGTTTATGGACCTGATCGTCGACTGGATCTTGTCATACAGCCAGAAATGCCTCAGTTGCAGGTTAGGAGTTGAACCATTTGCTTGTGAATTAATGAAATCACAATGGGACAAGTTAAAGTTATTTTAAGGACTCTTTTTTGCATTAAAGGCTTGTCCAAATATTGAATCTTACTACATGTAGCTTGCATAATACAAGGAAAATTTTAAGAATTACATGTTCCACTATTTTAACATGTGCATAGAGACAAAAGATATTACATGACATTGTGTATTCTTCATTACTTTCTCTGATCTGAAGAAAAGTTGTGCATTTGAAATTGTAATTATTATACAAGTTAAAGAAGTTGATTTCAGTGAAAATTCATTTCATATTTTGTATCTTCATTTTAGGTTTCTTTCTGCAATTTCCCAAAGAGTTTACTCTGTGGAGAGGTACATGCTGTAATGCTACAGTTTACAAACATAGGAACAAGTCCATTACATAAACTAAAACTAGCCTCCTCTACCCCCGAGTTCATAACATTGGGGGATCACGGAGAGTTACCCAAGTTTCCTTGTGTTTATCAAACTAAGAATGAAGTGCCAAGTGAAGAGACAAAGTGTTATTGTAATACAAAGGACAAAGTGTGCAATGTGATGGACATTCCACTGCCTAACCGGACACTTCAGCCCAAGAGCACCGTGTCGGTGCCCGCTTGGGTCAGGGGGAATGATATTGGGGGAGTGCACGATGTGCATTTTATGTTTTATTATGAACCTGTGACCAAATCTCCAAGAGCCAGGTAAGATAATACTCATTTTCTATTGGTTGATTTTAAAAAAGAAAGGGCAACCAATCAAGACAACTGTAACAAGATATAAGGATTAGTCTACAATAGTTAAAAGTCCACATTTTTCTTTATAAGACCAGATTTTGAGATAATTTGCCTGTAATAATGAAAAGTCTTGATATTCATATGCTTGATTGTATCATTTTTTTTTCACAGGCACAGATTGCAGAGGCACACAGCTGTTATAAACACCCTAGAGTCTTTAAGTGTTCGATCAGTGGCTCACAGAGCAAACAGTGTTCACCAGTCCTCATCTTCCCAGGCTAGCTGTATCCTCTCCTGTGAAATGGAAAATATTAGCCAGGTAGGGGCATATTGTTGTATTTAAACCATGTGAATATTTTCTTCAAGGGCAAGAATTCATTCTTAGGCTACACAACTCACATGTATAGAATGAAAGGATATGTTAACTTTTTCAGATGCGAAAATTTAATTTTTAGATAAACAGTGAAAAATATTCAATTCAGTTTTGTTTCCTGGCCTATGACATACATGTACATTGCTCTTAATGTTATTCCATGCATTTGTGAAAGAATTGTCATTTATACACCGGATGAACTTCTTTCAGGTACAGGCCAATAGGGCTTACGTTAAAGAGATCCAAGTGAATCAGGTCTCCTGTGCCAGTGACCTCTGGTCAATACAGTACCTCAGCTCTCAGGACAAACCAGGTATTCATCTGCCACAAGATCCTAATTTAAAATTTCATGTATACTGTGGAATCATTTTAATTCTTGGGTGTCGGTGTTGGTGTACCAACAAAATTTTACTGGTTTGTGGGTACATGATTTTTTCGGGTAATTCTTACATACAGAAAATTCAGTGAACCTGTATGTTGACTAATTTATAATTTCATGGGGATGTAAATTCTTTGATAATCATAACCAAGTGAACATTGGTCCTCCACAAACAAGGATGATTTCACAGTATCTGTAGAAACTTAACAGACTGAAGCTCAGGGGTAGTAAACTTCTGTGTGGATTTGGCAGCTTTTGTGAAAACTGTCAAACGGGCTTTAATTTGAACAAAATTTTACTTTAGACTCTGTATAATTTTTCATGTATACTATATTATTTATAAGATAAAATGCCATTTGATATAAACTCTTGAATTTTCAGAAATTATAATTGGATGCAGGGAGACCATGCATTTATGTCTGAAAGCAACAAAAAGTGCAAATAACTTAGGTAAGTAAAAGTTACATGTACCTCCCACCATGTAAAGTTTAATAATATGTAAAGGATTTTTTGAACATTATCTCTGTACTTTCTTTTTAGATTCCATGTTAGGTAAAGAATCTGTGATATTTAGTGATGTTTCCTTCTCTGATCAGCAAGTAAGTGAATTGAGACCTTTAAATTATCGTAAGTAAAATAAACTTCATCTTTAAGCCATATTCTGAAAGGGGGCTTTCTTATACATGTACATGGAGGGTACATGTTTAACATGATAGTTCATTGTTCCTGTTTTTTTTTAACTGTAAGCACCTTAATAAGGATTGTGATCTTTATTTATGTATGTATATCTGACATCTCATCTCAAGAATAGGTCTTTGTTAAAAAAAGTCAATATTATCAGTACTGTGAAGCATCCTATTATTACTCCACCACACCCCAAATATTCATTTATCCTTATTCTAAACACATATGATTTAATTTTCATAACCTACATGTGTTTCTACTCTTAGGCTGAGTAAAGAAAAATATTAATTGGTGTGAAACATTAATTCATAAATCATCGAAGGAAAGTGACAAATCTTGACATTTGTATATTCTTCCTGATATAGATTTTCATAGTTTGTACATAAAGATGTGTTAAATGAATTTGATGAAATTGTGAACAACTGGAATAAAGATTGCACTACTGTTGTACAGTATATGTTTAATACTCATTTATCTTTGTTAAATTTATATGTGGGTTCTAATGGGCAATATGGAACTGAATTTTGATTTTTTTGTTGATGAACAATTCTTTTTTTCCAGATAAGTAGTGCTACAACACCATGTGCAGATTTTTTTCTGAGGTCAAGGTCACAAAGTGACTCAGAAAGTTCTGCCCCGACTGAGACAGTGTCCAAATCACGAGAAAAAGATTTCCGTGACTTGAACTGTGCCATCCAGCTAGGAATGACATTGATCATCCTCTGGAAGGTAAAGACTGACTTTATAAAACATTCATCTCAGTGCTAAAAGGCATGGATTTTCCAGAACAGAATCAATTATATAATCATATGACTAAAAAAAAAATGAAAGACTTTAGAATTACAGTTATTAAACTAGAAACCTACCACTTTGATGCATAAACAAACAAACTAAAAGGAAATTTTAAAAGCTGCTTAAGGTGAAAATTTTTTCAGTGAAACTTTTGTTTTAGGTACAGTGTATTGCAAAATCCATTTTTTTTCTGTATAAGGTGGTGTTTAAATGTGTACAGCAGGTGGTTTAGTTTCTGATATGTATTTGTTGAACTTTTTCAGGCCTGTGTGATATCAGAGGATGGTGAACTACAAATTAAAGTTGGACAACACCATGTGATTATTAAGAAGATTGACACCATCTTTACTTCTTATCCTTTCTTTATTGTAAGTAAAAATTTTATCTAATGTAAAAAAAAATACACTTACGCATACATTTACCAGATTTTAAGCTTTATTATGATGTGGTAAGTAAAGAGCTATATGCGGTATATGCACATTTTTGCCCCCACAAAAGTCTAGTTTTGAAAATGTCTTGAAATATGCTGAATTGTATATATTGTATGAAAATCAGCATTAACAAAAAATATTACAGTTTTGAAGTAGGTTATTGGCAATTTTTGTTTCATAGACATCATAAACTATTCGGAATTTTTTGTTATTTTTTAGAAAGGGGAAAAAATGGACAAAATTTGTTCATTTTTTACAATAAAATTTGTAGAGTGCAGACCTGCTCCATAATAATATTCACATGTTTCATTGATTTTATCATTCTACACATTATGTCAAAACATTGAGTTGGAGCAGACCTGCGCTCACTGACTTTTACTCAAAATATCCACATAATATACACCTTTTTCTCTATAAATCTTGGAAATTTTGAATTTATGTCATTTTCCTGGCATTATATCTAACATATAGCAACATGGCTAATGAAAATATTTAATGCTTTGAAGTCTGCAGATATCTATCTGTTTTAGAACATAATTATATATTTCTCCGTCATATTTAAATTTGGGGGCAAATATTGGTCATAACCGAATATAGTCCTTTCTCAAAGTTGAAATGTAAAATATGTACGTGTGGAAATTACGATTCATACTTTCATAAATTTAGATTCCCACTGAGAAACCTCCAATTCGCTTTACGAGAAGTCGAGATGAGCAGGAAAACATAAGACCAGAGTCCGAGGTCACCACACAACTGGTGGATATAAACTTTAATCACCAGGCTCAAGTACCACACAACTTCCAAAACAACAGGTTTAGTTTTGTTTAGATAATTTTGAATGCTCTGTGATTTATCATAATGCATTTCTCATGATTATATATTCTTTACCAGCATGAACGTTTTGCATTCTGTTACCTGTTTTTTTGTTTTGAATAATCTGAACATGTACATATATGAGTCACATTGTTCTACAAACAACCATATACATGTACATTGCACTGAAAAATTTAATTGTGCCATCTGTCTATAAAAATGCTGCTGTAAATTCTGCATTTTCAAAATCACACATATATTGTCCCCTACTACAGTTGAACTTTAGTATCTTGAACACTGATATCTCGAATGGATATGTGGAAATTAGTTGCAAGTCCCAACCATATTTTTTTTATGTATTTTAACTTCAGTATTTCAAATCCCCTGATATCTCAATATCTTGAATCCTCTGATATCTTGAAGTTTTTTATTGGTCCACAAATGTTTGAGATAATGAGATTTGACTTTATATATACATGTATGGAAATTAATTTTAAAGCTGTTTTAATCAAGCATATTGATTGTAATGTTGAAGAAATTTAAATTTCGAAGGAAATAATGTACCTTTTGTGCAGTATGTCATATTCTATGGCTTGTACTGAAATTTCACTCATTTGTAAATTAGCACTTTCCACCATTTTAAGTATTGTTCTCTTGTTGTATTATAGAATAGCCATTGTACCTGTTACCCTGCTGTTGAGGAATTGTACGAAAGCTTCAGTAGAGATTTTAGTGGACACCAGTAAATCACCTGATAGGTAAATGTTTTAGAGACCATTTGGTAGTTTGGCTTTCATATACTGCGAGTATATGCTCTTTGATCAAAGAGATACAACTATGGACATGAAGCAACCTTTTTTTTTAGCAAAAATTCTAAAATTAATGTTAAGTTTTGTTCATGAGTTTTATAATATGTTATATTAATAATACATTAATACATGTATTCTACAGGCTCAATAACAGACCAGAAGAAAAATATGTTGTTCCCGAGGTTCAACATCTAACAAGTTTTAGTTGGGTGTCGCAGACTTTGACAAAATTAAGCTTGGATCCCAGTCAGCAACGAACTGTTCACATGACTGCATGTTTTAGTAAGCCAGGTATCTACAATGTCAACAGACTGGCAGTGTTTGTAACGCACAACAAGGACACTCCAGAAATGGTCCTTCAGAGGCATGCAGCCCCCAGTGTCATCGTCATTCAGGATGTTTCTTCAGAATGAGGGAACATTGCACCCTTTCACCCTCCCGTTCAACAAGTGTTTTTTTTCATTTAAGATGTTTATATGGAATGTGTATTCTTCAACATTCACAATACAGAAGATCAAATAATCCAGAACACTAGTCAAACTAAATTCAAGGCTATTGATGGCTGAAGGAGTTTGGTCAATTAGTGTCGGTATGTTGTTTATCGCAATCGTGAAAATAAAGGGGAACCAGTTTAACACATGTTGGGAACCAGGATGGTCATGTGACCAGTAATGTATGATGTGTTTTCTGATGTGTATTCTAGTCTCTTTTGTTAAGTTTTCACTAAACTTTGAAACATTTAACACTGACTTACAGTGTTTTATTTCCATAAAATTGCTACTTCTTGCTGTACATGCAGCCAAAAGACTCATGCTTGCTCATTTAATACTTTTCATAGCTACATGTATTAAATTTTTGTTTGCCATTATCAAAAATATTTATGCAAGACAAAGTAGTTGTATGTTAGCATTGGTACAGTATGGGTTGTACTAAAATGTTGTTTTTTGTTGATTTTGATTGCTATGTGGTGGATGTACTCGGTCATAATGTAAAATGAATGGATACCCTCTTGCATTCCAGATCATTAGCATGAACATGTGTAAATCAGTATGCATGGAAGTTGTTTCGGTGAAATAGACATTCCAAATTAAGTGCTAGGAACAAAATAAATTGATAATATTGAAAATCTAAACACTGCACTAAAATCGGTCATTTTTTATCCCTCAGATAACTTAACCATGTACTTTGAAAACTTTTGAAATATTTTGAAGATTCCAGAATTGTCAGAAGCAAAGACTGTTAATTGACAGGTACATATTTTTTTCTTTTATAATTAAATCTAAGTATTAGTTATACAATACATGCAAATAATTACTACAAGTTTTTGGTGTTGTTTGAGCCACAGTCACGATTGTAATGGATTTTCCTTACAGTGGAATGCATATACTAGCTTAGATCTAATCAAGGTGTTAAAAATCTTTGTAATATCTCTAGTTTCATAACTATTCTAATTTTATGGAAATTCAGATGTGTACAAGTGATTCTTAAAGGTTTGGTAAAAATGGCTTACTATACGTTACAATACAAAGTACTTACTAGAAATTCTAACAAATTTCAAGTTTTACTTAGAAGTCATTGCACCATATCTTTCACATCAGCAAAACAGTTTTGCTCTGTGATCAAATATCCAGAGTATCTTTTTTTGCTTATTATTTGTTTGCAAAGATTGATGATTAATTAATCTTGCCTTTATTTTGAGGTAGTCCACATAGATATAGGCAGTATAATACAAGGGAGTCGCTATTATGTGTGAATTACTACATGTATATAGTAACTTGGATGAGATTTAACTGTTAGTGAGAGGTAATAGTGTTCACTGCTGCTGTGAATTTTGTTTATTTATTAAAAATCCAATGGATTGTGACCATTATTGCCATGTTAATTATTAATGTCTGTGATTACAATCATTTCCGATATTAAATGGACATAACTTTGCTTTTATGGATGTTTTATTTTTTTCTAGAGGGGGTTGGGCAAGGTGCGGTCTTTTGAAAAAATATCGGTGTATCAATAAAGAAAGTAAAACCCACATGATAAAGATAATTGTCCAATGAATGGAGTAAAAGTCATAAATATAATACAAATTTTCTTGAAGGTTGCAGTGAATTTTAAGAAAGTTATGAGCACTGCTCACTGCATAAGGGGGAAAATAGAAATTTACAATAAGTGAACTTTTTTTGAAATTCATTAAAATTTCTTAACATTAGTCCAAGATAGATCAGTTGAAGACATTATTTGCATGTATTTTCCCGATGTAAGTAAAGTGATTTCTGTTTTCTAACACAATATGGCAGATACCCTACGTTGAAGACGAAATAAACTAGACGTACCGTTAGCATTGAGCTCAGAAAATGACACACATAGAAGTATAATGGCAAAGTCCATTTCTTGTTTAGGAGGAGTTGCATCAACAAAATGGGTACCCCTTCAGCGGTTATAATGGCAAAGTCGTGTTTTGAAATGGAAAACCTATATCTGTCCGATCGAAACGTAAAGTCGGAGATGCACAATGGCGTAATGAAAGAGTAAGATTATGTGAAATTCGCAGCAAATTTCATTTAGTGGTATAGGAGGAGTTGCGGATGAGAAATGGGTACCCCCAATATTACACTTATATAGAAAGGATGACAGTGTCCATGTTTTGCTGAGGAAAATCCCAAATATGTGTCGGATCGAAACGTACAATTCAGAGATGCACAGTGCCACTATATAATAAAGATTTTATGAAAGTGTCATTAGAGCGCGTTCAGCGGTGTTAGAGGATTTGCGGATAAGTGATGACTTTCCCAAAGTCAGTCTGATTAAAATCAAACCTTTACTAGCTCCTTTTTATTTTGATTGTCTCGTCCCAAAGTGTAACGGACGGAAGGACGTACGGACGGACACCCCCATTACTAAATACCCCCCTCCACTCGCTTTTCAAGCGGGGGTATAATAAAATCAATATAAAATTGATACGTACACCTACAATTTTCTCGAGGTCCCAAAAATATTTTCCGCATTAGTCTTTAGAGCTTCTTAAGTAGAGCGGCTGCGAACGCTTTTCTCTTCAATTTTCTTTTCAAGCAGAATGAAACTTTTATAAAAGACCGTAATAAAAACTCCAGATTTACTAATCTGACAATGAAGAAGATATTGCTGTAAACAAGAGAGAGGAAGTAGCATTTTTCCTTGTGATATAATGTTTGCTACCAGTTTCATGGTAACATTATAGGGAAATACCTATGAAGTATTTGATACAAGAGAGAAATGCATCTACCGATTCCAAATCGCCCCGCTTAAAAAACAAGCAAATTCAAGGAATTGTTGTCCCCCGCTTTCGGTGTCATAGTGGCTAGAATGCAATTATTTATGGCATATTGCTTGTTTTGCCTGCCTTGTCTGTGCATCATACAAAAAGACATACATTATTGAATTAATAACAGTCATGGCAAAGATAAAAGCTCCTCAAAACTACATCAAACTTCAAGATGAAGGTCATGAGGTCAACTATCATAATACAATGCAAAAGATCTTGTCATAAGTAATGCACGTGAAAAATATATGAAAGCCTTATCTCTTCTGGAGCAATAATTATGGCCAAAATAAAGATTTTTGATAAGTAGGTCAAAATTCTAGGTCAAGGTCATGAAGTCAAAAATGATATATCTTTCTGAAAGTTGTTGTCATAGGTAATGTACATCTTAATGCCCTATCTTCTCTCATTCAAAAGTTATGACCAATGTAAAATTAATTTGAAACAAGAGGCCCATGGGCCAAAATGCTCACCTGAGTATTCTTTGGCCCTGCGGTTTTCACCAGACTTTGCCCCCTTGTAATACCTTTTGTGGCCCCACCCTAACCCCAGGGTCATGATTTTTAGCTCTTCTGAGCCAAAGGCTCAAAGAGCTAATGCTATGGCCATTTGTGCGGTGTACGCAAACTTTTTAGAATATGGGCTAAAACTCAAGAACCCCTCGGCCAATTATTGTCAAATTTGTCACAGGGTATCCTTGGCCCAAGGGCTCCCGTTTATACTAAAACAAGGGATGTAACCCTTTAACAAGGGGAGATAATTAGAAAAAAAGAAACAAAAGTACTGGTTGCTAAAAAATCTTCTTCTCAAGAACCACTGGGCAGATTATCACCAAACTTACACAAAAGGATGAGGATATGTTGTAGATAAAAATTGTTCAAGGCATCACCCAGGGGCAAAGGGTGTGGTCTCAAGGTCACTTCAAAGTTGACCAAAACTTACATTTTATTAAAATGTTGATATTTTGCTTACTATAAGGACTAGGATCATCAAATCTTGTCAGTTGATGCATCTAAGGACGTCATATCATGTTGACTCAAAAGTAGGTCACGGTGACCTACTTTTTAAATTTTGCGGCCATTTTTTCCAAAATGATTAAGAGGCATATTTTGAACAATTTAAGGCCTATGATCATCAAACTTTGTTAGTTGATGTATCTTGGGTCCTCAGAGTACGTCGACTAAAAAGTAGGTCACCTTGACCTACATTTTGAATTTGATGGCTAATCTTTTTCAAAACAATTAAGGTCATTAATTCGAATAATGAGAGGTTTAGAATCATTAAATCTTGTAAGTTGATGCATCTTGGGGCCATAAAACATATTTATTAAAAAGTAGGTCACCGTGACCTACTTTTTGAACTTTGCAGGCATTCGATTTCAAAGCGTTTTAGAAGCATAATTTGGACATTTTAAGGCCTATGATCATAAAACTTAGTAAGTTGTTGCATCTTGGGTCCTCGAAAAACGTCAACTGAAAAGTAGGTCACCGTGACCTACTTTTCAATTTATATGACTATAATTAAATATTTCGGGTACTAATTGGCTTAGAATCATCAAACTTTGCCAGTTGATGCATCTTGGGTCTTCGGAGTAGGTCGACTGAAAAGTAGGTCACCATGACCTACGTTTGAAAATTTATGACTTTAATTAAATATTTTGGGTATTAATTGGCTTAGAATCATCAAACTTTGTCAGTTGATGCATCTTGGGTCCTCGGAGTAGGTCGACTGAAAAGTAGGTTACTCTGACCTACTTTTGAAAATTTAAGGCTTTAATTAAATATTTCAGGCACTAGATGGCTTAGAATCATCAAACTTTGTCAGTTGATGCATCTTGGGTCCTCGGAGTACAACAACTGAAAAGTAGGTCACTCTGACCTACTTTCGAAATTTTATGGCTGTATTTAATATTTTTTTCAGGTACTATTTGGCTTAGAATCATCAAAATTTGTCAGTTGATGCATCTTGGGTTCTCGGAGTAGGTCGACTGAAAAGTAGGTCACCCTGACCTACTTTTCAATTTATATGACAATAATTAAATATTTTGGGTACTAATTAGCTTAGAATCATCAAACTTTTTCAGTTAATGCATCTTAGGTCTTCGGAGTCGACTGAAAACTAGGTCACCATGACCTACTTTTGAAAAGTTATGGCTTTAATTAAATATTTCAAGTACTATTTGGCTTAGAATCATCAAAATTTGTCAGTTGATATATCTTGGGTCCTCGGAGTAGGTCGACTGAAAAGTAGGTCACCCTGACCTACTTTTCATTTTATATGACTATAATTAAATATTTCGGGTACTAATTGGCTTAGAATCATCAAACTTTGTCAGTTGATGCATCTTGGGTTCGCAGAGTTAGTCGACTGATTTGGAGGTCACTGTGACCTATTTTTGAAATTTTATGGCTTTATTTAAATATATCAAGTACTTATTGGCTTAGAATCATCAAACTTTGTCAGTTGATGCATCTTGGGTCCTCAGAGAATTACAAGTGATAAGTAGGTCACCATGACCTACTCCCAGGTACTAATTGGCTTAGAATCATCCTGGGTTCTCAGGGTGTTTTATTTAAAATGCAGATCATGATGACCTACCTTTGGAATTTCAAGGCTATATCTAAATATACAGGATACTTAGAGGCTTCAAATAGAAGTGATAGGTTGTACAGTTTATCAGAAGAGCGATTCAAGGCCCTTGGGCCTCTTGTAACAATTTAGAAACTACACTACCAAAGGATACATAAGTTTCAGCATTTCTAGCCCATTGGTTCTTGAGAAGATTTTAAAAGATTTTTCCTAATGTATTTCAATGTAAAACTTGGATTCCCTATTGTGGCCCCGCCCTACCCCCGGAGGTCATGATTTTAACAATTTAGAATCTGCACTACCCCAAGATGCTTCCACATAAGTTTCAGCTTTTCTGGCCCAGTGGTTCTTGAGAAGAAGATTTTTTCTATATATTTCAATGTAAATCTTGGATTCCCTATTGTGTCCCCGCCCTACCCCCGGGGGTTATGATTTTTACAATTAAGAATTTACACTACCCCAAGATGCTTCTATATAAGTTTAAGTTTTTCTGGCCCAGTGGTTCTTGAGAAGATTTTTTAATGGCCCCACCCTAGTTTTGTCTTTTCTTGATTATCTCCCCTTGTAAGGGGGTTTGGCCCTTCATTTTAACAATTTAAACTCCCCTTCACCCAAGGATGCTTTGTACTAATTTTGGTTAAAATTGGCCCAGTGGTTCTTGAGAAGAAGTTGAAAATGTGAAAAGTTTACAGACGGACGGACAGCTAGACGGACGGACGACGGACAATGGGTGATCAGAAAAGCTCACTTGAGGCTTTAGGTAAGTTGAACTTTATTCACGTGTCGCTGATTTCGACTTTCATCCTCTTAAGCCACCAAATCACCCCACACTCTGTGAGTAATGATTTTTGTCAATATAAGCGCACACAGCCTCCCATAAATAGATTTCCAATCCCTCCTTTATAGATCGTTTGCTGGAACGGGTCGTCAATTTTTCAATTTTCGAACATAATGAACTTATGGTCTTCTGCAGATTGCACAGTTGTTGAAGGTATCGTCAATACAAATGAAATTATGAGTACATTTTTCTGCAATTCTTCACAAAAGTAACACTTCATTTTTAGCAATTGTTTTATATTTAAGAGGCTCAAAACACTACTCACTGTAGAGGTTAAATTCCGTGGTAGTTCATATGCAGTTAGACTAATGTGCACTTTGATGTAAAATAAACGGAAATCTACTGTGAACGACACAATTAGGAATAGATTAAGGTATTCTTAACATCATATTAAACAAAGGTATATATTTTCCAATGTAAGTAAACAACAATATGATTTCTGTTTACAAAATTTTATTTCTTTGAACATTTTTCATGGAAAAATGAGTGAATTAAAAAAATGACCAGACAATATTTATCAACCTGCACTAAAAATACAGGCAATTAGAATGAAGTTCTGTCTTTTGATATTATCTTAATACTTGCCAAATATCTCAAGTCACAAAAAAGTCATGCCCAAAAATGATGCATTTAAAATGTCAGGAGTGCAACATCCCAACTGACTTATAACAGATTATCGCAATGTCAGAGACTGTATAATTTGGAGACTGGGAAGGGGAGGGGGCTTTACAGCTGTGACTGAAAATCAACAAATTGTTCTGTTTTCCATATTTTTTTTTTGCATCAAACTTTGAGATAAATATTGGATAAGATTTAATACATGTCTGCAGATCAAGTTAGATACTGTTAAATCAGGCAGAGTTCCTATATTTAGTATGGAAGAGGAGTCAAGACTGGCAGACCACATTAAAGAAATGGCTCAGTTTGGCTATGGGTATACTGTGGTTTCATCATTATTCGTTGAACACCAATTTTCGTGGATTTCGTTGTTGAGTCGATCCACGGAATCAGATGTTCATCGAAGTTTGGTGCCTCCAATTTGATTTATGATAAACCTTTGAAAAGCTTATTTCGATTTTCCTTAATAAATACGACCCCCCCCCTTTTCCCTCAACAATTTGACTCTATAAACGTATTTTATCATTTTAAGAATATTTAAGAAAAAAATAAGAAATACTATAAGATAATTATCTTGCAGTTTTGAGTCAAGATGTTTAAATATTCTGCACGCAGATAAACAAACAACACGTAGATATGTCAACGCGGTGTATATACCAATCAACGGTGTTACCCCCAAAAGGATGATAATCAGGTGTAAATAATATGTAAAATTTGTTATTCTCAAAAATTCTAACGGTCCAATATGAATTATCAACTGCACAATAAGAACGGGTACATGTATATTGCAGAAGTCCTGCCATTTCGCAGACGGTATTTGGAATTCCTCGCCCTTTATTGTTATACCATGTATACTACATTGTAAACGATTGAAGATTTTTTAAAATACAGATGAGTAAGACATAAATAATAAATTAAGAGTTTTCACCTTTTATTATTTGCTTTTAAATATTAACGTACTCTTAACATTGTAAATGTCGTGAAGGTTCCCGCTGAAGCAAATGGAGAGAGAAAAAATGAAAAGGTGACAATTTTTTTGTACGACCATTATCGACGAATTTACATATCCTCGAAACTGTGATTTTTACTAAATCCATGAAAATTTATGCCCACGAATATTAATGAAACCACAGTACCAGGAAAGAAGTTGTGAACCTGGCTAATGATTTTGTAAGAAGTTTGGGGAAACGTAACAGAGATAACCCACTGACTCTGAGGTGGTACCAGGGATTCATGTCCAGGTGGGAGGAACTTCGTGTAGTAAAGCCAAGAGCCATGGAGATTCAGAGAGCAAAAGCAGGTAACAAAGAGACAGTAACTTCTTACTTCAAAGAACTGCAGGAAGTCATACATAAAAACAATCTTCAGGATAAGCCCCATTTGATATTCAATGTTGACGAAAAGGGGATTCAGCAACATCATTCCCCACCAGCAGTAGTTGCTGGACGACACCTTATTGTCCAAGAAGTAATGTCCCAAAAGTCATCCACCACCACAATTTTAGGATGTGGAAGCGCTGCGGGTACAGCAATTCCACCATACTTTGTTTTTGCAGGAGCAAGAATGCTCCCAGAGTTTTTGACCGGAAAGTCTCCTGGGGCAGATGGTACGGTATCAGAGACTGGATGGTCTAATTCAACTATATTTCGAAAATATCTAGAGGAGCACTTTCTTAAGTATGCACAAGGAAGGGGAGGAGAACCTATCCTTTTACTTCTAGATGGCCACAAATCACATGTCTCAGTAGGTTTGGTTGACTGGGCGAGGCAACACAACATCATCCTATTTATTCTACCTGCCCATACCAGTCATTTTTTGCAGCCTCTGGATGTTGGATGTTATGGGCCCTTCCACAGGATCTACAACAATGAATGTTACAAACAAACCAGGGCTTTGTCTTCTGTCATCTCTAAGTATGACATATGTTCAATTGCATGTAGATCATATACAAAAGCACTTACTGTGGAAAATCTACAGGCAGCTTTTAGAAAAACAGGAATTTATCCTTTAAATGAGAATGCAGTCAACAGGGATTATCTTCTTCCTTCTCAAGCATTCCAACTTCAGCAAGATGAAATCCAGTCCCAAGAAGTGCAGACTACTGAAGATGGAGACAGCGGGCGCATTCCCCTCACACAGGGCCAAGATACACCAACTATATATGGCAGGGGACTTTTTCAGTGACAAAATTGAAAACTTAAAGAAGATAAAATCTGAGAAAAAGGTGAAGAGCAGAAACACCTTATCAAAAATATTAAACTTCAGGTCACTGTATAACCGAGGAAGAAGTTCATAACAGATCGTAGAACACCAAGAACCTACATGTCCAAAGAAACGTAAGTCATGTCCAAGTAAGAAACAAAACAAAAGAAAAGTATCCAAGAAAGTTGATACTGACTCACAAGAAGCTGGACCCAGTACATCTGGTAACCGTAACAGTGATACAAGAACTGTTCTAACAGATTCAGATACAGATGAAGAGGAGATATCAGAGAAAGATAAATGCTGTGTGTGTAAACAGTTTACACCGGATGAAGTGAGAAAGAGTGTATTCATTTCATTTGCCAAGTGGGTACAGTGTGACAGGTGTTTCCACTGGGTTCACTTAGGAGACTGTGCTGGGAGACGGGTTATCAGGAGAGGGGATGACTTTTTATGCCCACACTGTAAATAAAAAAAATCTGAAATGTAAAAACATTAATTTAACTTTTTATGAAATTTTGAATTGTGCATTTATTGATCTATTTAATCTACTTTGCTGATGCATTATTCATCAAGTTTGTCTAAAATACACCAGTGTAAGCTTTATTTACCTCTTTGATTTTTTCCCCATACAAGTTTTCTTGAAAAGTAACGAGAAACATATCATACAGTAGGCATGGCCTTATCAAATTCCAGAGGAACGAAAATACGGTATGACGTCAATTAGTAAATATATTATATGTCACAGGGTCAGGGTCTTGTTTTATTCAGTGAAAACAAAACTGGTTCGGTCTTCAATTATTTAATTATGGATACAGAAAAAAAAACCTAGAAAATAGAAAAACACACTCACAACACTCATACAAAACAAAAGACAAAGACAAACACGAAACATAAAGACATTTAAACGTTAACGAAAAGTAAGGGTAATTAAGATATTAATACGACTGCCAGAAGATCGTTACCTATATTTAACAAGTAAATGAATTACAAGATTAATGAACATCTTACCAGGCATCCAGTATTAAAATCAGGAATAAATAATACACATCGATTGAATCGATCTAAGGCATAACAAATCGTTACGTTATCTCTCACCGTAAAGGCACAAAAGCTTGGGGTGGGGAATTTGGCGGGTTTCCTACTTTATATAGTGCACGAGTTAGTAAAAACATGCATATAAATTAGTATAGTGAAATCCATTGGTCCATGGTAGGTCACTGGTCAGTCATACGTATAGGAATGCTAAAAATAGAAATTCACCTGTACAAAACAAAACACTCGCACATGGCTCTCACATACCTGCAAAACCGGTTGTATTCGATTGGCTATGCGCGCCAATCGGAATACGATATTAAATATTTCGCAAAGCATATACTAGTATTTAATAATAATAATAATAATTTAATTACAACTGTGACATATAGAATACTCCATTTTGAATACGAATCAAAAAGTCTTCAACAAGGTACGATTAAAAAAAATGATAGGCACACATGATAAGTAGGTTGATGGTAATGATGATCAAGAAAAAAGTTTATTAAATCGCACGTGCTGCCCGTTCCTATAACGCATATTGTCTTAAGGGGACGATTTATGGGTACTCTAGGATACTAAAATAATTGATGATGTTCTTGGTGTTGTGAAATATTTTACCACAGTATTGAAAAAGGGAAAACTGATTCAATGTGCAGAAAATGTTATAGTCTGTTTTAATTTTTGCAACAGCTGATACACACAGTTATACTGGTAAATGCAATTTCTCAGTTGATTGCATGTAATATGAATAACAGTGTAAAAAAAATGCTTAAATGAATACAAAATGAGTGTTACATTAAAAATTGCAAGAAGTGGCCAATGTTAACATCTCTGTCAAGTGATCATGCAGCTGTGAACACACATTAATAAGCACTGGTCTCTCTCTCTCTCAAAAATTAAATAAATAAATGAAAAATTATTATATAGTAATATTTTAGTTGCTTAGCTAAAGCTTACTCCAGACTATGCACACTTGTTCACATGATATTCAGCAGAGAGACATCATAATGCAGTGAACATTATACATTTATTGACTCATGATTGTGTTCTTGGGCAAAATTAATGCATTTTGTCGACCCTCGAACCATACTGTTTGCCTGAGGCCATTAGGCTGAAGGCAGACAGTTTGGTTTGAAGGTCAACGAAATGCATTCTGCCTGAGAACACAGTCAATAA
Organism: Saccostrea echinata; assembly: GCF_033153115.1. Taxonomy (NCBI): domain Eukaryota; kingdom Metazoa; phylum Mollusca; class Bivalvia; order Ostreida; family Ostreidae; genus Saccostrea; species Saccostrea echinata. The sequence goes on from NW_026889803.1 coordinate 14,725,692, forward strand.
TTATAATGTTTTGTTATACCCTTTATTTCATTAACATACATGTAACTTATTCTGGCTTCTATGATGTAATTTTCCTTTACCCGCACTGCAGTTTAACTTGGTCTATTTCGCCTCTGTCAAACACCAACAAATGCAAATAAGAGTTATCTGACACATCAGTCGAATATTTAATCGATAGGTCCAATATCTCACTCTGCGGTCAAACATCGATTTTCGACAGACTGCTCAATAAAACATTGAAAATGTTAAACTTTTTTAGGATGAATTTATATAGTAAATAATTTCTAAAGGTATATAACAAAAATGTGATAAAGCCTGGTAAACTCAAAACTAGATCATAATGACTCTCATATTTTAAAGAATTAAAGATTCATATTCTAATTAATTTATGTATTATTAATTGTTATCAAATTTATTTCTAAACCTGAGACATTTTGCAGACATTGTGCTTTCAATATATAACGATTTTCTAGTTTCTTTGTTGAGGGGTAAGGTTTAATATTCTGGAAATTCCATATCCCATCTATATCTAATACCATATTAATTAATTAGCTTTGCACCAAAATATTTTTAATATTTACAATAAATTAGATATTTGCATTGTACGGTAACCAGCAGCAGAACAAAGTGTTATGAAGAGAATATGATTACTTGAATGTAAAAGATGTTTCTCACAGCTGTTACAATCCGCATTACATGTATTACTTATCATTATCTGAGTTTTCATTAAAATAATTGACTTTTACAGGCACAAATGCAGGATTTTCCATTAGTAAGAGAGGCACTTTTAGCAAGGGAGGGGTCTCGAGACAACTTATATCCCAAGAAGGTCAAGGACAGTGTTAGGTGGGGGTAAAAGCCCCTGAAGCTCACGAGAATAAGCAATTAGAGAACCTTATTTTGACATAAATGACTCTAATTTTACCTTTATTACATCATTTGATATGAAAGTGAAAACTATATGTATAAAACATATCTGAAACACTTTTTTTTGTTTTAGAGGGGCTAGTGCCCCCACCTGAATCTGTGTGCTTGTATGCATTTTAAGATTTTAGTGATAAATGCAGTTGAACTTCGGTATCTGGAACACTGATATCTAGAACACCATGGATATGTCAAAGTAATTTGGAAGTCCCAACTACTTATTCTTTAAGTATTTTACCCTCGATATCTCTAATCCTTGGATATCTTGAAGTTTTTTCTCGATCTTATCAAGTTCATTATAATGAGTTTTGACTGTATATGTAGCTATGTGCTTGTAGTAATATAAGTAAATAAAAAGGAAAATAATCTTTTACACAGCAATGAAGAGCACAATTAAGATTACGATCAATAGATTATTTTTAACATGTTCAAATCCTGACAGTTAGCTTGTTTTTCTGGTATTGATTTTTCATGTGCTATTTCACAGATTTTATTAAGGTCTAGATTTTATAGTAAACGAAAGATTCCTTTTAGAAATGAATTCAATATTTTAATGATCCTTTACAACTATAGCTCGGTAAATTAAGGTGTATTGGGACAAAACTTTTAGGTAAACTCAGCTAGCGATGAAACATATCTGTATTTCAAACTGCCATTTTCAATGAAAAATGAAGAAAATCAGGTATAGGTATGGAAGTTTCCTTTTCCACCTCAGACCAAAGAAATGTATCAAGATTGCTGACATGCAGTCTCTCAGAAAATCAGAAAACGTTTTTTCCCATATTTTCATCACCTCTGCTTTAAAATGATATTAAACTGCATGTATATAGGTAAAATGGTTACTTTTGACATGATTCAAATTGAATCCATGAAAATGCTTCATTTTCTACATATAGTTATTATAGCCATAAAGTAGAGAAAAAAATTATGATATCATAATGGATCTAGCATCAAAAAGACATTATTTTTATTAGATCTTGACTGTCAAGTTATATCAAAGGGTTTTATGTTGTACAACTTTTGCCCTCATGTTGATAACATTTTAACATTGAGCATAATTAACTTTCAGGTCTCTACAGCAATGTTATTTCACAGAGTTCTGGAGCTGCACCTCGATCGCACCATACCTCTATCTTGAAACACAGTTGTGGTACATAGATTTAGACAATCGGTCATCTACAAGATGCCTCAGCACAAGTCAGATATATTTTACTGTTAAGAAAACCCTTAGTTCAAGTGACGTATCCCACTCACATCAGATACAGAGGTAATTTCAATGTACATATGAAAGATTTGTTAAAAATAAAGTCCCTAGGGCCAGAGGCTCAAGGGAGTTTCTGATTGAAATTTGTCTGTTGTGTATTGGTGTACTGGTATTCATTGTGAGTATTGTTGCCCTTGTTGTCATCTTTGTAATTTTTCCTCAGATCCACCAGGACAATTTCAACCAACTTGGCACAATTATAGTATTCTTGAATGAAGAAGATTAAAGTTCAAATGAAGGGCAATGCTCCCTAAAAGGGAAATACTAGTAATAAATAAGTATGATGGGGTAACTTCAGAATCTTCTTTTCAATAAGACAGACTTGCAGACATGAAAGCTACCTGATATACATGTAGCACTGATTTGTTAACATCATTGTCCTGGAGGGTTATGAGGGTAGGGAACTGTGGTAGGGCCACAATAGAGATACAATTTTTACATTTTATTTTACATGGGAAAATCTGTAAGAACTCCAGGGCCATGATTAGAATGGTATAAAATGTATACAAGCATTCTTAGGTAGTGCAGATTGAAGGTTAATTGTTCAAAGCAAGACCATAGGGGAAGGGTGGTAAAAAATAAAATATTTCATGATAAAAAAGGGGGCAGGGCCAAGGTGATTCAGGTGAGCCATGGGCCTTGTGTAATTATTAATCCTTTTTGTTTTAAATTTGACAGATATATTATTACTTAAAATGTTTAAACAAATATCATTATGTTAGATTTTTTTCTTTTCAAATCTTTTCAAGTCCCTCTAAATCTCTAAATGTAATTAAAAGAAGATAATATATATAGTTTGAGAAAAATCCAGTTTTTTAGTACATGTACAGTAAAGTACTGGTAGTGTGTACCGGCATATCTAATGAAAAATTCAAAGTGTACAAAGCACAAATGAATATTTTAATTGTAAATGCTTTCTGTCACTTCATAGCTTTTTAATCCAGACAATTACAAGATTAACTACTGTCAACAATTGCTTAATAAAGTTCATAAACATGACCTTCATTAACTTGAATTAATTCCTTTATGTTTTTTTTGTATGTTGTTTAACGTCCCTTGAGAGAATTTTTCACTCATATGGAGACGCCACCACTTGCCAGTGGAGAGCTGCAAATTTTGTCCTATACTCGGCACTTACGGCCATTGAGCTGTGAGGGATCTTTTTTGTGCCAGCACCTATTGTGACACGGGACCTCGGTTTATGCGGTCACATCTGAAGGACCGGTCTTCATGTCCCACAGTGGGATTCAAACCTACGACGTAAGGATCAACTCCTTACTTTGCGACTCTAGAGCAGACACTCTACCACTGTGCCATGTGGGCGACAATTCCTTTATGTAGTAATCATAGCATTATAAAGTATATAAAGTAAAGTATTATAATACACACTATTTCAAATGCCTAAATATTTTACTCTGTTTGTTTTTTTTAGGTATTTATGACAGTTAAAGAAGCTTTTAAATCAGTGTGGATGTGGATATTAAAACTACTTGAAGGATGAGGAAAGGAGCCCTTTAAAAGGTACTTGTTAAGTTGGACAGGGTAATAAGGTAAAATTGTTGATTTGTTGTAAATATATGGAATGATAATGCATATATAGATAAAGATTCAATACATGCATTATTTAAGTAATGCATCCCCTCTGTCCACAATGAAATTTTAAAATCTTTTTTTTAAGAAGTTGATTGGATGAAATGATGGATTAATTGGCAGAATGCTTCACTTTTTGCACATTTAATTCCATAATGAACATTTTAAATGTATGTGTAGAGGATGTTCAGTGTTTTTTAATTGGATGTGGAATTTATTTCTCAAATGGGGCAGGATGGCTTAAGATTTTGAATGATATCTGCATTTTTCTTCAAGAATTTAAGTGATAATTAGTGAATTTGAAATTCTTGGTTAAGTGCCATGACTGAGGTCATAAATCATCCAACTTGAACATCTTGGAAGGAAAACAATCTCAAAAGAATGGTTAGACTAAATGGCCACAGTTACAATCTAATATGCAAAAACTTGCAGATTCAGATAATTAACTTCTTTAGGTCAGAGTCTTGCAAAAATAGAAGTCATAATATTAGGTACAATTATTTTTCTTTGTGAAAAATATATGTAGACAATGTCAAATCAGTATATAAGGGTGGATGCATGAATGATTTGTGAATAAGAATGTGGAATTCCTCCCATTTCTTGGTCTTTTGGTTTAAATTTATGGTCATATTTCATCTTCATTTGATATGTCTCAGATGAGCATCATGGTCCATAGGCCTTTTGTGCAGATATTAAGCTACTAGATTTGAGTATTAATACAAGAACAGACCAATGTGATAAATGTATAATCTTTGAATTGGTAAAAATTTTTTTTTTTTTTTTTAATCTAGATCACGCATTTATGAAAGAAGACAGCATCAGCACTGCCTTAAGATTCCAGTTGAGACCTTTATTTGTGTACTTACAGTCAGAAGATTAAAGAAGGACAATAGCAGAATGAAACACATGCTAGCAGACACTGATGTAATTGAATCCAGAATATGGTGATCAATTTTGAATGATTTTATCCTCTGGTTGAAATGATATTGATCAATTTTAAAAGTGGTTGACAATGAATTCTAAATACATGTATTTTGTTTACATGGCTTATTAACTCTGTAAAGTTTGCAATGTTTTGGGTTTTTGTGCCCTCTCATTGAATGTACAATTGTACATGTATTGTAATAGCTATTACCTAGTACATGGTTTTTAGTACCCTGCTAGCATATGAGGATAGTAAAGGGGGTTACTTGATTAATCTCAGGAAGTTTATTTATTGTTCCGGTTATCTATTTTTTCATATCATTACTATTTCTTCATTTGCTTCTTGTTAATAGAAAACATCATGTGATATTTTTATTTTTCATTAATGCACCTTAATTAACTACTGTGACAGTCAAAAAAATCAAAAACTTTCATAAGAAGGAGTGGCACATTTTAATTCTGGATTTTAAATCTATTTGCCTGATTTAGTACTGTATGTCTTTACCATCAGCAAACATAATTAAAATAATTTTACAAGTGCATAAGCAATATGAGGTATTTTTAAAGAATTTTACTACGATTTTAAAATATGGAATTATCATTAATTTGCATGTAGCTTTTATGATCAGTAAGATTAAAAATAATGGTAATATAAAAGTATAACAAATTTTATTCAAAGAAAATTTATTTTAATTCATCAAAAGTATATAGATGTTATATAGGAATCAATTTTTTTGTACAGGCCTAGCAATGTAATTTTTTTTTCAACCAGACCAGAACTTCCCAGAAGTCCTTTCAATGTAAATATATATAATAGAAGTTAATAGTCATCTCTTTTTTCTGTACTGTAGTAATAAACTATAATCTTACAACAAAAAAGAAATTTTTAACATGAAGATTGCAGCCCATATTGCTTTTTATTGAATTATCTCCCTTAATCATTGATAGATTTGTAGTGCGTTTTCTGTAAACATTATTTCAGAAAGTGGGAAAGGTTTAAAATTTGTTTTAAACTCTGTTGATTTTAATTCAAGCATAGTATATGTCCTAAATACATGTTTATATCACAAATGAAATTGCTACTATCAAGACATCAAGACATATATTATTATGTATTCTACACAAATTATTGATCTTCCCAGAGTTATTTCCCTGGTTTACAGTGGAAAATTTTTAAATACATGTATCTTTTAGTGTAAATGACATGTATGACTGTTATGCTAAAAGCTTTTAAAAAACTTAAATTTATTTATGTTTACTGTCCTTGTTGTGTAAAGCATCTATATTACTTTCAAGTATTAAGTTATGTTGAAATAAACTATGCCATTATTAAACAGTAATCATTTTTATATCATCATATACATGTATATTGAACCCTGTTCATTGGAGCTGTGGTCAGTGTTTGGCACTGGGTTCAGAATATTTCACAGAGTGGGGAAAATGGGTAGAAAAAATATATATGCATGGTAATATTTAGAAAACATCTTCTTGGATCTTTTCCCAAGTATGACCTCATTTTAATGGTTGTAGAATGAACCCTACATGCATATATTCTAGATTTTTAACTTTAAACAGCCCTTAGTTCTATGGTAAAAGCACAATAAGATTCTTTTTAATAGAAATGTGAAGAATTTTGCTCACCTTGACATGAGGGAGGGGGGTATTTTGATATACTCAGAAAGATATGATTAGGATCATGGATCAATTTGATCAACTGACACCTACATATAACAGCCAGATTTAAAAGGGGGAGGCTAGAATGGTATGGTAATTTATTGCAAAACCCAAGAACCCCAGCCCTCCAGATTTAAAGCTGTTTTGTGTGTCTTGCAGAAAATATTTTACTTTCAGGCTACCATTCCTTCGGTATAAATTTTTTTTCTTGCCAAAATGTTCATTTGATACTTTTTTCATTAGAAATACCAATATTCAAATTCAAAGATAGACCACTGAATTGACAAGTTCATTTTGGAAATCCAGAAAAGGCTTGTATGGGTTCTAAAGACCTTTCCCCTTCTCGATCTCTCTAAAAAAACCATAAAGTTTGCCAATTAAAAAAAAAGATTTTTTTTGGCATTTTCATACTTCATTTTTTTACTCCCTATTTTTACAGCTTTATAATTCTTCCCAGGAAGTGTGGGTATGTACCTTGAACCCCCTAGTCCTGGATCCATCCATGCCTTCCATAAAAAACCTGGATGCCCTGGAAATTTATAAAGCCCTAAAGACAAGGGGGAAAAAGATGAAAAAAAAATATTGGAAATGGGGGGGGGGGACTTCTCATGAATAAGATGCTTAATTTCCTCCATGTTTATGACTTTTCTAACCAACTTGCCATGGAGGATCCAAGTCATTGAAGTTATACATACTTTATAATTCATTAAATTTCATATATAGTTTTGAACATCCCAGGGAGCTCCCAGCCCCCCCCCCCCCCCCCCCCCCCTCCAGTGTGAACTACCTCCATGTTAATGACTTTTCTAACCAACTTGCCATGTGTATGGGGACCATGGTTTCAAGGAGGATCCTAGTCATTTAAGTTACATTAACTTTAAAATTCATATAATTTCATATATAGCCTTGAAAATCCAGGGATCTCCAATACCCCCCCCCCCTCCTGCGTGAACAAAGTGCTTTAATTTCCTCCATGTGAATCACGTCTAACCAACATGTCATGTGTAGGGGGCCATGGTTCCAAGGAGGATCCTAGTCATTAAAGTTACTTTATATAATTCATTAAATTTTAAATAGCTCTGAAAATCCCAGGGATCTCCAAGTCCCCCCCCCCCCCCCCCCCCGTGCCTGGAAGGGGATATTGGAACCGTTTTATTAGACGAGAAAAATCTTGTATAAATTCGTAACATGTATATTAAGTTTGATGTATATTTCTCAAGGAATTAAATAATATTCATTACGGTAGAAAATGCAAATGAATAGAATGCTGAAAGTCAGATGAAGTATATATACATGTATATTGGTATACAAAAAAAAAATCTAATGGAGTATGCAAAAATCTTTGCAAAACACCCAAAAGACCCTTTGGTTAGAGGTTATTTTTTTAAACTACGTAAAAATTATGCTAAACTCAGAAAGTTTAAGTGCAAGCAGTTTAAAAGCAACATGCTTCAGAAAATAGATGAACTACACCAAAACAATCCTCAAGAATACTGGAATCTTATTAGGGACATTTCTAACAAAAAATCAATAGATAATGGGAATGCAATATCTGCATCATCCTGGTTGACACATTTTTTAACTTTGAATACTGTCAAAGATTCATTTAAACAAAGGATTGCTTTTTTAGAAAAGCAAGTTTGTCAATTAGAGGCTCGGACATGTTTTAATGAGTTAGATTTTCAAATCTCTGAATCTGAAATATCAAAAGCAATCAGTGGACTCAAATGTAACAAAACACCCGGTCTTGACAGAATTTCAAATAGTATGTTAAAATATGGGCAAAATTCATTATTGGCCAGTCTAAAGAAATTGTTTAATTGTTGCCTAGTTAATGGAAAATATCCCAATCAGTGGACTGATGGACTTGTAACAGTTCTTCATAAATCTGGAAACACAAATGACCCAAACAACTATCGCGGAATTACTATTACAAATACAATAGGGAAACTCTTCAATAGTATTCTGAATCTAAGATTGGATACATTTCTTTCTAAACACAATGTGATAAGTGACTGTCAGCTTGGGTTTACTAGATCAGCAAGAACTTCAGATCATATGTTTATATTAAGAAATATAATTGAGACTTATTGTCATACCAAAGAAGGAAGGATATATGCATGTTTTGTTGACTTTCGTAAAGCTTATGATACTGTAATTCATTCTGGCTTAAAATACAAACTATTAAGATTATGTATTGGAACAAAGTTTTATGATCTGATCAAAAGTATATATAGTCAAAGCAAATCTTGTATTAAAATGAAAAATTCTCACACAGAATTCTTTGACGTCAAACTAGGGGTAAAACAGGGCGATAATCTGAGCCCTACCTTATTTAAAATTTTTATCAATGATCTATACCAGAGTATCTTCAAGACACCCCTAATCCCATCTTACTAATGATAAGGTAGTTAACTGTCTTATGTATGCTGATGATGTGATATTGTTATCTCAGACAGCAGTAGGTCTTCAATCTAAATTGCATAAGCTACAGTCCTTTTGTAATGACTGGTGTCTGGAAGTGAATGTAACAAAAACCAAAATTCTCATATTTAATAAAGCAGGCCGTTTGATAAAAAAAGAATTTAAGCTATTTGATCAGATATTAGAATCTGTGTCTTCTTATAGATATTTGGGGGTACTCTTTAGTGCCTCTGGAACCTTCTCATATGCTCAGGAAGACCTCTATAAAAAAAACTTTGAAAGCATTTTATAAACTGCAAAAAGATTTTTTGTCTTTGAAACCCAGTGTTAAAACATCCCTTCATGTTTTTGCTTTATGGATGTGAAATATGGGGGAACATCAATCGACCTAGTATTTTCCTTAAAACCTGCAAACTCTCGGTGTATGACATTTTTTATAAGTTAAAGTGTGAGAATCTACACATAAAATTTTGTAAGAATATATTAGGATTGCATAGAAAAAGTGCAAACTTCTCCTCATTATCTGAGCTCGGTAGACTGCCTCTTCATTTTGATATTATTTAAAGTATTTTGAATTATGTCCATAGATTAGAATGTCCAGACATGTCATTTCCATTATTGAGAGCAGCATACTCTCAAAGTAAGATTAACTGGAGTAACAGTATACCATCCTGGTATGGAACATTGAGTAAAATTGCAGAAATATTAAATTTTAATAAGGATACTTTTTTTAACAAATTGCAAACTTTCAAGACTACATGCAAAAAATTCTTATTTGCATATTACATGAATGAGTGGAACTTAATAAGATTGTCACAAGAAGGTAAACTGGATACTTATGTTAAGATCAAAACAAATTTTGGACTTGAAAAATATTTACTTTGCCTACCATTTGAACAAAGGAAAGTAATATGTAGTTTGCGTACATCTTCTCACAATTTACAAATAGAAAGAGGTCGTTATTTGGGCATTCCTAGAGATCAAAGACTTTGTACTAAATGCTCAATGAATGTTATTGAAGATGAAAAACACATACTTTTTGATTGTTTGAATTATGTTACAGAAAGAGAGAATATGATGAATATTATACAAACACACTGTATCAATTTTGCTCATTTAAATAATGAAAATAAGTTGTTGTGGGTTCTAAACTGTGAAAATATTGAAGTGCTTTTTACTGTATGTGAACTAGCTAGACAAGCCATTTAAAATATTATGCATATAAAGTCACATTGCAACATTTTCTTTAAATATATAGTACATGTAAATATATGTAATAATAATACATACAAAAATTGACACTTCATGTATTGTAATAGTTAGTACTTTTGCATTGCCACGTGGTATCTTTTGCAATGCGAGGACTGTAAAATCTCCCCACTTTGCATTAGGGTACACGGTAGTACTATATCATTTATCAACATTACTTACATATACAGTGTCAAATTGTACAATATACAAATACATGTACTGTAGATTATTATTTAGTATACACATAAATTGTCTGTACTGTTTGTAATTGTAGAAATCATACTTGTTGTTTGTGATGCCTGAAAGGGCCCTGATTTGGTATATTGTTAATGCTGACAATGACTTTTGCGTGGATCTGTTTCGGAAACTGGGTGAAATTGTTTATATAGTTATATATGTAAAGGTCTGCCGTATTACTCGAAACTGGTATGTCATGAGTTTTATACAGAAAACAGACTATAGGTGTGAAGGTTTTCTTTCACTGCGAACCTAATGACCTTTGACTAGTTCAAGAAAAACCACGTGATGTAAATTTAAATAACAATAACATTGGTAGGGGTGACTGTGTCAACAAAAAACATAATGCCTGTAGGATTATGTAACAATCTAAACAATATATTGTTTTGCGAAGTGCTCAACATACTTATCCCTTTCTGTTCTTGGCTGTGTTGATGAATCACTAATTGAGTTGGTCTAGTTAGAGCTGACCGTGACAAATCTCTTGAACGAAAATAAATGGAAGACAGACGTGCTACTTTTAGAGTAAAATGTAGACACTGTTTTTTTTTTTAATTTAATATACATAATTTTATTCACAAAAAGTGAATGGGATTGGGCAGCAGGCAAAGTCTATTTTAGCCCCCTCCATGTAGACTCTGTCCAACCTCTTGAACTTGGTAGGGGGAGGGAGGAAAAGAGTCTTAAAAGTTTTTGATAATTACACAAAAAAATGCATACTGTATGAGATTTTATGTAATGTGAACTGTTTCTTCTTATGGATAAACTTAAGAATTATAAGTTTTTTACAGTGTGAAAATAATATTACTTGATAATCAAAATTGAATCAACATTCGTCACATTTAGTTTTTATGAAAAAATTGAAATTTTGACTCTTGAATAAAATAGTTGCATAAATTTTACGTATTAAACCAACAAAGTAATGGAAATGGTTATGCATTACTATACTAAAGAAATGGTAATGTAATCCGTTACTTTTAAAATACAGATTAATGGTAATGGTAATTTAATGCCCAAATTCTAGAAGTAATGGAAATATAATGCATTAATTTACAATGTAATTCACCCCAAGTCTGATGTAGCACCATTTATGTAAGTGAAATTTAATTTCAAAAGGGTACTAGAAACAAGTTTATCGACATATTCCCCAAATGCTTCTTTTCTATCTGTACGGTCACTAAAAACATTTTCATTGTTGAAACAGACATTATCACAGTTGTCTAAGCCTACTTAGTTAAGCTTTTCTGATATTGCGTCCAAAGACAGAGTAAAACTATTCTATATATTCTATACTGAGATTATTTACGAAAGCTATATGTTACCCATAAAGGATGTTAAAACAAAACATTGTAATTCTCAGTCTTTTACAGCTTTTTGCTTTCTTTTTGGGGTTTAATAACAATGCATTCTCTAGGCAAAGAACAATCATTAGTAGAATCAAGTCAAAACAATGTTCGGAATATCAAAAATACCGAAACATTTATGACTATATTGCCAGTAAGTAAAACAGCAGCTCTTTAATACATTTTATTGTAGATTTCCGTGCTATGTTTACTTAAGACCCTTTCTTCTTGGACGATTGGAGTTCTTATAATTATAGATAACTCCAGTGACGTCAGAATAAAGATTTCATCCATGAAATCTTATTTATTCAGGCTTAATAACACACGTAGATGTATCCAAGCATCGCTTCTTTCCTTATATGAAGAAAATGAATGCCAATGCTGAACATTTTTGCTGCTTTTGATTCACTTAATGTGAAAAAACTGGGTAACTATAACATTGATTTCTTTCTCACAACCAATAAATGCTTTTTTCTGTAGTACAGGGTGCATAGGAGATTTCTAAGTATATAAGTTAATGCTACTGACAAATTCATATATGTTTTCATTACGCATTTAAAGAGAAATGATTTAATCAGTTGGGAAAAATCTCGAGAAAAACTAATCAATAAACTGGAAAAAGAAATGCTAGGAAAGAATGTAAATATACAATAGGGAATACGATAAACATTCTCGATTTTTTAAAGTTTACATAATATCATTTACATCCGCTGAATATTTTCTCCTTTATTTCTATTTAAAAAAAACTTTTTCTTTATCCGAAGCAATAAACACAGTTTACATGTCCTTTATAGAAATTTCAATGGCAATTCTACAAACTTACGGATCTTCAGATTAATGGTGGTACTGAAAATTGAAATTTAATTTTAGTCGTTTCAGAACTTGCATGATGTTGCTTCTAACATTCATTAGAACTTCTGGACATTTCAGATGGCTATGGGCTTCATGCAAAGGCATTGAAGCTTAAAGCAACAGTTGCCTAAAGTATTCGCACATAGAGAGAGAGAGAGAGAGAGAGAGAGAGAGAGAGTATTGCATAACATGTTAATGATTGATATGAGGTTAAAAAAAAATGGAAATTACAATGGTATTTTTATAATTAAAGAGTTTTGAAAAACATTTTAAACGGAACACAAAGTCAATGCATATGTCATTATACGTGCATCTTTATATTTTTGAGTATAATACAATGCACTAGTGTTTATCATATTTAAGTTAAATATATGTTTTAAAGACGTACAACACACTGGGGGAGATAACTCTTGCGATTTCAATAAAACGTTTAAAATGACGTTAAATTTGACGTTCATTACGAAGCGTCAAAATGACGAGCGATACGATCCCGATGTAATTAATGTAAAAAAAAAAATAGAATAGAGGTTTTTTATTGTGGTTTCTTTAGGAATACCAAATCCTATCCTTGATCATTTGCGCAATTGCAATAAATCCCCCCCCCTCCATAAAAAAAGAAAAAAAAGGACAGGTTCCCTAAACTTCTTTAATTTAAATTTAGTTAATTCTTTAATATTGTATTTATGATATACACTAAGGCATTTTTTAAATCTAAAAATGTTAATGGTACTCTACATTGCTTTTTCCCGTTACAATCGCCAATCGGCAGCATAACATTGAGAATAAATATTACCGGTACATGTATGTTTAAATATTATCATATTACGAAAATAAACATTTTCTTTTTCTTTTCTTTAAAAAAAAAATGGAAAAGAGTACCCGTTTTCAGAAGGTCACTGATCAAAGAGAAACAACTCTAAAAATGTGGAGGTGTATGTCTTTCCTCCCCTTAGCTGAGTTATTCCTCCTGTTTTCCGAAGAATTATGAGTTTTTCCCTCACAAATACACAGATACATTAAAGATTTTACAGTGTGTTGCAAGGAACACAAGAACTAAAATCCAAAGTATCAACAGTTTAAAATTATTTACTGAAATTAATACAACGGTTGCATCCCACTGAGAAAATCTTTTACTGTAAACAGTATCAGTTCGCATTTCCTCGAATAAAAACAAAACGATTGATACCAATGTAGATGATACCATTGTAGATGATTAACATGAATAATTTTAATACTGATAAATAATTTACAATTTGGTACGATTGAAGTTAACATGGACGAATACTTCATTTCCATTCATTGAAACAACAGGAGGATACAATATCCGGGGGCGGGGGCCACCCCTCTCGTTTGAAAACAGAAATAATTTAAAACCTAAATGCACATATATTCCATTTTCATCACAAGAGAGTTGTACATACACCACTGTTGGTTCACTTAAAAAATAATATTCAATGCAAGTAGGTCATATAAAGGTTTGAAACTGCACCTGTGTGCATGAACTCCAAACCGGGCACGTGGTCATAAAATCCTTAGAAAAATGGTTTTACTAAATATAAATACAAAAAAAAAAAAGTATTTAGAATAACAAAAAATATCAGTAGTCAATATCTAATCTGTATACACGAATGAAGGACATTACTTTAGGAGTTCAATATGCCAATTATATTTATCATGCAGACGTAACCGATGTTTTTTTTTTTTCAAGATCGAATGTGCTGCATTGCAGAGAAGAATGGAGGGGAGGGGGGGGGTCTCAGAATTGCAGAAATTGCTTATTCATCTTCATTTAAATGCAGATGTAAAGTTTTATATTTGTGATAAATATAATGTACATTACATTTTTTAAGTAAAATATACTTTCCAGCTAGGAATTTTTATTTGTATTTGTAGAATCATAGCATTGTCTTCGTCCCAAGTCTGAAAGACGCTGTGAGAAATGTAACTTGCGGAGAGAGGGGGAGGGTAGATTTTCCGCTATAAATTCAAAACGCGTCGTTTAAAAAATTTTCAAAAAATTATCAAGAACATTTTGATCATCACTTACAATAAGTAATAATTTTTTTCAAAATTAGACGACAGATTTTTTCATAAAAAAATATTTCATTTGAAAATCACGCATTTTTCAATGCAAAAATGAACCATAGTTTTCAGTTTAAATTCTTCAAAATCGTTTTTCTCGAAGTGTACCTCTACAAATTCACTTTGTTTATGTGTTTAATAGTTAAACGAACGATTCAGCAAATTTTGACAGCTAGGCTAACCTTAAATATTTTAAAATAAGGGATTTTATAGTTAGTTTGTTGAATTTTTTTTTGTACTCGTGATCAGCCAAAGGGGGGTAACTTTAGGAACTTCCTGTCCAAATTCGGCTCGAACGATTTTGACCAAAATGTACATACACATAGTAGATATGGTCATGTATAAGATATACAAAAATAGCGAAAATTAAACGACAGGAAATTTTTGGGGTAGGTGTGTTGTACATCCTTAAATACTTGCAAAAGTAAAATCTGTACATATTCACCTGAAGGAAGCACTAAATACTAGTGAAAAATATTTTTAGGACTCAGAGAAAATTGTTTCTTTGAAAAAAAGGTGTATATATTGAGTTTTTCTGGGTTATTTTCAACATTCTAGGTACCTATACGATATTTGGGTGAATTAAAAAAATAATGACAACCTTACTGAAATTTTTTGAAACAATTCAATTAATCATAACATATTTTTCACTTTATCATCATACTGTACATGCATTTTAGTTAAAATTCCTGAAGTGGCAATAGAATAGGCAATTGCATAAAAAAGTTTCAGAATTTTTATTAGTAAAACATTTATTGAAAAAAGGAAATATTACTACATCCTAAAAGACTTTCTAAAATACATAATTAAAAGAAATTAGTTTTTTTATGCTTCAAAATCGCGTAAGGGATATAAATGATCAGATCTAAACCTTGATTGATTTTCTTCTCTTGTATATGTGAAAGAAATTGGCTTTTTGATTGTTATTTTACATTATTTTTTTTTCAATTTTGGTTTGAAAAGTTTTAATATGAAAGAAATAGGAAACAATAAACTCCCCCAAAATTACTTTTTGTCCAATTACGTCAATTCTTTAAATCTAAGCTCAAAAAAACTTTGACAAGTACATGCAGTAAATTCATCATAATAAAATTCAGCAATAGGTTGTCAACACAGCATATACTTCTGAAAATCATTCTCAATAACCATTCAAAGTGATCACAATCCAACAATAGATAAATCAATACTTTAAATGCACACTAAACCTTAATTTATTCTATGACTCATTACTTCTGCATGTCTCTATGCTAAGCACCAATGATAGCCCACTGTGTATTCCTCTGTCAAATGGCAGAAAATTTCAGATCAAGGTATTTAAAAATTGTAAATAATGCTAATAAAAGAGCTACATGTATATTATGTCTTTGTTTAAAAGTTTTGAAGTCTGATGATCACATGTGTGCCTTGATGAAGTTGATAAGTCCATTTGTGGAGCCATCATGACTTGAAACTGTATCTTTTCCTCTCAACTCAGGCTGAATTACTTTTGCCAGCTGTTTTCCTAATTCAACACTACAATAACCAAAAAAAAAAATGTATACTATTATTTCAGAAAAAAAAATTTGCTACACATACACAAAAGTATGATGGGTGCATATAAATAAAAGCATTCAAATTAAATTTTCAACTCCATGCTTGGTTTCAGATTTTTTTTTTTGAGATCCATTTCAACATAGTGTTTAGAATATGAAAATACTAATAACTTACCCCCACTGATCATATGAGTTGATATCCCAAATAGTTCCCTGGACGAAGATCTTGTGTTCATACATTGCTAGAGGGAAAAAAAATTATGAAACATTATTGAAAAATATACATAGAACAAGGTATATTTGGTAAAAGACAGTTTAACCCGTTGGGTGACATTGGAAAGAATGTACAATAATTCAAAAATCAAACAACCCTGTGATGTCCATTTGTAAATCAAATGCCAAAATCCACAGGAAAATAAACTTCACCAATTTTTCGAATATTTGAATATTTCTAGATTTTCATGAATTTTTAAATATGTATGTACTTTGCCTCAAAAATCACAGAATGTAAAGAACTTCTGAAGCCTAGACTCAAGTAGAAAAAAAATATGCATTTTATGGCCTAGGGTCAGACACATCTGTTTGCAAGAATCAGACATAACCTCTGAGTCTCATGCACTCTATGATTACAA
The DNA here is from genome assembly GCF_033153115.1 of Saccostrea echinata. Taxonomy (NCBI): domain Eukaryota; kingdom Metazoa; phylum Mollusca; class Bivalvia; order Ostreida; family Ostreidae; genus Saccostrea; species Saccostrea echinata. Next base: position 14,742,421 of record NW_026889803.1, read on the forward strand.
AAGTGCAATGTGTCTGAAGTTTGAAAATTAATGCAAATTAAAAATTGACAATAATTCTAATCTTTCAACTTTTAGTGGCTTTTGTAAGTGCTTTTAATTAAACTGAACAATGTTTCTGAACCAGGCATTAATTAATTTTTAAGTTTTACCAACTATCCCAATTTCAAAGCCATGTTTTGATTAAGGAGCCAATTTTGATCCTTATCATACATGTACATGTTCTTTGTTCTTTAAAAAATTTCATAGCATTCTGGAATTCAAATTCTAAAATAATTATATGTCTAAAATTATTAGTTTAAAATACACCTGACTTAGTACTAGTAAAATACATGTGACTTACCAATGAGAAGACCTAGTGTGAATGGAGTAAGTTTTTGGAATAGAATGGAGTTGCTTGGTCTGTTACCCTCAAAGACCTGGAAAAGAAATTGTTTTAGGTTTTAAATTGACCATACATTATATACATGTAGAAAAGTTTTTTCAACATGTTGATTTCATGATGTCTAATCCAGTGAAAACTGTCTAATCCAACACCTGTGCAATCCGTTTCACTGTGAATTCCAACATTCATTTTCATTCCCATTTTTCTTTACACTGGGTAATCTAATCTATTCCAACACAAAATTTGTCTCCCAGTGCATGTTGGATTAGACAGGATTCACAACTCATGTACTTCAGTTGAAGAGGTGACCTATTTATTTGCTGACCTTGTGAGGAAGAATATGATCAATGTCAGTCTGTGACATTCCCGACTTCACGAGTTCCTCTCTAGCTTCATCCACCATCTTCCCCTTCATCAGAGCCTCAGTCTGAGCCAGGAAGTTAGCTGTCAAAATCTGGAACGTATTAAGAGAAAGGTGAGTTTGATCATTAAATGTTAACAGTTTTTCAATTTGCCTATTATTCCGTTAAGCAGAGTGTTTTACAGTAAAACTCGGTTGCAAGGAAGTCACTGGGACCTCAAATTTACTTTCGGTATAACCAAGATTCTTTATATCCGTATAATGCACATAGTGAAAGTCTTCTACTGGATTTGTAACAAATTCATTATAACCAAGATTTCCTTTTAAGCAAGCTCTTTATAATTGAGTTTTACTGTATATTCAGATCAATTCATGGTCTGGAATTTAATATTCATAAACATATTTATGTAATGTTTTTTTTTTTGAACAATTATTAGAGCTCTTAAAATTTTTTGTCATAGCCCAGCTTAATTACTGAACTACCAACAATCCCCCCACTTGCTTTCATTGTGAACCTACATTACAATCAAATGATTGAATATCAATCAATCAAATTAAAGAAATTATATTTTTGGAATTTTAATAATTTATCCCATGAAATCTGGGATGGGGGGAAACTCAAATTCAAAAAAAAGAGTTGAGGTTTTCCTATTCAATCACATTCTCTTGGTGTTCTTTATGTGTTCTGTTGTGATAATTATGGATGATGTCAAGTTCTGAAGCACAGGAGTTTTCTTAATAAAATTCAAGTATATACAACACTTCAGATATACTTCTGTCTCAAGTATATGATACAATTTCTCTGATTGCCTTCATAATAAAGAATATTAAATTTACTTCAATAGCTTTTTTTTAAGTAATAGTTTTGAAAACCTTTAAAAATTACAGACATGAATGGAAAAAAAGAGAAGATATTTACCTCATGATGTAGTCCATTCTGAATTGGATTTTGGGTTTTCACAGGCATTAAAAAGTCACATGGAATTAACCTTGTTCCTGCAGAGAGAAAAAACAGTGTTACAAAAACTTCACTGGAAACAAATTAAAAATTTTAATGTTTATGTAGAAAAACAAGCAAGACCTACTAATTAAATGATTGACCTCTGACCTTGATGGATGAGTTGGTAAAATGCATGCTGTCCATTTGTTCCAGGCTCTCCCCAGATGATAGGTCCTGTTTTATAATTACATTTCTGTCCACTCCTAGTTATGTATTTCCCATTACTCTCCATATCCCCCTGCTGGAAGTATGCTGCAAATCTGTGCATATACTGCAAGAGATGCCATTTAGTTATCAGTGTGTATACAGCACTTACAAATTTTCAGCCCAATATCTTTGCTAAAAGAGGTACAATTCAAAAGATCTTTAAAACAGTTATTTTCATTCAATTATTAAGATATGTATCAAAGAATTCAAAGCTTGAAACTCTAACTAATGTTATCTACAAGTAAGGCAATGCCTCATACCAAATAACAGTGCAGTAATTAAGATCCATTAGTTACATGAAAATTCAAATTGTTAATCATTACATAGACCTTCGATTATACAACTAAAAATACATTTCACTTGCAGCATCTCAACAAAAGCAGTTTGTATCTCTAGATGCATCATCAATGCAGGTTTGACCCAGGTAGGTCATATACATTTAGTTACTTAGGAAGTGGACCTGCTCTGACAACTTTGACGTGGGATGGTGATGCTTAGAGTATAGCATAAACTCATCTTGATCTTGTATTGGTGAGCTTAAGAAGTATTCCATTCCAATTAAATCCAAGTAAAATATATTATTGGCCTACTTGATCATATGGTAGCAATGTTTGTGTTTCTTGCTCCAAAGAAATTGTTGTACCAAACCCCGATCAGTGCCAAGATCACAGGAATCTGAAGAAATCAAAGTGTAATAATGTGATAACACACATTACACAGTAATGTAGACCCTGGAACTTAAAATTGACTTACACATAACGAAGGAGCTTACATTTGATTCTAATGGAGCACTGACAAAATGATTGTCCATGAAGTGCCCCCAGCCTGCAAATCCTCAAAGTTGTCCATTCCTAAGTGTAGTGAAGTAAAGAACAAATTGACACAGAAGGTATATTTCTATTGTAAAAAGAAAATTAACATCAATGTGAGATATGACTTACCAATGTAGAGTGCAATGGACAGTCCGATAGCTGACCAGAGGGAATATCGACCACCTACCCACTGTTTAATATAGTTGTAACACATTTATAATATTAACAACATGTATCTCAATTTTCTTCACTTGAATTTATCTTTATAAATTCAGAGAGATCAAGAGAGAAAAAATTAAGTAAACTGTTAATACTTACATCCCAAAATCCAAACATATTTTTTTCATCTATTCCAAATTCTTTCACCTTTGTCTGCAAAACATTGGTATATAAACCCAAATTAAACAATTTTCATGTTACATATGGTATATCTTTTTTTCATCAGTAATATAACAGAAGCTGTTTTCAGTATGTGTATATTTACTTTCTTTCAATTTGATTAATATGTATTTTATTGAAATTATATGTATGTACACTGTATCTAATCTATTACACATGTAACACAAACAAAATTCAAAGAGCAACCACTTACTGCATTTGTAGACAGAGCAACAAAGTGCTTGGCAATGGCACTATCATGTAAATATATAAAAACATATTTTACCAGCTGTTCCCCATTTTTGGATGTATTCAAAGTAAAAACAACATCATATTACAAGAATAACAAGTTTAACCAATATCAGATTATGTAGAATGACTGGAATATCGGATTATGTGGAATGACTGGAATATCAGATTATGTGGAATGACTGGAATCCACTATGTGTGTACTCTATGTTCACCTGTTTTGCTGCCTCCAATAACCAGGCCTTGGCAGACTGAGCATCGGTGATCGTTTCTTGTGTTGTGAATGTCTGTAAATAAAATAAAGTACAAAGTCATACTTGGTGTCTAATGAGACACAAATTTGTATATATCTTTGCAGAACCTATCACAAGCATATACATAACCATGTAGTCATAAATGGATAAATTTTGAAGTAATGAGGAAAACAACACATTGTAATAGCAAATAAACAATCCTGTATTAAATAAAACCTTATATGAAGACTGCGATGGATATTTTTTTTTTTAACTTGGAAGCAATGATGAATAGTGTAGATTCAGGATTCAGCTTTTTCAGAGTTTCAGCCATGTGTGTGCCATCTATGTTGGAGACAAAATGGACATTTGGGTCTGTCTTGTATGGCTTTAATGCTTAGGGGTCCCTGTCATACAAATTAAAAAAAATGTAATTATACCAACATATGGTACATTTTGTATGGGTATTAAAATTTCTTTCTCTACTTCAAATTATTATTAAAATTGCTAGAAGAGTATGTAACTTTCTGAAAAAGTGCTTTGATATTAGAAGAGAAAAACTTCAACATAACTAATATGCTTACTGGAATAATTTTTTTTTTTTTTGATTTTATTTATGTTAAACTTTGTTGTATTCATGACTTTATGCCAATGTATGATGGTGTTGTCAAATAAATGAATTGAAATCCCCCTTTCTGACACAATTTTCTTTTATAACAGGAAGGGGAAAATGTGACCAACCTGATGAGGATATGAATCCAGGCCCCTTGAACTCTAGACAGGCCAGTACTCTACAAACTGACCTATCTCCCTTTGGCAATCAAAGCTAGCTTGTCTGCCACACTTTAATAATATTACTGAAAGTCTGCCTTGATATCTTTATCAGTTACTTGCCAGATCGGATCCTCCAATACTGATATTGACCACATCAGTGATGGATTTCCCAGTGTAACCTTTCCAATTACCTCTCTGGACAGAATCAGTGAATTCCCTCATGTGTGTCAGTACTGCATTTACATCAGGCATGACCTGTAAACAAACAATCAATAAGTTTTTCTACATTTCAAATTTCCTTAAACCTTTCGCAATATTATACTTTCATGTAAATTAGTTGAATCTGATTCATCGAGAAACATTTGTTAAAAAACACTATTACCTGCTGAATGATGAAGCCACGCCCTCCAGCGTAGCAACAGTCCGTATTGCTTGACGACGGGCGATATTCCAAAAAATAGTGACTGTGCAGAATTTATGCGCGCAAGGTTCACTGTTATATGTATTTGTATAAAACATTTAGTATAATATAATAAATATTGCATGTAGTTGAGTGTAACACCGAAAATTTTCAACCCTCGAAAAACAATCAGTTGACTTGGGGTGAAAAATTTCAATGTTACACTCAACTACATGCAATATTTATATAATAGTTTTTATAGTTTTATTGCAAAAATCTTAAGACTCTAAAAAATACTCTTCTCCTTTACTTTCCATTTTGTAAAATGATGGCTTTATATACTTACATCTTTTCCATCCACCATTGTAGGAGTGTTAGATTTATTTCTAAGAGCCACATGTAAAACAGCTCTATTTTCAGTGAAGTTAATCTTTTCACCAGCAAACATTGCCGCTCTCATTTCTTTTACTTTTCTCTCTTTAGCCTGCAAACCATAAAAAAAAAACACAAATTCTCAATGTAATTTTTTTCTTTATTTACTTACATACTTCATAATCAATGAAAGCGATTACAGTATTACAGGTCTTAGTGTTTTGTATAATCATCACAGTATACGGAGAACCAATATTCTTGAATTTCAAAGATCACTCTTATATCCCCTTGAATGATACCTTTGTCAACGTATCAGTTCACTGAATCTTCTGTATATGTAAGTAACCCATGGAATTACATCCTGATGAATCAGTAATATTATGATTGCCCAAAAACATTGACACACACAAATTAAAAAGATTCCACAGTATTACATTTAGATGAAATTTAAAAAAAAAAATGATAGTATACATATGAATAGGCAAAGAATTCCATTTGCCTACTCACCAGCTTAAACAGAAGTCCCATAGTTGTGCTGTCCACCAAGTTCTTGGAATAGTCCAGAAGGAAATCTCCATCTTTTGTCTCTAACTTTTGGCTATTTGACACAAATAGAAAGATAGTAAAGTCAAACATTTTCTTACTTGGATGTAACCCTTAGTATATATTACATCAAGAATTCTCAAAGTAGATACATGATACTCAGATACCTGGTAGTTAACTAGGGTTGGATACCGGTACTCGATACCAATACCATACCGAATAGTAACTTCAAAAATACCGGTAAAATACCGTTTCATTCAATAATACCGGTACTAATAACGGTGCTATTTCTTAATCTTAGAAACATTTAAATACATTCTTTCTACAATATTCTTCCGATTTGAGACACTGTATAGAGCCACCTAAAGCTCCTACATGTATCTCTCTAATAACACACACACAACAGGGGAGAGAGTTCTCATGTTACTTTTATGAATAAAAATCTCAAACTGTGTTTTTCATTTCAAAAGTATTAAATTTTCTGATATTTCTATTCATCATTTAGTATTAGAAAGACAACTTCTTACACATTTAGAAGAGATCAAAGTGAAAGTGAGTTTAAACACAAAACTTCTGCATGCTCTCCTGAGAAAGATTGACAGTGTTGGCAGTACTGGTGGAGAGGAAGGAACTGAAATCGAAGACACGTTTTTTCCTCTATCCACCAGGGATGACATCCAAGCTCTGGAAAACAGACTGGATGATCATGAAGAACTTTCTGCTAACTTGGTACGTTTTCCTTCTTAACTAAAGTCTACTTTAAGACACAAATTAAAATATTTTGATTATCAATGGTAAGATGTAGATTTTCCTGTACTGGATTTATCTTTGAAATAAAACATTTATTAATTTATTATGTCCCCTCTCCCCTAATTTTAATATGTACGTGAACTTATTAAACAGGTCAAAGCCCTGGGTGGTATTGGTGGTGATAACCTTAAGTCGACTGTGAGAAGGTTGCTGACTTATATGATAAAAAATGAACTGGCCAAGCAAATTAACTGGAAAGGAAAAGGGTGAAAACTTGCCTTCTCCTCCTTAAAACTAAAAGAAATTTTGATAAGTAAGTGCAAAAACAGGGTGTTTGATTTTTATGAAGGGACGATACTCTTACAAAAACGGTGCTTATATGTACAATGAAAGACAGATTAACGTTGAACAGTAGATACATTTTATTATATATTTTTACCTTTACTTTTTTCAGAAGGGGTTCGTAGAAACAGACTCTGCGCTTCGGCCACAGAGGCCGAGGTGAGCAATATCGCCAAGGAGTGGTTCCGGTATGCTGCAGACAGGGAGGGGGGTAGGAAGTTGAGGGAGGATAGGAAGAAGGTGGCAAGAGAGGCGGGACAGGATGTAGGAGAGCAGGGTGATCAGGATGACTCATGAATCACTATAATTAACCAAATAAATGTGTCGTTTGATAAATGTTACAGTGTATATTATATTTTATCAAATGAGTTGATGGGATGGATACCTTGAGTTATTTTGCTTTTTCACACGCTGCTACGCTCACTGTGCAAAAATTTTGTGAAATCGGTAAATTTATATTGGAAGAGCCTTAATAGAATTTATGTAGGCCCAACATTGTACCAACGTTGAATGAATTTTGCTGTCACTGCATGAAAAGCTTGACATAGGGCCTACATTGGGCCAACATTGGAATCATCTTTGTATGACATTGGGCCAACGTAACGCCAACATGTAGGTGCACAAATACATTGGGCCTACATTGGGCCAACATAAGAATTATCATTGTATGACATTGGGCCAACGTAACGCCAACATGTAGGTGCAATGTTGCGCCGATGAGCAAAGTTACATTGGCCCCATATTATTTTCCGACATTGGACCAATATAACGGACAACGGTGGCCCAACATTGGACCAATGTAAGCTTGCTATCTGGGTATATAGCTTGAAATAGCTATATAGCTTTATTAAGCTATTCAAAATAGCTTGTTAAAGCTATTTTTATACAGTTTTTCACAAAAATGTTTTTTGCAAGAAATAGACAAAAAGTCGCAAGTATTTGACTATTCATATATATATATACGATGGGCTAACAAAACAACAACCAAAATCAAAGATAGTTCTAACATTGCAGCATTTGAATACTTTTAAGCAAAAGATGTGTTTCCATTGTTTGAGTAACTGTACAGTACCTTGTGTGCGTTGAGGCATGGATAAGTATGATTGCTTCTCATTGTACTGAATTATTACGAATCAATTATCTTGTTGACCATAATTGGCCTCCTTTATAATTTCATTGCAGAAGTAACTGTATCAATTGCTTTATATAGCCTCAAAACATTTAGAACTTTGAGTACAAAGTCTCTTAAGGAGACACAATTTGATGAGTGATTTTTACATGCATTATTTTCAGAAGAGTTCAAGGTTGAATATTATCACTGCACCAAGGTGCGACTTTTTGTGGATGCTGAATAGATACATAATCACAAGTATACACAATTTCCGGGAACATACTAAAGACCTGACCTACTAAAGACCTGATTGACCTGACCAACATAAAATTCTCCAAAAATCAATATTCTGAGTTTTTATATCAATGTTTTAAAAAATATTTGATACATTTTTAACATATATTCTCTATTATAGTGATTGATAGTTTAGATAAAATGTTTTTAGAAACATTTTTACCAAATATTTAGTCATATAAGGATTGGATACATGTTTTTTCAACTTAATAGATCCTCTCCTTGTTATACAAACACATAAGTTTGTGTTTATCTGTCAGAAATGTTTAATTACAAAGTATTACACCTGAATATTTATAAATTAACATTATATGTATTCAATATTTTTATAAAATGATAACGATTACAAATGGTCAGGACATTTCATAATTGGCCAGGTCATTAAATTATCATGAAATGAATGGATAAAGACTAAATATTTGGTAAAATGTTTCTAAAAACATTTTATCTAAACTATCAATCACTATAATAGAGAATATATGTTAAAAATGTATCAAATATTTTTAAAAAGATAACAATTATGAATGATTATCATTTGGTCAGGTCATTTCAAATTTGGTCACTGGTCATTAAATTTTCATGAAATGAATGCATAAATGACTAAATATTTGGTATAAATGTTTTTATCTAAACTATCAATCATTATAATAGAGAACAAATTTGAAAAATGTATCAAATATTTTTAAAAAGATAATAATTATGAATGATTATCATTTGGTCAGGTCATTTCAAATTTGGTCAGGTCATTAAATTATCATGAAATGAATTGATAAATGACTAAATATTTGATAAAAAGTTTCTAAAAACATTTTATCTAAACTATCAATCACTATAATAGAGAATATATGTTAAAAATGTATCAAATATTTTTAAAAAGATAACAATTATGAATGATTATCATTTGGTCAGGTCATTTCAAATTTGGTCACTGGTCATTAAATTTTCATGAAATGAATGCATAAATGACTAAATATTTGGTATAAATGTTTATATCTAAACTATCAATCATTATAATAGAGAACAAATTTGAAAAATGTATCAAATATTTTTAAAAAGATAATAATTATGAATGATTATCATTTGGTCAGGTCATTTCAAATTTGGTCAGGTCATTAAATTTTCATGAAATGAATTGATAAATGACAATAAATTTGGTAAAAATGATTGAATAAACCTTTATTCAATTGAATTACACCTTATGATTAAGAAAATATCATGAAAAAGTTGATATAAAAACTCAGAATATTAATTTTTGGAGAATTTTATGTTGGTCAGGTCAGTCAGGTCTTTAGTAGGTCAGGTCTTTAGTATGTTCCCAATTTCCGTCTTTGCTAGGACCCATTTTGTTTGGTCGCACTAAACAACGAAACATTAGAAGATGGATAGAAATGCACATCACATTTTTGCGACACTTTGCCTTTTTTAATTTACACTATTGTCAGTTTTTATTGATTAAGTTAAAACATGATTAATTTTAATGTATTTAATTTTTTTTAATAAAAGAGATATACGTACTGATTTACCTCGAATATCGGAAGTCGAAAGCAAGTGTCGTATAGTCGTCATACTAAGCATCCATTTCGTTAATTAGCCTACCCTTTCAATGTGCGGAGAATTCTATTTTAGCGAGTTTTAAATCATTTTGAATGTATTTAAATGTTTCTAAGATTAAGAAATAGCACCGTTATTAGTACCGGTATTATTGAATGAAACGGTATTTTACCGGTATTTTTGAAGTTACTATTCGGTATGGTATTGGTACCGAGTACCGGTATCCAACCCTAGTTAACTACCAGGTATCTGAGTATCATGTATCTACTTTGAGAATTCTTGATGTAATATATACTAAGGGTTACATCCAAGTAAGAAAATGTTTGACTTTACTATCTTTCTATTTGTGTCAAATAGCCAAAAGTTAGAGACAAAAGATGGAGATTTCCTTCTGGACTATTCCAAGAACTTGGTGGACAGCACAACTATGGGACTTCTGTTTAAGCTGGTGAGTAGGCAAATGGAATTCTTTGCCTATTCATATGTATACTATCATTTTTTTTTTAAAATTTCATCTAAATGTAATACTGTGGAATCTTTTTAATTTGTGTGTGTCAATGTTTTTGGGCAATCATAATATTACTGATTCATCAGGATGTAATTCCATGGGTTACTTACATATACAGAAGATTCAGTGAACTGATACGTTGACAAAGGTATCATTCAAGGGGATATAAGAGTGATCTTTGAAATTCAAGAATATTGGTTCTCCGTATACTGTGATGATTATACAAAACACTAAGACCTGTAATACTGTAATCGCTTTCATTGATTATGAAGTATGTAAGTACATAAAGAAAAAAAATTACATTGAGAATTTGTGTTTTTTTTTATGGTTTGCAGGCTAAAGAGAGAAAAGTAAAAGAAATGAGAGCGGCAATGTTTGCTGGTGAAAAGATTAACTTCACTGAAAATAGAGCTGTTTTACATGTGGCTCTTAGAAATAAATCTAACACTCCTACAATGGTGGATGGAAAAGATGTAAGTATATAAAGCCATCATTTTACAAAATGGAAAGTAAAGGAGAAGAGTATTTTTTAGAGTCTTAAGATTTTTGCAATAAAACTATAAAAACTATTATATAAATATTGCATGTAGTTGAGTGTAACATTGAAATTTTTCACCCCAAGTCAACTGATTGTTTTTCGAGGGTTGAAAATTTTCGGTGTTACACTCAACTACATGCAATATTTATTATATTATACTAACTGTTTTATACAAATACATATAACAGTGAACCTTGCGCGCATAAATTCTGCACAGTCACTATTTTTTGGAATATCGCCCGTCGTCAAGCAATGCGGACTGTTGCTACGCTGGAGGGCGTGGCTTCATCATTCAGCGGGTAATAGTGTTTTTTAACAAATGTTTCTCGATGAATCAGATTCAACTAATTTACATGAAAGTATAATATTGCGAAAGGTTTAAGGAAATTTGAAATGTAGAAAAACTTATTGATTGTTTGTTTACAGGTCATGCCTGATGTAAATGCAGTACTGACACACATGAGGGAATTCACTGATTCTGTCCAGAGAGGTAATTGGAAAGGTTACACTGGGAAATCCATCACTGATGTGGTCAATATCGGTATTGGAGGATCCGATCTGGCAAGTAACTGATAAAGATATCAAGGCAGACTTTCAGTAATATTATTAAAGTGTGGCAGACAAGCTAGCCTTGATTGCCAAAGGCAGATAGGTCAGTTTGTAGAGTACTGGCCTGTCTAGAGTTCAAGGGGCCTGGATTCATATCCTCATCAGGTTGGTCACATTTTCCCCTTCCTGTTATAAAAGAAAATTGTGTCAGAAAGGGAGATTTCAATTCATTTATTTGACAGCACCATCATACATTGGCATAAAGTCATGAATACAACAAAGTTTAACATAAATAAAATAAAATAAAAAAAAAAAATAAAATAAAAAAAAAAAATTATTCCAGTAAGCATATTAGTTATGTTGAAGTTTTTCTCTTCTAATATCAAAGCACTTTTTCAGAAAGTTACATACTCTTCTAGCAATTTTAATAATAATTTGAAGTAGAGAAAGAAATTTTAATACCCATACAAAATGTACCATATGTTGGTATAATTACATTTTTTTTAATTTGTATGACAGGGACCCCTAAGCATTAAAGCCATACAAGACAGACCCAAATGTCCATTTTGTCTCCAACATAGATGGCACACACATGGCTGAAACTCTGAAAAAGCTGAATCCTGAATCTACACTATTCATCATTGCTTCCAAGTTAAAAAAAAAATATCCATCGCAGTCTTCATATAAGGTTTTATTTAATACAGGATTGTTTATTTGCTATTACAATGTGTTGTTTTCCTCATTACTTCAAAATTTATCCATTTATGACTACATGGTTATGTATATGCTTGTGATAGGTTCTGCAAAGATATATACAAATTTGTGTCTCATTAGACACCAAGTATGACTTTGTACTTTATTTTATTTACAGACATTCACAACACAAGAAACGATCACCGATGCTCAGTCTGCCAAGGCCTGGTTATTGGAGGCAGCAAAACAGGTGAACATAGAGTACACACATAGTGGATTCCAGTCATTCCACATAATCTGATATTCCAGTCATTCCACATAATCCGATATTCCAGTCATTCTACATAATCTGATATTGGTTAAACTTGTTATTCTTGTAATATGATGTTGTTTTTACTTTGAATACATCCAAAAATGGGGAACAGCTGGTAAAATATGTTTTTATATATTTACATAATAGTGCCATTGCCAAGCACTTTGTTGCTCTGTCTACAAATGCAGTAAGTGGTTGCTCTTTGAATTTTGTTTGTGTTACATGTGTAATAGATTAGATACAGTGTACATACATATAATTTCAATAAAATACATATTAATCAAATTGAAAGAAAGTAAATATACACATACTGAAAACAGCTTCTGTTATATTACTGATGAAAAAAGGATATACCATATGTAACATGAAAATTGTTTAATTTGGGTTTATATACCAATGTTTTGCAGACAAAGGTGAAAGAATTTGGAATAGATGAAAAAAATATGTTTGGATTTTGGGATGTAAGTATTAACAGTTTACTTAATTTTTTCTCTCTTGATCTCTCTGAATTTATAAAGATAAATTCAAGTGAAGAAAATTGAGATACATGTTGTTAATATTATAAATGTGTTACAACTATATTAAACAGTGGGTAGGTGGTCGATATTCCCTCTGGTCAGCTATTGGACTGTCCATTGCACTCTACATTGGTAAGTCATATCTCACATTGATGTTAATTTTCTTTTTACAATAGAAATATACCTTCTGTGTCAATTTGTTCTTTACTTCACTACACTTAGGAATGGACAACTTTGAGGATTTGCAGGCTGGGGGCACTTCATGGACAATCATTTTGTCAGTGCTCCATTAGAATCAAATGTAAGCTCCTTCGTTATGTGTAAGTCAATTTTAAGTTCCAGGGTCTACATTACTGTGTAATGTGTGTTATCACATTATTACACTTTGATTTCTTCAGATTCCTGTGATCTTGGCACTGATCGGGGTTTGGTACAACAATTTCTTTGGAGCAAGAAACACAAACATTGCTACCATATGATCAAGTAGGCCAATAATATATTTTACTTGGATTTAATTGGAATGGAATACTTCTTAAGCTCACCAATACAAGATCAAGATGAGTTTATGCTATACCCTAAGCATCACCATCCCACGTCAAAGTTGTCAGAGCAGGTCCACTTCCTAAGTAACTAAATGTATATGACCTACCTGGGTCAAACCTGCATTGATGATGCATCTAGAGATACAAACTGCTTTTGTTGAGATGCTGCAAGTGAAATGTATTTTTAGTTGTATAATCGAAGGTCTATGTAATGATTAACAATTTGAATTTTCATGTAACTAATGGATCTTAATTACTGCACTGTTATTTGGTATGAGGCATTGCCTTACTTGTAGATAACATTAGTTAGAGTTTCAAGCTTTGAATTCTTTGATACATATCTTAATAATTGAATGAAAATAACTGTTTTAAAGATCTTTTGAATTGTACCTCTTTTAGCAAAGATATTGGGCTGAAAATTTGTAAGTGCTGTATACACACTGATAACTAAATGGCATCTCTTGCAGTATATGCACAGATTTGCAGCATACTTCCAGCAGGGGGATATGGAGAGTAATGGGAAATACATAACTAGGAGTGGACAGAAATGTAATTATAAAACAGGACCTATCATCTGGGGAGAGCCTGGAACAAATGGACAGCATGCATTTTACCAACTCATCCATCAAGGTCAGAGGTCAATCATTTAATTAGTAGGTCTTGCTTGTTTTTCTACATAAACATTAAAATTTTTAATTTGTTTCCAGTGAAGTTTTTGTAACACTGTTTTTTCTCTCTGCAGGAACAAGGTTAATTCCATGTGACTTTTTAATGCCTGTGAAAACCCAAAATCCAATTCAGAATGGACTACATCATGAGGTAAATATCTTCTCTTTTTTTCCATTCATGTCTGTAATTTTTAAAGGTTTTCAAAACTATTACTTAAAAAAAAGCTATTGAAGTAAATTTAATATTCTTTATTATGAAGGCAATCAGAGAAATTGTATCATATACTTGAGACAGAAGTATATCTGAAGTGTTGTACATGTATATACTTGAATTTTATTAAGAAAACTCCTGTGCTTCAGAACTTGACATCATCCATAATTATCACAACAGAACACATAAAGAACACCAAGAGAATGTGATTGAATAGGAAAACCTCAACTCTTTTTTTTTTTAATTTGAGTTTCCCCACATCCCAGATTTCATGGGATAAATTATTAAAATTCCAAAAATATAATTTCTTTAATTTGATTGATTGATATTCAATCATTTGATTGTAATGTAGGTTCACAATGAAAGCAAGTGGGGGCACTGTTGGTAGTTCAGTAATTAAGCTGGGCTATGACAAAAAATTTTAAGAGCTCTAATAATTGTTTAAAAAAAACATTACATAAATATGTTTATGAATATTAAATTCCAGACCATGAATTGATCTGAATATACAGTAAAACTCAATTATAAAGAGCTTGCTTAAAAGGAAATCTTGGTTATAATGAATTTGTTACAAATCCAGTAGAAGACTTTCACTATGTGCATTATACGGATATAAAGAATCTTGGTTATACCGAAAGTAAATTTGAGGTCCCAGTGACTTCCTTGCAACCGAGTTTTACTGTAAAACACTCTGCTTAACGGAATAATAGGCAAATTGAAAAACTGTGAACATTTAATGATCAAACTCACCTTTCTCTTAATACGTTCCAGATTTTGACAGCTAACTTCCTGGCTCAGACTGAGGCTCTGATGAAGGGGAAGATGGTGGATGAAGCTAGAGAGGAACTCGTGAAGTCGGGAATGTCACAGACTGACATTGATCATATTCTTCCTCACAAGGTCAGCAAATAAATAGGTCACCTCTTCAACTGAAGTACATGTGTTGTGAATCCTGTCTAATCCAACATGCACTGGGAGACAAATTTTGTGTTGGAATAGATTAGATTACCCAGTGTAAAGAAAAATGGGAATGAAAATGAATGTTGGAATTCACAGTGAAACGGATTGCACAGGTGTTGGATTAGACAGTTTTCACTGGATTAGACATCATGAAATCAACATGTTGAAAAAACTTTTCTACATGTATATAATGTATGGTCAATTTAAAACCTAAAACAATTTCTTTTCCAGGTCTTTGAGGGTAACAGACCAAGCAACTCCATTCTATTCCAAAAACTTACTCCATTCACACTAGGTCTTCTCATTGGTAAGTCACACGTATTTTACTAGTACTAAGTCAGGTGTATTTTAAACTAATAATTTTAGACATGAAATTATTTTAGAATTTGAATTCCAGAATGCTATGAAATTTTTTAAAGAACAAAGAACATGTACATGTATGATAAGGATCAAAATTAGCTCCTTAATCAAAACATGGCTTTGAAATTGGGATAGTTGGTAAAACTTAAAAATTAATTAATGCCTGGTTCAGAAACATTGTTCAGTTTAATTAAAAGCACTTACAAAAGCCACTAAAAGTTGAAAGTTTAGAATTATTGTCAATTTTTAATTTGCATTAATTTTCAAACTTCAGATACATTGCACTTTTGTAATCATAGAGTGCATGAGACTCAGAGGTTATGTCTGATTCATGCAAACAGATGTGTCTGACCCTAGGCCATAAAATGCATATTTTTTTCTACTTGAGTCTAGGCTTCAGAAGTTCTTTACATTCTGTGATTTTTGAGGCAAAGTACATACATATTTAAAAATTCATGAAAATCTAGAAATATTCAAATATTCGAAAAATTGGTGAAGTTTATTTTCCTGTGGCTTTTGGCATTTGATTTACAAATGGACATCACAGGGTTGTTTGATTTTTGAATTATTGTACATTCTTTCCAATGTCACCCAACGGGTTAAACTGTCTTTTACCAAATATACCTTGTTCTATGTATATTTTTCAATAATGTTTCATATTTTTTTCCCCTCTAGCAATGTATGAACACAAGATCTTCGTCCAGGGAACTATTTGGGATATCAACTCATATGATCAGTGGGGGTAAGTTATTAGTATTTTCATATTCTAAACACTATGTTGAAATGGATCTCAAAAAAGAAAAATCTGAAACCAAGCATGGAGTTGAAAATTTAATTTGAATGCTTTTATTTATATGCACCCATCATACTTTTGTGTATGTGTAGCAAATTTTTTTTCTGAAATAATAGTATACATTTTTTTTTTTGGTTATTGTAGTGTTGAATTAGGAAAACAGCTGGCAAAAGTAATTCAGCCTGAGTTGAGAGGAAAAGATACAGTTTCAAGTCATGATGGCTCCACAAATGGACTTATCAACTTCATCAAGGCACACATGTGATCATCAGACTTCAAAACTTTTAAACAAAGACATAATATACATGTAGCTCTTTTATTAGCATTATTTACAATTTTTAAATACCTTGATCTGAAATTTTCTGCCATTTGACAGAGGATGACAAATACACAGTGGGCTATCATTGGTGCTTAGCATAGAGACATACAGAAGTAATGAGTCATAGAATAAATTAAGGTTTAGTGTGCATTTAAAGTATTGATTTATCTATTGTTGGATTGTGATCACTTTGAATGGTTATTGAGAATGATTTTCAGAAGTATATGCTGTGTTGACAACCTATTGCTGAATTTTATTATGATGAATTTACTGCATGTACTTGTCAAAGTTTTTTTGAGCTTAGATTTAAAGAATTGACGTAATTGGACAAAAGTAATTTTGGGGGAGTTTATTGTTTCCTATTTCTTTCATATTAAAACTTTTCAAACCAAAATTGAAAAAAAATAATGTAAAATAACAATCAAAAAGCCAATTTCTTTCACATATACAAGAGAAGAAAATCAATCAAAGTTTAGATCTGATCATTTATATCCCTTACGCGATTTTGAAGCATAAAAAAACTAATTTCTTTTAATTATGTATTTTAGAAAGTCTTTTAGGATGTAGTAATATTTCCTTTTTTCAATTAAAGTTTTACTAATAAAAATTCTGAAACTTTTTTATGCAATTGCCTATTCTATTGCCACTTCAGGAATTTTAACTAAAATGCATGTACAGTATGATGATAAAGTGAAAAATATGTTATGATTAATTGAACAGTCTGTATATTGCTTCAACAATTACCAACTTATTGGTATCTCGATTGCTTTTGATTTGCATAGAACCATTCGCATACCAAATTTCATTGCAATTCATGCTGTCATAGCATTACCACAATTCCTATGCCTTGAGGAATGTATAACAAAACTCATAAGTTCATTTCACATTTATTAACTTGGAAACAGTAGTATTGCACCAATTATTATAGTCACACATTTTCAAATACAACAATTGTCAACATTCACTGTAAAGTCACTGTAAAGTCTACGGATAATGGACATAAATGGCCACATTGTCCCCAAATCTTATATGAGGTCTGGGGTTACGGCCGAAATACCAACACACAAAGGTGCATAACGGGCATGACGGAGGCCTTGTGTTGAGCACAAGTGCCGGTAAAGTCCCAATGCTTGACAACTAGCATGTGGACGGAAATGGCCTGGGACATATCTGTTTACCCTGTTTCCAGAAGATTGCTCCCTGGTTCGATAGTACTTACTGACACTGAGTACTCCAGACTGTGAGCCTTCCCTCCTTTTAAAAGAGGTGAAGGGGGCACCAAGTATGGCTTAAACTTGTAGAACCCCAACCATAAACTACATAAGGGGTAATACTTTCCCCACAAACAACAACTGCCCTCTGTCTTAGTTGACAGATGGGGGAAACACAGGCCAGAAATGTCCCGAAAACCCCCCTTAGGTCCCCCCAGACCCGCCATAAAACATTGATATAATGTTCCTCCATTTACCTATACCATAACATACTTAAATAATTGATTTGTATTATGAGAATGGATCTAATGTAGACCTCTATGGAAATTCCGTGGCTGTATTAGACAGAAATGATGATAGCCCCCCCTGGAGATTATGAAGATACAAATGGTTCCCCGTCTCTGAGAGGTGTGTCCCGTCATATCTGAATAATTCTACAGATTTTGCAGATATGTTATGGTGAGAAATGACGGATCCACCCAGGTCCAAAACAAATGATCTGATTTTTTCTGTTTATCTTTTTCCTTTTCTTATCGATTTTGCCTCCGCAGTTGAGTGGAGCCCCATGCCAGTATAGGCGGGGTAATATAGAAGACCATACCAATTTGGTATTGGGTAATAATGCATTGTAGCGTAGGAATGTGCACTGTATTTCTTCTATGAGTTTTTTACTAGTCAAACCTTCTGTTGTCAAGTCATTTGAACCTAGGTGAATAACTAAAAATTCAGGGGGGGGGGGGGTGACGTTTTTCAGCAATTTCAAGATGTGAGGGTCAAGTTGTTGCCAATGCAATCCCCTTATGGCATGCCATTTGATGCAGGCTGGTAGGTTAAGGTTCCTGCCACCCGGCTGCAAGCTCTCCGGCCCAATAAGGGATTGAGGATTCCACTATCCAAATGTTTTTCAGGACACCTGAAAAACTTTGCTTGGATTAGAAAAAGTTTTTTTTTTTTTTTTTTTTTTTTTTTTTTTTTTTTGACTTGTTATAAACTAATTACATTCTGACATAAGAGGAGTAAACTTGCGACTTCCACCTGCCTGAGGCTTTTATGACCTCATCTGACACCCCATGTAGGGCCATATCTGTTGCCCTCCCTATTCTGAAACTATGGGTACAGAAATGCCCCTGTTTACCTGTAGAGACAAGGGCTTTCTGAAGGACTGCGTTAAATTGATATCTTGTTAAAGGGTTGATGTGAATGAAAAGGGGGTCTAATGGTGATGTTGAGGGGCGAATATTCGAATAACTGCTGACAGCTCGAACTGGACACAAGACAGTATCCGACTCTTTGTAAATGATGAGTATTGTTTTATGGGCTTTTTGATCTGTCTTTGAGTGAGGGATAGTTACTTTGATGTGTGAGTGTGTGTTATGTACTGTTACATTTTGAAATTTTATACAGTGCGAGTACTTCGCTTTGTTTGTGCTGGTAAATTCCCCTACCCTGAGTAAGCCAAAGTAAGCAAGTGAAAATGCAGACGTGAATAACGTGGCTTCATATGGTGAGGAGCATATTGCGGGTAGAGATAAGATTAACTCTCTAAGCAGAGGGCGGGTGATTGGGCAGCGAGTATCCACTGCTCTACCTATTGTGCGTTTGAGACCTTCAAGTGCTTTGGCTATAAGAAATGACTTAGTGGTGTCCTGTAATCCTTTTAGCTTGTGGTAAAAGGAAAGTGCTCGTACATAGAGTTCGACTGTGTTTGCGGAGAGCCCTTGTATTGACAAATAAGCAATAAAGTTGAGGATTATGTCTGTAGGTATGGGCCAAATTTCTTTTAGGTTGTATGATTTGAGAAAGCCATGGAATTTTTTAAGGGCTGCATTATAAACCTGTTTGGAGTTTTGAGAGATAGATTTTTGAATTAATCGTTCTGATTCGGTGACCAGATGTTCCATATCTGGGGTGGAAATTGTGTGGGCCACTGTTCTGCGTCCGGTGCCAGCTGGTGGAATTTTGTCCACTGTGAACGAGAAATACAGTCTGCTATAGAGTTTTGTTTAGTTGGGATATGCTGTGCTTTTATTGTGATATTGTACTGTAGAGTAATAAGGACCAATTCTCGGACAATTTTCATTACTTTGTTAGATTTGGATGTGGAGTTGTTCAAAACCTGTACCACGGCCATGTTATCTATGTGGAATAATATACGCTTGTTTGCTAGAGACTCGTGCCAGATCAGAACTGCAACATATACTGGGAACAATTCCAAAAATGTCATATCTCGGATGATTTCAGATTGCACCCAATCTTGTGGCCATTTTGAGTAAGCCCAACTCCCAGAGAAAAAGATTCCGAACCCCCCATTTTGCCCCCCCCCCCCAGCGCTGTCAGTAAATAGCTGCAAGAAAGTATCTGATGTCCAGATGTTGTTTGATATTACAGTGACTCCATTGTAATTTTGTAGGAATTTCAACCAAACTAGCAAGTCGGCTTTCATTTCTAGAGTAACTCTTAACTTATGATGCGGCTTCCGGATGCCTATGGTTGCATCGATTAGCCTCCTGCAGAATGCTCTCCCAGGTGCCACTACTTTACATGCAAAATTAAGCAGGCCAATGAGGGATTGTAGGGATTGAAGGGTGATCTTTTTGCTAGACAAACAAGTTTGGATGGTATGTTTAAGATTGGCCAACTTGTCTTGTGGGAGTTTCATTACCATTTCTATTGTGTCTAGTTCTATACCCAGGAATATTAAATTTGTGGCAGGGGTTGTGGTTTTTTCCTGTGCTATTGGGACCCCCAACTCTTGGCAAATATTTTGAAATACAGATAGAGTGTTTGCACACTGTTGAGAATGTGATTTGCCTGCGAATAAGAAATCGTCAAGGTAGTGCAAGATATTTGGGTTACGTGAGATATTCTGGGTTATCCAGTGCAATGCAGTAGCAAATTTTTCCCAGACTGCACGACTGATAGAGGCACCAAATGGCATCATTTTATCAAAATAATATTCGTCACGAAATTTAAAACCTAGCAAATCAAAATCGGAGGGGGCGACAGGTATGAGTCTGAATGCTGACTTGATGTCTGATTTAGCTAACAATGTACCTTTTCCCATAAGGGCGATCATGCCTGCTGCATCATCAATGTGGGAGTAATGAACTGAACAAGCTGATTGATCTATGTAATAATTGATGGAGTCATTTTCTGGGTATGATAGGTGGTGGATAAGTCTGAAATCCCCATCTTTTTTAGGTACAAGTCCTAGAGGTGAAATCTGAAGTGTTGGGAAAGGGGGATGCTGAAAGGGGCCACCTATTCTTGTAAGACCTAATTCTTTGTTGATTTTTTGTTGAACAATTTCAGGGTGCTGATATGCACTTTTTAGATTCTTAGCTTCTCTGGGTCTTCTGGGGCCATTGTATTGTAATTGAAAACCAAATTGAAAACCATTTATCAAAAATTCTTTCTCTTTGTATGTTTCTAAAAATGTTTGCAGTGGAGTTATTTTGATTGGTGTGCTGCCCAATGTGTATACATTGGTGTTAGACGGGACTGGGTAATTAGTGGTTGGACTGTTGTTTTCTGCAGTTGATTGCTGGATGGGTCCCGCTGCACAACCTGCAAGAGTGTCTGAACCTACAATTTGGGGAGAATTGACATTTTTTACCACTGTTATAAATGTTGCAATAATGGGTAGTCATTTGTAAATTTGACCTGTTTTGCTGATTGTAAGGGAGCATACGAGATTTGGCTGTTGGCTCTGAATTGTATGTGACGTTAGAATTGGTGATATGAAGTAACCAAAGTTCACTATTGATTTGGCCCCATGATGAATGGGGGTCAGAAACCTTTCTTAATCTAAACTGTTCATCGTACCTGAACCAACCCGCAGACCTTGATGCAGCGAGACGAATGTCACGCATGTACTTTAGCAACTCTTGTGCCCTAGTGCGGTATTTCTCCAGTAGAACGCTGGAGAAAATGATAAAGGCAGACGTCCACTTGTCTATAGACAAGTATGTATTGGACTTTTGTTTGATTAAGCACATTTTCCCATCCCTAATTTGTAATTCCCCCTTTGAGTCCATCTCATTAGCCAATTCCCGGGCGGATTTTAACAGTAAGGCCAAATCAATGAATTTACCCTCCCATATTTTTTGTTTCAGTTTAGGTGGAATGTGACCACTTAATGGGTCAAAAGTAGTTTGAGTTTGAACTGGCTGATATTCATCTACTTCTAAAGGTGTAAATTCTAGAGTCTGAGGTGTTGCTTCCTCAAAAATAGTTGGTAGATTCATTATTGACTCACCGTTTGCGTTGTTGGATTCGTCTGTTGAGTTGGCGAAATCGGGTTGTGCAGCCACATTTACAATGGCTGCGGACGTTGATGTTTGGGAAGCGCCATCCGTTGTTCTCCTTTGATTCCTAGGCCTTGGTCGTCCCCTGGATGGTGACACTTGCTGGGTTTCAATCTGTCTTCTTGAGAGTGTCCGTCTTTTTGTTCTTACTGGAGGCATCTTGCCGATGATGGTAGATTTTTAGCTATACTTGGAACTAATAATGTGACTGCTTCAGTGGGAAATTGTGAAGAGGAAGTTGAGGAATTTGTTAAGTTGTACCACAGTTCACTTCCTGTGGGTGTGCTTAAACAAGTTGTACCTAAATGATTCTTCTTTCCATATGACTTACATGTAACTTCCGTCAATTAAGAGTGATTATTTGTATATTTCATAAAATAATCTTTATTAATTGAATTGTTTCAAAAAATTTCAGTAAGGTGGTCATTATTTTTTAATTCACCCAAATATCGTATAGGTACCTAGAATGTTGAAAATAACCTAGAAAAACTCAATATATACACCTTTTTTTCAAAGAAACAATTTTCTCTGAGTCCTAAAAATATTTTTCACTAGTATTTAGTGCTTCCTTCAGGCGAATATGTACAGATTTTACCTTTGCAAGTATTTAAAACATATATTTAACTTAAATATGATAAACACTAGTGCATTGTATTATACTCAAAAATATAAAGATGCACGTATAATGACATGTGCATTGACTTTGTGTTCCGTTTAAAATATTTTTCAAAACTCTTTAATTATAAAAATACCATTGTAATTTCCAGTTTTTTTTAACCTCATATCAATCATTAACATGTTATGCAATACTCTCTCTCTCTCCCTCTCTCTCTCTCTCTCTCTCTAAGTGCGAATACTTTATGCAACTGTTGCTTTAAGCTTCAATGCCAGTGGAAGTATCTTTCCCTCAATAAATGATTGCCTTTGCATGAAGCCCATAGCCATCTGAAGTGTCCAGAAGTTCTAATGAATGTTAGAAGCAACATCATGCAAGTTCTGAAACGACTAAAATTAAATTTCAATTTTCAGTACCACCATTAATCTGAAGATCCGTAAGTTTGTAGAATTGCCATTGAAATTTCTATAAAGGACATGTTAACTGTGTTTATTGCTTCGGATAAAGAAAAAGTTTTATTTTAAATAGAAATAAAGGAGAAAATATTCAGCGGATGTAAATGATATTATGTAAACTTTAAAAAATCGAGAATGTTTATCGTATTCCCTATTGTATATTTACATTCTTTCCTAGCATTTTTTTTCCCAGTTTATTGATTAGTTTTTCTCGAGATTTTTCCCAACTGATTAAATCATTTCTCTTTAAATGCGTAATGAAAACATATATGAATTTGTCAGTAGCATTAACTTATATACTTAGAAATCTCCTATGCACCCTGTACTACAGAAAAAAGCATTGATTGGTTGTGAGAAAGAAATCAATGTTATAGTTACCCAGTTTTTTCACATTAAGTGAATCAAAAGCAGCAAAAATGTTCAGCATTGGCATTCATTTTCTTCATATAAGGAAAGAAGCGATGCTTGGATACATCTACGTGTGTTATTAAGCCTGAATAAATAAGATTTCATGGATGAAATCTTTATTCTGACGTCACTGGAGTTATCTATAATTATAAGAACTCCAATCGTCCAAGAAGAAAGGGTCTTAAGTAAACATAGCACGGAAATCTACAATAAAATGTATTAAAGAGCTGCTGTTTTACTTACTGGCAATATAGTCATAAATGTTTCGGTATTTTTGATATTCCGAACATTATTTTGACTTGATTCTACTAATGATTGTTCTTTGCCTAGAGAATGCATTGTTATTAAACCCCAAAAAGAAAGCAAAAAGCTGTAAAAGACTGAGAATTACAATGTTTTGTTTTAACATCCTTTATGGGTAACATATAGCTTTCGTAAATAATCTCACTTTAGAATATATAGAATAGTTTTACTCTGTCTTTGGACGCAATATCAGAAAAGGTTAGATTTAAGTAAGTTTAGACACCTGTGATAATGTCTGTTTCAATACTGAAAATATTTTTTAGTGATCGTACACATAGAAAAGAAGCTTTGTGGGGAATATGTCGATAAACTTGTTTCTGGTATCCGCGTATCTTTTGAAATTAAATTTCACTTAAATAAACTGGTGCTACATCAGGCTTGGGGTGAATTACATTGTAAAGTAATGCATTATATTGCCATTACTTCTAGAATTTGGGCATTGAATTACCATTACCATTAATCTGTTGTTTTTTGTTTTTTTAATTGATGGATTACATTACCATTTCTTTCGTAAAGTAATGCATTATCATTTCCATTACTTTGTGAGTTTAATATGTAAAATTTATGCAACTATTTCATTCAAGAGTCAAAATTTCAATTTTTTCATAAAAACTATATGTGATGAATGTTGATTCAATTTTGATTATCAAATTCTTTGCCTCCCTCCCCCTACCAAGTTCAATAGGTTGGACAGTGTCTACATTTTGCTCTAAAAGTAGCATGGTAGCATGTCTTTCTTCATTTATTTTCGTTCAAGGGATTTGTCCCGGTCCGCTCCAACTAGACTTGCTCACTTAGTGATTCACCAACAGAGCCAAGAACAGAAAGGGATTAGTATGTTCAGCACTTCTCAAAACAATATATTGTTTATATTGTTAAACATAATCCTAGAGGCATTATGTTTTTTTGTTGAAACAATGTATCTTTAATTAGTATATCTCTCACTGGAATTAATTTTTAAAGCAATTTTAAACTCCACTGAATATTCTTTGAAAACAAGGCTTATTTAAAAAAATTAACTTTAAAAGTATGGGAATTTAAATGTGTAGTAGCTGTAACTAAGCCAGGCATCATAAAAGTGAAAATTTATTTGAATATATGTATATACACAAACTAAGTTTACTGCAATTACTTAATTTAGTTTTCTTTAGTAATTTTATATGTTAATCTCTTAATCTTAACAATGATTACCATCTCCATTTTGAATCCTTTATCAAATTTTAGTAAATGAGTGTTGTATACACAAAATAATGATTGTAATGCCAGCATTACACTAGAATTTTGAAAGTAATTCATTACCGTTACATCACTTACATGTAATGAATTTTTTAAGCATTACACACTCATTTACTAGGATTACTTTAATTTAAAGTAATACATTGCAATGCATTACCATTTCAATTTAGCATTACCCCCAGGCTGTGCTGCATATAAATCGCTTGATATTGACTCTCATTTCCTCCTCTTACTATTTAACAAACGATGCTTTTCTTTTTTAAAATTTTTCTTCAATAAGCCTGTACCAGCACTATTTATGAGTTGGGTTGAGTTTTTTTTTTTTTTTTTTTTTTTTTTTTTTTTTTTTTTTTTGGTTGCAGACTACGTTCCTGTAATGAAACATTCTGTTGGGTTCTTTAAGTTTGAGAGCAATGACGCTGAAAGAATATCTTATGAAAGTAAAAGAAGAAATAAAAGAACGACATTTTTGGAAAACTGTTCGTTGTGAGTTTTTTGGTACTTTGCTCTATGTATTGTTCGGATGTGCAGCAACGGTTACTTGGAACGCAGATAACCATGATCCCCACAAGATAATCCGTATTAGTCTTAGTTTTGGATTTATTGAATATATTCTGGTTTCTTCTCTTAGTCATGCCAGTGGATCACAATTTAATCCAGTTATTACAATATCTACGCTTTGCACTAAATACATAACTTTCTTCAGAGCAACTTGTTACATTTTTGTGCAACTTATCGCGGGAATCATATCGTCTGCTATTCTATATGGATTGGTACCCGAGTATTCGCAAGATCATTTTGGAATCAATGTTTTTAATCCAGATGTTTCTCGTGGACAAGCGTTTGGAATTGAATTTCTAGGAACGTTTTTGTTTGTTTTTGCTTATTTTTCCTCACTGAGGAAGAAAAACGAAAAACTGATGCCAAAAGCTCTTCCGTGTGGCGTTTCTATAGCGTCTGCTCACATTTTTACGCTAAGGTTTGAAAAAAAACTTCCTTTTGTACATGTATATTGTTTATGTAACGTTGCTTTTTACGAGTTGATGGTATCAACTCATGTTATGTGACTTGTAAGGGATTCCCCAATGTATCGAAACTAACCACATTTTTATCTGAGTATTTTGCGTACGGGTTGTTGTATAATATTGGTTTATTTACAGTTTTCATAATCTACAGAACAAGAATATATGTTTCCTGATATGCTTTGAAGTGTTTATAAACATAAATATTTATCATTAATTTTATTGGAATTTGTGTCTATCCGCGAGAGAAAATAGTGTTAGGGACATGCGGTCAACAAAAGTGACATGTCGTGCAAACAAAGTTTTGATTTATAAATCAATAAATATTTTATATGATAAGAAGTATTTTGAAAACAGATTTTTTAAAGAAAATTCACAAAATTGAACATTGTACAAACTTGGTTATTTTTACAAGATTGACGTGCTGGTGGTATATAAATAAACTAATTCTTGCGCTGTTATGCTGATGAACAGAGCAGTTTTCCCGCGTTAGTGATGAATCGTTCAACACAGAGAATACGCCTACGTTTGTAAACAAAGCGAGAAGTTTGTAGTAATGAAGGTCACTCTGACCTACTTTTGAAAATTTAAGGCTTTAATTAAATATTTCAGGCACTAGATGGCTTAGAATCATCAAACTTTGTCAGTTGATGCATCTTGGGTCCTCGGAGTACAACAACTGAAAAGTAGGTCAATCTGACCTACTTTCGAAAATTTATGGCTGTATTTAATATTTTTTTCAGGTACTATTTGGCTTAGAATCATCAAAATTTGTCAGTTGATGCATCTTGGGTTCTCGGAGTAGGTCGACTGAAAAGTAGGTCACTGTGACCTACTTTTCAATTTATATGACTATAATTAAATATTTTGGGTACTAATTAGCTTAGAATCATCAAACTTTTTCAGTTGATGCATCTTAGATCTTCGGAGTAAGTCGACTGAAAACTAGGTCACCATGACCTACTTTTGAAAAGTTATGGCTTTAATTAAATATTTCAGGTTCTATTTGGCTTAGAATCATCAAAATTTGTCAGTTGATATATCTTGGGTCCTCGGAGTAGGTCGACTGAAAAGTAGGTCACCCTGACCTACTTTTCATTTTATATGACTATAATTAAATATTTCGGGTATTAATTGGCTTAGAATCATCAAACTTTGTCAGTTGATGCATCTTGGGTTCGCAGAGTTAGTCGACTGATTTGGAGGTCACTGTGACCTATTTTTGAAAATTTATGGCTTTATTTAAATATATCAAGTACTTATTGGCTTAGAATCATCAAACTTTGTCAGTTGATGCATCTTGGGTCCTCAGAGAATGACAAGTGATAAGTAGGTCACCGTGACCTACTCCCAGGTACTAATTGGCTTAGAATCATCCTGGGTTCTCAGGGTGTTTTATTTAAAATGCAGGTCATGATGACCTACCTTTGGAATTTCAAGGCTATATCTAAATATACAGGATATTTAGAGGCTTCAAATAGAAGTGATAGGTTGTACAGTTTATCAGAAGAGCGATTCAAGGCCCTTGGGCCTCTTGTAACAATTTAGAAACTACACTACCAAAGGATACATAAGTTTCAGCATTTCTAGCCCATTGGTTCTTGAGAAGATTTTAAAAGATTTTTCCCAATGTATTTCAATGTAAAACTTGGATTCCCTATTGTGGCCCCGCCCTACCCCCGGAGGTCATGATTTTAACAATTTAGAATCTGCACTACCCCAAGATGCTTCCACATAAGTTTCAGCTTTTCTGGCCAAGTGGTTCTTGAGAAGAAGATTTTTACTATATATTTCAATGTAAATCTTGGATTCCCTATTGTGTCCCCGCCCTACCCCCGGGGGTTATGATTTTTACAATTAAGAATTTACACTACCCCAAGATGCTTCTACATAAGTTTAAGTTTTTCTGGCCCAGTGGTTCTTGAGAAGAAGATTTTTTAATGGCCCCACCATAGTTTTGTCTTTTCTTGATTATCTCCCTTTGTAAGGGGGTTTGGCCCTTCATTTTAACAATTTAAACTCCCCTTCACCCAAGGATGCTTTGTACTTATTTTGGTTAAAATTGGCCCAGTGGTTCTTGAGAAGAAGTTGAAAATGTGAAAAGTTTACAGCTAGACGGACGGATGACGGACAATGGGTGATCAGAAAAGCTCACTTGAGGCTTTAGGTAAGTTGAACTTTATTCACGTGTCGCTGATTTCGACTTTCATCCTCTTAAGCCACCAAATCACCCCACACTCTGTGAGTAATGATTTTTGTCAATATAAGCGCACACAGCCTCCCATAAATAAATTTCCAATCCCTCCTTTATAGATCGTTTGCTGGAACGGGTCGTCAATTTTTCAATTTTCGAACATAATGAACTTATGGTCTTCTGCAGATTGCACAGTTGTTGAAGGTATCGTCAATACAAATGAAATTATGAGTACATTTTCCTGCAATTCTTCACAAAAGTAACACTTCATTTTTAGCAATTGTTTTATAATTAAGAGGCTCAAATCACTACTCACTGTAGAGGTTAAATTCCGTGGTAGTTCATATGCAGTTAGACTAATGTGCACTTTGATGTAAAATAAACGGAAATCTACTGTGAACGACACAATTAGGAATAGATTAAGGTATTCTTAACATCATATTATTTTCCAATGTAAGTAAACAACAACATGATTTCTGTTTACAAAATTTTATTTCTTTGAACATTTTTCATGGAAAAATGAGTGAATTAAAAAAATGACCAGACAATATTTATCAACCTGCACTAAAAATACAGGCAATTAGAATAAAGTTCTACGTCTAAGCATATGTCTTTTGATATTGTCTAAATACCTGCCAAATATCTCAAGTCACAAAAAAGTCATGCCCAAAAATGATGCATAAAATGTCAGGAGTGCAACATCCCAACTGACTTATAACAGATTATCGCAATGTCAGAGACTGTATAATTTGGAGACTGGGAAGGGGAGGGGGCTTTACAGTTGTGACTGAAAATCAACAAATTGTTCTGTTTTCCATATTTTTTGGCATCAAACTTTGAGATAAATATTGGATAAGATTTAATACATGTCTGCAGATCAAGTTATCCTTCTGCTGAATCTCATTCTGGTTTTTCTTGGCAGCATTACGATACCACATATACTGGTAACATTTGAAGTTGCTTGAATATTTTTATACATTTCACAATTAGGTAAGATCACTTGTGCCGGTGTGTTGAAAGGGTATCGACATTTTTTTTTCTACAATAGAACTTAGTTGAAAACAAAAATACGAAATACATTGTACATACAAACAGTGGACGCACTTCTCAAGCACAGCATGTCTCTATTCTTTTTTTTTTTTTTTTATCTATTTATTTATTTTTATGCACTCAATATTGATTAGGGTTTTCAAGAATCCTTGATCTCAACGCTTATAAATGTGAAAATTGCCTGATTTTTTTTAACTCTTGAATAATAATATAAAGTGCCAATCATATTTTGATCAAATGTTGTAAATAAAAAAAGCTAATTCACTTATTCAGGGAATTTATGTCCTTCGCTTAACTAAGGACAAAGTAAGAGGGTAGAAGACCCCCCCCCCCCAATGCATATGGAGAAAGAAAAGACCTTAATTGACCTTTTACCTTCTGTCCTTCAATTAAACAGAGGCCTTGGGAGATTGATTGTAAAAGCTTAAAGAGAACTAATGCCTACTTTGTGCAAAACTGCGTAATGAATTTTAACTTCATCTTTGACCTTTTGACCTAAAAAAAATCCTCTGCAAGTCATATAGGGAGTTATGATATCAAAATTTTAATCGCAAAAACTCAGAGGTCTACAACGAAGTTATATCATATGGAAACCGCGGTTTTATTCACACAAGACATGTGTGAATTTCTGACCTTGACCTTTGGCCTTTGATCTCAAAATCAATAATCAAGGGTTTTCAAAAGTCGCTTAAAGTACCGTTCGGAATTACAGACGGACTATAGAACGTTCTATCGTTAAAATGATATTGACCTACGGACCCGGTTTTAACAACTGTGGTGAGGGCTTGTCCCGAGACACAGTTAGATTATTCTAACTACAGACGGACAGACGGACGAGCCCAAATTAACACAACATCCCCTCCTCCCTTTTAGTGAAAGCGGAGAACAAGAACGGATAAACAGTCGTGGCTAGAGCCATTCTAAGTGCATGCCTCCTTTCAATCAAGCTTCCACTCCCTTTAGATCGATTGTATGTACACCGCACTAGGTAAACACCCAGTCCACACTGCACTTCACTAATCACAAAACAACAACAACAGTATATGCATTGTAGCGCATTGTAAGAGGACGCTAGGATTTATTTCTCACAGCAAACAGAGCAGTACTATTATAGTAAAATGTAAACCCAACTATGCTTTCCTCGCCGCCCAGGAAAATTCACAATTTTGTGTGTAAAAAAACTATGGAAACCTGTAAGTCCGCATCAATTGCGAGGTAAACAAAATGAATGGCGGACTCATTCTTACAAACCTATGTATAATTATGTAATTTTAAAAAAGAAAAAGTATTTCAAAATGCTGAAATCAGACTTGCTCGGGCAGAGCGTGCGCTAGAAACTGAACTCTAACCCTACAAGAAAACTATTGAAACACGTCATTTCCAAAATCTAATTTCATTGGCTGTTACCCAGTATACAAATGCTACTAATACATAAACGAGACTTCCTTTTCGGTACACACAATTTGTTTACATGTCGTTAGGACAACTATTTCTCGCTATACTATGGTAACGCGAGAAATTATAAAAACCTCCCGAGTTAACTTCCGAATGATTCAAGGTGATTTGAGAGGAAGCCGACAGTGAGAAACAGCTGAAACGGGACAAGTTGCAAGAGGGAAGTAAAACAGCAACAGAACATCACTGTGTCAACTTTCGCTTTGATTAAGCATTTATTTACGAAGATGGCAGACATCAAACGAGCACCATTAACTTCAGAGGCAGCCTGGAAAGAGCTACAGAATTATTACGATTCAAAGGGATCCAAATTGAACATGCTACAAATGTTTAAAGAGGATGCATCTAGATTTGACAAGTTCAGGTATGAGTAATGAACAACAATATAGTCATGTTAAAGTACTTGAAAATGACAACAAGCGCTTAAGATTTTACGCAAGCACATGTTTATTTGCATAATTCAGGATGTACACAAATTGATACATTATCCAAGATGTTTCTCTGATAGACGCAGTTATACACACCATATTAAGGTTTTGCCAAAGGTCAACATGTCCCAAAATTTATTTTTACAATAGCTCCAAAACCATGTGGTTTATAATGTTCAAACTTTTACAGTTTGTAAATATATCATTGATTAACAGATAGAAAGTATCACTTGATAACAAGTACTTAAAAAAATATTTATCGAGAAAAATTCTTTTTAAAAAAATGCATATATTTTCAAAAAATACACCTAATTAATTCTGTACTTTTAGTGAAAGCCATCATTGCAGAAACAATATATGTTTATCAATGAATGGCAAGTTGGACTTCGATAGCCTCTGGAAAGTTGTTTTCCCTGTTTATTTTATCCAAATATTAAGATTTGAAACCGAAAGTACATTGCAAATGGCGGATTGGGAAGTTTCTAGTATGCCGGTCCCCAGAATCACGCGATTGCGCATGAGCAGTTATTTCCCTTGCCGTTGCTATGCAGAATGTAAACAAACCGCCATTTTCCCCTCGCTTCAACAAAACGCATTCGATCGAGTGATTAGGGTTAGGGTATTTTGTCTTAAGATTGGAACTATTTTATAAATCCACTCTTAAATCTTCCTGACTTTGGGCTAATTCATGTAATTTTTGCTTACAAAAGGCACGGCCAAGTGCCTTTTGTGACCAAAAACTTGCATGAATCAGCCTAATGTCGAACTGTGCCGATATACCATCTTATAGGAGTAAAGCATGAAACTTGCAAAACTTAAACAAACCGTTAATTAAATATGGCATTGTATGCGATCTACGGATTAGGGTTAGAGTATATATAGCTCGGATATTGTAACTGTTTTATATTCACCCATGCTCGCATCTTATATCCGACTTTGGGCTTATTCATGCAATTTTTGCTTACAGAGAACTGGAAGAACAGGAAAATTTTGCGAAACTTGGATGAATTAGCCTTGGTCTAATGTTGAAACATACCCGATATTGTGCGCTAAGTTTTGGCAAGTAATTGGTAAAAGCGACTTACCGTTTACTTAAGCTCGATATCCTATCCTCCTAATGTCCATATTCAGAATATTTTTTCTTTCAAATCAATGGTGATGCACAATTCAATCAACCAATTACTAGTAATTAGTTATCACTTGTTAAATCCCTGCATTTCTCACAAAAATCTCGCAATTTTAGTTGCATTTCACTTTGAGTCCTATCAGCTACTTCTTCATAAGTCTTCATTACGTCAAAACACAAGTGATGCACGTCATGAATATTTATGAGATTACGTCAAAAACTGATCCTAAACAACGCAAAATGGAGTTTTATCTACTAAACAAGTACGTTATTTTACGAAACCTTTTAATTCTCATTTTAAAAACTGTGTTTAAAAACCAGTTTTTTAAACCCAATTTTTCACAACGAACACGATTTTGGGCTCAATTTTGCGACTTGTGGCCTTTTTTTTTTTATCGATTTTGTCGATGGCTCACGCGATCGTATTATATTGTACACCGCCTTCGGCGGCACCTATTTTAGCGCGTATATATTTATAGGGACCAGTATACTAGAAGTGTTCCGGCGGATTTTATAAGTGTCTTGTCTATATATATGTCATGCTTTCAATAACAGCCTTTCAGAGACCATTCACGTCCAACTTGCCCTTCATTGATATACATATATTATTTCTGCAATGATGGTTTTCACTAAAAGTACAGAATTCAGCAGTTGGATTTTTTAAAAATATGCCAATTTTTTGATATTTTTTTCTTTAAAAATATATTTTTTTTTAAATATTTGTTTTCAAATGATACTTTCTATCTGTTAATCAATGATATATTTATAAACTGTGAAAGTTTTAACTTTATACCTCACATAGTTTTGGAGCTATTGTAAAAATAAATTTTTGGACATCTTGACCTTTGGCAAAACCTTAAATTCATTCATCATCTCCAATCTTAGCTGCAGAACTGTAGTGTTATGGTTTTATATTTTAGTCTTTAAAGTATGAATCTATAACCCTACAGTTCCGCAGCTACTCCAAACTATAACCAAATTCTACTCTTCTGTCATCTCATTTCCCATCATGATATCAGATAAACTACATGTCCCCTACAAATCACCACTGAACCAGGTGTGTCTCCTAAAAATCACCACTGAACCCTATACCTCTCTATCCATCCTTGCAATGTGTTAATCCATACACTTTTTGGAAAATCTAATACCATTTAATACATTTGTATAATATTATGCATTCATTTCATGTATAGACATTATTATAAATAGGGGCCAAAATGGCATGGAGAGTAAAAAAAGGACAAGTTAGAATGGATCATCTGATTTCTTATTGATTATTTTATCTTAATTACTCTATACTGATGTCGTGAAACTCACCTCAGACTACAAAATTTTGGAGAAAAAAAAATAAATGACAGGCATCATATAGATAGCTTTAGGAAAAGTATAATCATAAGAAATATGAAAACCAGAAAGGCCAATAATAGGATAAACAGGATCAATAAACAATAAAATTTAAATTGAAAATAATAATATTAAATATGAAAATGTTACTTAAAACATATTGTCTGAAAACATTTTTTATCAAAAGAAGTAAATTGTCTAGTAAGTGTGCAAAGTCCAATAGCAGTCCAAAACATCTGACATTTTCCAGGCTATTTTTAATGATTTTGACATCAAAAATCAAAATCGTTAAAAAAAGCCTGGAAAACGTCAGATATTTCCGACTAGCTGGGATTAGCATTTGAGAAATTTTCATGAAGACACCTTATTGATACATGGGTGTGTTATTCTGTGCCTAATTTTTCCTACCCTGTTAACTATAGGGTTGGATACCGTTAAGGATGAAACGGTACGATACCATACCTGTATTTTTTAAACGATATGGTATTTTTAACGATACGGTACTATACCTTGATGAATGAGAATATTTAGGGTTCATTTCATAACAAATATGCTTTCACCAATCAACCTTTCAATGTTATAACCGAAAATGAACTATGTTTATATTTCAACCTTTTAATAAATGACCAACAAAACAAATAAATTGAATCTCAAACAAATTAACTTGAACAGCTGTTGAATAATCACAAGTATACACAATTTCCGGGAACATACTAAAGACCTGACCTACTAAAGACCTGACTGACCTGACCAACATAAAATTCTCCAAAAATCAATATTCTGAGTTTTTATATCAATTTTTTAAAAAAATATTTGATACATTTTTAACATATATTCTCTATTATAGTGATTGATAGTTTAGATAAAATGTTTTTAGAAACATTTTTACCAAATATTTAGTCATATAAGGATTGGATACAAGTTTTTTCAACTTAATAGAT
The DNA here is from genome assembly GCF_033153115.1 of Saccostrea echinata. Classification (NCBI taxonomy): domain Eukaryota; kingdom Metazoa; phylum Mollusca; class Bivalvia; order Ostreida; family Ostreidae; genus Saccostrea; species Saccostrea echinata. The sequence goes on from NW_026889803.1 coordinate 14,777,248, forward strand.
CCTCTCCTTGTTATGCAAACATATAAGTTTGTGTTTATCTGTCAGAAATGTTTAATTACAAAGTATTACACCTGAATATTTATAAATTAACATTATATGTATTCAATATTTTTATAAAATGATAACGATTACAAATGGTCAGGTCATTTCATAATTGGTCAGGTCATTAAATTATCATGAAATGAATGGATAAAGACTAAATATTTGGTAAAATGTTTCTAAAAACATTTTATCTAAACTATCAATCACTATAATAGAGAATATATGTTAAAAATGTATCAAATATTTTTAAAAAGATAACAATTATGAATGATTATCATTTGGTCAGGTCATTTCAAATTTGGTCACTGGTCATTAAATTTTCATGAAATGAATGCATAAATGACTAAATATTTGGTATAAATGTTTCTAAAAACATTTTATCTAAACTATCAATCATTATAATAGAGAACAAATTTGAAAAATGTATCAAATATTTTTAAAAAGATAATAATTATGTATGATTATCATTTGGTCAGGTCATTTCAAATTTGGTCAGGTCATTAAATTTTCATGAAATGAATTGATAAATGACAATAAATTTGGTAAAAATGATTGAATAAACCTTTATTCAATTGAATTACAACTTATGATTAAGAAAATATCATGAAAAAGTTGATATAAAAACTCAGAATATTAATTTTTGGAGAATTTTATGTTGGTCAGGTCAGTCAGGTCTTTAGTAGGTCAGGTCTTTAGTATGTTCCCAATTTCCGTCTTTGCTAGGACCCATTTTGTTTGGTCGCACTAAACAACGAAACATTAGAAGATGGATAGAAATGCACATCACATTTTTGCGACATTTTGCCTTTTTTAATTTACACTATTATCAGTTTTTATTGATTAAGTTAAAACATAATTAATTTTAATGTATTTAATTTTTTTTTAATAAAAGAGATATACGTACTGATTTACCTCGAATATCGGCAGTCGAAAGCAAGTGTCGTATAGTCGTCATACTAAGCATCCATTTCGTTAATTAGCCTACCCTTTCAATGTGCGGAGAATTCTATTTTAGCGAGTTTTAAATCATTTTGAATGTATTTAAATGTTTCTAAGATTAAGAAATAGCACCGTTATTAGTACCGGTATTATTGAATGAAACGGTATTTTACCGGTATTTTTGAAGTAACTATTCGGTATGGTATTGGTACCGAGTACCGGTATCCAACCCTAGCTAACTACCAGGTATCTGAGTATCATGTATCTACTTTGAGAATGCTTGATGTAATATATACTATGGGTTACATCCAAGTAAGATAATGTTTGACTTTACTATCTTTCTATTTGTGTCAAATAGCCAAAAGTTAGAGACAAAAGATGGAGATTTCCTTCTGGACTATTCCAAGAACTTGGTGGACAGCACAACTATGGGACTTCTGTTTAAGCTGGTGAGTAGGCAAATGGAATTCTTTGCCTATTCATATGTATACTATCATTTTTTTTTTAATTTCATCTAAATGTAATACTGTGGAATCTTTTTAATTTGTGTGTGTCAATGTTTTTGGGCAATCATAATATTACTGATTCATCAGGATGTAATTCCATGGGTAACTTACAAATACAGAAGATTCAGTGAACTGATACGTTGACAAAGGTATCATTCAAGGGGATATAAGAGTGATCTTTGAAATTCAAGAATATTGGTTCTCCGTATACTGTGATGATTATACAAAACACTAAGACCTGTAATACTGTAATCGCTTTCATTGATTATGAAGTATGTAAGTAAATAAAGAAAAAAAAATTACATTGAGAATTTGTGTTTTTTTTTAATGGTTTGCAGGCTAAAGAGAGAAAAGTAAAAGAAATGAGAGCGGCAATGTTTGCTGGTGAAAAGATTAACTTCACTGAAAATAGAGCTGTTTTACATGTGGCTCTTAGAAATAAATCTAACACTCCTACAATGGTGGATGGAAAAGATGTAAGTATATAAAGCCATCACTTTACAAAATGGAAAGTAAAGGAGAAGAGTATTTTTTAGAGTCTTAAGATTTTTGAAATAAAACTATAAAAACTATTATATAAATATTGCATGTAGTTGAGTGTAACATTGAAATTTTTCACCCCAAGTCAACTGATTGTTTTTCGAGGGTTGAAAATTTTCGGTGTTACACTCAACTACATGCAATATTTATTATATTATACTAAATGTTTTATACAAATACATATAACAGTGAACCTTGCGCGCATAAATTCTGCACAGTCACTATTTTTTGGAATATCGCCCGTCGTCAAGCAATGCGGACTGTTGCTACGCTGGAGGGCGTGGCTTCATCATTCAGCAGGTAATAGTGTTTTTTAACAAATGTTTCTCGATGAATCAGATTCAACTAATTTACATGAAAGTATAATATTGCGAAAGGTTTAAAGAAATTTGAAATGTAGAAAAACTTATTGATTGTTTGTTTACAGGTCATGCCTGATGTAAATGCAGTACTGACACACATGAGGGAATTCACTGATTCTGTCCAGAGTGGTAATTGGAAAGGTTACACTGGGAAATCCATCACTGATGTGGTCAATATCGGTATTGGAGGATCCGATCTGGCAAGTAACTGATAAAGATATCAAGGCAGACTTTCAGTAATATTATTAAAGTGTGGCAGACAAGCTAGATTTGATTGCCAAAGGCAGATAGGTCAGTTTGTAGAGTACTGGCCTGTCTAGAGTTCAAGGGGCCTGGATTCATATCCTCATCAGGTTGGTCACATTTTCCCCTACCTGTTATAAAAGAAAATTGTGTCAGAAAGGGAGATTTCAATTCATTTATTTGACAACACCATCATACATTGGCATAAAGTCATGAATACAACAAAGTTTAACATAAATAAAATAAAAAAAAAATTATTCCAGTAAGCATATTAGTTATGTTGAAGTTTTTCTCTTCTAATATCGAAGCACTTTTTCAGAAAGTTACATACTCTTCTAGCAATTTTAATAATAATTTGAAGTAGAGAAAGAAATTTTAATACCCATACAAAATGTACCATATGTTGGTATAATTACATTTTTTTAATTTGTTTGACAGGGACCCCTAATGGTGACAGAAGCATTAAAGCCATACAAGACAGGCCCAAATGTCCATTTTGTCTCCAACATAGATGGCACACACATGGCTGAAACTCTGAAAAAGCTGAATCCTGAAACTACACTATTCATCATTGCTTCCAAGGTAAAAAAAAAATATCCACCGCAGTCTTCATATAAGGTTTTATTTAATACAGGATTGTTTATTTGCTATTACAATGTGTTGTTTTCCTCATTACTTCAAAATTTATCCATTTATGACTACATGGTTATGTATATGCTTGTGATAGGTTCTGCAAAGATATATACAAATTTGTGTCTCATTAGACACCAAGTATGACTTTGTACTTTATTTTATTTACAGACATTCACAACACAAGAAACGATCACCAATGCTCAGTCTGCCAAGGCCTGGTTATTGGAGGCAGCAAAACAGGTGAACATAGAGTACACACATAGTGGATTCCAGTCATTCCACATAATCTGATATTCCAGTCATTCCACATAATCAGATATTCCAGTCATTCTACATAATCTGATATTGGTTAAACTTGTTATTCTTGTAATATGATGTTGTTTTACTTTGAATACATCCAAAAATGGGGAACAGGTGGTGAAATATGTTTTTATATATTTACAGGATAGTGCCATTGCCAAGCACTTTGTTGCTCTATCTACAAATGCAGTAAGTGGTTGCTCTTTGAATTTTGTTTGTGTTACATGTGTAATAGATTAGATACAGTGTACATACATATAATTTCAATAAAATACATATTAATCAAATTGAAAGAAAGTAAATATACACATACTGAAAACAGCTTCTGTTATATTACTGATGAAAAAAAGATATACCATATGTAACATGAAAATTGTTTAATTTGGGTTTATATACCAATGTTTTGCAGACAAAGGTGAAAGAATTTGGAATAGATGAAAAAAATATGTTTGTATTTTGGGATGTAAGTATTAACAGTTTACTTAATTTTTTCTTTCTTGATCTCTCTGAATTTATAGAGATAAATTCAAGTGAAGAAAATTGAGATACATGTTGTTAATATTATAAATGTGTTACAACTATATCAAACAGTGGGTAGGTGGTCGATATTCCCTCTGGTCAGCTACTGGACTGTCCATTGCACTCTACATTGGTAAGTCATATCTCACATTGATGTTAATTTTCTTTTTACAATAGAAATATACCTTCTGTGTCAATTTGTTCTTTACTTCACTACACTTAGGAATGGACAACTTTGAGGATTTGCAGGCTGGGGGACACTTCATGGACAATCATTTTGTCAGTGCTCCATTAGAATCAAATGTAAGCTCCTTCGTTATGTGTAAGTCAATTTTAAGTTCCAGGGTCTACATTACTGTGTAATATGTGTTACCACATTATTACACTTTGATTTCTTCAGATTCCTGTGATCTTGGCACTGATCGGGGTTTGGTACAACAATTTCTTTGGAGCAGAAACACAAACATTGCTACCATATGATCAAGTAGGTCAATAATATATTTTACTTGGATTTAATTGGAATGGAATACTTCTTAAGCTCACCAATACAAGATCAAGATGAGTTTATGCTATATCCTAAGCATCACCATCCCACGTCAAAGTTGTCAGAGCAGGTCCACTTCCTAAGTAACTAAATGTATATGACCTACCTGGGTCAAACCTGCATTGATGATGCATCTAGAGATACAAACTGCTTTTGTTGAGATGCTGCAAGTGAAATGTATTTTCAGTTGTATAATCGAAGGTCTATATAATGATTAACAATTTGAATTTTCATGTAACTAATGGATCTTAATTACTGCACTGTTATTTGGTATGAGGCATTGCCTTACTTGTAGATAACATTAGTTAGAGTTTCAAGCTTTGAATTCTTTGATACATATCTTAATAATTGAATGAAAATAACTGTTTTAAAGATCTTTTGAATTGTACCTCTTTTAGCAAAGATATTGGGCTGAAAATAGTGCTGAATACACACTGATAGCTAAATGGCATCTCTTGCAGTATATGCACAGATTTGCAGCATACTTTCAGCAGGGGGATATGGAGAGTAATGGGAAATACATAACTAGGAGTGGACAGAAATGTAATTATAAAACAGGACCTATCATCTGGGGAGAGCCTGGAACAAATGGACAGCATGCATTTTACCAACTCATCCATCAAGGTCAGAGGTCAATCATTTAATTAGTAGGTCTTGCTTGTTTTTCTACATAGACATTAAAGTTTTTAATTTGTTTCCAGTGAAGTTTTTGTAACACTGTTTTTTCTCTCTGTAGGAACAAGGTTAATTCCATGTGACTTTTTAATGCCTGTGAAAACCCAAAATCCAATTCAGAATGGACTACATCATGAGGTAAATATCTTCTCTTTTTTTCCATTCACGTCTGTAATTTTTAAAGGTTTTCAAAACTATTACTTAAAAAAAAGCTATTGAAGTAAATTTAATATTCTTTATTATGAAGGCAATCAGAGAAATTGTATCATATACTTGAGACAGAAGTATATCTGAAGTGTTGTATATACTTGAATTTTATTAAGAAAACTCCTGTGCTTCAGAACTTGACATCATCCATAATTATCACAACAGAACACATAAAGAACACCAAGAGAATGTGATTGAATAGGAAAACCTCAACTCTTTTTTTTGAATTTGAGTTTCCCCCCATCCCAGATTTCATGGGATAAATTATTAAAATTCCAAAAATATAATTTCTTTAATTTGATTGATTGATATTCAATCATTTGATTGTAATGTAGGTTCACAATGAAAGCAAGTGGGGGGATTGTTGGTAGTTCAGTAATTAAGCTGGGGTATGACAAAAAATTTTAAGAGCTCTAATAATTGTTCAAAAAAAAAAACATTACATAAATATGTTTATGAATATTAAATTCCAGACCATGAATTGATCTGAATATACAGTAAAACTCAATTATAAAGAGCTTGCTTAAAAGGAAATCTTGGTTATAATGAATTTGTTACAAATCCAGTAGAAGACTTTCACTATGTGCATTATACGGATATAAAGAATCTTGGTTATACCGAAAGTAAATTTGAGGTCCCAGTGACTTCCTTGCAACCGAGTTTTATTGTAAAACACTCTGCTTAACGGAATAATAGGCAAATTGAAAAACTGTGAACATTTAATGATCAAACTCACCTTTCTCTTAATACGTTCCAGATTTTGACAGCTAACTTCCTGGCTCAGACTGAGGCTCTGATGAAGGGGAAGATGGTGGATGAAGCTAGAGAGGAACTCGTGAAGTCGGGAATGTCACAGGCTGACATTGATCATATTCTTCCTCACAAGGTCAGCAAATAAATAGGTCACCTCTTCAACTGAAGTACATGTGTTGTGAATCCTGTCTAATCCAACATGCACTGGGAGACAAATTTTGTGTTGGAATAGATTAGATTACCCAGTGTAAAGAAAAATGGGAATGAAAATGAATGTTGGAATTCACAGTGAAACGGATTGCACAGGTGTTGGATTAGACAGTTTTCACTGTATTAGACATCATGAAATCGACATGTTGAAAAAACTTTTCTACATGTATATAATGTATGGTCAATTTAAAACCTAAAACAATTTCTTTTCCAGGTCTTTGAGGGTAACAGACCAAGCAACTCCATTCTATTCCAAAAACTTACTCCATTCACACTAGGTCTTCTCATTGGTAAGTCACATGTATTTTACTAGTACTAAGTCAGGTGTATTTTAAACTAATAATTTTAGACATATAATTATTTTAGAATTTGAATTCCAGAATGCTATGAAATTTTTTAGAGAACAAAGAACATGTACATGTATGATAAGGATCAAAATTGGCTCCTTAATCAAAACATGGCTTTGAAATTGGGATAGTTGGTAAAACTTAAAAATTAATTAATGCCTGGTTCAGAAACATTGTTCAGTTTAATTAAAAGCACTTACAAAAGCCACTAAAAGTTGAAAGATTAGAATTATTGTCAATTTTTAATTTGCATTAATTTTCAAACTTCAGACACATTGCACTTTTGTAATCATAGAGTGCATGAGACTCAGAGGTTATGTCTGATTCTTGCAAACAGATGTGTCTGACCCTAGGCCATAAAATGCATATTTTTTTTCTACTTGAGTCTAGGCTTCAGAAGTTCTTTACATTCTGTGATTTTTGAGGCAAAGTACATACATATTTAAAAATTCATGAAAATCTAGAAATATTCAAATATTCGAAAAATTGGTGAAGTTTATTTTCCTGTGGATTTTGGCATTTGATTTACAAATGGACATCACAGGGTTGTTTGATTTTTGAATTATTGTACATTCTTTCCAATGTCACCCAACGGGTTAAACTGTCTTTTACCAAATATACCTTGTTCTATGTATATTTTTCAATAATGTTTCATAATTTTTTTTCCCTCTAGCAATGTATGAACACAAGATCTTCGTCCAGGGAACTATTTGGGATATCAACTCATATGATCAGTGGGGGTAAGTTATTAGTATTTTCATATTCTAAACACTATGTTGAAATGGATCTCAAAAAAAATCTGAAACCAAGCATGGAGTTGAAAATTTAATTTGAATACTTTTATGTATATGCACCCATCATACTTTTGTGTATGTGTAGCAAATTTTTTTTTTCTGAAATAATAGTATACATTTTTTTTGGTTATTGTAGTGTTGAATTAGGAAAACAGCTGGCAAAAGTAATTCAGCCTGAGTTGAGAGGAAAAGATACAGTTTCAAGTCATGATGGCTCCACAAATGGACTTATCAACTTCATCAAGGCACACATGTGATCATCAGACCTCAAAACTTTTAAACAAAGACATAATATACATGTAGCTCTTTTATTAGCATTATTTACAATTTTTAAATACCTTGATCTGATATTTGACAGAGGATGACAAATACACAGTGGGCTATCATTGGTGCTTAGCATAGAGACATACAGAAGTAATGAGTCATAGAATAAATTAAGGTTTAGTGTGCATTTAAAGTATTGATTTATCTATTGTTGGATTGTGATCACTTTGAATGGTTATTGAGAATGATTTTCAGAAGTATATGCTGTGTTGACAACCTATTGCTGAATTTTATTATGATGAATTTACTGCATGTACTTGTCAAAGTTTTTTTGGGCTTAGATTTAAAGAAATGACGTAATTGGACAAAAAGTAATTTTGGGGGAGTTTATTGTTTCCTATTTCTTTCATATTAAAACTTTGCAAACCAAAATTGAAAAAAAAAATAATGTAAAATAACAATCAAAAAGCCAATTTCTTTCACATATACAAGAGAAGAAAATCAATCAAGGTTTAGATCTGATCATTTATATCCCTTACGCGATTTTGAAGCATAAAAAACTAATTTCTTTTAATTATGTATTTTAGAAAGTCTTTTAGGATGTAGTAATATTTCCTTTTTTCAATAAAAGTTTTACTAATAAAAATTTTGAAACTTTTTTATGCAATTGCCTATTCTATTGCCACTTCAGGAATTTTAACTAAAATGCATGTACAGTATGATGATAAAGTGAAAAATATGTTATGATTAATTGAATTGTTTCAAAAAATTTCAGTAAGGTGGTCATTATTTTTTAATTCACCCAAATATCGTATAGGTACCTAGAATGTTGAAAATAACCCAGAAAAACTCAATATATACACCTTTTTTTTCAAAGAAACAATTTTCTCTGAGTCCTAAAAATATTTTTCACTAGTATTTAGTGCTTCCTTCAGGTGAATATGTACAGATTTTACCTTTGCAAGTATTTAAAACATATATTTAACTTAAATATGATAAACACTAGTGCATTGTATTATACTCAAAAATATAAAGATGCACGTATAATGACATATGCATTGACTTTGTGTTCCGTTTAAAATGTTTTTCAAAACTCTTTAATTATAAAAATACCATTGTAATTTCCAGTTTTTTTTAACCTCATATCAATCATTAATATGTTATGCAATACTCTCTCTCTCTCTCTCCCTCTCTCTCTCTCTCTCTATGTGCGAATACTTAACGCAACTGTTGCTTTAAGCTTCAATGCCAGTGGAAGTATCTTTCCCTCAATAAATGAATGCCTTTCCATGAAGCCCATAGCCATCTGAAATGTCCAGAAGTTCTAATGAATGTTAGAAGCAACATCATGCAAGTTCTGAAACGACTAAAATTAAATTTCAATTTTCAGTACCACCATTAATCTGAAGATCCGTAAGTTTGTAGAATTGCCATTGAAATTTCTATAAAGGACATGTAAACTGTGTTTATTGCTTCGGATAAAGAAAAAGTTTTTTTAAAATAGAAATAAAGGAGAAAATATTCAGCGGACGTAAATGATATTATGTAAACTTTAAAAAATCGAGAATGTTTATCGTATTCCCTATTGTATATTTACATTCTTTCCTAGCATTTTTTTTCCAGTTTATTGATTAGTTTTTTCTCGAGATTTTTCCCAACTGATTAAATCATTTCTCTTTAAATGCGTAATGAAAACATATATGAATTTGTCGGTAGCATTAACTTATATACTTAGAAATCTCCTATGCACCCTGTACTACAGAAAAAAGCATTTATTGGTTGTGAGAAAGAAATCAATGTTATAGTTACCCAGTTTTTTCACATTAAGTGAATCAAAAGCAGCAAAAATGTTCAGCATTGGCATTCATTTTCTTCATATAAGGAAAGAAGCGATGCTTGGATACATCTACGTGTATTATTAAGCCTGAATAAATAAGATCTCATGGATGAAATCTTTATTCTGACGTCACTGGAGTTATCTATAATTATAAGAACTCCAATCGTCCAAGAAGAAAGGGTCTTAAGTAAACATAGCACGGAAATCTACAATAAAATGTATTAAAGAGCTGCTGTTTTACTTACCGGCGCTATAGCCATATATGTTTCGGTATTTTTTATACAGTATTTCGAACATTATTTTGACTTGATTAAGGTCTTCCGTTTCCAACGGAAGACCTTCTACTGATTGTGATGATTAAGATTATTAAGGTCTTCCGTCTTCAGCGGAAGACCTTCTTGTTATTCTTCGGTTTCTTTTTCACTGTTTTTAGGGTCTTCCGTCTCCAACGGAAGACCCTTCTATTTTATATATTGTTTCTTTCTCACTTTTATTAAGGTCTTCCGTCTCCAACGGAAGACCTTATTGTTTTCGTTCGGTTTCTTTTTCCCTATTATTAGGGTCTTCCGTCTTCAGCGGAAGACCCTTCTATTATTCTATTGTTTCTTTTTCACTTTTATTAGGGTCTTTCGTCTTCAGCGGAAGACCCTTCTATTATTCTTCGGTTTCTTTTTTACCTTTATTAAGGTCTTCCGTCTCCACGGAAGACCTTATAGTGATTCTATACTATTCAATGAATTTCTTTGAAATTTTCAGGTATAAAAGGTCTTTATATGAATTTTATATAAAATTCCGTTTTTTGGTAAATTCGGTTCCAGTGCCAAGTTATGGACAATTTCCTGATTTTAAAATGAAATTTTGTCCTCGAAGGATCTAAGAAACGGCTAAAGATATGAACTGGAGACTTGTTAGAGATGATAGACCATGACTTCTAGATGTTCGAAATTACCTTGGTTTTCGTCGTCAGTACTTCCGGTCGTCACCGGAAGTGTTCAAAGAAATCGAAAATTTCAACTTTTCTTTTTTTAATCAAATCTTGCATTACATTATTGCAACTCTTTCGCAGTTTTGAAATATGTTGGTCCCACCGGAAACAAAAACGACAACTTCCGGTTATAAGTAAAAAACTACATAATTTAAGTATCTTACTTTCCAATAAATATCTTTTATAGGTTAAGTATTTGAAATGATTTTTATATATGTTACTCAGATTGCAAATGTCTAGAATAACGTCAAATATCTTTGCAAAATTCAGATCCGGTCGCGTGTTCTTCTGTCCTCAAAGTGAGAAAATATCTGAGCGAGATCTCAGAAACGGTAAGAGATTAAGACAACAAACTTATATGAGTAATAGACCTTGAAGAGTAGGCAAAATCCTTTGGGTTAAAATATCAGCCGTCACTTCCGGTCGTCACAGGAAGTGATCAAAGAAATCAAAAAATTCAACTTTTCTTATATAAATTAAAACTTGCATCACCTTATTGGATCTCTTTCGCTGTTTTGAAATATTTTAGACTCCTCCGGAAACGAAAACGTCAACTTCCGGTTTTAGGAGATAAAATACGGTATTTCGATATTTAACTTTCTCATAAATATCGCTTATAGAAAAAGAATTGAAATGTTTTAATACATGTTGTAGATACTGCAAATTTCTAGAGACACGTTAGATATTTTTTTTATAAAATTCACTTCCGGTCGCGTGTTTTCCTGTCTCAAAATTAGAATTTGTTCTCACAATTGCTCGGCAACAATAAATGACTGAAGTCTGAAACTTTCAGGACTGATAGTCCGTCATCAGTTTATTTGCATCGTTTGAAAATCGTGTGTCGCCGTGACTTCCGGTGGTGACAGGAAGTGATGCAATAAAGTGAATCCTTAATGATTAGCAGGTTGGATTTTCACGCTGACGACCAGGGTTAAATTTCCAGAGTGTCTGAATTTCTTTTTTCACTTTTTCAGCTTGAATTTTCGTTTTCATTTTCAGAATCGGACGGAAGACCTCTCATTGCTCGCAATGAGTTTCTAGTTATTATTATTATTATTATTTTTATTCTTTTTTCTTCTTACAAAATTTGTGCAGACGATTTCTCGGAGATGGCTCGTTCGATTTTATTCAAATTTTCATGGTAGATGCGTTGATATCTGAAGTTAATTCCGGCAATTCCGTTAAGGGATATTTACTTCCGGTCGGAAGTTATCGCCCTTTTATCAAAATTTAGAGGACCTCCTTGTCTGCGATGGAACTCAAAAACGGCTTAAGATAGAGCGCTGAAATTTTCAGTGATACATGTAATAGAGGACATGATGCCATTTTGCACCTGGGTTTAGATATTTTCCGGAAGTGCCTAGTATGGAAGCTCGGTAGGGGTCGAAATTTAGGACACGAATCATGAGTGAATTTTTGAGACATTTTGTGTCATATCTTTTCAAGTATAATTATTTTGTTAAAACATACTGAACAAAATTTGTGCAGAATGACAAGATCTGTAACATGATATCAAGAAAAAAGTGCTGACTCATCACATTAGGGGCCGATAGGGGCCAAAAGTCTGAAATCAATAACTCTTTAACAAGCAATATTTTGGTATACATTACTGAAGCAAAAATATTTATCTTAACAATTTACAACTATATATTATGATTTTTACGTCGTATGGCACATAATTAGGGAGCCACAAGGGGCCAGAATGCTAAATCTTGGACACTTTATATCTCGAAAAGGGGAAACATTTTGAAAAGCAATTTTGAGCAAAAGTTGTTAAGAATGATGTTCTCAACAATGTGCATCCTTTGAATTTTTCCTAAACAGCCCCTATAAGGACTTAAAGGGATGGCCCCTAAATATTTCAAGTCTACATATCTCGAAAACGAAACGAAACTTCTGAATAGTTGTTGAACAAAAAGTCTTCAGAATTACAAGACCTTTCATGTGATATCAAGAAGAAGGGGCTGACCTCTCAAATTAGGGGCTCAGAGGGGCCAAAAGTCTTTCATCTATAACTCCTTAACGTTAAATATTTTGATATTAATTATTGAAGCAAAAATGTTCATCTTCACAATTTGCAACTATATATCTTAAAATTTTCATCAAATATTACGTAATTAGGGGCCACAAGGGGCCAGAATGCTAAATCTTTGACACTTTATATCTCGAAAGAAGGAAATATTTTGAAAAGCAATATTGAATAAAAGTTGATTAGAATGATGTTCTCAACAATGTGCATCCTTTGAATTTTTCCTAAACAGCCTCTATAAGGACTTAAAGGGACGGCCCCTAAATATTTCAAGTCTACATATCTCGAAAACGAAACGAAATTTCTGAATAGTTGTTGAACAAAAAGTCTTCAGAATTACAAGACCTTTCATGTGATATCAAGAAGAAGGGGCTGACCTCTCAAATTAGGGGCTCAGAGGGGCCAAAATCTTTCATCTATAACTCCTTAACGTTAAATATTTTGATATTAATTATTGAAGCAAAAATGTTCATCTTCACAATTTGCAACTATATATCTTAAAATTTTCATCAAATATTACGTAATTAGGGACCATAAGGGGCCAGAATGCTTAATCTTTGACGCTTTATATCTCGAAAGAAGGAAATATTTTGAAAAGCAATATTGAACAAAAGTTGTTTAGAATGATGTTCTCAACAATGTGCATCCTTTGAATTTTTCCTAAACAGCCTCTATAAGGACTTAAAGGGACGGCCCCTAAATATTTCAAGTCTACATATCTCGAAAACGAAACGAAATTTCTGAATAGTTGTTGAACAAAAAGTCTTCAGAATTACAAGACCTTTCATGTGATATCAAGAAAAAGGGGCTGACCCTTCAAAGTAGGGGCTCAGAGGGGTCAAAAGACTAATATGTAACTCTTCAATGATCAAGAATTTGTTATCAATTACTGAAGCAAAAATGCTTAAATTAATTATATGCAACAATATGTAGTAAAATTTTGATTCTCTATTGCGTAATTAGCAGCCATAAGGGGCCAGAATGTTAACTCTTTTGCGCTTCCTATCTCGAAAAGGGGAAACATTTTGAAAAGCAATATTGAACAAAAGATGTTCAAGATTATGTTATTTAAATCAAAAAAAATAAATCTAAGGGGGGAAACAAAAACTTAATCAAAATCACATCTCATCTCATCGCAAAATCGGACGGAAGACCTACTCGTTGCTCGCAACGAGATCTCATCTAGTTATCATTATTATTGGGGTTTTTTCTTACCGATTTTGTGCACGCGAGTTCTCGGAAACGGCTCGCTCGATTTTCATGAAACTTACAGGTCTGACAGAAGATAAAAAAATCTAGATATATATTTTTTGTTTTGATGACGTCACTTCCGGTTCCGAGGTTTCCGCCATTTAGTGATTTTCGGAGGGTCACTTTGTCCAGCAGTTTTTTCAAAAGCGCTTCTAGACAGAAACGTGACATTTTTCGGCGATGATAGAGCAACATATGTAGATGTGACATGCGCATTTCTCTTTCCCGAGAAGTGCCGCACTTCGTCCTTCGCTATGGCCCGAAAAAAGTCCTATCGGGATTTTTAAAATTTCTAACACTTTTTCTACAATATCTTTTTACCTGTAAATATTTTGTTAAAACATATAGAGCAAAAGTTGTGTAGAATGATATGATCTTTCAAAAGATATCAACAATAAGGGGCTGGCCCCAAAAATTAGGGAGCTAGAGGGGCCAAAATTGTTTTCCTGATATCTCAAAAAGTATTGAGAATTTGTATAGCATCATAGAAGCAAAGTTGTTCAAAATGACAAGTAGCAGCTAAGGAGATCATCAAAAGTCTTCAAAATGACGTCACTTCCGGTCACACCGGAAGTAATGGTAAATGGCTCATTCTTGCTCATATCACCGTAGATGTCTCCCGAGCTCGATCTCATCTCCTTAAAATTTAGACGGAAGACTTATTTGTTGCTTTGCAACAAGCTCGTCTAGTTATTATTCTTTTTTTTTCTTACCGATTTTGTGCACGCGAATTCTCGGAAATGGCTGGGTAGATTTTCACCAAACTTTCACATGTGATAGATATTTATCTGTACCTTATTGGAAATTTTTTTTGTTTATGATGTCAATTCCGGTAGTGAGCTATTGACGATTTTCTGATTTTTAGAGGGTTGGCTTGTCCTGGAGTGTTCTCCTAAACGAATGAAGATAAAGAGATAAGATTTTCGGTGAAGGTAGAGGGAGGTTTGTAGATGTGCTATTTGACGTTCATATCTTTCCAGCGCCAATGGCGCCAAAGCTCGGTAGGGCTCGAAAAAATGTCTCGGAAACATCTCACAAAATTTGACACATTTTGTTTCATATCTTTTTACCTGTAAACATTTTGTTAATATATATAGAACAAAAGATGTGCAGAGTGATACGACCTTTCATTTGATATCAAGAAAAAAGGGGCTGACCCCTCAAATTTAGGGGTCAAATTCAGAGAGGCCAAAAGTCTTTCATCTTTAACTCTTTAACGATCAATAATTTGTAATACATTACTGAAGAAAAGATGTTTATCTTAACGATTTACAACAA
Organism: Saccostrea echinata; assembly: GCF_033153115.1. Lineage (NCBI taxonomy): Eukaryota > Metazoa > Mollusca > Bivalvia > Ostreida > Ostreidae > Saccostrea > Saccostrea echinata. The sequence continues at coordinate 14,792,506 of NW_026889803.1, forward strand.
TATATGATAAGATTCTGATCATATGTTACGTAATTAGGGGTCACAAGGGGCCAGAATGCTAAATCTTTGACGCTTTATATCTCGAAAAGGGGGAATATTTTGATAAGCAATTCTGAACGAAAGATGGTCCGAATAATGTTTTCTAAACAATATGCACCCTTTCAATTTTTGTCAAACGGCCCCATTAAGGACTTGGAGGGGTGGACCATAAATATTTCCAAGAAAAAAGAAATAAGGGGCTAACCCCTCAAACTAGGGGCTCAGAGGGGCCAAAAGCATGTCATCTATAGCTCTTTGATAATGTTATCTAAATCAAAAGAATGAAATCTAATTAGGGAAGTCTATATATTGTTATCTTTTAACAAAGATCATAGTCAAAATCATATCTCATCTTATCGAAAAATCGGACGGAAGACCTACTCGTTGCTCGCAACGAGATCTCATCTAGTTATTATTATTATTATTCTTACCGATTTGTGCACGCAAGTTCTCGGTAACGTCTTGGCCGATTTTCATGAAACTTTCAGATCTGATAGGTATTGATCTGAACCTTATTGGAAATTTTTTTCGTTAATGACGTCACTTTCCATCTCGAGATATTTAGGATTTTCTGATCTTCAGAGGGTCGGCTTGTCCTGGAAGCTCCTCCGAAACGACTTAAGATATTGAGTCAAGATTTTCAGTGAAGGTAGGGGAAGGTTTGTAGATTAGCAGGCAGGTGTCCAAATCTCTTTAGCGCAAAAGGCGCCGAAGCTTGGTAGGGCTCAAAAAATGTCTCAAAAACATCTCACAAAATTTTACACCTTTTCTTTCATATCTTCACACATGTTAAGAATTTGTTAAAACATATAGAAGAAAAGTTGTGCAGAATAATACGACCTTTCATTTGATAGGAAGAAAAAGGGGCTGACCACTCAAATTAAGGGCTCAGAGGGGCTAAAAGTCTTCCATCTCTAACTCTTTAACGATCAATAATTTGTAATACATTACTGAAGCAAAGATGCTTATCTTAACAATTAACAACAATATATGATAAGATTTTGATCATATGTTACGTAATAAGGGGTCACAAGGGGCCAGAATGCTAAATCTTTGGCGCTTTATATCTCGAAAAGGGGGAATATTTTGATAAGCAATACTGAACAAAAGATGGTCAGAATAATGTTCTAAACAATATGCACCCTTTCAATTTTTGTCAAACGGCCCCATTAAGGACTTGGAGGGGTGGCCCCTAAATATTTCCATTTAGCATATCTACATAACGAAAAGAAATCTCTGAATAGTTGTTGAACAAAAAGTGTTCAAAATCACAAGACCTTTCAATTGATATCAAGAAAAAGGGGCTGACCCCTCAAATTAAGGGCTCAGAGGGGCCAAAAGTCTTCCATCTTTAATTCTTTAACGATCAGTAATTTGTAATACATTACTGAAGAAAAGATGTTTATCTTAACGATTTACAACAATATATAAGATTCTGATCATATGTTTCGTAATAAGGGGTCAAAAGGGGCCAGAATGCTAAATCTTTGGCGCTTTATATCCCGAAAAGGGGGAATATTTTGAAAAGCAATACTGAACAAAAGATGGTCAGAATAATGTTCTATACAATATACACCCTTTCAATTTTTGTCAAACGGTTCCATTAAGGATTTGGAGGGGTGGCCCCTAAATATTTCCATTCAGCATATCTCCACAACGAAAGGAAATAGGTCTTGAACAAAAAGTGTTCAAAATCACAAGACCTTTCAATTGATATCAAGAAAAAGGGGCTGACCCCTCAAACTAAGGGCTCAAAGGGGCCAGATGCCTGTCATCTATAGCTCTTTGATAATGTTATATAAATCAAAAGAATGAATTCTAATTAGGGAAGTCTATATATTATTATCTTTTAACAAAGTTCTTAGTCAAAATCATATCTCATCTTATCGAAAAATCGGACGGAAGACCTACTCGTTGCTCGCAACGAGATCTCATCTAGTTATTATTATTATTATTATTTTTCTTCCAACCGATTTTATGCACGCGATTTCTCAGAAACAGCTGGGTCGATTTACACCAAACTTTCAGATGTAAAAGATATTCAATTGATCTTTTGTTTTTTGATGACGTCACTTCCGGTCGTGAGATACTGACGATTTTCTGATTTTCAGAGGGTCGGCTTGTCCTGGAAACTCCTCCTAAACGACTAAAGCTATTGAGTTAAGATTTTCAGTGAAGATAGAGGAAAGATTGTAGATGTGCAATTGGGCATCTATATCTTTCCAGCTCAAATGGCGTTGAAGCTCGCCTGGGCTCGAAAAATAGGCTCACAAACATCTCGCAAAGTTTGACACGTTTTCTTTTATATCTTTTTACCTGTAAATATTTTGTTAAAACATGTATTACAAAAGATGTGTAAAATGATCAGACCTTTCATTTGATATCGAGAAAAAATGGCTGATCCCTCAAATTAGGGGCTCAGAGGGGCCAAAAGTCTTTTATGTATAACTCTTCAACGATCAATATTTTGTTATAAATTACTGAAGCAAAATTGTTCATCTTATCGATTTGCAACTATATGTTTTAAAATTTTGATCATATGTTACGTAATAAGGGGCCAAAAGGGGCCAGAATACTAAATCTTTAATGCTTTATATCTCAAAAAGGGGGAATATTTTGAAGAGCAATATTGAACAAAAGATGTTCAGAATAATGTTCTAAACAATATGCAACCTTTCAATTTTTGCAAAACGGCCCCATTAAGGACTTGGAGGGCTGGCCCCTAAATATTTCAATTCACCATATCTCGAAAACGAAAATAGATTTCTGAATATTTGTTGAACAAAAAGTCTTCAAAATCAAAAGACCTTTCATTTGGTATCAAGAAAAAGGGGCTGACCCCTCAAATTAGGGGCTCAGGGGGGCCAAAACTCTTTCATCTTTAACTCTTTAACGATCAATAATTTGTAATACATTCCTGAAGCAAAGATGCTTATCCTTAAGATTTTCAACAATATATGATACGATACTGATCATACGTTACGTAATAAGGGGTCACAAGGGGCCAGAATGTTAAATCTTTGACGCTTTATATCTCGTAAAGGGGGAATATTTTGATAAGCAATACTGAACAAAAGATAGTCAGAATAATGTTCTAAACAATATGTACCCTTTCAATTTTTATCAAATGGCCCCATTAAGGACTTTGAGGGATGGCCCCTAAATATTTCCATTCAGCATATCTCCACAACGAAAGGAAATCTCTGAATAATTGTTGAACAAAACATTTTCAAAATCACAAGACCTTTCAGTTGATACAAGAAAAAGAGGCTGACCCCTCAAACTAGGGGCTCAGAGTGGCCAAAAGCATGTCATCTATAGCTCTTTGATAATATTATATAATTCAAAAGAATGAAATCTAATTAGGGAAGTCTATATATTATTATCTTTTGACAAAGATCATAGTCAAAATAATATCTCATCTTATCAAGAAATTGGACGGAAGACCTACTCGTTGCTCTCCAACGGAAGACCTTATTGTTTTCGTTCGGTTTCTTTTTCCCTATTATTAAGGTCTTCCGTCTCCAACGGAAGACCTTATTGTTTTCGTTCGGTTTCTTTTTCCCTATTATTATTATTATTATTTTTCTTACCGATTTTGTGCACGCGAGTTCTCGGAAATGGCTCGGTCGATTTTCACCAAACTTTCAGATCTGATAGATATTCATCTGAACCTTGTCGGAAATTTTCGTCGTTGATGATGTCACTTCCGGTCGTGAGATATGGACGATTTTCTGATTTTCAGAGAGTTGGCTTGTCCTGGCAATCATTCCTAAACGACTCAAGATATTAAGTTGAGCTTTTCAGTGAAGGTGGAAGAAGGATTGTAGATTTGCTTTTTTGCATCTATATCTTCCCGGCGCAAAAGGCGCCGAAGCTCGCCTGGGCTCGAAAAATAGGCTCAAAAGCATCTCGCAAAATTTGACACGTTTTCTTTTATATTTTTATACCTGTAAATATTTTGTAAAAACATATATAACAAAAGTTGTGCAGAATGATAGGAGCTTTCCTCCTATTAAGGGCTCAAAGGGGCTAAAAGTCTTTTATCCATAACTCTTTGACGGTCAATATTTTGTTATAAATTACTGAAGCAAAAATGTTTATCTTAACAATTTAAAACTACCTTTTTATAAAATTGGGATCATATATTACGTAATAAGGGGCCATAAGGGGCCAGAATGCTAAATCTTTGATGCTTTATATCTTGGAAAGGGGAAATATTTTGATAAGCAATATTGAACAAAATATGTTCAGAATAATGTTCTAAACAATATGCATCCTTTCAATTTTTGCAAAACGATCCCAGTAAGGACTTGAAGGGCTGGCCCCTAAATATTTCTATTCTACATATCTCGGAAACGAAAAGAAACTTCTGAATAGTTGTTGAACAAAAAGTCTTCATAATCATAAGGCCTTTCTTTTGATATCAAGAAAAAGGGGCAGACCCCTCAAATTAGGGGCTCAAAGGGGCCAGAAGTCTTTTATCTATAACTCTTTAATGATTAATATTTTGTCATAAAGTACCGAAGCAATAATGTTCAACATAACAATTTGCAACTATATATTATGAAATTTTGATCATATATTGCATAATAAGGGGCCAAAAGGGGCCAGAATGATAAGTCTTTGATGCTTCATATCTCGGAAAGGGGAAATATTTTGGTAAGAAATATTGTACAAAATATGTTTAGAATAATGTTCCAAACAATATGCCCCCTATCAATTTTTGCAAAACGATCCCATAAAGGACTTGAAGGGTTGGCCCCTAAATATTTCAATTCTACATATCTCGAAAACGAGAAGAAACTTCTGAATAGTTGTTGAACAAAAAATGTTTAAAATCACAAGTATTTTCATTTGATATCAAGAAAAAGGGGCTGACCCCTCAAATTAGGGACTCAGAGCGGTCAAAAGTCTTTCATATATAACTCTTTAACTATCAATATTGTGTTATCAATTATTGAAGCAAAAATGTTCATCTTTAACTATCAATATTTTGTTATCAATTACTGAAGCAAAAATGTTCATCTTAACAATTTGCCACTATATATTATAAAAATAAGATCATATGTTGCGTAATAAGGGGCCAAAAGGGGCCAGAATGCTAAATCTTTTACGCTTTATATCTCAGCAAGGTAAGATATTTTGATAAGCAACATTGAACAAAAAATCTTCAGAATAATGTTCTGAACAATATGCATCCTTTAAATCTTTGCAAAACGGACCAATTAAGGACTTGAAGGGTTGGCCCCTAAATATTTCTATTCTACATATCTCGAAAACGAGAAGAAATTTCTGAATAGTTGTTGAACAAAAAATGTTTAAAATCACAAGTCTTTTCATTTGATATGAAGAAAAAGGGGCTGACCCCTCAAATTAGGGACTCAGAGCGGCCAAAAGTCTTTCATCTATAACTCTTTAACTATCAATATTGTGTTATCAATTACTGAAGCAAAAATGTTCATCTTAACAATTTGCCACTATATATTATAAAAATAAGATTATATGTTACGTAATAAGGGGCCAAAAGGGGTCAGAATGCTAAATCTTTGATGCTTTATATCTCAAGAAGGTAAGATATTTTGATAAGCAATATTGAACAAAAGATCTTCAGAATAATGTTCTGAACAATATGCATCCTTTAAATTTTTGCAAAACGGACCAATTAAGGACTTGAAGGGTTGGCCCCTAAATATTTCTATTCTACATATCTCGAAAACGAGAAGAAACTTCTGAATAGTTGTTGAACAAAAAATGTTTAAAATCACAAGTCTTTTCATTTGATATCAAGAAAAAGGGGCTGATCCTTCAAATTAGGGCTCAGAGGGGTCAAAAGACTAATATGTAACTCTTCAATGATCAAAAAATTGTTTTAAATTACTGAAGCAAAAATGCTTAACGTAACAATATGCAATAATATATTGTAAAATTTTGATTCTCCATTGTGTAATTTGGGGCCAAAAGGGCCAGAATGCTAAATCTTTTACACTTCATATCTCGAAAAGGGGAAATATTTTGAAAATCAATATTGAACGAAAGATTTTCAAGATTATATTATATAAATCAAAAGAATGAAATCTAAGGAGAGAATCTTTATATCATTATCTTTTAACGAAAACTTAATCAAAATCAAAATCACATCTCATCTCATCGCAAAATCGGACGGAAGACCTACTCGTTGCTTGCAACGAGATCTCATCTAGTTATTATTAGGGTCTTCCGTCTCCAACGGAAGACCCTTCTATTATTGTATTGTTTCTTTTTCACTTTTATTATTATTATTATTATTCCACTTTTTCTTTACAATTTTTGTGCAGAAGATATCTCGCAAACGGTTCAATCGATTTTCATGAAATTTTCAGGGGTAATGCCTTTTGATCTGAAGATGATCCTCTTTTTTGCTCAAATCCTTAAAATTCACTTCCGGTCGGAAGTTATCGCCCTTTAATCGATTTTCAGATAACCATTTTGTCGACACAAAAACTAAAAAACGGCAAAAGCTAGAGCGCTGAAATTTTCAGCGATTATAGATGACATGTTGAAGTTTTGCACCTGGGTTTTCAAATTTTCCGGAAGTACCTAGTATGGAAGCTCGGTAGGGGTCGAAATTTAGGACATGAATCAGAAGTGAATTTTCGAGACATTTTTTATCATATCTCTAAAACTATAGAGATTTTCTAAAAACATATTGAATAGAAATTGTGTAGAATTACAAGATCTTTTATATGACATCAAAGAAAAAGGGCTGACTCATCACATTAGGGGCCGAGAGGGGCCGAAAGTCTTTAGTCAATAGCTCTTTAACGATCAAAATTTTGTAATGCATTACTGAAGCAAAAATGTTTAACTCAACAATTTACAACTATATATTATAAAATTCACATCATATGTTACATAATTAGGGGCCATTAGGGGCCAGAATGCAAAATCTTTGACGCTTTATATTTCAAAAGTGGGAAATATTTTGATAAGCAATATTGAACAAAAGATGTTCAAAATAATGTTCTAAACAATATGCAACGTTTCATTTTTCTCTAAACGTCCCAATTAAGGAGTTAAAGGGCCGACCCTTAAATACTTCTTTTGCTAATATCTCGGAAACGAAAAAGAATTTCTGAATAGTTGTTGAACAAAAAGTGTTCAAAATCATAAGAGCTTTAAAGTGGTATGAAGAAAAAGGGGCTGGTCCCTCAAAATAAGGGCCGAGAGGGACCGAAATTCTTTAATCAATAACTCGTTAACGATCAATATTTTGTAATGCATTACTGAAGCAAAAATGTTAATATTAACGATATACAACTACATATTATGATATTCACATTATATGTTACATAATTAGGGGGTAATAAGGGGCCAAAATGCAAACTCTTTAACGCTATATATCTCGAAAGTGTGAAATATTTTGATATGCAATACTGAACAAAAGATGTTCAAAATAATGTTCTGAACAATATGCTACCTTTTATTTTTTGCTTAATGTCCCCATAAGGAGTTAAAGGGCCGGCCCCTAAATACTTCTTTTGCTAATATCTCGGAAACGAAAAAGAATTTCTGAATAGTTGTTGAACAAAAAATGTTCAAAATCATAAGAGCTTTAAAGTAATATGAAGAAAAGGGGACTGGCCCCTCAAAATAGGGGCTGAGAGGGGCCGATATTCTTTGATGAATAACTCTTTAATGCTCAACATTTTGTAATTCATTACTGAAGCAAACATGTTTATCTCAACAATTTACAACTATATATTATGATATTCACATCATATGTTACATAATTATTGGCCACAAGGGGCCAGAATGACAAATCTTTGGCACTCTATATCCCGAAATTGGGAAATATTTTGATAAGCAGTGTTGAATAAAAGATGTTCAAAATAAGGTTTTAAACAATATGTAACCTTTTCATTTTTGCTAAACGCCCCCATTAAGGAGTTAAAGGGCCAGCCCCTAAATATTTCTTTTGCATATATCTCGGAAGCGAAAAAGAATTTCAGAATAGTTGTTGAACAAAAATGTTCAAAATCATGAGAGCTATAGGAAGATACCAAGAAAAAAGGACTGGCCCCTCAAAATAGGGGCCAGGACGGGCCGAAAGTCTTTAATCTATAACTTTTTAATGATCAATATTTTAATACACACTACTGAAGCAAAACTTTCGTCTTAATTTATTTTTATCATTATATTTGAACAAAAATCTCAGTCAAATTCTGATCTCATCTTATCAAAAATCGGACGGAAGACCCACTCGTTGCTCGCAACGAGATCGCATCTAGTTATTATTCCACTTTTTCTTTACAATTTTTGTGCAGAAGATATCTCGCAAACGGTTCGATCGATTTTCATGAAATTTTCAGGGGTAATGCCTTTTGATCTGAAGATGATCCTTTTTTGTTCAAATCCTTAAAATTTACTTCCGGTCGGAAGTTATCGCCCTTTAATCGATTTTCAGATAACCATTTTGTCGACACAAAAACTAAAAAACGGCAAAAGCTAGAGCGCTGAAATTTTCAGCGATTATAGACGACATGTTGAAGTTTTGCACCTGGGTTTTCAAATTTTCCGGAAGTACCTAGTATGGAAGCTCGGTAGGGGTCGAAATTTAGGACATGAATCAGAAGTGAATTTTCGAGACATTTTTTATCATATCTCTAAAACTATGGAGATTTTTTAAAAACATATTGAATAGAAATTGTGTAGAATTATAAGATCTTTTATAAGACATCAAAGAAAAAGGGCTGACTCATCACATTAGGGGCCGAGAGGGGCCAAAAGTCTTTAGTCAATAGCCCTTTAACGATCAAATTTTTGTAATGCATTACTGAAGCAAAAATGTTTATCTGAACAATTTACAACTATATATTATAATATTCACATCATATGTTACACAATCAGGGGCCATTAGGGGCCAGAATGCAAAATCTTTGTCGCTTTATATTTCAAAAAGTGGGAAATATTTTGATAAGCAATATTGAACAAAAGATGTTCAAAATAATGTTCTAAACAATATGCAACGTTTCATTTTTCTCTAAACGTCCCAATTAAGGAGTTAAAGGGCCGACCCTTAAATACTTCTTTTGCTAATATCTCGGAAACGAAAAAGAATTTCTGAATAGTTGTTGAACAAAAAGTGTTCAAAATCATAAGAGCTTTAAAGTGGTATGAAGAAAAAGGGGCTGGTCCCTCAAAATAAGGGCCGAGAGGGACCGAAATTCTTTAATCAATAACTCGTTAACGATCAATATTTTGTAATGCATTACTGAAGCAAAAATGTTAATATTAACGATATACAACTACATATTATGATATTCACATTATATGTTACATAATTAGGGGGTAATAAGGGGCCAAAATGCAAACTCTTTAACGCTATATATCTCGAAAGTGTGAAATATTTTGATATGCAATACTGAACAAAAGATGTTCAAAATAATGTTCTGAACAATATGCTACCTTTTATTTTTTGCTTAATGTCCCCATAAGGAGTTAAAGGGCCGGCCCCTAAATACTTCTTTTGCTAATATCTCGGAAACGAAAAAGAATTTCTGAATAGTTGTTGAACAAAAAATGTTCAAAATCATAAGAGCTTTAAAGTAATATGAAGAAAAGGGGACTGGCCCCTCAAAATAGGGGCTGAGAGGGGCCGATATTCTTTGATGAATAACTCTTTAATGCTCAACATTTTGTAATTCATTACTGAAGCAAACATGTTTATCTCAACAATTTACAACTATATATTATGATATTCACATCATATGTTACATAATTATTGGCCACAAGGGGCCAGAATGACAAATCTTTGGCACTCTATATCCCGAAATTGGGAAATATTTTGATAAGCAGTGTTGAATAAAAGATGTTCAAAATAAGGTTTTAAACAATATGTAACCTTTTCATTTTTGCTAAACGCCCCCATTAAGGAGTTAAAGGGCCAGCCCCTAAATATTTCTTTTGCATATATC